>NW_012267231.1:13098172-13160308 GCF_000151885.1 Dipodomys ordii | reverse complement strand
ACTTCCGGCTTTTTTCTTTTTGCTTATGTGGTGCTGAGGAATCAAACCCAGGGCCTCATGCATGCAAGGCAAGCGCTCTACACACTGAGCCACCTTCCCAGCCCTGAGTTCACTTATCTTAAAATTTACTTTTTTCAAGGTAAAACTTTAAAAAGATTCATTCGCTTTTGGCTCTAAGGGAATAATGTATGTTGAATGAAAGAGCTTCTTTAAAAGCTAGGAGGTTTGTTTTTGGCTGTCCTGAGTTTTGAACTCAGGGCTTTGTGCTTGGTAGACAGGTGCTCTACCACTTGAGCAAGGTCTTCAGCCCTTTTTGTTTTTATTTTTTATTTAATTTTATTTTTTTTGTCAGTCCTGGGGCTTAAACTCAGGGCGTGGGCTCTGTCCTAGGCCTCTTTGTGCTCAAGGCTAGTGCTATACCACTTGAGCCATAGCACTGTTTCTAGCTTTTTCTGAGTATCTTTTATTGGAAAGAAGAGTCTCACAGATATTTCTGCCTGGACTGGCTTTGAACCACAATCCTCAGATCTCAGCCTCTTGAGTAGCTAGGATTACAGTTCCTCTTCCTCTTCCTCCTCCTCTTCCTCCTCTTCCTCCTCCTCCTCCTCCTTCTTCTTTTGTCAGTTATGGTGTTTGAACATGGGCACTGTCCCTAAGCTCTTCAGCTCAAGGCAAGCTCTTTACTACTTGAATCACAGTGCCATTTCCCATTTTCTGGTGGTTAATTGGAGATAAAAGTCTTAACGGTCTTTCCTGCCCAAGCTGGCTTTGAACCACTATTCGCAGATGTGAGCCACTGGTGCCTGGCTTATTCTTCTTCTAATAGGGTCTTATGTTTATGTCCACACCAGCTTGGACCATGATCTTCCTATTTATGACTCAGGTCTAGCTAGAGAATAGGTACACACTATTGCATTCAGCTTTGGTTGAGATGGGCTGGTTTTAAATATGATTTTCCCAATCTCTGCCTCCT
This sequence comes from Dipodomys ordii, assembly GCF_000151885.1. NCBI lineage: Eukaryota > Metazoa > Chordata > Mammalia > Rodentia > Heteromyidae > Dipodomys > Dipodomys ordii. The sequence goes on along the minus strand of NW_012267231.1, from coordinate 13,159,335 downwards.
GACTATCTGGAATTGTAGATAGGAGCCACCACTCCTAGCTAATACTGAAGAAAATGCCTTAAAAATAATCCTTAACAATGATCCTTAACAATAATTCCTCCTAAGAGGTGTGGGGCTTCAGAGACAACATTTAGGAGGAAGGAGAAAGGTCTGAAAGGTTACATACTTGGTCACCACTTTTGCTCTTGGGATGTTTGGCAGGGTGCCCAGAGTCCTGGCACAGTGTCTGCATAGAGACAGAGAAGTGACAGAGCATCAGGCCTTCCCTCAGGGCAGAGACACCAAAGCACAGGTTGCTGGAAGTCAGGGCAGGAGGAAGCAAGACCCAAGAGGCACGGGACACAGGTCAGTGGGAGTTAGAGAAAACAATAGAATTGAGAAACGTGATGTATCAGAACATAGATAGTGCTTGGCCCTGGTGGCTCACACCTATGATCCTGGCTGAGATCTGAGGAGTGTGGTTTGAAGCCAGACAGGGCAGGAAAGTCTTAGAGACTCTTATCTCCAGTCAATCACTAGAAAATCAGATGTGGAGATATGGCTTAAAGTGATGAAGCACTAGCTACCAGCACAACTATATTTATTGCAGCATTATTTACCATAGCTAAGATTTGGAACCAACCCAGATGCCCCTCAGTAGATGAATGGATCAAGCAAATGTGGTATATATACACAATGGAATTCTATGCCTCCATCAGAAAGAATGACATTGCCCCATTTGTTAGGAAATGGAAAGACCTGGAAAAAATTATATTAAGTGAAGTAAGCCAGACCCAAAGAAACATAGGTCCCATGGTTTTCCTTATTTGTAGTAACTAGTATATGTCTGAGATAAGCAGAAATGGTCAGATAAGTTGATGTTAGGCAAAATGAACCCCAAGAGAAGGACTCAAATGTTTTTTTCTTTCTTGCTATTGTTTCTAACATATTTATGAGATGATTTCTTTGTTGCTTTGAACGTCCCTCCCCCACAGTATAACTTCTGTTTTCACTGTATTTGATGTTGGTATAATTTGGGGAGGGGAAGGGAAAAAACAAATTGTTTACATAGGGATACAGGTGGACCTATTGCAATAATGAGATGTACAAGATGTTGTGTCCAAAAATGAATTTTACAACTTTGGAGTGGAAGGGGGAGGAGGGGAAGATGGGAAGGGGAAACAAAAGAAGAGGCAACAATGTTGATAAGAGATGTACTCATTACCTTACTCATGTAATTGTAACCCCTCTGTATGGTATTTTCAAAAAGAAGGAGGAGGAGGAGGAGAAGGAGGAGGAGGAGGAGAAGGAGGAGGAGGAGGAGAAGGAGGAGGAGGAGGACCCTCTCAGCTGTAACTCCTGAGAGTTCATTTGTGTGCTGAGTTCCTTGATGCCAAGGCCCATCGATGGGCACCAGTGCAGAAGGGCACTGTGTCTGAGGGTCACAAAGATGCCAGGATGTGACAGAGAGGCTGATCTTCATTCCACAGAAAGGCCTGGGTGCACACCCATGAGTCAGAGTTTGGAGAAGAGCTTGGGTCTGAGTTTACTCCTTGTTTCTTTTACTTATTTTTCATTTGTAAAAATAATGCCTTCTGGGTTTGTTTTGAAGACGCTTCCTTGAGCCTGAGCCCGTGTTTTGGATGCTTTCTGCCGCCAGCTACATCGCAGCCCCTCCTAGCTGACAGCACCGCCCTCAGAGACCGCGTAGAGGGGTGCTTGTTGCTATTGCGAGAAAACACTATGAAAACAATCTCTCACATGTGTGTTTCCAGCAGATGACCCGTGACCCCCAGGGGGGAAGGCACTCAAGCTTTGGGGTGGAGGAGGGTCATTCAAGGTCACCAGGAGCCTCACAAGAAGGTACCACCATGTCCAGGAATGGGGTCACAGGGCCCAGAACACCACCAAGGCCACGGGATAGAGCATCAGCAGCACTGGACAGAGAGGATGGCTTCCACATGCTACAGGTCTCACCTCTCAGGCAGGGTCATGCTGGCTCATCTCTGGGTGAAAGGCTCTGAGGCTCCAGGGCCACGGGCTGAAGTCAAACAGCTGCTCACAGAGGTCTCTGGCCACCCAAGGCTGTGCAGAGGGACCATGGCTGACTCAGTGCCAGCCCACTGGCCAGCCTGTCTACTGGCCCAACCTTGCTACTTGGATGCTGAGGGTCTCTACCTAGTTTTGTTATTGTTTTTTGTTGGTCCTGAAGCTTGAACTCTGGGCCTGAGCATTGTCCCTGAGCTCTTCAGCTCAAGGCTAGCGCTCTACCACTTAGAGCCACAGCACCACTTCCAGTTTTCTGGTGGTTCATTGGAGATAAGAGTCTCATGGGGACTTTCCTGCCCGGGCTGGCTTTGAACCGTGATCCTCAGATCTCAGCCTCCTGAGTAGCTGGGATGACAGGTGTGAGCCACTGGCGCCTGGCTTTCTGCCTAGTTTTGAGGGGCTCGCACGGAAGCCGTCCACAGACTCAGCATCAGCGCTGGCTTCTCCAGAGATGGCTGGTGGCCAGCTGATGGGGCTCAACTGCCTCTGCCCTCAGGATGGTCTCAGCTCAGGCCCCAGGTGGGGTCTTCTGCATTATAGGAGAGCCTCTGCTCCCCCCAGGATGTCTTCCCATTGGCTGTTACCCCTCTGTGCAGGAAATGGAGGAAGAGGAGGAGGGGAGGCCGCCTATCTGTCATTTCTGCAAATCCCTGTGGTCCCACTGTGAGAACTGCACTTTCTTAGAACCATTCAGCTTTCCTGAGAACATGAGGGTGGGGCACAGGAAGCTCCTGAGGCCATCCTCAGCTGTGTGTTCCTCAGTAGGACCTGATCCCCAGCCAGCTGGTGCTGGTGGAGACAGGGGAGGGGGAGGAAGAGGAAGGAGGGAAGGAAATCTGGTGCCTGGAGGAAGAGAAGGGAGGTGTGGGAGGAGAGTAGCCATAGGGTGGTAGCGATCATACGTACATCATCTTTACATTCTAAACACTTCATGGATCGAGAGATGATAGAGAGATAGCAATAGATAGAAGATGATAAAGAGAAGATAGATGAATGGATAGATGATAGACACATAGATAGAAGATAGTTGATTTATGGATAGATGAGATAGAAATGAGATAGATAAATAGATGATAGATAGATAGATGATAGATAGACAGCCAGACAGCCAGACAGCCAGGCAGACAGACAAACAGACAGTCAGCCAGACGGACAGACAGACAGACAGACAGTCAGACAGACAGACAGACAGACAGACAGACAGACAAACAGACAGTCAGACAGACAGACAGACAGACAGACAGACAGGCAGACAGACAAACAGACAGTCAGCCAGACGGACAGACAGACAGACAGACACAAACAGACAGTCAGATAGATAGATAGATAGATAGATAGATAGATAGATAGATAATAGATTGACTGATTGATTTACTCCTTTAATTCTGGCCCCAGGTCCTAGCTAGCATCACTGTTTGACAAGGAGAGCTTAGAAGATTGGCCATGTGCCTGCGCCATGTCTCTCCCTATGGTTTTGTAGAGTTGAGGACGGAGACCTGGAAGGCATAGCCTAGGCCAACACAGGCACGCAGCTCCTGGCAGGGACAGTGACTGTCCAAATGTGAAGAACCAAATGTGAAGCTGGTGGAGCGGGGTCAGCACTCGGCCTCGCCGCCCCAGGCTGGTCCGCCCTCCACACTCCTTCCCCAGAAGCTCCTTTGGGAGCCAGAGATCTGGTGATTGGGAAGAGTTAGTGTGACTCATGCACCAAACACTATTTTCATTTTTCCTCATCCCTAAAAATTCCAACTATTGGATATTTTTATTTCAGGGGCCAGGTTTGGTTTTTTTATGGGTCTCTTTCCCAAAACTCTGTTGGCCACAAAGGAACCCCCAGCCCTTTCCCCTGCCTTCCTGAAGGGGCTCCCCGTGATGGTCACCCATGATGGAGGGGATCCCAGGGGACTACAGCAGCCAGAACAGGGCTGAGCGCCCATCCCTGGCCTCATGCCCAGTTGGCCCAGGACACCAGCCTTACCTGTGCTGGGGTGTTGCTGTTTTAACAGACCCCTCGGTTCCCCCAAGTCTTGAACATTCTGGGAACCCAGACCTGCCCTTCCTCGCTCAGCTCTCACCTTGCAATTCTTGCCTTCCAGAAAGCTCTGGCTTGCTCCCCCTCCTGCCGGCTACCTCAGCTCCAGGATCTCTTTAGCCTCTTGGTGCTTTGGTAATGAACATTTTCACCTAAGTGGTTCTTCCATCCTGAAGATGGAGAAAACCAAACCAGGGTTCTGGCTGGGTTCTATTCCCAACTCCCTGCGTTGCTGTGTGCCTTGTGGGAAGCCATGCTGCGTCTCTGGGCTGTGTTCTCACTCAAGCATAAAGATGGTGTCCTCATCCCTCCCACAGTGACTTGGGACAAGGGTGAGCCACCTGGAGAAAGAGCTTGGTGCTGGATTCTTCACCTTTATGATGATCTGTGGGCCAAGGTGATTCCAGGAGGGCCCCAGGAGGCTGTGTGTGGGTCACTCACACAAACAGAGTGTCAGCTCATCTCCCAGAATCCATCGGGTTCTCCCACTAAGTGGCAACAGCCTCCAAGGCCTGCCAAACCCTAAGCCACACCGGCTTCCTCCCCCAGCATAAATGGCTTTACCATCCATGGTGCAGGTCACGGGTCCCCTGCCAGCCCTTTTATGCAACCATGTCTGGAGCGACGGAGTGAAGCTAAAAATACCCATCTCCATGTGTGGGGTTGGGGGCTGGAGGGTGGGCTATGGGGGAGGGAGCAGCGTTCCACTGTCCTCTGAACATTTCTCTGTGCTTTGCTGGGAATCTACAGAGCAGGAACACAGCCGTGTCAGCCGCAAGCATCATGAGCCAGGCTTCTGGAATGTCTTCCTCCCTCCTTAACAATGGACCTGCCCTCAGGTACTGCCCAAGCCTGGGCAGTGGGCACCTGACCCTTCCTTTGGCTTCTTGGAGCTCCAGATGACACCTGTGACCTCAGATGCTGAGACCTACTCAGGGAGGGGGAATCTAAGGGGGAGCTCACACATCACCAATACTGCTGGGCATGGGGGCTCTGGGCACCCTCTACCCTCAGAGCCTCCTGACTGGCTGAGCCCAGGGAGGGGGATGGCTCCCTTCCTTGCAACCCACAGTTTATCCTCTTCTGTACCCTATGTTCCCACTTCCTCAGCCATGTTCTGAAGGATCTCACCCACTTGGACCCCGGGTTTCCAGTCTGCTTCTGGGAGAGCCTCCACGTGTGTAGCTGTCCTGACCCTTATGACCCCAGACCAGGTGTCTTTCCTGGCAAACAGGAGACCTCGTGCTGTCCTTTCTCCAGAGCACTGAGGGCCCATAAACTCTTCTCTGGTCACCAGTGTGTGTCCAGAGCAGGACCTGAACAAGGTGGGCTGCCATTCATCCACCTGCCGCCCCCATGCGGCTCTCTTGAGGAGGTACACTCTGTATTTTCAGAATTTCTGCCTTTGGAAGTCTGATCTCTGTCGCCAGATCACAAGATCCTGGTAGGATGTTGACTATTTCCTTATATTTGGTGCAAAATGTTTTGATCTGCATCAAGCCCTTCCAATAGTATCATGTATTAAAAAACAATTAACTGTGTTCTTCTAGCCACCATAAATGACAAGATTCAAGAAATGATCATTTTGGGGTGGCCTAGGCAGCCCTTCAGTGTCCTCTCCCTTTGGTCTCTTCTTGTCCTAATCTCCACGGTTGGAGTCAAGTTCATTGGGTTTATATGTGGCAGGGTTTATGTGATGATCTATCTAGGTCTCACCCTCCAGGGAGACTGACATTGTCACACCTATCCTAGAGGTGACAGGAAATAATAATCACTACCTTTTCAAGAAACCTTATTCAAATTAGCCTCAGTGAAAATGAGTATGTATCACAGTAGCTGGCTTCAGGCCTGGCTGCACCCAGGAATTCTACAGAGTCAAGTTACCAATTTTCCATGTGGCTGAGGAATTCATCTTGAAGTCTGTGGTCCTGGAGAGAAATGAAGTATCTTTCTGAGTGCTCATGGGGAAAGACAGAGGAGGAGGTCAGGGCGAAAGAAGTAAAGAACTCTCTCGTTCACAGTCTGATAAGAAGAATCAATCCTGGCTGGATTAAATGCCAAGGCCTTATATGGCCACACCCACTTCTCTCCTGTCCCTGCCATCTGTGTGGCCCCTGGCAACCCTGGCCAGTCACGTGGTCTCCATGTCTATAACTCGATCCTTAGGATATTGTACAATTAGAACCACATGCTGTGTCACCTTTTGGGACTGGCTGGTTGCACGTGCCATAATTCTGTGGACACTGAAGTCAGGTGTTCCTTGTTTGTACTCATGGCTCCTTCCTTTCTTTTCTAGCTGAGTAGTACCCCAGGGTGTGGATGGACAAGTTTGTCAAGCCAATTTCCTGCTAAATAACATCTGGATCCTTTCCGGTTTGAAGCCATTGAGGATAAAACTGCTCTAGGCATTTGTGTGCAGTGCTTAGTGAATGGAATGCTTCATTCTCTGGGATAAATACTCAGGAGGGCCATTAATTGCTGGAGCCCAGGGTAGCTGCTGGCTTAGTTCTATTTTATTTTTGTCAGTCGAGGGGGTTGAACTCTGGGCCTCCTTCAGCTCTTCAGCTCAAGGCCTGAGCCCTACTACTTGAGCCACAGCACCACTTCGGCTTTTTTCTGCCTATGTGGTGCTGAGGAATCGAACCCAGGGCCTCATGCATCTGAGGCAAGTGCTCTACCACTGAGCCAACTTCCCAGCCTTGGTTTAGTTCTTAAAGAAGCTGTCACCTTCTGTTCCAGTGGAGTTGTACCCTGTCTATTCTCACCGGGTAGGTGTATTTTTAGCTGTAACTTTTCTGATGGTTGTAGAGTGAAGGCTGGTTGTAGTTTTGATTGGCACTGGGGTCATGGTGGATGATGACAGATGTCTCTTCATGTGCCAGTTTGGCATCAGTGTGCCCTCTGGTGAAATGGCTATGCACTCCTTTTTGTCCTTTTCCTAATTAGATAGATGATTGGATTTTTTTACAGTTGTATTTTTAAACCCTACATAGTCTAGATTCCAGTCCTTTGTCAGTTATGTGGTATCTCCTCCAAGTCTCTGGTTTGTTTTTCATTCACTCAACGGGGTATTTTTTCAGAGCCAAAGTCTTTAATTTTGATGAGGTCAAACTTGCAAATGTTTCCTTTTATGAGTTATGCCTTTTTTTTGGTGTTAGTAAGAACTCCTTGTCTAGCCCTAGATCATGAGGATTTTCCCCCTTGTTTATGTGTGCTTTTCCCTAAAACCTTAAGACTTCAATTTTTGTGTGAAGTGTGAGCTTTCTCTCCCTCCCATCCCTCCCCCCTTTTTCTGGCCTATGGAAATTCTAGCATCATTTGTTGAAGAGGCTGCCTTTTCTATGTTGGAGAGCGTTGTTTGTTGTCAGGGGGCGTGTTTGTGCAGGTGTTTCTGAGTACACCCTTCTGCTCATGGCACCCAGGAGCTCCCCTCCCCCCCTCTATTCCCAGGGTGCACAGTAAGTCCCCAACTTGAGGAGCCTCACTTTTAACTTGTTTTTTTGTTTCTTTCCAAAATTGGTTTAGGTATTCTAGTTCCTTCATCCTCCTAGACCATAATTTTAAATAATCGTGCCGATATCTATAAGTATCTTTGTGTGTGTGTGTGTGTGTGTGTGTGTGTGTGTGTGTGTGTGTGTGTTTATTGGTCATAGGGCTTAAACTCTCAGTCTGGGCACTGTCCCTGAGCTCTTCCCCTCCAGGCTAGTGCTCTACCACTTGAGCCACAGCACCACTTCTGGTTTTCTGGTGGTAAATTGGAGATAAGAGTCTCATGGACTTTCCTGCTTGGGCTTGTCTTTGAACCCTGATCCTCAGATCTCAGCCTCCTGAGTAGCTAGGATTACAGGCATGAGCCACTGGTGCCCTGCTTATAAAATATCTTTGAATTTTGATAGGTTTTGCATTAAACCTAGACGTCAATTTGGAAAACATTGGCATCTTTGTTGCACTAAGTCTTCCAAATATACAAGCACAATATATTTCTTCAAATGTTAGGGTCCTTTATTCCTTTCATAAGCATGTTGTAGTTTTCCCGCAAATAAGTCCTGTTCATGTTTTGTTGTTGTTGATGTTGTTTGTATTTTGAGACAGGGTCTTGCTGTTTTACTCAGGCTGGCCTTTGAAATCATGATTCTCCCACCTCAACAATGGAGTGTTGGGATTAAAGGCAGGTACCATAATGCCTAGTCCTGTACATGTTTTCTCATATATATATATATATATATATATATATATATATATACATTTCATTGCTTTGAGTGGTTGCAAATGATATTATCATAAATCTCACTGTTTATGTGTTCATTCCTAGAATAGGGGTATGTCACTTTTTTATGTTTATCTAGTGCTCTGGGTCTTAATTTCAGGACAAGTTCTAGGAGTGTGTGTAAGTGTACATGTGTGCACATGTGGATGTGTGCATGCATGCATGTGTGGAAATATGAAAAGATGACAGGGAGATTAGAAATAATCATATTAAGCCAGATTCAGGAACTAGGACAGAAACCTGGAAAGGAATTGAATTGGCCAGTGAGGGATATGTGTTCATGTTCCCTTCTTTGGGTTGTTAAAGGCAGCCAGCCACCTTTAGCAAATAGCCATTCTGAAGTTAATTCTTCACTTTTTAAAAAATAGAATTCAATAAAACCATCTGGCCTTGAATCACTCTTCTTGAGGAATCTTTCAATTGTAACTTTAATTTTATATGTAATATATGAGTTACATAGAAATTTAAAAAGAAATGATAGTCATTTCTAAGTACAATATTTTAAAATTCCTATTGGGAATTTATTCTTGAGGCCATAAGTAGGAAATTAATGAGAATGTCTAACTCCAGAAGTAGGAAAACAAAACAATATTAAATCCAAAGAAATTAGAAAGGAGGAGTTAATTTTAGCAAAAGGGGAAATGAACTAGAAGACAGACAGATGCCAAAGAACCAATAAAGTGAAAGGCAATGCTTTAAAAGAATTAACAAAAATAGGAAAAATAATAGAGCAATATAGGCAGAGAGAGAGAGGAGAGAGAGAGAGGGAGGGAGAGGAAGGAAAGGAAGAGGAGAGAATGGGAAGGAAGGAAAGTGTCCAATCTCTCCTAATGATCTGGCTCAGCATTTGTGGCTTCTGTCTTACGTAAGTGACATTGAATCCTTTTCACAGTGCCATATCTGGAGATGTGTGACGTCATCGGCTCTTACACTGATGATCCTAATTTTGATCACCTGTTCGAGATATCATAGCATTTCCCCATAGTCACATATGTGGGCAGTACACTGACCACTCAGGAGAGAAACTGACCTCAGGTGGGAAGAGATGAAGGGCTGCAGTGCAGAGGCAGTAAGGTCCTCAGGGAAGGCAGTGGTGTGGTCTGGAGCCACCACCATCAAGACAACCATGACAGGACAGAGTGGACGTCAGGCCTTTCCTTTAGAGTCCCTAGTCCTCTGCTTCTGCAAGCACTGGGGTTCTGGAAGAGACAATGAACCTCTTGACAAAGTAGGCCCCAGAGGCAGAAGGAAAACTTTGCCTTGTCCTTATAAGAGCTATCTCCTGCCAGACACTGGTGGCTCACCCCTGTCATCCTAGCTACTCAGGAAGATGAGATATGAGGATCTCGGTTCAAAGCCAACCCAGGCAGGAAAGTCCGTGAGACTCTTATCTCCAATGAACCATGAGGAAACCGGAAGTAGAGCTGTGGCTCCAAGTGGTAGAGCAAAAGAGCTCAGGAACAGTATCCAGACCCTGAGTTCAAGCCCCATGACCACCACCACCAACAACAACAACAAAAAGAGCCATCTCCAGTGTGGCTTTGCTCAACTTTTTTATTTATTTATTTTTAATGGTGAGTGATGAGGAAAGGGGAAAGGAGAAAGTTCTCTCACTTCTGAGCCATTTTCCCACCTTTTTTTGTGTGTGGGGACCTTTGGATTATCTGTCAGGATCTATAGTCCAAGCCCTTGGGAAAGAGGTGATTGATCAGCAGAGGCCTAGACCTGGGAAGATGGCAGTCGATGAGGGAGACTGGGATGAAAGGTGGTCAGTGTGGGGCATGGCTTTTACCAGGCAGAGAGGAGACCTCAGGAAGGCCATGGAGAAAGCAATCTCCTGAGCACTGCTTCCTGGAGCGAAGCTGCCAGACATGGGGTCAGGAAATAATGGGATAGGACTGATCGAGTGACTGGTCTAGCAATGGGCTTAGTTGCTCTTGGTTCAGGCCCAGCTGGGAAATTACAGGCCTGGGATGCAGCTTCCGGGAGAGCTTCTGGAATCCAGGGTCTGCTGGTGATTGTGGTCAACAGCCACATGGTCTGCCTTGCTTTCCCCGGGCCCTGATCACTAACCATGGGTAGGGTCTCTTGTTCCTGGCCAGGACTGTAAAGTTGCTGTGGTGTCAGAGAACCCAAGACCCAGCCAGTCCTTGCTTGGTCCTTGCCCCATCTTGCCCCATCTTGCCCCTGCTCCCTGCCGGCTCCTTGATTGGTCTCTAAGAATAAGGACTGAGAGTTCAGAGTCCAGTGTCATGAAAACTCAGATCTGTATGCATGCCATCCCAGTACAAAGGAGACCAGAAGTAGCTTTCCAAGCTTAGCTCTGCCATTGCTGTGAGCATTTGAAATACTGTTTTCCCCTTTCAGAGCCTCCGTTTCTCAAACTGGCGACAGAAACAGGGGTATCTGCTCTGGCTCACAAGGCACATGCAGGTGAGGAGGTGAGACGCGGCTACTGCCCTTCCCCCATGAGCCAGGCCCATCAACCCTATCAGAAAGCCTAGGTTCACATTGCTTAGGTACCCTGGCCAGGCTCTGCCCCACCAAACACCCACCCCACAAGCTGCCTGTGGGTTAGTCTGGAGCCATGTTAGATTTATAGAGGTTTTAAAATAATATTAGTCCTGAAACTCAGAACCGGAGACAAGAATTGCCTTGTTAATTTACAGACGTAAGTGGGTGAGCATGGGAGGGTTACCCTTAGCAAGCTCTCTACCAACTCCAACCAAACTGAACCTTGGGGATTGGCCGCCAGCCTTCCTGACACAGGAGTGGCCAGGCCCGGTGGGGCTTGGTGGGACTTCTGGTTCCCCGATCACAAAGCAGCAGGAGTTTTAGAGAGCAGATCTTGTCCCCCACAGACAAGGAGCCTGAGGCCCCCTGGAATGAAGGAGCCAGCCCCAGCTCTGACCTTGAGCCTGCCTCCCTTCTCCATGAGAATCTTGTTCATATCTGTCCCCATGGTTGGCCTTCTCTGAGCAGCTGGGCTGTAACTTCCTGAGAGAAGAGGAGGCAAGTCCCTTCCCTTCCACTCTCTCCGTTTGCAAGGAAAATACTTTCCATGCAAGGTTGGTTGAACCCCATGATGTGGGTCTACAACAGGGGTGGGAGGCGGTGTCTGTCTTTATATTTGTCCATCAGGTTCTTAGGCATGAGTCACGGGAACACACACACACACACACACACACACACACACACAGACACACACACACATTCTGTAGAGCCTGCAGCTGTGTCTGTTGACCCCCCCCCGATGAGCGCCCCCTTGAGGTATATGAAAGCATGGCCAGCCAGGGGTCCCCAGGCACCCGCAGGGCTCCTGCAGACAAGACTGGGAACCTGCGTTCCCAGTGTCATATGCCCGCCGTTTGTGTTTCCTCCATTATGAAATCCTAGTTTGCATCGTCTGCCTTTTTGTCAATGATTGTTTCCCTGTTGGTTCATATTTATATATCCTAGATTCTACTCAATCTTTTGTTAGTTTTAGGTGTGCAATTAGCTTCTCCCAGTTTGTGACTTTGTCTTTTTTATTCTCTTGTGATGCCTTCTGGTGAGAAAAAAAATAATAATCTGAATTTAATGTAGTTAAATATACCAATGTTTGTTTTTATGGTTAGTACTTACTGTGCCTTATTTAAGAAATCTTTCTCTACCCAGAGGCCATAAATATATTCTCTTATATTATTGTCCAAATGCTCTTATAGCTTTCCCTTTTTTACTTAAGCCTTTGTTCCATCTGGAATGGGTTTCTGTGTGCTGTGTAAGGTGGGAATCTGATTTCACTTGTTTCCATGTGGCTTAGCCCATTGGCCCAGCTGCAAACATCTGTGAGCTCCATATATGTGAAGATTTATTCTTGGGCTCTCTCTCTTTCGTTTCATCTCTGCCCTAACAGTACTCTGTCGCAATTACTGTACTATTCTGATAGATCCTGAGGCCTGGCATGGTTAGTTTGCCAATACCTGCTTTGTTGGTTGGCTATAATTTATTTTATTTTATTTTCACCAGTCATGGGGCTTGAACTCAGGGCCTGGGTGCTGTCCCTGAGCTCTTTTGCTCAAGGCTAACACATTTTGAGCCACAGTGCCACTTCTGGATTTTGAGTGGTTAATTGGAGATAAGAGTTTCATGGGGACTTTTCCTGGCTAGGCTGGCTTTGAACTGCCATCCTCAGATCTCAGCCTCCTGAGTACCTAGGATTACAGGCCTAAGCCACCAGAGCCTGGCTTGTAATTTATTTTAAAAATCACCATCTCAGCCAGGCGCTGGTGGCTCATGCTTGTAATCCTAGCTATTCAGGGGGCAGGATCGAGGTTCAAAGCCAGCCCGGGCAGGAAAGTCTGTGAGACTCTTATCTCCAATAAACCACCAGAAAACTGGAAGTGGCTATGTGGCTCCAGGGGTAGAGCGTTCACCTTGAGCTGAAGAGCACAGGGACAGTGCCCAGGCCCAGACCGACCCTGCCCCCCCAAAAAAAATTGCTGATTCAGCTATCATCTACGAAATAAATTTGTGAATCAACTTTCTAAGAAACTGTTGGGGGTATAGAAAATTGCATTTAATACTCTTTTGGAGGATGATCATGTGATATTTTTCCTTTCCTTTCTTGTTTTAGTGACATATTCTTGACAAGTAAAGATATGTATATTTAGGGTGATGTTTTGATATATGTAAACATGATCCCCACAACCCAGTTGATGAACATATCGGCCACACTGTCATAATATTTCAGTGTGTATACACACATATATGTGTGGGAGCCCCATAATCTACTCTTTGTAAGCTTCAAGTATAAATGCTCCTCAATTTGAAATGGGGTTATGCCTAGATAAATTCATCATCAGTGGAAATAACCTGAGTTGAAAGTGCATTCAATGCGTCCAGCCTGCTAAGCACCACAGCGTGTCAACTTAGCACTCTTCAAGCTCTTGTTATTTCGGTTCATGCCTTAGTGGTTAACTGGGGTCTGAAGATCAACCACTGCCCAGCACTGGGACAGGGAGGGAGTATCATATCTCAAATCCTTGTTCTGGGAAGATCACCTGAATTCTTTTTTTTTTTGCCAGTCGTAGGGCTTGAACCCTGGGCCTGGGCGCTGTCCCTCAGCATTTCAGCTCAAGGCTAGCGCTCTACTACTTGAGCCACAGTGCCACTTCTGGCTTTTTCTGCTTATGTGGTGCTGAGGAATCGAACCCAGGGCCTCATCCATGCAAGGCAAGCACTCTACCACTGAGCCACCTTTCCAGCCCCACCTGAATTCTTTACAATATGATAAATGGATAAGCACCAGTACAGTGTTTGCTGAATTCCATGATGTGCTCTAGCAAGCTAACCTGAGCTCAGGATGGGGTTGTGGAGCCCCTAATCTTCGGCGGCTGGACAGCCTAGCACTCCAGAGTCGATAGAGAACAGTGATATAGCCTGGGCCCTCAGTCCATAGGGCTGAGCCTCCCTTTCCAGGTAGATAATGTCAGAACTGAGTTAAATCATCTGATGCCCAGTTGACATCTGCTGGAGGACATCTTGGTGTGGGAGGAATTCCATGTGTGCTCTTTTGAAGTGAAGGTGCATGCTGTGCTTCAAATGGGTTGAGTGTATCTTAGGAAAGGGGAAAAAAAAATCAGTTTGCTTCCCCATCAGAACCTTTACTTTCTATTTTGTCACCTTCCGGTTTTTTGTCTTCATTCTTTCTTCTTGCCTTTCTGGGCTTCCTTGGGATGCCTGCCCATGTCAGACCCCCCATACATAGAGCCTCTGGGGAGTCTGGCTAGACGGGAGCTTTACCCACACCAGGTTGGGCTCTTAGCCCTACCCATGTCCCCATGTGTTTCCGTTGGCTTCGGGACTCAGTCTCACTCAGCAACAACCACTTAACATCTGGCTCCTGGCCCTTGGCTGGCCAGGCCTGTGATGGCCTGAGTGCCCCAGGAGGAAGTGCCAGCCTGCCGAGAGAAGAGCTACCTTTGGCTCCTGAACTTTGGCTGCATTTATTTTCCAATCTCAGACTCAAGAAAAGCAAATCAAAGAAAGGGAAGCAGAGCTGAGCCCTCCAGCTTCTCAGACTCAGAACGGAGCTCTCAGCTGCGCACTGGTGGCTCACGCCTAACATCCTAACTACTCAGGAGGCTGAGATCTGAGGGTCACGGTTCAAAGCCAGCCTGGGCAGGAAAGTCCGTGAGACTCTTATCTCCAATGAACCACCAGAAAACCCGAAGTGGCTCAAAGTGTCGAGGGCTAGCTTTGAGCAAAAAGAGCTCAAGGATACTGCCCAAGCCCTGAATTCAAGCTCCATGACTAACCAACCAACAAACAAAAAAACCAAAACCATGAGCTCTCTCCTCCATTCTTCCATCTCCTGGGATGCTCTTTACAGTGGGACTTAGAGTCATGGCCGGCAGTAACTCATCTAATTCTCACACCCACCTTGGACTTAAGAGAGGATAACTTACTCATTTGAGGCTCAACTGTTAGTTATTCAGACTAGCTGATCAGATTCCACAGACCACAGTCCCAACCCACTGGATTACAGGTCCACAGGATCCAAATTGACCTTCTAAAGGAAGACAAACAGCTGTCAGTGACAGTGCCTGCTTTGTGTGAGTTTTCTCTTGATGTGTGGAAGCACCCCCATACCTCCCACCCTCCTGTCCTTCATGCCCCCCACCTTCTTTGTTCTAGACAGTTAAAGTCTTATGCTTGTTTTCCAAAGGTTGAAGATAGAACCAGAGCCTTGCACAGACATGCCAGGCAAGTATTCTACCACTGAAGAGATGCCCCAGCCCTTTTGTTTTCACTTTTTTATTTTCAAGACAGGGTCTTGATTCTGCTTTTACTGGCTTGGTGCAAACTTGAGTAGCCTCCAGAGTCGCTGGGATTGCAGGCATGCACCACTGTGCCTAGCAGACAGTTAAATCTTTTCCAGCCGCCACTTCTGGGAATTCAGATGCTCCCATTGATATATATAGGACCTGGTTTTCTCTGAGAGAGATGAGACTCCAGACCAGGGGAAAGCCACCAGGAGAGACCCCACACCACAGCCATCACTGTTATAGTCCAAACTCAACCAGACACAAGAAGCAAGAGAGGTGCAGTGTGAAGCTCTCCTCTGCTCTTCCTGCACACCGTTGGAAGAGGAGGTGGATTCCCTGTGTCCCTTTGGGTGCCCTCTGTTGCCCACAGGGCTGTGGGCAGCCAGCACAGGAAGTTGCAAATGTATCTGGATTCCCATCTCCCCAGCCTGCCTTGAAAAATGCCCCCCCAGCCCTTATGCAGGAAGCAGATCTGGGGAAAACTGCTAAGCTGGCTTTTCTTTCTGAATTGCCAAAGCACTCCAAACATGGATTTTTTTTTTAATGGAGCCTCCAGGCCATGGCACATGTGATTGAAAGATGAGTCCTCCCAGAAAAGTCAGGCTGACCAAATGTGCCAGTGTTCAGTGCCAAGGGACCAGCAATGGCCCCACTCTTCCTGCTGGGTTCTGTGTCGGCTTGTCTAGTCTCACTCTCCTCCTAGAAGCAATTGTCGGAAACAGCTGCTCTTGCTTGGACAAGGGTACCAGGTATAACAGAAGGATGTATGAGTATCTGCAGCAGTTTGGGGGAGCAGGATGGAGAAACTGGAGCTTACCTCAAGGAACCACTGTGGCTCCATGGAGGGTAAGAGTCTACTGGTGTTTGAAAACACCAGGGAGAGCTGGAAGGAGCCTTGGGGACCACTGAGCCTGTCATCATTTTATGAAGATGCTGACCTTCTTGGTGAAGGAGGCTCCCCACCAGACACAGCTCAAAGCAGCTACAAGTCGCCAGGTACTCAGAGAATGTCTCCTTCAGTTCAACTCTCAGGGTCCCCAGTGGAGATTCCAGTGTGGACAGAAAGGCCATAGCCTATGCCATCAGGAGGAACTAACACCATTTAAGTGGATGTCCTTGAGCACAGTCCCAATCCCCACCTCACTGCGGGCTCTTCCTGGGGATCCACTTTGGCCTGGACCTCTTCAGGTACAGCACCATAACACTCTTGTCTTCATGGGAGCTTCTGGAAGGTTGTCTCACAGAGCGAACACCAAGAACATGATAGGCTAAAATATTGAACACACCAGTAAGGAAGGGATGGAAATCTGCATTCATGGTTAGGTGGATGGATGGGTGGGTGGATGAGTGGGTAGATGGATGAGTGGATTGAGGGTGGGTGGGTGGATGGGCAGATGGGTGGATGGATGGATGGGTGGGTGGGTGGGTGGATGTCTGTATCCCAACATCTGAAATGAAAAGATATGGAAACCTGAGCCCTCCTTTGGCAGCACCGTGACCCTATGTGAATCACTTAGCCCACATCTACATGAGCTACTATTGCTCCATGTGCCAGTGCCCAGAGAAAGTGCTTAATACACCTACCTCTAGGGGCTGTCAGAGGTCTAAGTGAGTTAACATGTATAAATCCACCACGAGGCCAGCTCTTACTGGTTTTTAGAGTCACGATGAAGACTGTATTAGAATGTGTGAAGCCTGCCAGGAGAATGATAGGGTGGCTGTGTGGCCATCTTTGGTGACATCCTGCCTCCACCATCAGCCCCTGAGACGGCATCTTTGGCTGCCTCCACATCACACTGATTCCTCTTTCTTCCTTCTTCCTAGAATCCCAATTTTGCTGAGGAATTTGCCTCTCCCAAAGATGACTCCGGTAATACGGCCCCATCACCAGCCAGGAGTGAGCTGCAAGGCAGTCCAAGTTCATTGTGTATAGAAGTAGGACTGGGACCCATTATGTCCAATGGGAAGCAGGGAAAGGTATGCTAGGGGATTCTGGGAAGTCTTCCCCCCCTTTTCCCCGTGTCATCCTTCAGACATTTCCACAGAGGAACAGAACTCCGGCTACCAGGAGAAGAAGAAGGAGGAGAAGAAGAGAATGGAGGCAAAAGGGGGAGCTGGAGTCACAATGACCTGTACTCTAAGGTCCTCTCCGCCGATCTATGTGGCTCTCATTTTGTAAAAGATAAAACACTCTCAGTGTTTACAACCATTTGGGTCCCATTTGCTCATAGACAAAGCATCACAGACGAGATGGGCTACTTGGCACCTTCACTTTCTTCCTGTTTCAATTGATTGTGCTCGATCAATTTTCTCTCCACCACTCATCACATCTGAGTGCATCTCTCTCTCACGCCTACTTTTTCTCTGTCTCTCAGCTTTAAACTTCATGAGAAGCAGGATGGTGTCTGTTCTGCCTAGATCCATTCCTGGGACATGGGACACAATGCACATTTATTGACTAGGGAGATGAACCAATACCCTTGCTCTTGAGTTGCCATTCAGCAACCATTGGATGAAAGCACGATTCCAGCAGTAGCTGATCTTGAAGCAGAAATTCTGGAAGACACTTGCTGAGCTTTATGAGACAATAAAGGCCAACATGTAGAAATAACACTGTCATAGTTCAGATTACACTTCTGATCTTGGCAGCTTGAGTGATCTGGACAAATTCTAACTCCATGGAGAATTTTTAAAAAGCAAGGCACAGTGTTTCTCCCAAAGAAGTTTGAAAGTATGAAAAAGCTAGGAAAAGTGAATGGCTGAGACCTGAGAGGGGGGAAGCAGTAAGCCTGGCATTCTGGGTAGATTCCTCTAGAGGCCTTTGTAGATCAAGAAGCTACAGCTGAAAGACCAAAGAAAGGTCTTCTTGTTGTTGTTGTTGTTTGTTTGTTTGTTTGTTTAGCAGTGTGGGTGGGGGAAGCTCTGATTCTGCATCGGTCAAAGTGAGGATGGTGATAAATCCCTGACTGCTTCAGCCCCAAAGGGCTGAGCCCTGTGAACAGAGCTGGTTGTCAGTCAGCCTGCACCACATAGACAAGCCCAGATGCTGGGAAGCCCGGTACCAAGAAAGCCTCAATCCCTCTAACATTACAGACAGCATTAAGGTGATGTGAATGCTTTGGAAAGCTAACAGAAGCAAATAACCTCTGGAAGGCAAAAATCCCTATTTCCAGTTTATTTTTAATTGCAGTGACCTAGCACAGAGAAGAATAAAAGACCTTAAAGGATTTCAGTTTGTCCATCCAGACTTGTAAATGATGGTGTTTACTGTGTTGAAGAGATTTTTAAAAAGCAAGGATTAAAAACAGAACAGAGAAGTATAAAGAAACAAGAAAACAGTCTTGAACTATTAAAAAGAAAGAAAGAAATGGCCCCAATTAAGAACTTCAAAGAATGAGTGTGGATTCAGCTGAGAAAAGATTTGATTAACTGAAAGAAGAGGAAGAAGAAAATACCCAGCTTGAACCACAGAAAGGAAGAATTGAAAGATGCATAGGTAAAGAATGTGAGTGGTACAGGTAGAAATCCTAGCACGTCTTTAACTATGGAGCATGTTTGAAGACATAATGACTGAAAAACTTTCTAAACAGATAGAAGAATTACATCCAAAGGCAAATGAAGCCAAACTACTAGATGAATATAAATAAACCTACCAGCTGGGCACTTGTGCCTCACGCCTGTAATCCTAGGTACTCAAGAGGCTTAGATCTGAGGATCACAGTTCAAAGCTAGTCTGCGCAAGAAAGTCTATGAGATTCTCATCTCCAATAAACTACTCATAAAAAGCCAAAAGTGGTACTGTGGCTCAAGTGGTAGAATGCTAGCTTTGAGCATGAAGAGGCTTAGAGACAGTGCCCAGGCCCTGAGTTCAAGCCCCAGAACTGGTAAAAACAAACAAAAAAAATCTACCAGGGTTTGGAGGCATGGCTCAGTTGGTAGAGAGCTAGCCAATGAGCAAAAGCATCAGATACTGTTTTAGTCAATTAATTAATCTACCACATAGTAAGTTCCTCAAAACCAAAATCAAAAAGAAAAATATTAAAGGGGGAAAAAAAGAAATTTTACTTTCAAGGAAATAATAGTTATACTGACAATCTATTCTTGAGAAAAGTAGCAAGAATCAGAAGCCAGGGAGAAAATATTTCTAGATGTGCTAGAGAAAAATAATACCAAGCTGGAATTCTCTGCCTAGAGAAAATTTATTTTATAAGACTACAGTGAAATGATAGCATTCTTACACAAACAAGAACTGAATTTTAAAACTAGTACTAGAGGAAAGACTAAATGGAGTTCTTTGGACAGAGGAAAATGATTCCATATGGAAAGCAAAAGATGCAGCAAGAGCAATAAAAATGGTAAGTATGTGGATAAATGAAAGTATTGGCTGGCCACACAAAACAATGTCTCATGGTATTTAAAATGTAAAGAATAAGTAGAAGCAGTTGTGCGTGAATCAGGAGTGCAGCAACGTGGGCAAAAGCTTTGAAACCTGCGCATGGTCTGAGAAGAGACCGGAAAGAACTTCACATTAAAGTTTCAGCAATAGAAGATGCATGCAAGAATCTCTAGGGAATCGTTTAAAGACGAGTAAATGACTTTATTACTACCAACTTAACAGAGGGGGAAATAGAATAATTACAAATAATCTATCCAAAAGAAACAAGAAAAAAAGAGGGGAAAGGGAACATAAATTAGCCATTACAAATAGGAACTCCCATGATGGTTGGCTTAAACTCCAGTACAGAGGCAATTAAATGAAATGCAAATGGACTTAAGTGCTTCCATTTTAAACAAAAATTGGGGGGGGTTCAACAGATTGAATTTTAAAATGATTCTATGCTACTTACTTAGAGTCGCTCTAAAACAAAAAAGATACAGAAAGATTGAAAGCAAAGCATTGAAAATGAGAATCCATGCAAACACTAGTGAAAGAGAGCAAAAGACATTATTACATTGTTATGAAAGAAGATACGATCCTCTTAAACCAGTATCCACTGAACAACTTAGCTCAAAATTCATACAGCAAAAATACTGAACTATAAGGAGTTCAGTCCTCAATCTTTCTAGAAAATTATTTTCATCTTTCCCTTACATAAAGCAAGCAGCACTTGGTCAACTGTGAGTGAGGCGCATTTCCAAATACTTGACTGGTGTTGGCTCGCGTAAATTTCACAGTCCCAGTGACACCGTGGTCACAGAATTAGTATGTTGCTGGGCTGAGATTTGAACCTCAATTTTCTTCCCAGGGAAAAAAATGCTTTCCCACTCTGTGGGCATCCTTGAATTCAAGTTGACACCTAAAATTAACCATCACAGATGTATGGCATGGAGCCTGGGAGCCTCTGTGGAGATTAAGAAAGAGTAGGGTGAGGAAGAAGAGGAAAGGAAGAAGGAAAGAGAGAAGAAAAGGAAGGGAAATGAGGAGTGAGGAGGAAAGGGAGAAAGAAAGAAGAGAAGGAGGAAGGGACAGAAGGAAGAAAGGGGGAGGGAAAGAGGAAAGGGAGGAAGGAAGGGAAGAAGGAAGGAAGGAAAGAAGGAAGGAAGAAAGAAAGATGAGAGAGGAGGAAGAGAAGGAAGGGAGAAAAGAGAAGAAAGGGAAGAAGGAAGGAAGCGGAGAGAAGAAAGAGAAAGGAAAAGGAGGAAATAGGGCAAGAGGAAAGAAAAGGCAGAAGAAAGACAAATTGAATGAGAGGAAGAGGAGAAAGAGCGATGAAGGAGGGAAGGAAGGAGGGAAGGAAGGAGAGAGGAGAGGAGGCATAGACAGTTACACAGCTCTTAGTAATTGTGAACCCAGAGCCCGGGCAGGAGACAGACTCCTTCTCTATGTCAGCATCTCTCTGAAATTCAAGCTCCAGCAGCAGATTACCATGGGTTGAAATGAAATTGCATCTGTTTATAAAACTGGAAGCCGTTGTTCAGATGTAAGGTTCTACTGCTGAACCCTTGGTCTGCTCTTCTTTCTTTTCATTTTTTTTTTTATTTTACACGTTTGTCATATCTGCTTTTGGTGTGAGATCTTCCGATGCCTATTGCATGGAGGCTGCATATGAACTGAGTAATTTGTTGTTCCGTGGCTCATACGGCTGAGAATTCAATGTTTCTGCGTGCAGGGTCTGAGTTAAAGACACTGAAGGATCACATGCTCACGGTCCTTCAGCATTTTTGCAGAGGTCCAGCTGCAGATCGCCGGGAGATGTTTGTTTCTGATACACACTTGGGCTGAGTAGCCGCAGCTGGGGCAGCCTGAGCTGACCTCCCCAGGAGAGCCAGAAGCTGCCCCGGTGTAGACACAAGTGTGCACAAACCATCTCCAAGCAGGCATCCGCTGGCAGCTCCCCAGCTGTGCAGCCTTGGGATCACGGGAGGCAGCCAGCTTCAAAATGCTGCAGCAGGAAGGGAGAAGGGAGGCGGTGTCATCTTTTGTCTTTTCTCTCTCTGGCCCCTGCGTGTCGTGGGGTGGCCACGGGCAGATAGAGATCAGAGTGTACGTCCAGTTACATAGTCAGTCACCTTTCAAGATTACTCCACGGCTGTGCTTTCCTTGTTTCTTCTCCTGCACTTCCAAGATCAGGCAGGCAGTGCAGGGTGTCCTCAGATCTCCACAGCCTCCCAGGCCCAGGCCAAGGAGAAACCCAAGGCTAACTGGAGAAGCAGATACATGGAGTGCTGTGGCTTGCGTATTAGCTGCAACACCGATGGCCACTTCCCCTGGGCCAGCTCTCCATTGTACCAAGGCCCAGTGCTCCATGTCCATGTCCCCTGCAGAACCTTAGCTAATCCTCTTTCCTACCCAAGGGCTTCTTTTACTCAGGGGTCTTGGGGAGGAAGACACTGTGAAGGAGTCCCCCACGCTACAGGTGAAGACCAACAGGTTCCTAGGTGAAAGCTGTTACCCTAGGTGGGAAGGAGCCAGAATCTCCAGAAAGAACAGCTAGCATTCCTTCACAGCCTGGGTCCTTGCACATGTGTGCACAAGTGTGAAGACAGTGCAAGAAAGCATTCTGGGGGCTTCTGGTTAAGCAGGGCCCGTGACTGAGTCATTTCGCCCCACCCCCAACCCCCACCCCCGGCCCTGCGTGTCTTGCCTATACTCAGGATGCTCTGCTTTCCTTTCCTATCTTTACTGCGAATGCTGGACATTCTTGTGGCCTGGGAGAAGGAAATCACAAAATAACTTCCTGGGTTCAGGAGAGGGCGTGATGGAAACATTAGTCACGGAATGAGATTGGGGCTAGGGGACAGGCAGAGACGGGAAGGATGGGGGTACCCACCTGGTTCCAACAGTATTGACGTTTCTTCTACTTTGCAGGCAGGGAGGAGACCCAGCGTGATGAGTGGAAGACAAGCGGAGCCCTCTGCAGCCACCTGGGTGTGATTAACGGGGTCCCATCCCAGTGTGCTGCAGAAGAACAGCACAACAGCACACTGCATTCACTCGGCAGGCGACAGATGCAATCTGGGACTTTCTTTTCTGTTTCTTTTTTTCTTTTCTTTTCTTTCTTTCTTTTTTTACTTTGGAATTCATTTCTTCTTCTTCTTCTTCTTCCTTCTTCTTCTTCCTTCTTCTTTCTTCTTTTGGCATAAGATGAGTTTACTTAAGCTTATCTTAAAATAAAAACAGAAGGCTAGGCGCTGGTGGCTCAGGCGCCTGTAATCCTAGCTACTCAGGAGGCTGAGATCTGAGAATCACAGTTCAAAGCCAGCCCAGGTAGGAAAGTCCCCGTGAGACTCTTACCTCCAATTAACCACAAGAAAACCAGAAATGGCATAGTGGCTCAAGTGGTAGAGCACTTGCTTTGAGCTGAAGAGCTCAAGGACAGTGCCCAAGCCCAGAGATCAAACCCTACAACGGACAAAAAAAAAAAAACAGATTAAAAAATAAATAAAAACAGAAGGCATTTGCATTCCATAAATACGAATCATCTGGAGGTATGGGGAGGAGATGGGGGCTGAGGTTACAGAAAGGAGGCTGTGGAAGCCATGGTGCCCCACAGTGGAGCCCCATGGTGAGGCTCGCTCAGAACAGCTGCTTGGAAAGCTCCCTGGTGCAAGAAGGTGAAGTGAAACAGCTGGAGAATGAGAAAGACAGATCTGGAGGTCAGACACAGAAAGTACTGGGCAAAATTAGGCAGAGGATTCAAGTGGAATGAAGACCAACCTGTCCCATTCACCAGTTCAGACCCCAAAAGTCAAGCAATCTGGGAAATCTCTCATTCCCAGCCAACCCAGGTCACAGAGGGGAGAAACGCAGAGAAAGAGTCTCAGAGAAAGCTACTTCTCGGAATGAAGCCAGGGTGGCCTGGTGGGATACTTTGCCAGTCCTAGAGAGCTCGGGACTCTCTGGGGCCAGCACTCCTTTCTAGAGAAGCCAGGGCCCTGAGCCAAGGTGCTCAGGGTGCAGGCTGGGAGCTAGAGAAGCAGCAAAAGGAGCCACCACAGGGCGTCCCTCTGGGCTGGCCACATGTGCAGGCCCAGCTGAAATGCTCACTTCTGGTGTTCAGCAGGGGCGATGGGGACAAGTCCTGAATCGGTCAAGACAGCTTTACTCCCCACCCAGTTCTGCCTGGAGGCCCTGTGGGATCTTAAATGGCTCTCAGCTGCTCTGAACTTAGATCGTAAGTGGCCTTAGCAATTATGGGTTTGTCTGTCCAGCAGGCCTTGCCACCCTTCCCTGTCTGGTTCCTTAGGGAGACTCTCCTATAATATGTGGTCTTGGTGGGGCTGTCTGTCCCACCATCTCCTCCTCCCAACCCAGGGCTGGGTGTGGGTCCTGACCTGAGCCACTTACAACAGCATGCCCTCAGACACTGGGGTTGGTGTAGGGAAGGCACAGAGCAAGCCCAGGTTGTCTCTGCTAGATCTAGAAGAAAAGTTGATTCTCCTCTTCAAGAATCTGGACAGTCAGAGCTTTCCACTGCTACCTATCATCTTTCTAGAAGAGCAGTGAAACCCTGGATCCTGCAGAAAAGGCAAACAAAGCAGAGCAAAGCCTTAGCTCTTCTTTTAAGAAGATAGAGAGGAAGGGATGGTAGGGGGAAAACAATGGAGCGGGTAACAATGCTCAATAGGAAGTGTACTCATTACCTTACTCATGTAACTGTAACCCTCTGTATAGTATCTTTACAATAAAAATTAAAAAAAAGAAGACAGAGAGGAAGCATAAAGTCCACTCATAATTCCTGAAGCTAGCATGCTGTCACACTCACTGTGAGCTTCGTTCCTGTTCTGCATCAATCCTGGTCTGCTATTGAGTTTCTGTCTCTAACAACTGGAGGAAACCTCACCTATACCATGTTTTTATCTATCAAAATAAGTGTAATTCCTCTAGTGCCTTGGTTATAAAAATGAAGCTGGGCATTGATGGCTCATGCCTATAATCCCAGCTTCTCAGGAAGCCAAGAACTGAAGCATTACAGTTCCATACCAGCTTGGGAAAAAAGTTCATAAGACCCTCTCTCCACAGGGAGGGAAAGCGTGGTGGCACATACATAAAATCCAAGCTATTCAAAGAGCACAAATAGAATGATCGTTGTTCACACCAGCCTAGGGAAGAGCAAGACCCTAATTCAAAAACAAAAATAGCTGGAGATATGTCTCAAGGGGTACAATGCTTGCCTAGAAAGCCTGAAGCCCTGAATTCAAACCCCAGAACCGCCAAGACCAAAAATAAATAAAAATAAAAAATAACGCCTATCAAACGTTCAAACAGATGTAGCCAGGCACCGGTGGCTCACGCTTGTAATCCTAGCTACTCAGGAGACTGAGATCTGAAGATTGCAGTTCAATACCAGCCAGGGCAGGAAAGTCTATGAGACTCTTATCTCCAATCAACCCCCAGAAAACCAGAAGTGGTGCTGTGGCTCAAGTGGTAGAATGCTTGCTTTGAGCTGAAGAGCTGAGGGACAGCGCCCAGGCCCAGAGTTCAAGGCCCATGACCGACAAAACAACAACAACAAAAAAAAAAGGATGTAATTTCCACCAGCATCTTTATTGCATAAGAGAATGCAATTCTTTGGAGGGCTAGTGTGAGGCTTACACACAGTAGTGCCCAGTGCCTATGTGATGCACAGCCGTGCCCAGCACCCATGTACACAGAGTAGTGTGCCAGCCCTTCCAGGAACACCATGCCACTCAAGATTCCCAGCTACTCAGGTGTCCCTGGCAACAGGACACACTGCGAAGGGCACCTCAGGGCGATCTCATTGCTGTGCAAACGCTGCAGACATGCTCAAGCAACATGGACGACATCCTGCTGTCTGGGACCCCTGTTCCAGATGTGGCCTGTTGTCACACACAACAACATGACAAGAGACCCATGAACTCATGCTCACGCTA
The DNA here is from genome assembly GCF_000151885.1 of Dipodomys ordii. Classification (NCBI taxonomy): domain Eukaryota; kingdom Metazoa; phylum Chordata; class Mammalia; order Rodentia; family Heteromyidae; genus Dipodomys; species Dipodomys ordii. Next base: position 13,133,864 of record NW_012267231.1, on the reverse strand, counting down.
ACATGCACACAGATGTTCATGGCAGCCCACCAATACCCAGGTAAGCCCTGTCTTACAAGGGTAAGACTCCCATTCAGTGGAGTGTCACCAGAACAGAGCCGCTACCTCATGGATGGATCTTGGAAACTCTGGGCTGAGGGAAAGAAGTCAGGTGTGGATGGCCACGTATTGTAGGATCTGCTGATATTAAATATCCGGCATAGCAGAGCCAGAGAGACAGAAAATGTGTGGTGGACAGGAAAGGGGGTGGAGGCTTGCTCGTGGGTGCAGGGATGATGAAGATGTGAAATTAGCAATAATGGCTACACAACCATGAGAATATACTTGAAAGCCATGGACTTACACGGCACACTTTATGGCATGTGAATTGCATCTCAACAAAATGTGAAGATGATAAACACAATGGCTAACAAAGGTAGAACTGTCGTCACTTAGCCCAACAGTGCGCCCAGAGTGCCGGCAGGAAGGGTGCAGGTTAGAATATCCCCGGAGGATTTGCAGTCTTCATGATTTCCTTGGAGAATTCCGATACACTTGATGTGTGAGCACCACGAGGAAGAGTGTGGGTGGGGAAGCTGGGCAGGGAACAAGATACAACCCATCAAATGACTGGTCCTCAGGAATTAAGCTGAGCCAGGTTCAGCATCTGGCTGGAGCCCTGGTCCCCAGTCACATCACTGGGAAGTCGAAGGGGAGAGTGAGGCTTACAGACAGTAGCTTGCCTGAACTGGGCTTCATGTGTTATCCGGCATCCACTTCTGAGCCTATGTGATCCCTTTTCCAGTTTGGAGGAGGAGGCAGACGAAGGAGATGGGGTTGGTTAGGGCTTTCATTCCAGAGGCCCTTTCAGAAAAGCAAGAAAGTTGGTTTCTCTCCTCATTGTGCCCTTTCTGAAACCAAGGCCTGGAATGGGAACACTCTGATTCATCTCACTCTAACCACATGCCCTGTTCTCTCTCACACATACACTCGCATGCACACATGTACATACAGCTGTATACACACACACCCTTGGTGAAATCAGTTTCCTCCAATCTGCTGTGCCTAAGTAGAAGAGATGAATATACTAAAGTGAAAACTAGGGTCCTACCAAGGAAGGAACAATGCTAAAGAGGCGAACACAAAACTCAACACTCTACTGTGAACGTCAGCCTTCTCAAAACCCAACTCATGCTAGGCTTGGTAATGTACACCTGCAATCCCAGTACTCAGGAAGCTGAGGCAAAAGGATCTGGATTTCAAGACCAGCATGGACTCTATCAAGAGACCCTGTCTCAAAAAGAAATGTACTCTTTACAGGATTTACATCATTGTAACCCCTCTGTACATGACCTTTCTAATAACAATACATTTTTAAAAATTTTACAATTGTTTTTTAAAAAGTTGTTTTTTGTCTCAGAAACAAAACACAACACAAAACTTCACTATCTGGCATCCACTCTCAGTTACCTCATCTGGGAAGGAGCAAAAACCAACAGAGGTTGGGTTCAGGGAGAGAGAAGTTAAATGATCGCATTGTCTATAAAGTACAATGAAGGGAGGAAGACAGAAAGAGACACAGACAGAGAAGGAGGAAGGAGGGAGGGAGAGATGTCTGATGACTGAAGGGTGGGGAAGGGGGAGAGAGAGAGGCTGCTGCCCAGAATGTGGTCCCTCAAAAGTGACTGACCTTTTCTAGGTTTCCCCCACAGGTTCACGGCCATCTTGCCTTCTATCTCTGCTCCACAGATTGGGGCTCAGGGCGCCCTGATTAAAAGCTCATTGTAGTTGGTTGTTGGCGGGGTGGGGATCACCAAGACAGGGGAGGGAAGGTGCCTGGGTTCTAAAAGGTTCCGTTGCTCGTTAAAGTGGCTCTCCAAATGTTTGGAGATGGATGGTTCGGATGTGGAAGTGGGGGAAGTGGAGATGGAGGGGTCCCGGGGTCCCAGAAGAAAGGTGATATTTACATTTCAAGCCCCAGGGGGTGTGCTCACCCCCCCACTCCCCTCCCCATGGGCGATGCAGGGGCATCTGCTCTGTCAGGGGAGGCAGCACCCCTCTGTCCACGTTTCCTGGACAGAGGCAGGTGCCTACCGGGGCGTGCGGACCCCAGGAGCCGCTGTCCCGGGCTTTGCCAGGGAGAGGAGCGGCGGGGAGGGGCGTGTTCGCCGCCGCGCGCCCCTGCCCAGGTGGCAGAGGGGCCGGGATTGGCCCGGAGCCAGGGCGGCGGCGCGCCCCTCCCCGCGGGCCTCCCACTTCCTCCGCGGGCGCCGCGGCTGTCAGGACGCCGCCACCGCTGGAGGAGGCTGGAGAAGGCTGGAGGGAGGAGGCTGCTGCTGCCGCCGGTGCCCGATCCCCGGTCCCCGCGCTGCTCCCGCTCTGGTACCCAGTGCCAGGTCCCACTCTGCGCCGACGCCCGCCGACGACGCGCCATGGACCTGCCCCGGCGCCTCGTGGTGGCCTGGGTGCTCAGCCTGTGTCCAGGTGCGTGTCCCGCTTGTGTCTCCCTCCCTTGTGTCCCCCTCCTGCGTCTACGGCCCGGCCCGGCTCGTGGAGCCGGGATCGGGGGCGCGCGCGCCTCCTGGGAAGCTCTTGGGGACCTGGGTCCCCCCCACACACACACCGGGAACTGTGCGCCCCCCCCCACTTTCCCACCCCAAGTTCCACCCAGGAGGGAGGCGCGGAGTGGACTCCGGGCCGGGACTTTGGAAAGAGTTGCGGGGAGTCGAGGTGGGAAGTTCGGAGGGCACCGCGGGGCGTCGGGCGCTGGGCTGGGACGGCCCCGGAGGACGGCGCCCGGGCAAGCCGGACGGACCGCGGGCAGCGTGGCCCCCGGTGCTGCAGTGCGGGTCCCCCGGGGGAAGGACGGGGCGGCGCCCCCAGCCGGCTTGGAATTACGCGCCACGCGCCGGGCCGCCTAATGCGCTCCAGGTGTTGGGGGGCGCGGCGGGGAGCTGGAGGCTAGCCCCGCGCCGCCCCGACCTCTTCCCGGGGCGTCTCGCCCGGCCTGGTCCCAGCTTTTCCCGGGGGTGGGAGGCACCCAGTCCGGGCCGCCCAGGAGGTCCTTCGGGAGGCAGGGATGAAGACGTCCCGCGGGAGGGCCAGTGGGAGTCGGCCAGACCCAATGTTGGTGCGGGGCAGTTTGCGTTTGCAGAAGGCCAGGGAAGAGCCCCCCGACCAGGCCAGCAAAGCACCCCCCCTCCCGACAGAAGGGGAGACTACTTCTTCTACAACAGTCTTCAGATTCTCTAGAGGCCCGGACACAGGGAGGGTTGTTTCGCCCCAGACCCCAAAATGGGGTCAGCTTTTCCTGCAGGGGGCGGGAGTGGGCATCTGGGGCCCACAGGCTGAAAAGATCCCCCAAAATCTTGAGGTGCAGTCCTGCTGACTTGAAATTCAATAACTCTCAGAGCTTTTTTTTTTTTTGGAACATACACATCAATACCAGCTAACATCAACCTGCCACATGGCCCTTACCCAAAAAATAAACCGATTTCCCAGCCTTGCCTGAGAGGCTGGGGGTGGGGTGGGGTGGGGGCGGGGGAACTAGTCAGTTCAACTTCAGCAAGCAAAAGCAAAGGGGTTGGACCCCCCTGGGCTTCCAATTCTGGCTCAGCGATGGCCGCTGTACAGCTGCCCACCAGTGAGGCAACCTCGCACCTGCAGGTGTGCTCCAGCTGGCACTGCTGGAAGAATCTTGAGCTCCTGAAGTTGTTGGGATAATTAAGCAAGGGAAGGGAAAGCCAATATCCAGCTTGGTATGCAATCAATGGCATGGAGGGGGGCGGGGGACGGACATGTGAGTGCTGGTACTGGAGCTTGAACTCAGGGCCTTACACTTTTGCTTGGCTTTTTGCTCAAGCCAAGCTAGCCCTCTACCCCTTGAGACATACCTCTTCTGGCTTTCGTCTGGTTACTTGAAGGCAAAAGCCTCACAGACGTTCCTGTGCGGGCTGGCTGCGATCCATGATCCTCAGATCTGAGACTCCTGAGTAGCTAGGATGATAGGCGTGAGCCACCGGCCCCCAATTCAATGGATGGCGCTTACAATGTTGGTGATTCCCAAGGCATTCAAGGGTGAACACTGGCATGGAATGACATGGGATTTGTGACTCAGAACTCCCTCTCTATGGAGAAAACCACTCTGGTCAGTTTGGCTTCTTGAAATATGGGGCTCATTAACCGCATTGATCAGTGTTGGAACAAGAACTTCTGCGTACAAAGAGCGGTGGCCGGAAGCATGCTGCAGTCTGGGCCCTGCCTGTGGCTGAGGACAAAGCCTGGGCTGGGGAGAGCAAATGATGAGCTTGTTCAGAAAGTCATTCAGGGTCTCCTGGACCAAGTAAGGAGTGGCTTCCAGAAGGAGGAGGTCGAAACTGAACAGCAAAGCAAAGCGCTAAGCACGATGGGTGTAAACATGAAAGGCTCACTACCCGCTGTCCATCTTGGGAGAACAGAAGAGGCAAGCTTGTCTGTCTCATTGTCCCCCTTTGTCCACCCTCTAGGAGCTCATTGTCTAAGACCCTCAGCCGCTATAAACTGACTACCTTCACACCGCACACAGGCCCTACATTCTGATCCCACTCAGATGGGTGGAGTCGTACCCCCTTTTGCTTACCTGCCCCCACTGTGGATCCCCAAAGATGGGATGAGGACTGCTAACTGCTGTCTCCCCACCATTCCCAGCACCCCATCCAGGGACTTAGTGTCACCCTCTACTCTTGTCTTCTCTGACCCTCCCTCCCTCCCTCCCTTCCTCCTCCTTCCAACAGCAAGTAACCCCTCTCTTCATCCTCACCCCACAATACTACCTCTTCATCCTCACCCCACCACACATTACTCTGGGTCCCCTGTTGTTTAGGGAAAAGCTGAGCCCAAGCTGACTAGGCTTGGGAGGGAGAGTTCCTTTGGGGAATTTAAGAAACTTTTTTCTCTACGGTGCTCTGTTTAGGGAATTATTGTCTCAAGAGCTTCCTTTTGGAGTCAGTTGATCCTTGGAGTGCAGGGAAAGATTGTCACGTGATGTTCTAACAGACCTCAAAAGTGACACCTCTGCTGTGATTGTCAGGTGCCATGCTAGAGGTAAAGTGGCTCCTCCAGGATCATGCCAACAGTTAGAGGCTGTGCCCCAAAGCCACCGCATTAATCCACACACGATGCTTTCTTTCGAAGCTGGGCCTGGAAGGCATAAAAGCACAGTAAGATGTCTTATGAAGGAGCTGGCTGTGTGGGCCAGGAGATTGGGGTGCCTAGGACTTTCCCAGCACACTCAGCTGGGTAGAAATGACCCCATGGAAGATGCTGGCTTGGTGAGAAGTTATCCTCACTGTATCTGATGGCTGGAGATCTGTCTCTTCCCCATACTAGCTCAAGGCCAAGAAGGGCTCTCTCCCACCTTTCCTCTATGTGCCCAATACCTGGACACTGCTTACCCAAGGGCTCAACCTCAGGTCCAGGTTGGGCCATTCTTTCCTCCCTGCCTTGCCTGCTCCTTCCTGCTCCCTTAATCAAAACCTGCACTGAGCTTTGGCCCCCATTAGTTCCTAATGAGTTCATTTGTGCTGAAGAGTGCTAATGAGGGATGACAACTTGATGTGTCCTGCCCAAATGGATTTGCATTCTTTAACGGGGCTGAGGCTTGAGCACAAAGAATGAAAGTCTAATGGCTGAGCTCCAGGCACCAGGGCTGGCCAGGAACTAGGTGAGATGAGTCCTACCTTACATGGTCTAGCTGCCTTGCGTCCCTACCTCATCCAGCCCGGCATGCCCTCCACAGCACCCGCTCTCTGAGGCAAGGGAACTAGCCTGTGGCTTAGGTGCTGCTGTTCTACAGTACAGGAGGTTTTGTTCCATGTGGTATACTGAGGGGCAAGCTGGGCAAGTTGCTATGGCAACCCACTCCACATTTCAAACAGGATGACACAGAGAAGGAGGGTTCCTGACTGCAGCTGGGGCTGGCAGCTTTCTTCCCACAACAGCATCACCCAACTGAGCCAGACCACCAGAAACCCTGACCTGTGGCTTTCCAGGGCCGGGCCTCAGGAAGGCCATGGAAAAAAATCATAAAATAGGAGCAGCTTTCACCAACTTGCAAAGAGTGCTCCTGCGGACTCCTTTTGTCAGTCAGGAGAGACCACGGGTCCTGCTGAGGTGACCTGTCCTGCAGAGGGATGGAGAAACTGAGCCTCTTAAAGGTTGAACAGTTTCCCGTGATGCTCTTGGGACCACCAGGGCCAGGGGGGAAAGTCTTCTAGCCAAGGTGAATTTGGAACCGAATTTGCTACATACATTAGGGGGTGGGGGAATATAAAGAGTAGATAATGCTTCCTGCAAAAGAATGCAGTTCCGTTGGCAGGTTTTCTCCATCGGAGACAGGGGCCATCTGAATTGTTCTCTGTAGACATCTAGGGCATCCCTGACTTCACCCACCTCCTCCTCTCAGGCCTCATACCCTCTTCCTTCCTGGGAAAAGCCACAAAAGCAGTTTCCATTTCCTTTCTTCCTCCTGGAACTTGTCATTCCCCGCTCAGGGCCCTCGGTCAATGATGATAGGAGTCACAAAGCCCCATACTACCATGTGTACACTTGACTCCTCTCAGGGTATTCCCACCACTTAACCACACACACCTGCAGGACCAGCTAGATCATCTGCAGGGCTCAGCACAAAGGGAGAAGGTGAAGCCTCTAGCTTAAAAATGGTTGACATTTTCAAGATGGCCAGAGCAGAGCAGAGAGCAAGTGCAGAGCCTCTCCGACTAGGTCCCTCACGTCACCACAGATACAGAACCAGGAAGTCAGGAAGCCAGCCCTGTGCATGGGCATTTCACTCCATAAAGAAGATGCCATGAGCCGCCTTTGTTCCATCTTTCCAGACTGTCAACAGCCACCCACATAAAGCTAAAACATACTGAGTTGTCACTCTCCCCTCCTGGAACCCTTCATGGTTCCTTACTGGCATTAGATTGAGGCAAGATTCTTACAAAGCCATTCAGACGCTTGGGTGGCTGACCTGGCCAGCATTCAGCACTCTCCACTAACAGGATTGCATATACAGGCACCTTAGAGTCCTACTAAGCCGCCATCCTGAGCTGATCTTCCTTCCCAAGGACACCCGCTGCCCCAGACTTCTGCTGTCCTCTTCTGGCCTCTGCCATCCTCCTCTATCTTCCCCTTTTCTCCTGGCCACCTCTGGCTTACTTTCAAGATTCCACACAGCCTCCTGCAAGCTGTACCTGACCCCTGTGGCCAGAGCTTGGGCCCACCTGGGTGATCTCAAAGCACCCTGACCGTCCCCCACCACACAGTATCCCAGCTGCCTAATCATCTGACCCTTTGGCCCTGGTTGAACCTCAAGCACAGAGGCTGTGTGACCAGCCACTGTGTCCCCAGCTCTTGTAAAGAGCCAGGCATGGCAGGTACTTAGCCAGTAAGTAATAAGTGAGGAGAAGAACTGTTCATCCAAGTCAAAGATCTTGAAGGACAGACATGTCTGAATTTCTTTGCGTGTCACCTCTACAAGGACCTAACACAGTGCCTTGTATGAGCTAAATCCAAGGTGCTCTGACCATGGGTAAGAAAGAACCCCTGTCTTTTGAGGAGCTTATATTTTGCAGGAAGGAGCAGACTTTGGAACAGATAACTATAACATGAGGGAAGCATTAATAAGGGCTATCAGTCAGCTATAGGAGAGGACTCTGGAGTTTGAGATGTGGGAGGCAGGTTATCTGATGGAAGGACTGATCCGGCATCATGCAGGGTGGGTAGCAAGGGCATCTGGGTGTTGGATCGGCAGGCTCTGGCTGTGTACTGCGGAAAACTGCAGGAACGGGGCAGCAGCCAAGCCCACTGAAAAGGGTCCTAAATGCCAACTAGGGCATTTGGACTGAGTGGTTGGGAGCCATTGAAGATATCCGAGGGAGGGTAGGGAATTGCTTTCATCTATGACTAGAGGAGCTTCCTGGGCGAGTAGGGTAAGGTTGGATGGCGCAGATCAGCAGTGGCAGGTGAAAGCTGGGACGCCTACTTGTAGCAACCCAGGCAGGAGGCAGCCAGAGCACTGGGCAAAGGCGGTAGAGAAAGGACTGAGGCCAAGTGAGAAGAGGGGTCTAACAGGGTTAGATGGCCGGAGGAAGAAAGGAGTGAGAGGTTGAAGGGCATCACCATGGATCCACAGAAAGTGTGAGGGCCAAGGAGGCTCTCAGAGGGAAGTCAAGTCGGTGGTGGACTTGTGGCTGGGCTCCACTTATGGGTGGTGGGTGGAAGGCACCCTGGCTCAGGTGGATGTTGGCTGCAAACTTGGACACCCATCAGTCAGGGACTGGGAGCCGGTGGGTCAGTATAGCACGGAGACTCTGTGCTCCGTTCCCTCCATTCCCCTCCAGGCCCTGAAGCCGTGACTCATTCCCCAAACTTAAAAAGAACTCCGATTCTGGTTTTAAAGAGCAGAAGAAACCATCCCGAGGGCCAGGCCAGACCACAAGCCAAACATCAGCTGTGGAATGTGCTGAGGCCGGCCAGGGGCAGCGGCACTGGCAGGCATAGCCACAGGCCCTGCCGGTCAACCTGAAGGTAGCCAAATTGTCACCCACACAGTCTCTGCATGCTCTCTCTCTCTGTCTCTCTCTATGTCTTTGTCTCTGTCTCTCTCTGTGTCTCTGTCTCTCTCTGTCTCTCTGTCTCTGTCTTTCTCTGTCTCTGTCTCTCTCTCTGTTGGTGGTGGGGCCTGAACTCAGGGCTTGGGCTCTGTCCCTTAGCCTCTTGGTGCTCAAGGCTAGCACTCTACCACTTGAACCATAGTGCCATTTCCAGCCTTTTCTGAGTAGTTTATTGGACATGAAGAGTCTCATGGACTTTCCTGAGTGGGCTGGCTTCGAACCTTGATCCTCAGATCTCAGCCTCGTAAGTAGATAGGACGACAGGCGTGAGCCACTGGAGCCCTGCTCCCCTCTTCTCTCTTCAGTGTAGACTGGCCTCTATTTGATCAAGTTTATCTTAAGCCCAGCCCCTCTCCCTGTCCCTGAAACCCAGCCTGGTCCCATGTCATCCTTGGTATGAAGGCCCAAATTTCTCATCAGGACCCCTCTCTGCTCCCTGGCCAGCCTGGAGAGCTGCTGTGGGAAAACGTCAGAAAAGGCCCCATGGCTGGTGCCAACGGCTGCTTTAAGAGGGTGTCCTGCGTCTGCCCTCGACCCTGGGGGCTCTTCCATCCCACAGCCAGAGGAAGGCTGCTGGAATATAGGTCAGATCATGTCATGTCCCTACTCTGCTCCAAACCCTCCTCACTGAGTCAGAAGCCCCGTGTCATCTGGCTCCCGGGCCTTGCTGACCTCATCCCCTCTCCCTCTGGGCCTCCACAGCGCTCCTCAAACATGCCAAGCATGGTGGATCTGGCGCTTGCTGCTCCAGCAGCTTCCACCACTCTGGCTAGAGAGCCTCCATCACTGCCTCCAACACCCCTCCACGAAGCCCTGCCAGCCTCTGATCTCTAAACCCCAAACACACACACAAGCACCTCTGAGCATCTTCCCTGCTTTGTCTCTGAAGCATCTTAACCTACTTATTGTGTGTATCACCAGGTCCAACTCTGAACAACAAGCCACTGCCTCCCCTACGGAGCTGGCAGGCCTCTTAGTTAGGCACAGTGTCCTCCTGGCCTTTGTTACTAGTTAACTTTGTCTCTCTGGACAAGGAAAGTTGGGTGACAGTTGGAGGCACAGGTAGGCAGGGGAAGAAAGGCAGCAGAGAGGAAGGGTCTTCTCAAAGGAGCAGGGCCATCGGGAGGGGTGAGTGGGTCTAGCAGGCAGCCCAATGGCTACCTGGCTACTTGCTTCTCCTCAGGAGGAGACCCACGGAGGCCCAGTTGTTATATAGTGGGCAGAAGGGTGGTGGAGCAGAGTCCTTTTATATGTTTCCTTCCACACAAGGGTGGTGACTCGTATCCTCACCATTTACAGCCAAGAAAGGGCTGGGGGTGCCCAGAGAAGATGATAGGGCTGAACCAAGACCTTGGTGATAGCCCAAGCTGTGAGAAGTGGGCTTCAGCCTTCCAGAAAGCTCTCCCAGGCTGCTGCCAAGGATTGCCCTATGCCCATGGGCTTCTCTAGCTCTTCTGATCAACTGACCTCTAGGTCTCTCTCTCTTAACGTTTCTCTTCCCCTGTGCAACAGGGCGCCATCTTTCCCTTCCTCCACCCGCTCTGAGCTTGACGCCGCCTTGGGTAGTTCCTGCCTTCCTGTGCCCTCTCTTCTTCAGGCAGTAAAACAACAGCAAGTTAATCACTCAGAAGCATCTTGGTGGTGAAATGTTGGACTTGCTCTTCCCCACATCTATCGATTACTCACTGAAGGCTGTTTGAAAGGAACCATAACTTGACCCAACTCTGACCGTTACAAGGACTAACAACTGGGTGTCTCAAGATTTCCATCTAGCAGCTTCTAAAACAAGTATTTGGCCTTCATGTTTCTAGAAGGCCCTGGGGGGCTATGCTGCCATGCTTCTATGAACGTTTCCTGAGCCAGAACGTGGGCTGTGATCGTGAGGCCAGTTGTACCTAAGAAAACAGTTGCCAACAGAGACTATTTCAAAACAACTTCCCAGTGCCCCCCCCCATTGCCCCTCACTCACTGGTCCTGGACCTAAGGAACCCATGAGGTTCCCAGCACCAAGTGACTTCCTTGCAGCTTTCCAGAGGCAGGAGCCTCAGCACCTCACCAAGCAGTCCTTTGCTTCCTAACCATGGAGACAGAGTCTTCATCGAGCCCTCGACTCCTGAAAGTGAGCAACTGAGATTGCTTTCTAGAAACTGCCCTGTTGGGAAAACCAAAAGCCCCTCGTGCGTGACCCTTGGGGACCGAAACACTTAGGCCCAGCCGGTGCTGTCTGATGGACGGGTCAAGTTCAGAGAGCTTCCCAGGTGGGTGTGGTTGCGCCCACCGCAGGGCGGGCCTGCACTAACAGGCATGGATGGGAAGGTCCCCCACAACTCCTTTTTTAGGTTACGTTCAAAGGGCATGGCAGTCAGGCCCAGTTCTCTGGGGCCTCCTTACCCTGCTTCCTCTCCTCCAGGGGAAAGCCCTGCCACAAATTGCATGTCTCAAGCTGTGTCTTCTCTTACTTTGCCCAAACACTCCCTAGGCTGAGGCTAATCTTGGATGCACAGGGCTCTTGATCTACACACAAGCTGAAGAGCTGGAAAACCAAAACCAAACAGTCCAAGCACTTTGAGCTGGTTAGTATGTCAGGAAAGGGAGGAACTTGTTTGTCCAGTCCAGCTCCCTTTGAAATGGCCTGTGGGTAGGTATAGGACCACCACGTACGGTGTCCAGGCTGTTCACTGCACAGCGGACATCGGTATAAACAGACAATATCCTCAGGAGTTGGGCAGTACCGTGACCCAGAAGTGGGGGTGGAGGAGAAAGAGCAAAAGTAGATATAGATTTCTTTAAATCTTACACCAAGACTTAGACATTAGAGCACCCATCTATGTGACTTTTCTTTTCTATATAAGGATGCTAGCAACCAGGGAGAAGAAGAAAATTGGTCCAAAGTCACTGTCAGCCCTTTCTTTCCATTCCTAAGGCCCTGCACCACATTGTATCCAGACCCCTGTCCTGCCCTCAGCAGCTAGAACTCTCCTTTGTTTTTTCTTTCAGTCACATTCACAAATGTGTCATGGGCTCAGCATTGTTCTAGATGTTGATGGTAAAATAGGGGGACCATCAGATATGGTCCCTGCCAGGGGCTAGCTCTTCTGGATGTTTAGCAGCTGTTTCTGGCTCTCTGGTTGGAACTGAGTTCTTTGAAATATTCGCCATTTGCTCTGGTGTAAAGCCTGGTACACGTGGTCAGTTTCAAGCTACCAATAAGATGCTCCTAGGAGAAGTAAAGAAGATGCACGGGGAAGGGTTAATGGGCATGGGGGAGGGGATAAGGGTCTCTGCATAGGATGATCAGAGATCTCAGGGATGGCACTTAAACCAGAGGCCGAGAGGAACCTGCTGTGTATAGATATCTGGAAGATTGTTCAAGACAAAGGGAACTCTAGGCAGAGAGATGTGGAGACAAGTAAACTTGGAAGGGAAAATCCTTTGGGGTTCTTGTTTGTGTGAGGTTTGTGAGTCTGCAGATACCCAGAGATGGAAGGATGATTATAGGCTGGGCTGGGCTGGGCTGTATCTTGGGTCTTAGGAGCCTGGGTCTCTTTGAGGTGAATGGAAGGAGGCAGAGACAAGCATTTAGTCTGAGCCTGACTTAGCAAGATTCCACAGGCAGAGCTGGAGGTTTGGCTCCAGTGGTAGAGCACCAGCCAAGCAAGCCGATCAAGAGCAAGGCCCCACGTTCAAACCCACTCCACAAAGAAAAAGTTCTGTGGCTCCAGCTCTTGAGAATTTCATTTTCCACCCAGCTTGTAGTGAGTGTGGGTGGTGTGTGTGTGTGTGTGCATGCATGCCTGTGTGCATGCATGTATGTGTGTGTGCGTGTATGCACATGTATACTTGCATGTGTCACTTGATGGAGCCTTCCCTCACCATAGCTGCCCTTCTTGGCAGCTCTTGAGTCTTGAGGAAGCTCTGTGTTGATCAGTTTCCTGACTTAGAGAAAAGGATAAATGGCATGGCACAGAAGTGCACCCACTCTCACAAAACTGACTCCGGAGGAAGAGATCAAGTGTCTTCCAGGCCCGGAGGAGGAAGAGGATGTTAATTACAGCTGATTTCAATATGCTCCTTGCCATTTCCAGGTCTTAAGCCTGTTTTCCATGAGCCTGACATCTCTTAACCAGCATATTGGCAAACTCCTGATTTCTCAAAAAAAATGCAAAGAGCTGCTGTGGCACCAGTACTTGCTCCTTCCTCTCCTCTCCTCTCTTCTCTCTTCTCCTCTCCTCTCCTCTGCTGTCTGTTGCAGTCTGCATGCAGTCTGCCCTTCACAGACCCAGAGGAACACCCTCACAGCCTCACTGGCTGCCTGCCTGTCTGCCTCTGAGCAGAATTCTCCCCTAGGTAGCGCTGCAGGTGCTTGGGAGTGGTGAGGGAGGCCACTGTGGCCAGGCCAGCCCTGAGGGGAGAGGACAGGGGAGAGGACAGGGAGAGGTGACAGGAGAAGGGAAGAGGCATGCAGACCCGGGCCCAGTGCCCAAGGTCAGGCCAGGTCTGGCTGGACAGGGAAGGCCACATTGGCAGTGCCAAGGATGCAGCTGTGTCCATCAGCTCCAGGCCCTGCTAGATGAACATCCTGTGAACGTAGTGACTGCCCAGGACCGCAGGTCTTTTACCTCCCCATGTCTCCCCAAGGTGATCAGAGTCATGATGACCCTTGGAGCATGTAGGGAAGACACCCAGCCTCTCACCATTGGCAACAAGGCTTGTGGTCCGGGACATGTCATGATTCATTACATCTATACTCTGGTCATGCAGGTGCGTGTAGACTCAGGGTGCTTCCTTCTGAACAAGGGAACAGGATGACCCAAAGCCACCGAGAACCAAGCCTTGCTTCCAATCACTGGCTGGCTCAGGGCACTTGCTTGCTGCCACAGGTAGCAATGGGTGAGGGCTGGGGACCTGCTGATTCCCCAGTGAGATCATTCCTCCCAGCATCTTCCTAGAGCTTAGTGTATGCTCACACCAAGAGATGACACCTTCAACCCCAGCCTGCTTGATGCTCACTCTTCTCCTCCCTTCTCCAGCCAGGCTGGCCTCCATCCAGTGCAAGAGACCCTCAGCCCTAAGCCCAGCCTTTCACTGGACACCATCAGGAGAGACTGTTCCTTCCTCTTGGTGTCCATCCCCCTTTTCTCTCTCCACTTAGTCCTTGTTGGGTGCTGTGCAGTGTATTCTGTATCTGTGTAAAAGCCAGGGGAGCCATGGGTCCCACCCTGCCCAAAGAAAAGGTCCAGCCCTGCTTCTTCCACAGCAAGAAGGACAAGGAAGAACATGGGCAGGCAAGAAGGACACAGGCAGGCGAGAAGTGCCCAGTTAGGGCCGGGGAGCCAGTGGAAGCATGATCACTGGATAAAGCAGTGTCTGCTGCTGAGTGGATCAGAGCAAGAGCACAAGCCAGGCTCTGGGAAGAGAAAAAGAAAGCGGGGGGGGGGGGGTTCACCTTCTTCCTGGAAGAGCACGTGCGGGCAAGTTTGCACGGAAGGGCAGAGGAACTGCAGGTGAGAATGATGTGGCCTCACTGTCCTCCTCTTATGTCTCTGGACAGCAGAACCAGCCAGGCTGAGTCACTGTCGGCAGGGGTGCAGCTCAGCTCGATGTGGGAAGGGCAAGCACTGGAGGGGAGGGGATAAGGACTCAGTCCTGGGTGCTACCCTGACTGAGGCTTGTGGGAAGCACCATCTGCCTCCTACCATGCCCAGGGCTGGCCTGCACTCTTGCCTGCTAACACAGATCCAGAGAGAGAGAGCGAGAACGAGCGAGCGAATGAGGGGGGGAGGAGTCCAGGGTGCACCTGCACACAGGACATCAGGACAGCTTGGAGAGCACCTGCAAGACTGGTGCCCAGATGGGGGACAGCACTGGGGCCCAGAGAAGAGCAGCATCTTGCTCAAGGCCATTCAGCCAGTAAGTGCAAACCAGGTGCCTAGTTCTTACCACAGCCGCTTAGCTCCCAGGAGATGGGCGTAATATTCTTGAGCCCTAGAACTAAGTCAGAAGTCCACTGCTTAACCTTGCTCTGGGTACTGGCTTTGCTCTGGGTACTGGGGAACAGTCATTCGCAGTGCCCCGACGGGGTCAGGGACCATAGCTTAGTGGCCACACTTTTGGAAGAAGTAGGAGCAGCCTGATGGAGGGGCCCTGGGAACCCCTGCCTGCTTGCCCTAAATCTCACTAAGGTTTTAGCAGCACAGCTCTGGGACTAGGCTGGGCTTTCTGTGGAAAGGTGACCACATTGTCTGGCTGCCCACCAAAGCCTCTGTCTTTCTGATGCCTGATGGATTCCAAAAGCCCCAGGCTGGGATGGGGAGGCCCTGCCGCTCTCCCCCCACCCCCCACCCCCCACCTGGTCTCCACAGCGCCTTCCATCAAGGCAGAGGGCTGGGTCTGGAAAATGCAGGCAGGAGACGATAGTTTGCTTTAAGCCCTTCCTTTGGCTTGGGAATGTAAAATATTATCATTTTGGGTTTTTTTTTTGTTGTTGCCTGGAGATTTCCCTTCCCAAATGGATTTGGCTCTGGCCACAGTAAGATGAGTCTGCATTCCTCCCGCTCTGCCCAGTCTCCAATTCTAATTGTTGTGGAGACTCGAGACAGATGCTCGCGTGCTGACAACTGGAAGTCGGCTGCATGCTTGCCCAAGGCTGACAACTGGAAGTCAGCTGCGTGCTTGCCCAAGATACTCTCCTGCCATGCCGAAGCCTCCCGTTTTACAGATGGGGAAGTGAGACCAAAGAAGCCTCAAGACTCTCTCTGGACACAGTCAATGATGAGGCTGAGATTAGAATTCAGGTTACCCGACTCCTGCCCAAACTCCCCTGGGCTTTCCTTGAGTCTCCTTTTTACAGATGCCAGGCTGCCACAAGCCAGGTACCTACCACCTCATGTGGTAACCACAGCACGAGACCCCACAGGCTGACGGAAAAGAAGGGCCCTAGGAGAGGGCATATTAAAGGAGTAGTGCGATGTGTTGCTAAGCTATGAGGCTCCCTGACAGGCTTGGCACAGGCCTAACCCTACCTGACAGGGAGATTCTTGTAAGGTCTTGAGAAGGCACCCTTGGCTTACTACCCTAGAAACCACGAGTCCCCATAGACTCTACCTTCCCTTCTCCTCATGTCTTGATCCAACCCCTGTAGGGTTGTTCCTGATAATCCTTCATTTATGAATTAGGCTGTATTAGTTAGCTGTCTTGTAATAATCCCAGGGAGCTAATAATTATTAGCTCAATGATACCTAACCATCATATAGTTCATGTATGGTGTCAGCTGAGCCAATCAAAGTGTGAGTGAGTGGCCCTCCAGTCTTTCTGGAATGGCCCATAAGTGGTCTCATCACTGCACTCAGCTGGGTTTGGCTGGGTGGCTCTGTAGAGAATGGCTGGGGCTGGGAATGTGGCTTAGTGGCAGAGTGCTTGCCTCGCATGCATAAAGCCCTGGGTTCAATTCCTCAGTACCACATACACAGAAAAAGCCAGAAGTGGCACTGTGGCTCAAGTAGAGTGCTAGCCTTAAGCAAAAGAAGCTCAGGGACAGTGCCCAGAGCCTGAGTTCAAGCCCTGGGCCTGGCAAAAAAAAAAAAAAAAGTACAAGAGAATGGCTGGTAGTTCTGTAGAGAACTTAGAGCCCCAAGTGATGTTTGTGAGCTTGATGCTCAGGCTCTGATTGTTTCTTGGGTCCAATGGATCCCTTTTTAAAAGTCTGATAACATGTCATTGTAACCCCTCTGAACGGTATTTTCACAATAAAAAAAAAAGTCAGATAAGATCCTGAGAAAGGCCAGCAGCTGAGGGAATGTTGGCCCAGGCCCACAATATGAATCGTCCCCTTCCCTGCCCCCCTGCCCCCACCCCCACCCCCCACCCCCGTCATCACCACAGCCATGAGCTGTCCAGCCAGCGTCCAGTTTCCTTTGCACCCAGCCTGTTCAGTCCCATCTAAAACAACTTTCTTTTGTTTCTCGGTGTCTAGGTCAGGGCGGGGGGTGTGGGGGGAGTTGTCAGTCTCTGAGAAGAGTATTTTCTCTGAACATGAAATGCAGCCACCATCAGAGAAAGCCAGAGGGTCAGAGAGGATTTGACATCATTTTAAGGAAATCCATCCTCTGGTTGGTTAGGTCTGGGCAGAAGCAGATACCCATTTTGTAATTTAATATTCCTTCCTGTGGCCAGCATCACTAACCCTGTTCCCCGGGGAGACTGGAGTGGGAGTGGGGAGGAGGGGGGGCCTGTCCTCGACAGAGTCCCACCAGATTCGGACACCCTGCTGACCCCCAGAGGCAGTACAATGTGGCCTCCTGGGCCTGAGACAGGGCAGGAGGCTGTCTTCCCTGAAGAGAATCTTCCTTTTCCCCAGATCAGCACTCCAGGATATTTGACCATGTTCCCAGATAATGTGTTCCTTGCTGGGTAGTTTGGGGGCAAGTTATTGTCTTAGCCTCCGGGCAGTATGATGGTGTCTCTCAGGAGTGAGATCTAATTGATGGGTGTAAAATTAGCAGTTGGTACCCAGAATAGTGCCTGGATGATAGGACAGCGTGTTCTTTTCTCCCCTTTTCCTAGATGAGGGAGAAAGCATCAGCTTTCTGTGGGGGAGGGGGGAGCCTGGAGCACAGCCAGGGCACCTAGAGGACACAATGGTGTCACAGATGTCATCCATGTGACAAGTAGATATGTGGTGTGCTTGCAGTGAGTGCTCTGAGGACCAGCAGAATCCAAGGTCGGGCTTGGAAATGGAGACCCTGAGGGTCTGCTCCCTGAGGCTCTCTTCTGCCTGCCTGGAGGTAGCAGGAGCAGCCTGGGCCAACACACTGAGCAGAGAATGGGCCTGGGGTCAGCAAGAGTGTGGAGTGGCTGCAATGGAGACTAGAAGGGCCCAGCGGGAACTGAGGGGATGTGGGAATTCACACAGGGCCTTGAGTTTGGCTTTGGCTGTGAGTGGGTGGGAACGTGGATCTGTAGAGAGGCTGAAGCTGAGGCATGATGGGTTCTGGCAGGTTTGGGCTGGTCCCTCTGACCCTGGTTATACCAGACACACTGATGGAGGGAGTGAGAGAAGACTGGAGACACAGTTTATGGCTCCCATCCTCACAGGCCCTCATCCCTCTGCTGCCTGGCAGAGACGAGCCATCTGGCTTTCCTGACAGCAAGAACGTGTTTTCCCTCTTTTCTAGCACTACCTGTGCCTTCTGGGCTCAGACGCAGGAAGAGAAGACCTGGTCTCCAGGGGGCTCCCAAGAGCCACATGAAGTACCGCCCCACTTTCAGGCCTGTGCATGTACATGTATGGCGTGCATGTGTGTGTGTCTCTTGTTTGTACACATGCATGAGCATGTGTGCCTGTGCTGGTATGGGTTGGTATGTTTGTGTCTCAGTGTGCATGTATGCACAGGTATCTGTGTGTGCATGTCTGTACCACCACGTGTGCATGTGTATAGGGGTACGTGTTTTCCCATGTGTGTTTGCATCAGTGTGCATGTATGTTTGCATGTGTGTGTGCTCCTGGAACAAAACGGAGAGTGGGTGAGTTTGTCTGCGGCTGTGACTCCACTTCCTTGGTGCATCTGTGCCCACTTACCTCCCAGGTCTCCTGTGTGACACTGGAGTCCCTCTCTTCTGTAATGTGTCCCCAGAAGTGTGTCTGGAATCCTCTTCCCCACAGCTGCCTCCTGATCACCAGGCTAGCAGTGCATTCATGATGTGGGCTCTGAAGAACAAAAAAAAAGGGGGTCCAATGCCCACATACACACCCCACTGTAGGCCAGGATACCAAGTCCACGGTCAGCTTAGGACCATGAAGGAGGGTTGGCAGCCACGGAGTCCTGGGGGCTGCCGCTGTCTCTTGTCCCCACAGCAAAGGCTGCTCGTGGATCCCATACTCCTCAGACTCTGTTAATTCAGTGCTGCTTAGAACATTGGTAAACCGATGGCGAAGGAAAGGGCGTAGCACCTAGCTGACACCCCTGCTCTGATGTGTCCGGTTTTTCCTCTGGAGACTTTTAACTCTGTGGCTGTATAATGATGGAACTCTTGGCATCTGTGTCTATGCACAGGACACGTGGAAGAACCGGCTGGTTTTAGTAAAACAAATGGCATTTGGGCGGGCACCCCACGGAATCACCCTTGGATACACAGACCTGGGGTCAGTGCCTAGGGAAGGATAGGGGGGGGAAGCCTGGCATCAGAGTCCTTATCTCACAGGCTCTGGCATCCTGGGCAGGCTCGTGAACCCCTCTGACCCTTGTTCCAGATTTTTCTCGCCCTGCACTGCTGGGTTTCCTGGAGGCTGAATTGTAACCTTGGCATGTATATTCTTGGAGGCTAGAAGATACCCCACGTAGGAAAGGAGAGGAGGAATGGAGAGTCTATTCTGTTGGTTGCTTTTCACTTATCTGAAAGTCTCACTGGCCAGATTGGCTGCCATACTAGTGGTAAAAGCAGAGGCAGAGGCGCACTTCGAGTAACTATGGATGACAAGGATACCCTGAAATGCCTTGTGGAGAAAGGAGTTTCAGAGTAGGCCTCCAGGGATCTAGTTCTGACAACCCCCTGACTTCACTCAGCCTCTGGAAAGACCAAGTCCCATGCAAGTTGGCAATAGCAGACACAAGACAGTTCCAGAAGCCCCGAGTGCCTGTCTTAGTCTGTTTCTGTCACTGTCACAAAATGCAAGAGGCTGGCGATTGACAGAGAAAAGAGTTTTAGCTAGCTCCCAGTTCTGAGGTGTAAGAGCGTGGTGCCAACGTCAGCTTGACCTTTGCGGGGGTTCTGAACGTGGAACAGGAGGAGCTTGTGAAGCAGTTTATGAACATGAGACAGAAGAAAGAGGTGAAAGCCAAGGCAGAAGGACTTGGGGTTCCCCCCACCCCTCTCCTTTGCATCTGTTAGGCCAGGCTGTAGCTGCTGGTAAAACCAGAGAGAACTTTGTATCTGATTCTGAACAAGTCGTCAGGCAGCAGGGCAGTGTCTCAGGCCTGGGCAGGAGACAGGACTCTGTTCTATGGCTTATTGAGCAGAGATGAGAGGAGGAAAAGGAGGAGAAGGAAGAAGAGACCAACAGTAGCCAAAAGAAGCAAAACTGTAGGATTAGAGATGGCAAGGCGCTGTCTCCCCTCCCTGAAGACCAGAACATCTCTAGGAGGGAAACAGAGTCGTGCTGTTCCTCCACCCTCCTGACTCTCCTGTCTCCCACCAGGATTCACAGATACCTTCAACATGGACACCAGGAATCCCCGCGTCATCCCTGGCTCCAGGGCCGCCTTCTTCGGGTACACGGTACAGCAGCATGACATCGGCGGCAAGAAGTGGTGAGTGACAGCTGCCCCCATGCCCCATCCCAAACCATGGCGCTTCCCTCCAGCCTTCCCCCAGCTGCTCCGACTGGTCCTCACCCAAGTCACTCTGGTCTCCCATAACAGAATGCCTTGTTCCAGCAAGCCAGAGTCTGGGGATCTCTGCCTTGGATGACAAGGGCTTGCGCGTTTGATCTCTCGGGCCTGTCATCCTCTCGACTCCTTCTCTGGGTCATGTGACAAGAGGTACCTAGGCGCACTGGCTATCTCCCTTCCGTCCCCCTCGGGACTACGTGTCCCCCATTGCTCTGGTCCTGCCTAGCAGTGCGCATGTCCGTGAGCTTCTCTATGGCCACAAGGCATCAGTGGAGAAAGAGACAGAGACAGAAAGAGAGACAAGAGACAGAGACAGAGAGAGAGAGCCTCAAGCCAGGAGGGACCCCCCCACACACACCCTCAGGAGGGGCGGGGGGGTTCCACTTCTGATTTTTAAATAACCACTGCAGCCCCTCTCCCCATGAGAGCCACTCACTTTGAACGTGCTTGCTGATCTGTTTTTAATAAACACCCCCACGTTGTGCAGCGATCAGCACCAGTCATCACCTCCGACAGGCCTCGCACACGTGTGCTGTTATTTCCTGTTCCCTTCCGAGTGGCTGTCACTGTCAGAAGGCAGGGCCTCCCCTCTTCATGCTTCCAGAAGCTCAGCCTTTCTCAAAGCCCTCCTCATAAGCACTGGAAATAGACATCCTTCACCACCCTCTGCTCAGTCTGCCCCTCTTCCCTTACCTTCTCTTTTGACTGCTCAAGCATCTGGCCCAGTGGCCCTGCTTCTGGGTTCCAGCTCTGGAGGCCTTTGTACATCAGCTTTCCTCTTCCTGGGTGCCTCTCCAGCCTTCCCTGTGCTATCACTACCCTGGCAGCCCAATCTGCAAATTCCCCTCCACCGCCACCCTCTTCTTTTACCTTCCTCCTCCTTTCTTTTCCTCCTTCTACCTTCCCCCTTCTTCCTTCCTCGTTTTATTTGTTATTGTTCTGTTGAGCTATAACTTGCAATAAAGTTATCTTCGTGATAAAGCATAGATACTGTGCAGCTCAGTGAGCATTTATGTATATGTATGTTTGGGGCATCGGCTCCCAGAACAAGATATGGAACCAGGCTCTCAGCAGGGAGATTTCAATGTTTCGTAATGGAATGTCACCGGCAGTGCATTTATTTGTTTATTATAGATACCTTCAGATGAAAGTCTTCTCGTACTCCTAGTTTTCTGAGATTTGTTTTTACAACTCATGAACAGGTGTTGAATTTTATCAAATGTTTTGGCCAGAATTGAGACGACTCTGTAGTTTTTTTCTCTCTCTTTTTTTGCCAGTCCTGGGGCTTGGACTCAGGGTCTGAGCACTATCCTTGACCTTCTTTTGCTCAAGGCTAGCACTCTACCACTTGAGCCACAGAGCCACTTCTGGCTTTTTCTGTAGTACTGAGGAATCGAACCTAGGGCATCATGCATACTAGGCAAGCACCCTACCACTAAGCCACATTCCCAGCCCTCTGTGGTTCTTCTTTACACTTTAAGGTGGTTTAATTACATTGGTTCATTGAGTTGTTTTGCTTTGGGCTTTTTTGCTTATTTTGCATTTTGTCTTTATTTTAGTCTACAACTGACTTTGTATCCCTGGGATAGCCCCACTAGGTTCCCTTCACGATTCTCCCATGTCTTCCCAGGAATTTGGTTCCTAGGAGACACTAATTTCACGGGGTAGATTTGCCTATAAGGGTTGTGTGCTGCTGCTGGTGGTTTTAGTAACTCTTTTAGGTTTTGGCACTGTAATTGCTCAAACTTCATAAAATGTGTGGAATACTGCTCTCACTTTCGCTGTCCTTGGTTGAACATAAGATTTCTATCAAGGTCTTTAAGTATTTGGGAAGTGAAGCATGGTAGCATCTGGAGTTTTCTTTGCGGGAAGATTTTTAACCATGGATTCAACTCTTTAAAGATTTCCTCCTATTTGGATTTCCTGTTGTTTCTTGCATTTGGTTTTTAACTCTTCTTGGTTGTGTGAAGGGTTAAGGATTAACTTGAGCTGACTTTTTCCAAGATATAATTTATTTGGCCCAAGTATTGTTTCCTGGGCATCTGTTGCAAGTTTCACTAAGATCTGCAGAGTTCTGGTGTGAAGAAGGCATGGTTTCCCTCTCAAGTAATTCACAGACCATTTGAAGAGGCTTAGAACTAGCATCCTTGAAGTAATCTAAAAACAATTCAGCACAAAAGATGACATGGTAGCAATTACAGTCATCTTGGTGAGGCTACTTTCTCCATGAGGTCTTTCTAGATCTGTCTGCTATCCTAGAGTGACCTTCTGCTTTCCAGGCCTGGCCAACAGCACATATCACCTGAATATATCCCAGGCCCAGGGCTCAGCTACCTTGTGGGACACTCACTTCATCTCCCTGAAGCCTCAGGGCAGCCGGCACATGCTTAAGGCAGAAATCTCAGGCAGAGGCCCAAAGGAGGAATCCTGGCCTGCGGTCTCTTCACGGAAGAGGGGCATTTGAACAGTGCCTGGGGGTTGGGGTGAGGTTAGTGTACAGATCCCCTGGCTTCTGCCAATCCAGTGCATTGTGGGAAAGAACTTGGATCCTGGGAGGTCACACCAGTGTGTGTGAAGAAGCAGATTGGCAGCCTGAGGGCCCGGGTCCTCTGGGCCTTGTGCAAAACAGGCCTTTCCGGAAGTCTTGTCCCTGCTTGTAAGGCCTTCACCTCATGTTCCTGCAGGCAGCCTTCCAGAATTTTATACCCACCAAGGAGCTGGTGGTCGCTGATCATGGGAAAAGAGGTTAATAACGAGGTTATTGGTGGACACTGCCTGAGTGCTCTAGCGAGGTTATTTGGGGAACTCTGAGTCCGTGCGTGGCCGGGTGGATGTGTCGATCCAGCTCTATGCAGAAGATGGAGAACAATGGCTTGGTGCAAGGCTCTGTCACTGGTAGAAAGGGCTTGGCTGAGGCTCCCAGCCCTAGGCCATCTCTGCTGTGGTCAATAGTCATCTCAGGGAAGGGTCAAAGAGGACCCAAAGAAGGAATGAATGTCCACATTATCCAAGGGGGAAATGATAACTGAGTTGCTTCCTTCAGCTGTTCATGATGGATCGTCCCTCCAGCCCCATGATGGACAGCCCTCAGCCTCAGGATGGACAGGCCACTGCACCCCTCCACCCATCCCCATGATCAACAGCCCCTCCCAGTCCCAGAATCTCCCTTCCTTCTGGTACTTCCTGCTTACCAGCTCCTCTCCCAGGCAGAGCTCACACAGCCGGCTGCATCCTCTAGACAGAAGTCTGTATTTCTGAAAGAGCCCAGTGGGGAGACCATGGTCTGGAGGGTCTATGAGACGGGGTAGCCCCCGGCTGCCTGGAGGTGTAAGAGACGAGGAGAGCAACAATAGGAAGGTCCACTCCTCACAGGTCTGGGTGCACTGGGGTGTCCCGGACACAGGGCTCCGGGCAGGGGCTGCCAGCTGCCAGGACAGGCCGGTGGGGTGACCACCTCACCTTCTTCCTCACCCTCCCTTTGCCCGCCACACCGCCAACTCAGAATGCAAACCAAACGAACCAGGGAGACTCCAGACATCTTGAACTGTTTCTCACACATTTGGATTTCAGCAACCACCATACACTTGTGGCACAAAAGAGCAAAGGGAAAACAAATTCTTCTGGGGCTGAGTGTTCTCTGCCCCTGCCTTTTAAGCCCTTGTGGATTCTCAGAGAAATCCGAGCCACAGGACTCTGGCCATTTGCAGTGACAGGATTAAGTCAGCTGGCCAGGTGGCCACTTAAGGTCCCCTGCAGCCACTTGGTGTCCCCACAGCTTCTACTGAGGCCCTTGGGGCCTCTCCCTTTTGCAGGACCCTTGTGGAGTTGAGGGTAGAGCCTTCTGCCTCCTCTTCAGGGCCTCAGGAAGCAGGCCTCCATGAGGGGAGCCCATAGGGTGTATGGACCTTAAGAACATGAAGGCAGTCTGAAGGGCCTGGGTGCAGGCCTGTCCCCATTGTATACAGGGCACTGGGATTCGAGGAGAGGACAGTGGCCAGGAGAGGGCACAGTGTCAGATCTGCTGCAGTGAGCTGTCCTCAGAGCTGAGGCACAGAACAGGAGCAGCTTCCCTGGAGCTGGCTGAGAACCCAAGACCTTCCACCACCAGGCCATCCCCTCCAGCTTCGCTGCTGGCCTGTGGCAGCAGGGCTGGGATATCTGCATAGATCCCTGAGTGTGGCAAGGGCAGGTGCAGCCCAGTGGACGAGAGATGCAGGCCCAGGACACTCAATCACAACAGAGGGTTCTGAGAGAGGAACACACGGAGAATTCTGGCCAAGGTCAGAGATGCAAAAGAAAACACATTAGAGAAAAGGCACTACTGCTACGCTGGTGGAGAAATGCCCCGAAGACAGAGCCACAAGGCCCAGGCCAGAAGGTGAGCACCAGCTCTGACCATGTTCTGACCAGGTTCTGTCATGCCTGAGGACTGTATCTGGAGGCGATCGGGAGCCACAGAGACTTTAGATTGGGAGAGTGGGCCACCAGAATTGTGCCTGAGGGCATCAGCTCAGCCTCCTGTGCGGGTGAGATCAGAGCAGAGAAGGGAAGGAAGACCAGAAGAGCCAAGACCACCCAGCCAAGGGATGGGGAGGGTGCTCAAAGAGAGGCCTGCTTTGTGATTCATGTATTCATTCATTCAATGAATTAATACCTGTTGAGAGCCCGTTCAATGTTGGGCAACGTTTCCAGGTCCTGCAAGAACTGTAAACCACTATGTATTGTCTATGTAGTGGAGAAGCTTTGGGCAGGGCTGGAAATTGTGGGAGTGGTGGTTATGGTGAGGACCCTATCCTCCAGGCTGTCCAAGAAAGCCTGAACAATGGTTGGCCATGCCACAGACCCGAAGGACCAAAGGAAAGGAAGAATCCATGATAATCACAGAGTTCCAGGCCGTAGGTCTAGGGAGTGTAAAGGTCCCAAGGCAGGAACAAAGGTAGCTGGAACAGAATTCACTAAGACAGGAACCAATGGAGTAAAGTGGGAGGTCTTAGTGGATGAAGGGTGACTAACAGATCTCTGACTGGGAAGATAGCAATGTCCTTAACACTAAAGCAAAACCCTAGCAATGAGATGCAGGCCTTCGGACAACCAAGAACTTTGGACCCCTTTGGCTTGAAAGGATACAAGGGTCTCCCAGGCCTGTTATCTCAGAAGTCTAAGACCTTATCTTAAAAATAACCAGCAAAAAAAAACCAGGGCTGGAGGCATGACTCAAATGATATGAGTATACCCAGCAAGTGCAAATCCCTGAGTTCAAAACCCTAGTGCTACAGAAAGGGAAAGGGAGATGGGGGGGGGATGGAAAAAGGGTATCTATTGCTGGGCAGAGCTGCTTTTACCCAGCCCTGTCCCTCTCCCTTCTCTGATGACAGTCAGACCTGGGCCTTGTTGGCTGCGGCAAGCTCCCTCAGGAACACGCTCCACTCTTCCTGCCGCAGCCCCCACAGCAGGCTCCCAACGCCGCAGCACATAAATACCCTCTGCTATTTTCCCTTGGAACAAATAAAATCCTCACCATGACTCACTCTGGTTTAAGGATAAATCACTACAGAAGCAAAGGCCAGGATAGAATGACGCCGCCCACCGCCAGAGAGCCAGAGAGAGAGAGAGAGAGAAACTGTACTGGCAGGAAATGCTGGCCACAAGCCCCAAGGCCAGGCCACCAGGCAGACCCTGGAGGGAGCACTGGAGAGACAATGCAGAAGACTGGAGAAGTGGAAAGAGCTAGAACACTCCAGACAGCTATCCTCGCTGAGCAAGAGGAGGAGGGGGGCGCTGGGAGCCTTGGCCCCTCAGAATCACAGGCAGGTGGAGGAGCTTGGAGGTCTCAAGGGGGGAGACTCAGCAACCCAGACCTCAGCTGCCACCTGCCAGTGGTTCCCCAGCCCCACACAGTTCCCAGGAAGTTCATTTTTCTTCTTTCCTTTGAACACCAAACCACAGCAACGTTACAGGATTGGAGAGTGGGGCTCAGGTAACTCTGACATATACAGACTGGGCGGCCAAGATGGAACCTGCCCTCAGTGCCAAGTTCCAAGAGGCAGGGAGCCAACCACTGCATGCTTTCTGGGTAAGAAGACGTACAAGCTTGGTAGCAGAAACACTGAGAAGAAAGCCTCCTGGTTACTAACTTCCAAGAAAGAGAACAAATTAAATGTGGGTAAGATCAGGGAAGCCAGGAGGATTTGCCAAGTCAGCACTCTCTGCACCGGCTTCTTCCCATCCCCCAGCAGCCTGTGGCTCATAGGCTGTCCCCTGACATTCATTCTGGGACTCCAATACCAAGAGAGGGAAGGAGAGGCCTCATGTGAGGAGCTGTGATTTCCCCAAGCGGCCTGACTCCATCTTGAGAGCAGATTGCTATGAATTTTCTACATTTGTTTCCACGCTGGTCCTCTCAGCTCATAAGAGCTGCAAGTTCTGTGTCCACAGATCCAAGCAACTGCAGAGATTGAAAATATCCTGGAACAACTAGCTGTTTGTACCGAACCACGGACATACTCGTTTTCTTGTCGTGATTCTGTGTTTCACCTACAGAGATGAAACCATCTTCAGGGCTTCATTGACCTTGACGTTAAAAGTAATCTAAGGTGGGCTTCTAGTATCTAGGAAGATGAGCAGCTTTCCTGTAGGGACTCAGGGCCTTTGTATCTGCCAATGCTGCGCAGACACCAACAGGCAATTGTACTTGGGTTGTCTTGTTTGTCTTTTTGTGGTGCTGAAGCTTGAACGCAGGGCTTTGAGCTTGCTGGGCACGTGCTCTACCACTTGAGCCACCCTTTCCAGTCCTTTTTGTGTTTCGTTCACGTTTCAGAGAGTCTCCTGCTTTTCTATTGTGCTCAGCCAGTGACTCACACACACAACTATGGCAAGGCCAATGTACAAGAGCGTGGAGTTTCCCTGGTCGTGTGGTGCCCACAGCAGGAGATTGGGTATCCAGCCCCTGAGCGGCCCTACAGGCCTGGGGCTGCCGATGGCTATATAAGACTGAGGCTGCAGGGGGTGGCAGGGGCTGCCAGACCCCAGCAGCAATTTAGCTGCTTTGGATGGTGACGTGGGCCTTCCCCCTGCACTTGGGCAGTGAGCCCCTCAGCCAGAGACTGAATCATGCCTTCCAAACCTCAAGCCCGCCAGGCACACACCACGTCCAGACTCCAGCGTCGAAAGGAGGCTGGCCCAGTCTCCCTTCCTAGGAGAGCCATCCCACAGGAACTTCAGTCCCAACCCTTACACAAACTGGGGCTCCCTCCACCCCTCTCTTGGGAGCCTCCATTTCAGAAGCCCCACTCCCAAGAGACATGGGATCTGGAGAGTGGAGATGGAATTCTAGAATCGGCTTTTGTTCTTGAAGAAGGCCAAAGCCCAGCCTTGTTGTGAATATGGGGTCATGATAACTTAGCTGATTGCCTGCCAGATTGCCCCCATCTTGGCCATCACTCGGATATCTGGCCTCTGGGCAGCCACCAGCCTTAGGCATAGTTCACCCAGATATGGCCACTTCTGCTTCTCGGGGTCTCCTGTCACCTGTGGCTTTCCACAGTAGCTCTGGGAACTAGGTAGTACAGGATGGCTAACCCCAGTTCACAGCCAGGAAAAGCAAGACTTGAACAGTTACACAATTTCCCAAGGCCACCCACGAGCTGTTGACGGGCCCTGAATGATGACCTAACTCCAGGAGTCTCGGCCCAAGGGTCTTGCCCTCTGCTGGGGTCCCTTCAGTGGCCCTGAGACCCCAGTAATGGGGAAGCGGGGAGACAGACGGGGAGGGCACTTCTAGAGGATGGAGGGGAGGGGACAGACAGGGACGATGCTTCTAGAGAGTGGATATGCAGACTGGCCCCAGGAAGATTTGGTCACACATCCACTGAACCTTGAAATTCGCAGCAGCTGGAAGAGCAAGCTTGGAGCGCAGGCTTTCTTTCCTGCTCATTCTCCTCTCGCTCTTGTGCTTGCGTTCCCTCTCGCTCCTTCTCGCTCAGAATGGAGCAGCCTTGACCACAGAATTAAGTAGCCAAAAGTCACGTCGTCTAGACAAACAGACTTTATGGGTCCAATTAATTCCTGCCAGTCACAAATTGGCATGCCTAATAAGGGGCTATATTTAGGCCCTGTCATTATGTGGCTCCCCAGGGAGAAGCCTCAGCTCCTATTTCACAGACATTTCATTTCAGACAGAGCCATGTCAGCCCTGCTTCAGACTTGACTTGCTTTATTGATGGCACTGAGGCAGCCGGGCCAGGGCAGGGGTGCGTCCAACCAGGAGATACCACTGTGGCCTATGCCACCGAGGCCTGCAGCCACCTCCTCTCAGTGGTCTTAGGTCAGAAATTGAGATGAGGCTTTTTCTCTGGGCCATGTGGCCCAGGGATGGTCTCAAAACCCTCTCTCCCAACAGGGTTTAAGTGGGCTCCCAGCTCCCTCTCCCCCTACTCCCTCCCACCACCACCCTGTGCCCCAATCCCAGTGTTTTTCTTTCCAGTGCAGGCCTGGAAGTCTGTAGGATTATCTGGGTATGTGGGGCCCACCCAGGGAATCCAGAACAATTTCAACTTCATATCCATGACTTATCTCTATCTCCAGAAACCCTTTCTCCACATAAGGTCACAAAGATGTAAGCTCAAGAGGAAACCCAGTGCTGGGAATGTGGCTTTGTGGTGGAGTGCTTGCCTCGCATGCATGAAGCCCTGGGTTTGATTCCTCTCTACCACATACACACAAAAAAAGCCCAAAGTGGTGCTGTGGCTCAAGTGGTAGAGCACTAGCCTTGAGCAAAAGAAGATCAGGGACAGTGAGTTCAAGCCCCAGGACTGGCCACCCTGGCCACTCTTTTTTGTTGTTGTTGGTGGTGGTCATGGGGCTTGAACTCTGGGCCTGAGCGCTGTCCCTCAGCTCTTCAGCTCAAGGCCAATGCTCTACCACTTGAGCCACTGAGCCACTTCCGGTTTTCTGAGTGATTTATTGGAGATAAGAGTTTCACAGACTTTCATGCCCAGGCTGGCTTTGATCTGCAGTCCTCAGATCTCAGCCTCCTGAGTAGCTAGGATTACAGGCGTGAGCCACCAGTGACCAGCTGACCCTGGCCACTCTCAATAGATTGCGCTGTAAGAAGACTTAGTAGTCCCTGAATAACCCCTACCCCCACCCCGGGCCCAGCTAGAAACCTTCACTGTAAGATCAGTGAGGCCCTGTGAAGAAATGGCAGATGACCCAAGACCCCATGGCTTCAAGAACATCCCTCTACCTGCCTCCACTGTGGAACCTGCACCTCTTTACAGGCCCCCGAGAGCCTGTGAAGACTTTGTCCAGGCACCTTCCCCTCCTCTGCATCCCCTGTCCCCCAGCATCTGTTGCAGGACCCCAGTAACAGGTGACAGGCTGAACTTGCAGCCTGGCTGCACACTGCCCAGCCCCCCCACCCCGGCTCTCCCCCACCTCCTCACTGTCTCCCTTCCTCACAGGCTGGTTGTGGGTGCCCCACTGGAAACTAATGGCCACCAGAAGACGGGAGATGTGTACAAGTGTCCAGTGACCCAGGGAAATTGCACCAAGCTCAACCTGGGTAAGTGGCTGCCGGTCTCCTCATAGCCAGGCTGGCTGCAATTGCCTACAGAGGAGGCTCTGTTTCACTATCATCTGGCTCCTCCCAGATGCCCTGTCACGTGACCCAGATAGCATGGCTGCCACCACCTTACAGATGAGGAAGCTGAGTCCAGAAACAGGAAGTGGCTTCCTAAGGGCCACACAGTTTGTGGGGCCCCAGGACACACAGCCAGGTGCTCCACTTCCCAGCCCAGCCTCCCCCCTTCACGCGGAGGCCTCCCTAACACGAAAGCCTCCAGTGTCTTTCCTGACTGGAATTCTCACAGCAAGAGCCAACATAGATAACGCTCTGCAGGTGCCTGGCCCTTGCTTCAGCACCTTTGAGGTGTGTGAGCTCATGTACTTCCCATCCAGACCAGGAGGCAGCCCGGACAGGCTTCCAACTCTTCCAGGCTTTGGCCACTTCACTCTGTGTTCCCAGCACACCTGGGGCTCTGTCTTCCTTGTCCTAACTGTAGAAGGGTGGTAGGTCATCACTCTACCTTCAGAAGGAAGCAGAGTTCCACAGGGGCTTCCTTGCCTTCCAGCCCAGCTTCTCCTGGGCATCCCCCTCCCCCAGAAGTGTCTGTCATTCATGCTTTTGGGCTAAAGCATCACCAGGGTTCTGGGCGGTGAGGAGGACCCGCAGGTTGGTGGGGGGGGGAGCACAGAACAATCCCAGCCACCCAACTCTGCCCAGAGGAGATAGACTTGATTCTAAAAGGAGACTTGCTCAAATCTGGGGGAAGCCAAAGGGAGAAAAATGGCTTGCAGACCTGGTCGCATGCCTGCCACTTGGCCTCTGCGGTTACTCCTGGCTTTGCTGAGCTGGGCACTAGAGGCCATCTCTTCATACTTCCCGTCACCAACCAACAAAGCAGAAAGCAAACTGTTGCAGGCTGGAGCTCCAAGAATGCACAAGCTCTTACCTGTTCCACCCCTTTTGCCCATGTGCACATATACACACACATACACGTGCATGCACACAGACACATGCATGCACACACACTTCTGGAGAATTCAAGCTCTTTCTCTTCCCTTCAGTGGCCTGACAGAATGGACAGAAAACCTTACGTGGTCTCATTGTCCTGGGACTCTGCCCTGTACCTCCCTTTCCAAGCCCAGTCATCTAGTGCTGCTGCCCTGAATCTCTCCCAGGAGTCAGTCTGGTGCTGGAGGCTCTGGGCAAGGCCTTTCCCCTCCCAGAGGCTCTTGTCAAGTTGTCTGTTCCTTATCTAAGGGAGAGAAGTCCTCAGTTACTATCCATGAGCTTGGCAGATGAGCAGGGGTTCCCAAAGAGTAAGCCTCAGACAGTGAGGAGTGATGGGAGGTTGAAGAACGTGGACAGGACCCTGGACAGAGGAATCTGCCCCAGTGGGTGCCATAGTGCTTCTAAGATGGGGCACAGACAGTCTCTCTGAGACTCAGAGAGCTAGAGGAAGGAATCAATTCAAGACTGAGAAAAGCTGGCAAAATGTTGGGTAGGTGAGGGCCCCAAACATCTAAGTGACCCCTGGCAGTCTCAGACTCTGGGTGGAGGGCTGGAAAGGGCTGCAGGCCAAACTGCTTCTCCCTCTACTCCAGGGAGAGTCACCCTGTCCAATGTGTCTGAGCGAAAGGACAACATGCGCCTTGGCCTGAGCCTGGCCACCAATCCCAAGGACAACAGCTTTCTGGTAAGAACCCACAGCCTGCTTACCCAGGCCTATCCCATCACACAGCCCCACTGCATGGGTGTGTGTGTGTGTGTGTGTGTGTGTGTGTGTGTGTATATATATATATATATATATATACATATATATATATGTATATATATATATACATATATCCATCCCTCATCCATCTACCTAACCATCCATTATCTATCATCTGTCCATCATCTTCCATTAACCATCCATCCACCCATCATCATTATTAATCATCAGCCATCTACCATCCGTCCATCATCTATCCATCCACTCATCCATCCATCATCCATCCGTCCACCATCCATCACCCACCCATCCATCATCATCCATTATCTATCAACACCCATCTATCATCATCTATCAATCACCTGTCAACCATCCGTCATCATCCATCCATCCACCCATCCATCCTTCACCCATCCATCATCATCCATCTTCCATTCAGTTCATCTGTCATTTTCCTATTCTTCCATCTTATTCTTTTCTGTTTTTTTTTAACAGGACTCGGATTTGAACTCAGAGCCTTGTTCTTGCTAGGCAAAGGCTCTACCACTTGAGCCATACCTCTAGCCCTTTTCATATCATTAATTTTCAAACAGGATTCTCCTATGTATACTTCTCATAACTGGGATGATAGATGCGCACCACAGTACACAGCTCCTTATGGGTTCCGTTGGGTCCCACTTTCTTCCTTCCAGGCTGACCTGGAACTGTGATCCCCCTATCCGCCCCTCCTTAGTAGGTAGAGCTGCAGTCGTGAGCCACCATGCCTGGCTCCTCCTTCCATTCTTTATTCTTCTCCATACTTCCAAACATTCCAGAAAAAGACACAACTAAAACATTACTTCTCAGCTCTCAGTTAAAAAAATAAGAAAGCTAATTAAAGTTTGAGGGAAGAAAATTACAGCATGAAATAGAGCTCTAGGCTCTTTGATGGCAGGACAAAGACACAGGCAGGCTGGGTTTTCCTTCCTTCCTTCCTTCCTTCCTTCCTTCCTTCCTTCCTTCCTTTCTTCCTTCCTTCTTTCCTTCCTTCTTTCCTTCCTTCCTTCCTTCCTTCTTTCCTTCCTTCCTTTCTTCCTTTCTTCTTTCCTTCCTTCCTTCTTTCCTTCCTTCCTCCCTTCCTTCCTTCCTCCCTTCCTTCCTTCCTTCCTTTCTTCTCTCTTTCTTTCTTTTTTCTTTCTTTCTTTTTTCTTCCTTCCTTCCTTCCTTTCTTTCTTTGCTAGTCCCTGGGCTTGAACTCAGGGCCTAGGCGCTGTCCCTGAGCTTCTTTGCTCAAGGCTAGCACTCTACTACTTGAGCCACAGAACCACTTCTGGCTTTTTCAGTGTATGTGGTACAGAGGAATTGAACCTAGGGCTTCATGCATGCTAGGCAAGCATGCTACCACTAAGCCACATTCCTAGCCCCTGGGCTTTCATTTCTAAGTCCCACTGTAAGAGATACTCACCATTCAGCCCTTCATTGACAGCCTGATGTCAGTATCTTTGGGTAGCAAATTTCACAGATGGAGCAGAGACATTCTGTCTCTTTTTCCTAGTAGGAGCCACAATGTGCTGTTGGTGCCTGATGTGGAAATTGCTCAGTGACAACCTTTAGAGGGTGAAGATCTGGCCTAGTGACTCTCAAAAGATGTGCCTTACACCAGTGCTGGTGGCTCATGCCTGTAATCCTAGATACTCAGGAGGCTGAGATCTGAGGATCACAGTTCAAAGCTAGACGGGGCAAGAAAGTCCGTGAGACTCTTATCTGCAATGAACCACTAGAAAACCGGAAGTGGCGCTATGGCTCAAGTGGTAGAGTGTTCGCCTTGAGCTGAAGAGCTCAGGGACAGTTCCCAGGCCCAGAGTTCAAGCCCCATGACAAACAAAACAAAACGTGCTTTAGTTGAGAAGGGCTGTGTGGGGTGGTCAGGAAGGAGCCCCTCCCCCCTTCCCCCCTCCCCCGCCCCCGTGCTTCAACACTTGGGCATTGATGTTGGTCTGGGAGCTGGGTGGCCGCTGGGCCCGTGTGTATCCCTGTGACTGTACACTCTGCCCCACAGGCCTGCAGCCCGCTCTGGTCTCACGAGTGTGGAAGTTCCTACTACACCACGGGGATGTGCTCACGCGTCAACTCCAACTTCAGGTTCTCCAAGACGGTAGCCCCAGCTCTCCAAAGTAAGTGAGTGCAGACATACCAGGGAAGGCTGTGTGGTGGACATCCAGAGAGGCCCGGGCTCTCGACACTGCTGTCCTGTGGCTACAAAGCAGCATTCAGACTCTGTAATTGCCTGGCCCTGGCCCTCTGGATGACCTGGGAGGAGTCCATCCACCTGGCCGGGCCTCTGTGAGGGTCACACTACCAGCCTTCCAATATGGCAATGAGGAACAATGAGCTGGGCTAATGGAGGCCACTCTGGCATCTTAGGAGTTTGACTGCAAAAGCCCTGAGCGTGCAATAGACAGCCAGGTTGCCACATACGTAGGCAAGCTGTACAATTGCACAAGTCTGGGGCATCATCCGCTCAGACTACAGTGTGAATGGTGCTCCCTAGTGTCCTACAAAGCCGTAGCCTGGTACACAGAGGGCCAAGAACAGCTAAGCCCTGCTAATGTTACACTGGCTCAGGACTCCTGGGCACCAAGGAGACTCAGACTGGCTTTCCCAGAGCCTTGCTCCCAACTATCAACAATCAGTGCTCAGAAACCCTAGACTTCTTGGCTCTGGGTCTCACAATGGCCTCTGTCCTGAACCACAGGCTTAGTACCTGTGCCTTGCTGTCAGCCTCCTTCCCGCACCCAGGCCAGTCAGAGGTGGAAAGATAGCTCTAGGGAGGAGGAGAGAGTCTAAGGGGGCAGAGAGTCAGTCCTGCAGTGTTGGTGGGATACTTCTATTCAGGCTGACAGAGATAAAGGTCACTGAGCTAACTTGGTGTGGCTTAAAAAAATAAATATCATCAGCTAAGATTTATCGGGACTTGCTTTGTGTTTGGAGCGTCTGAAGAATCTTTTCATTAAAACTTCACAGCCACCCTTACTCATTGTTATTCCTCTTTTGTAGTAGAGGAGTCAGCTACTTAAGAACTTGAGCGAATGTCCCCAGGCCCATAGCCAGTGAGTGGCAAGGCCATAGACCACATTCTCCCCTGGCCTTTAACCATGACTCCTCCCTCAGAAGTGAAATCCCTTTCATTTTGGGCTGTGGCACCTGGCACCTGCCAAGGACAGTAAAGCAAATGGAAGCAAGGTCCTGCTTTAGACTGAGCTGGTTGTCTCGGGAGCATTGACCAGTTGGGTAGTGGTCAGTCCCTGATCAGGACCCAAGAAGGTCAGGTTCAATGGAAGCTGGATCCTCATTCATGTTGAAGCTCCCCACCCAAGGTGTGACAGGCATGCAGCAATCCTTTTTGTCATCCCGAGAATGTTTATGCAGAAACTCAAAGGCCTGCAGGGCCTGGCTCCTTGTAGCCCTTACCCTGTCCCTGCCTCCCAGGGTGTCAAACCTACATGGACATCGTCATTGTGCTGGACGGCTCCAACAGCATCTACCCCTGGGTGGAAGTTCAGCACTTCCTCATCAACATCCTGAAGAAGTTTTACATTGGCCCGGGACAGATCCAGGTGAGCTTGCCCCTTTCCAAACAGAGCCCCGGAGACCATGATATGGGATAGGAGGAAGCATCCGTGCTCACGCTAGGGAGGTGTAGGTAAAAGGGCAAGGGCTGATGGGGGACTCACCTCAGTTTCTCTCCTGGGATAGGCTCCATCTATGAGGTTGTTGCCTAGCAGGAGGGCAGGAAGGGTGAACAGATAGAGGATCCTGAGAAAGAGGTTGGGGAGATGAATCAGACATAATCTGAGAGAAGATGCAAGGGGAAACAGGTAGTGGCAACATCACATACTGAAAATGCTGCTGGCCAAAGATGGGGGAGATTCACTCCCTATTATCCTGGCTGAACAAGGGCCAACGGGTAGAATCTCCAATGTGGCAAACATCAAGTCACTCTAAGAAACTGCTCCTAAGGTGTGGGCTGTTGAAAAGGGAGTGGAGCTTCTCATGGCTGTTTCCGGGGACAGAGGGGAGAATGTCTAGCAAGTAAAATGCAACAGGCCCATCCAACAGCAAAAGAGCCTTAGTTCTATCATTGGTTTGCTACACCAAGTCGTTAAGGGTTTTTGTTTATTTCAAAGCTATTAATATTGTCCTTGTTTGATCAGCCTCCAGGATGGAAGACACTTTTCTCTTCCAAGGTCTGAGGAACCTTAGTTTTAGAGTTTGGCACACAGCACCAGCCTTCCCCCTGACTCCACTTCTCTCTTTTTTTTTTTTTTTTGTCGGTCGTGGGGCTTGAACTCTGGGCCTGGGCGCTGTCCCTCAGCAGTTCAGCTCAAGGCGAGCACTCTACCACTTGAGCTACAGC
>NW_012267231.1:13052541-13093962 GCF_000151885.1 Dipodomys ordii | reverse complement strand
GAAGAGGAAGAAGAGGAAGAAGAGGAAGAAGAGGAAGAGGAGGAGGAGGAGGAGGAGGAAGAAGAAGAAGAAGAAGAAGAAGACAGACTCTGGTGGCTCACCTGTAATCCTAACTATTCAGGAGACTGAGATCTGAGGACTGTAGTTCAAAGCCAGCCCAGGCAGGAAAGTCCATGAGACTCTTATCTCCAATTAACCACCAGAAAACTGGAAGTGGAGCTGTGGCTCAAAGCAGTAGAGCACCAGCCTTGAGTGAAAAGAACCTCAGGGACAGTGGCCAGGCCCTAAATTCAAGTCCCACAGCTGGCAAAAAAATAAGGAAAGAAGGAAGAAAGAAAGCCAGGTACCAGCCACCAAAACATCAGAAGTGGTACTGTGGCTCAGTTGGTAGAGCATAAAAAAAGCTCAGGGCTAGTGCTCAGGCCCTTAGTTCAGGACTGGCATGCACACGCATGCGCACACACACACACACACACACACACACACACACACACACACAAATGACCCCTTGAAGAGTGGCTACTGGACAGCCCTGGCTCCTTCCTACCGCAGGGGACTCCTGGCGGTGCCAAGTCCTAGCTTGTTCACCTGCTCCTCTTCCCTGGCAGGTCCTGGGTTACTATAACCGCCGGGGGATCAATCCAGAAACTTTTCTGAGTGAAATCAAATACATCGCCAGCGATCCTGATGACAAGCACTTCTTCAATGTCACCGATGAGGCGGCCCTGAAGGACATCGTGGATGCCCTGGGAGACAGGATCTTCAGCTTGGAAGGTGAGTCAGGCCTGTGGAGGTCTCCACGCTCCTGAATGGTGGAAATCCAATCCCCACAAGCACAGTAGCTTTAGCCAGAGTCCTCACTCAAGCCAAAACGCCTGCATGCATTATAATGTAAAATCACCTGGCAAACCTAGCTTGAGCCCAGAGGGCCTGACTCCATAGGCTGGGAGGGCCACTGCCTGTCCAACACCACTGCTGTGCAAACTGGAAAATCATCATCAGGACAAAGGCACTTGAAATGCCCTGCAAAGAATCCCATTTGCATGATCCTGCTTGCTCTCTGTAGTGCTGTAGTGGGCCTTTCCAACATTGGGCTCTGGGGCATAGAAGAGACCACAAAAATCAAGAGAAGGCAGTGTTCTAGAACCCGAGAAATCTGCAGCGCCTTGAGAATGACAAGCTGCAGACACCAAAGAGAGCTCAAGAGATGCAAAGGCTGGAACACGAGCCTTGACTCGCATGCCAGCACTGAAATATCCAAACCAGCAGACTGGAAGCAGATTAAAGCAGTCGCCTTGGGTGATGGTCCATCATGGCGATGCCGTGTGGGGAGGCCCCTGTGGCGGGGCTGTGGGCGCCCAGTGGCTTTCTTGCACAGCTTTGTAGGTATCCATCTTCCTTCCTGAGAGTCAGGGTAATGAGTTGGAACTGCCCAAAGGTGTCTGGAACCAAACCTGTGTTGAATAGGCATGGAGAAAGTGGGAAATTCCACTTCCTGTACACACACACACACACACACACACACACACACACACACAGTGTGTCTATTGCCCTTTCTCAATTCTTTCCCTTTAAATCGTTTTCAGCAAGCACACCTGTGACCTGACTTGTCCCCCCCCCCCCGCCATGCCCACGGAGGTGCTGGGAGGGGCGTGGCGCTGTGGCAGTGACCACGCCACCCCAGCCCCCACCGCCGCCTATGGAGAAGGAGCTACGGTGCGGTGCGAGGTGAGGCATGCAGAACTGGGCTGACCTCCCTCTGTTCTTGTCCCAGGCACCAACAAGAATGAAACGTCCTTCGGGCTGGAGATGTCACAGACCGGCTTCTCCTCGCATGTGGTGGAGGTATGGATGGCGCTGGCCTCCCTCCGTCCCCCCTGCACACACTTCCTACCCTTCCAACCTCTCAGGCTTTTCCGGGAGCATCCATCTCTTTATCCCTTTTTCTTGGAGTCTCTCTGCTTCCTAGAACCTTCTGGGCCAGGAAGAGATCTTCAACTTCTATTGTCTCCATCGCTTGCCCAAATCAAGCTCACTGTATGGAATCAGCACACTATATCTGTAGGGTGCTGGGAACATTTCTCCCTAGGACCAAGGGTCCCATTCCGCCCATGGTATCTTGTTCGAGAACAGAGTCGGGTGCCAATGCTGACCACAGGCCTGATAGTTCTGGCAGCTGTGCATTGGGGCAGCTGCCTGGGGTGCCGGGGACGGGGGCTGGTCTGAAGCCTCCTGCAATTACCAGAGAGCAGAGTTGATGTCCTGAAACACTTCACAAATATAGTAAAGTCTGACCTAAAGTCCTACATGGGAAATATGCCCACGATATGTGTCTGGGAGAAACAGGCACCCTGTGTGTGGACACACATGTGCACTGTGTGTGTGCATCTGTATATGTTTGTGTGGTGTGTCATGCGTGCTGCATTGTACACACATGTGCACGTGTGTGCATGCTCACTCCTCAGGCTGGCACTCCGGGAATATGCTCTGTTCATTTGCTAGTTTGTGCCAGTTCCTTGTCCCATGATCCCCGACTCCCAGCGCTTCTGTGATGGGGGCAGGATTCCTTGTTCCCAGTTCACAGACAGAGAAGTTGAGTCTCAGAGAGGCACGTGTTCTGCTACAGCGAAACTAATAAGAAAAACGCCAGTGCCCTCCTCCATTCCACAACTGGTCTGTAGAGCACAGAGGCTCTCAGGGGGTCTGACTCAGAAAGCCCAGATTGGAGGGAAGCGGGCACCACACACCAGGCAGCAGGCAGATGGGCCGAAGCACGACACTCGCTCAGATCTTCCTGAGTTACATCTGGGCTACGTCAGGGCCACTGGCCGGAACACAGCAAGATGCACATGTCATAGACTATCAGCATCTCAGCAGAGCACTGCTCAGAGGAGCCCTGAAGGCCGTGATGGTGACTCTGGTTGAGATAGTTGGCTCCATTTATCTTTTCCATGCTTTCTCTGTGCTGGGCACAGGAATCAGAGACCTGGCCTCCTTGAGCAACACCTGGAGGATGAAGAGCCAGGCACAGAGAAGGAAGAGCCCCCCTCTCCCCCCGTTCCCGGGCTGGCATGAGATCAGGCAGTGACTTGTGTTCTGCCAGGACTGGCCAAGGCCTTCTGAGTACACGGAGCCCAGACCACAGACCTGGGGTGTCCAGGATGCCACAAATATGGGGACCTACATGGGGCCTGCAAAGCTGGGAACGCTGCTCCTCCCCATCAAGGCTCTGCAGAGTGGGTGAGGTCTTATCCGAGATCTGCCGTGGGGGGTCTTCCCGTGCCCTCCCCACGGCCCCCCTCTTGGCCAGAGTCTCCCTGCCCCCAAACTCTCAGGGTCACTCTTCTATCCTGGTCCAAGGCCTAGCTGCTGCCCGGTTACAGGGGCAGCAAGAGCCTAGAGCGCCCCCTGGCTCATAACTGCCAGAATGGCAGTCCCTGCAGAAACTCCTGAACTCCAAACCCAGAGAGAGCCAGGAGCCACCTCCCGCCCTGCTCAGTGCAGCACTGAGTTCAGGGGCAGCCTCTCATGGAAGCTCGTCTTCCAGAGCCCCTCCCCAGGCTGTCTGCACACAGAGGAGGGGAAGCCAGATCCGGAATAATGGACTCTTTCCAGAGAGAGCTCGATGGAAAACTGGACCCAGGAGAACTCTCGGATATTCTCCTCCTCCACACACCTTGTTGGCACAGCCCTGCCTCTAGCTGTCTGTGTCCCTTCTCCTCTCCGAACCTCAGCCACTGGTGTCTCATATTTCATATCATGAACAGTGTGTCTTCTCACAGGGCTTTCGTGGGTCCCCATGGGGGGCCAGATGAGAACACAGTCCTCATGAACGGGGTGCCAGGGATGTTGGCAGTGACTAGACCTCGGGATGAGGGAGGCCCCAGCCCAAATCCTGTCAGGGCCCTGTCCGAGCCTCCCACGTGCAGGGTAATTAGGCAGCGCAGTGCTAAACATAACCAAGCCTCCAATTCTCCCAAGGCCGGCTTATTGATGGTTGCAAAAGCCTGTCTGAACCATCAGACCTGACCCTGGAGCACCGACAGGTTTAACCCTTTGCATCTGCAACAACAAAGGAACCATGAACACCCTCAGCGGGCCAGCTCACAAAGAGCTGAGTGGAGAGAAAGGTGGGCAGCTGCCCTCACCCCCAAATCACAAAGGAAAGGGGCTTCCTGGCCATCTGGCCTCTGATAAATTGTCCTCTTTCCAATGCCCCTCAGGGCCCTGTGCCCACAACTATATAGATGGTTTGTGCTGGATGAGCAGGGCTCAGGGAGTGGAAAGCAGGGCCCAGCTCCCAGGAATGGAGCATAAAGTCGGAAACACGAAACCTTCCCCTCCCTAGCTGAGCTTCCTGCTTCCCTGTCAGGCAGGGGATACAACCACCTGGCCCTGCATCTGGTGGGTAGATCAAGAGGTGACAAGAGGGGACCCTAGAAGGGTTTGGAAGCCCAGAGAGGAGTGAGGTCTCTCTCGTGGCTTCGAGTTCATTTCTAGAACGTTGCTTCTTTTCTAAACTCCCTTGAACCATTCTGCACTGAGGATCGGAAGGAAAGTCAAATCTGAGACTCCTTCTCACCCGAGAGCCCATGGGGAGTGAGGTCTTTGGCACGTGACCCCTGGGAACGATGCCCTCCACGCCAGGCAGTGTTGCACTGCTCACAGGACCTGGGACGGCTCTGGAGCAGGGTCTGATTGGGTCCCCTCCCCGTGCCAGGATGGGGTTCTGCTGGGAGCGGTCGGCGCCTACGACTGGAATGGGGCTGTGCTGAAGGAGATGAGCGGTGGCAAGGTCATCCCTCTCCGAGAGGCCTACCTGAAGGAGTTCCCTGAGGAGCTGAAGAACCACGGCGCCTACCTGGGTGAGGCAGTGGGTAGCGGAGGGAGAGGAGGCCCTGGGGCACAGGACCCCGTGCACGCTCAGGCTGAGAGGAGTCTACACTAGCTGATGGGCACAGTCCTGTAGGACAGTCCCAGGCCTGAGTATGGGTCAGGGCCGGCTCCTCTCCAGCACCACCAGCAAGATAAACTCTCCATGATAGGCAGAATCAGTGCCATGCTACCCCCATAGCTGAAGTCCGTCTCCGCTGGGGCTGCTAGACTCTCAACTGTGGCTTTGATTCCAGCCTGGGCCACAGTATGGTGACCCTTACAGGAATAAGTACCAGCTGAGCCAGAACCCACCTTCTCCTCACAAAGCCCTGTTCACAAGGGGACTTGCCAAACCCACACAGGGCCCAGGGTAGAAGCCAGCACACGGACCAACCCGTGTTCTCTTGTGCTAGGGTACAAGGTGACATCTACCTGTGTCCTCTCATGTCAGGGAACACAGAGACACCTCTCTGTTTCCTCTCGTGGCAGGGTACACAGTGACATCCATCGTGTCCTCCAGGCAGGGCCGGGTATACGTGGCAGGAGCCCCCCGGTTCAACCACACGGGCAAAGTCATCCTGTTCACCATGCACAACAACCGCAGCCTTACCATCCACCAGGCTCTGCGGGGCGAGCAGGTAAAGGAAGGGAGGCTGTTGTGGGAAGGCCAAGGCCCAGGTGGCACACAGGGTAGGCAGCAGGAAGGTGTCTCAGGCTGGTACCCTCCATAAGAAACCTCAGGACCTCCAGTGCTCTCCTTGAGTGGGGTCTCATTCCATCGTCACCTGACACATATCGTATATCATGTATATCATGTGTCATCTGCTCACACACATCAGCACCTGACAGTGTGGTCCACCTGACAGCCGTGGTCTGGGCCTTGGCCCTGTTGTAGCAGGTGAAGCTTGAATTTCTCCCCCTGGACCTCTCTTCTCTGGGGTGCTGTCCAGATCCCAGCTACTGCCCACCATCCCTTTCTGGGGTGTGCCAGAGTGTAGGCTGTCAGGCCCCAGGATGCACACAGACAGACACCCCTCAGGCCCCTTCATGCTGCCCAAAGTGTTGCATTCACCGCAGAAGGCCAAGGGGCCACCAGAAAGCAGTGGACAACACTGTGATTTGGTTGGCAGCCAGCCTGTTGCTGGGCCGGTGTGGGTCAGTCATGAGTAGGAAGCTCAGATAAGGCATTGGGGTGAAACAGAGATCAGAAGTTGCTTTGGTAGCTCCGCAGGGGAAGTGGGTGGCCTCAACTCTCCCCTTCTCCCCTGTGTGCCAC
This sequence comes from Dipodomys ordii, assembly GCF_000151885.1. Classification (NCBI taxonomy): domain Eukaryota; kingdom Metazoa; phylum Chordata; class Mammalia; order Rodentia; family Heteromyidae; genus Dipodomys; species Dipodomys ordii. The sequence continues at coordinate 13,087,811 of NW_012267231.1, read as the reverse complement.
AGATAGGCTCCTACTTCGGGAGTGAGATCACATCAGTGGACATCGACGACGACAATGTGACGGACGTCCTGCTGGTGGGCGCCCCAATGTACTTCAGCGAGGGCCATGAGCGTGGCAAGGTGTACATCTACAACCTGAGACAGGTATTGCAGAGCTGTGAGTGCAGCAAGGTGTATATCACAACCGGAGACAGGTATCACAGGGCCCTGCACACAGCAGGGTGTACATCTACAGCCTGGGACAGGTGTTACCAGCCATGGCTTTGACTTGGGGTACCAAGAGCAGCTGGTGCCACCAGGAGTTGGACCTTGGGGCAGGGGAGGGGAGGGGATTAGAGTCCTGTCTGACTCTGGGCTTGCGTCACCAGTGTCCTGGAGAAGGGACACATATAGGCAGGGCCCTGGGTACAGATGCAGGGAGTTGTGGCCCTGAAGGTCTGTGCCTGGCCCTGAGCCCTTCTGCATGCGGCCTTGGGTTTGCAGGGCCGGTTTGTCTATAATGGAACTCTGAAGGATTCCTACAGCTACCAGAACGCCCGGTTTGGCTCATCCATCGCCGCTGTCCGAGACCTCAATCAAGACTCATACAATGACGTGGTAGTGGGGGCCCCGCTGGAGGATAACCACAGAGGGGCCGTCTACATCTTCCACGGCTGCCCAGGCAGCATTCTGAAGAGGCCCAAGCAGGTGAGGCCTGGGGGTGGGGGTGGAAGCAGGGGACTGTGCAGAGTAGCACTGGCGTGTTCACAAGGCTCAGGTGTGCTCACGGAGCAGGTGTGTCCACAGCTGTGCCCACCTCAAGTCAAACCTCACCTTGGGCAAGTTGCATCTCCTGATCTTCCCATCCACACAAGGACCCACCCAGGCACCATGCCCTGCTCCTCTACCATGTTTTCACATAGTTGACGGCAGGTAGAGAGCTCAAGCCTAAGCAAAAGGCTTTGCTGGAAATGCATCTGGCTACCAGCCCAGCCGCAGTCCCCAGCCAGGGTGACCTGCGCATTTACTATAACATGTAACCATCCTGAAGTTTGAGGTGCGCATGGATTGCCTGTGATGTATCCTGACACGCAGTATGGAAACTTTTCAAGACAATATTGTAACTCAGAAGCATGCCTCTAAGCAGGAGGAGTTTCCAGTGCTGTAACAGGCCAGGGCAGAGACCACCATGGACCGGGGCTGACTCCCCTCCCACCCCCCACCCCAGCACCCCTTGTGGGGTCTGCTGCCTAGAGCTGCCGCCCAGCCTGGCCCACACCCACAGTGAACACTCTGCCTTTGCTTTCTCTCAGAGAATCGCCGCATCAGAGCTGGCCCCAGGCCTCCAGTTCTTCGGCTGCAGTGTCCATGGGCAACTAGACCTCAATGAGGATGGACTGGTGGACCTGGCTGTGGGCGCCCTGGGAAGCGCGGTCATTTTGTGGTCAGTTCCCTGGCTCCTCCCGGTTCTCCTGGGGTTCAGTGCATAGAGGGGTGAAGGACATTCCCTAGGGTCTTTGTAACAACTCCCTGCTGGCCAAACACACCCTGCTCCTACCCCAGCTGACTACCAGTCTCCTTGTTTTGGAATCCATGTAAGCTTTCTTGGGATCCAAACCCCTACCCCTCTTCTTGATGTATCTCTTGACTTCAGACAAACCTGGCATGCGAAAGCTCCTCTTTTGCTAGGTGTCGGTGGCTCATGCCTATAATCCTAGCTACTCAGGAGGCTGAGATCTGAGGATCACAGTTCAAAGCTACAGTGGTAGAGCACTTGCCTTGCATGCCAGAGGCCCTGGGTTCGATTCCTCAGCACCACATAAGCAAAAAGAAAAAAGCCGGAAGTGGCGCTGTGGCTCAAGTGGTAGAGCGCTAGCCTTGAGCTGAAGAGCTGAGGGACAGTCCAGGCAGGAAAGTCTGTGAGACTCTTATCTCCAATTAATCACCAGAAAACCGGAAGTCGCACTGTGGCTCAAGTGGGAGAGCACTCACCTTGAGCTGAAGAGCTGAGGGACAGCGCCCAGGCCCAGAGTTCAAGCCCCAAGGCAACCAAAATAATAAGGAAGAAAGGAAGGAAGGAAGGAAGGAAGGAAGGAAGGGCCCTTCTCTTGTCCTAGCATCTGTCCTAAAATCTTTGGCTTTTCAGAAGTTCCTCCCTCTTGAGGTTCTAATGGGTCAAGTTGCCAGTGTCTTAGGCAGAAACGTCTTCCTTCTCCCTTGAGGGAGGGGTGTGTGTGATGTGGGGCTTTGTTCCCCAGCCCTTCTGGCCTCAGATCCCTCCCCAGAGCACTTCCTAGAGGCCCGCGGCCCTGCTGTATGTTGACTACTTTTAGATTTAAAAACAAAAAAGCAAAACATAGCCATGCCTATTGGCATTGGTCCTAGGGTCCAGCCTGGGCGTTGAGACTCATTCAGGGCTGGAAACCTTGCATTGAACGGTGATGAGGGGCAAGGGGAGGTCAGCGGGGCTCACAGCAGACACAGCTCTGGGGCTAGGAGGCTGTTAAGCCCCACCTGTCCATGGGTTTTGGTCCAATCAGCAATAGCCAAGGTTCCTCTGCCCCCCTGCTGAATATTTACCTTTCCCCCTTGTTCACTAGAATATCTACCTCTCCCCCCTAGCCTCCCTCCAGCTCTCCTGTCCCCCTAGCCCTACCCCACCCCATCTCACCGGTCCTCTCCTCCAGGGCCAGGCCTGTGGTGCAGATCAACGCCAGCCTCTACTTTGAGCCATCCAAGATCAACATCTTCCACAAAGACTGCAAGCGCAGTGGCAGGGATGCCACCTGCCTGGCTGCCTTCCTCTGCTTCACACCTGTCTTCCTGGCACCCCATTTCCCAGCAGCAACTGTAGGTAAGGCAGGCCCCTGCGTCCCCACCCCCAGATCTGTCTCCCCAGTCTTTCAGATGGCTGTTTGCCACAGCCTGGGCTTTGTAAGTGCCAGGTCGCACTTAGAGCCAGCTTTGACACTCTCTCTTCCCCACCCCCTCCCCAACCCAGAGGACGTGTGACATTGCCAGGGTGGCAGCAAGCAGGGATGATTCTCCCCCTGCCCTTAGAGATGATGGGAAGGAGCTAGTCTGGGTGCAGTTTGGGCACAGGATTGGAGGCAGGGTAGCACAGAAGCCAGAGGAGTTGGCCTGGTTATAGAAGAAGACAGAGCTAGCTGACAGGGGGCAGCTAGGAGCCAGGGCCAGACACACAGGCCATGGTTACCCCCCAGCTGGGAGTGTGGGCTCAGGCAGGGTGGTTTTCTTCTGATGCCCATCCTTCCCCCTACAGCTAGGGCCTGAAAGCCAAGGCTGCATGTCCAGGTCCTGCTGGGCTGACACAGGAAGAGGAGTAGCATGTAGCTTTCAGCCAAGGCACAGGACCAGGAGGGGAGGGAAAGGGTCTCATGGAAGAGACCTGGGAAATCCCAGGCCACTGTGCCCTCCTTCGAGTTTCATCTGAAAAAGGAAAGGGGGATTTGAGGACAGGGACAGCCAGGGGGTCCGAAGGTTGGCAAGATATTCTGCTGGATTAGGGTCGAGGAAGCTTTAGGCCTTAAACCCCAGAGTAGAGTCAGAAGTCTAAGGAGTTCTCCTAGGGGCAAAGTCCCACCCACCCCTACACAGAGGGGCCCAACCAGCCCAGGGAGACCCCAGAGCATGGCGTGGGGAGGAGAGTAGAGAGGGAACTTCCAGCAGGCTGAGCATTCCAGGCCCTCACCCTGGCTCCTCTTCTTCTATGGGTGTTGATGTTTCCTCCTCTTTTTCTCCTCTTTTTCTTTTTTTTCTTTTTCTGTTTTGTCAGTCATGAGGCTTGAACTCAGGACCTCGGTGCCATCCCTGAGATTTTTCCACTCAGGGCCAGCGCTCTACCACTTTGAACCACAACACCACTTCTGATTTTCTGGTGGTTCTTTGGAGATAAGAATCTCATGGACTTTCCTACCCAGGGCTGGCTTTGAACCGCAAGCCTCAGATCTCAGCCTCCTGAGTTGCTAGGATGATAGGTGTGAGCGACTGGTATCTGGCTCCCTCTTTTCTTCCTCTCTGGTGCATCTTCTTCTCTCCTCCTCTGCCTCCCTGCCCTCTTCAGTCCCTTCCTCCTTACCCGAACACAGCCACAGCCCCCCTCGGGGAAGCTTCGGGCCTGTGGAGGGGGAAAGTCTGCTCCTGTCTAGGGGAAGTGGCTGTTTTATAAGAGCAGCAAGTGGTTTTGGGTGGGATCGAGGCTCCAGCTGCCTAGTCTTACCCTCTCTTCCCCAGGCATCAGGTACAATGCCACTATGGACGAGAGGCGGTACATGCCAAGGGCTCACCTGGATGAGGGAGGGGACCAGTTCACCAACCGGGCTGTCCTGCTGTCCTCTGGCCAGGAGCACTGTCAACGCATTAACTTCCACGTCCTGGTGAGCCTGGCTCCATCAGCAGGGTCTAGGCACCTACATTGGTGGGGGGAAGGGGAAGGGAGACACAGAACTAGAGGAGAAGCTGCTGTAGGAGGGGGGGTGTGCCAGGCACATTCAGACCCTGGGAGAAGAGCTAGGGGCCAGTGTTCATGACCTTGCCCCTCCCCAGCCCACCTCAGGCCCTGGAGTAATGTCCTTGAGGATAACCACCTGACCCTCCCTCCCCATGGCTTCCTTAGTGCCAGGTGAGGTCCAGGAGAGAGCTGGATTGAACAGGTATAAGGAAAGAGCAGGGCCCTAGTGGAGCCCTGGATTAGAAGGGCAGACAAGCAGGCATGGGCTGAAGACATAGGCTGCTTGAGGGGGTGAAGGGTGAGTCGTTGCTTCATGAAACCTCCAGGTAACTGAGCTGGCACAGGCTGAGTCATAGCCCCTACACTTTGCACCTGCAGACCTGGATAGAAGCCTCTGTCCCCCACCCTCCACCCCATGACAGACTGAGGGAGACAAGGCCACAGCCTCTCCTAGTTCAAAGGAGACCTCATGGTGACTGGGCCCAGGAAATGGTGCTCTCTGAAGCCCTGTCCTCCTCTGGCCCACAGGACACTGCCGACTACGTGAAGCCGGTGGCCTTCTCAGTCGAGTATGTGCTAGAAGACCCTGACCATGGCCCTATGCTGGACGACGGCTGGCCCACCACACTCAGAGTCTCGGTATGGCCTGGTACATTCCAGCACACACCTCATCCCACCACCAGGCCTCCTGTCCCGACAGACAGACAGACACACACGCATGCATGCGTGCGTGCACACATTCACACTACAGGTGTGCATGCACATTCATAAACACACATGCACATGTGTGTGTGTTCATGCTGTGCACACAAGTACATGCACACATGTGCACAGAGACAAACACGTGCATGCACACACAGTGCCCCAGGCTAGAACCAGGCATTTCTCATCCCTATAGCCTTGACGTGGAGTCCCAAGACCATAGGGCCCTGCGTTCTTAATCTCCTGCCCCCCACTTTATGAATAGATGTGGACATGAGACCACTTAGAGCCTGGCCTTCTGCATGTTTGGTGACCAGCAGACCCCCCTCAGTCTGCTCCGAGCCATTCCCAAAGAAAGTTTTAGCCTCTCGCCAGCCCCACCCAACCACACATTTTTAGCTTGGGCTCTGGGCACCCGGAGTCTGTTTCCTGACACCCGATGCACCCTGTAGCTACGTGAAAAGGCCAGGCAACTGTCAATTGTGTCTGAAGCTGGGAGGGCAGGCGAGCGCTGTGGAACAGTGTCTGCCAGCTGAGGGTTAGAAAGTGGTTTTGAGATGAAATAATACACATTGAAATGACTTCCCAAATCAATGCATCAGAGCATGCGTGAGCCCCAGCCTTGGGGTCCAGTCACTGAGCGACGTCTCTGAGGGCCACTGAGTAAACACGTGGTTCCAGAATTGCACGAGCTGTTGCTTGGATTTGGCAAAAGGATCACAGGTGCAATGGCAGCCTCTTTTCCTGGCCTCCTCTCACCCAGCCTCCTCTCCCAATCTCTAATCCTCTACCTCTGTCAGCCATGCCCAAAGCTACTACCACCAGGCCCTTCCCCCTCCCCCTCCTCCCCCCCCCCAGTCTCCTCTGGCCAGGATTTCTGAAGGTTATTGCATTGCTTTCAGACTCCTAAACCCCCATGTCTGATGTCTGAGGGGCTCCCCATGCCTGAAGCCCTTGGTGACCCCTGGCCCCAGCTTCTCTCTTCTCTCCTCCACCCAAGTCCCTTTCTATAGTTCCACACTGAACTACCAATTACTTCCCACGCCCAGCAGGCTATATTCACCCCAGGACCTTTGTGACTGGCCCATCCTTCCAGCTTCTCGGGCTGGCTAGTGAACTCATTCATCCTCCATCTACTACCTCTTCCTGGAAGCCCTCTCAGACCACCCACAGCCTAAAGGTCCATTTCTCCTCTCCACCTCTATTTCTTTTTTTTTTCTTTTATTTTGTCGGTCGTGGGGCTTGAACTCTGGACCTGGGTGCTGTCCCTCAGCTCTTCAGCTCAAGGCTAGCGCTCTACCACTTGAGCCACAGCGCCACTTCTAGTTTTCTGGTGGCTCACTGGAGATAAGAGTCTCACGGACTTTCCTGCCCAGGCTGGCTTTGAACTGCGATCCTCAGATCTCAGCCTTCTGAGTAGCTAGGATTATAGGTGTGAGCCACTGACGCTCGGCTCCGCCTCTGTTTCTTATGTTTCTACTCTGTTTGGTTCTCTGCACACTTCACGCTGCGGTTCCCTGTTCACGTGCCAGTCTTTCCCCGTGGGCTGAGGGCAGATGCTCTGCCTTCCTCACCCTGTATTCTCAGCACTAAACACTCTGCCCATACCAGCTGGATTACACCCACCGGGGCCAAGAGGAGCTAAGCTTTGCACCAAGTCTTGGAAGGTAGAGAATCTGCAGTGAGGGCAATTGAGAGGAGCAGTCCAGAGAAAGGGCAGGGCAAGCAGAGCCCTGTCAGCAGTTCAGGGGCAAAGGCCAGTGTGCATTAAGCTCAAGGACCTACAGCAAAGGCTAGGACTGGAGGCCGTGACCTCTTCTCCACCACCCACTGCTGGCTCTAATTGGCCCAGGTGCCTTTCTGGAATGGCTGCAATGAGGATGAACACTGCGTTCCTGACCTCGTGCTGGACGCCCGGAGCGACCTGCCCACGGCCATGTACGTTGCTGCTCCCCAACATCCACCCCTCCCCGCTGCTCTAGGGTTCCCAGGCCCTGATGGCTATCACACACCTTGCTTGTAGGCAGTGTGGATCAGGTACTGAACCTGGAGCCTGGGTTCTAGCCTGGGCTCCGCTTCCACCTCCTACGTGAGCTCAGGCAAGTACCCGTGCCCAGCCTCAGTTACTGACTGTCAAAGTGAAAGGGAGGAGTTCTTCCTTTGGAACCTAAACTACAAAAGATGTGCAGAGTAGAGACAGGGATCCTGGTTTGGGGTGCTGGTGTCTAACCCCCAGTCAAAGTCTCCATAGAGGTCATCGGCTGAACCCCTGGGCTTTCTGACCTCTCTATAGAATAAAGATGCAGAGGGCTGGGAGGTGGCTTAGCAGTAGAGTGCTTGCCTAACATGCATGAAGCCCTGGGTTCCATTCCTCAGTACCACATACACAGAAAAGCCACAAGTGGTGCTGTGGCTCAAGTGATAAAGTGCTAGCCTTGAGCAAAAGAAGCTCAGGGACAGTGCCCAGGCCCTGAGTTCAAGTCCCAAGACTGGCCAAAAAAAAAGAAAGAAGGAAGGAGGGAGGGAGGGAGGGAGGGAGGGAGGAAAGAAAGAAAGGAAGGAAGGAAAAAAGGGGCTGAGAAGGTGGCTCAGTGGTAGAGCACTTGCCTTGCATGCATGAGGCCCTGGGTTCGATTCCTTAGCACCACATAAGAAAAAAGCCAGAAGTGGTGCTGTGGCTCAAGTGGTAGAGCGCTAGCTGAATTGCTGAGGGACAGCGCTCAGGCCCAGAGTTCAAGCCCCCAACCAGACCCAAAAAAGAAGAAAGGAAGGAAGGAAGGAAAGAAAAAAGAAAGAAAGAAGGAAGGATGCAAAGGCTGCATTAAGCTACAAGTTAGTACACAAGGCAAACAATCCAATTTTAAATTGGTATAATAAATATTGCCACACTTTTTTGGTCAACTTTTTGCTAACTGTGAGATGATTTAGGCAAACTATGAGTACCACAACATAGACTACACATTTAAATAGCATAGCTGAACCTCACCAAAAGATGAAGAAGCCAGTCATGTAACCATCTAAGCTAGTCATCAGCATCACCTCTACATTTAGTTCTGAGCTTTCTGGCAGGCAAAGCTAAAAGGGAAGCGGGGCTAGTGAAAAGATGACCTATGTCTAGGGAGTTGAACTAAGAGCTCTCCTCCAGCCTGTAGTCCATCCCCCCCCCTCTCTTTTGTCAGTCGTGGGGCTTGAACTCTGGGCTTGGGTGCTGTCCCTGAGCTCTTCAGCTCAAGTCAAGCACTCTACCGCTTGAGCCACAGCACCACTTCTGGTTTTCTAGTGGTTTATTGGAAATAAGAGTCTCACAGATTTTTCTGCCTGGGCTGGCTTTGAACTGTGATCTTCAGATCTCAGCCTCCTGAGTAGCTAGGATGACAGGCATGAGCCACCGGCGCCCAGCCCATTTTCCTTCTTGTCTAGTGATCACTCCCAGATTGGCAGAGCCCCATTCCCATCATTCTGCACGCACCCTGTGGCTCCATCCTTCCCGTCCCATTCCGCCTGCCTGATCCCCGGTCGTCTCTCCCACAGGGAGTACTGTGAGCGGGTTCTGAAGAGGTCTGCGCAGGACTGCTCCACGTACACGCTGTCCTTCGACACCACCGTGTTCATCGTGGAGAGCACGCGGCGGCGCGTGGCCGTGGAGGCCACGCTGGAGAACCGGGGGGAGAACGCCTACAACACCATCCTTAACATCTCCCAGTCTGCAAACCTGCAGTTCGCCAGCTTGATCCAGAAGGTGAGAGCGTGGTGGCCCAGGGTAGAAGAGGGACGAAAAGGTGCAGGCCAGGGAGAGAGCCACCCACATCCCGCCTCCTCCTCTGGGGATGCTCTGTGCGGTCCGGGGTGAGTCCTGGCACCGGGCAGTACTGGCGCTATGGAGGTCCTCGGTGGGCAGTCGGAGGTGAGCCTCAGGCATGGGGCGTTCAGGTCTTTGAGGGCAGGGGAAATGCCCGCTGCCGCCACTCGCTTTCCAAGCCCCCACACTGACTGGGACCGAGGCCACGTGGACCTCTCCCCAGCCCCACACACAGGAAATGCAACCAAGCAAAGCCAGAGTCCCCTACTGCCCACCCTGCAGTGGCCCCACACCCTCAAACAGGCCTCAACGGCCTGAGGCTGCCTGAATGAGGCCTGTGGCAGTGTGATCCATCAAGCCCTGATCTGGGGCAGCAATACCCCCATCTCTGCCCAGAGTGGGAGAAGTAGCCCTTCGGAGAAGGCCAAGGCCCTCTCTTGTCCAGAGACTGTCTGTCTGGGTTTGGGGTCCACAGGGGGCCCCCACCTGTACCAATCTTCCCTCTCCCCTGCCCCAGGCCTCACTGCCAGCCTATGCCTGCTTATAGCTGGTGGTGACCAGAAAGGGCTTTGCAAATAACTGGGGGTATAGAAGTAAGATGCTCTATGGAACATTGTGACCAAGGCCAGGGGAAGCAGGCTAGCAGGAGCCGCCTCCCCCCAAAGGCCACCCACCCAGCCCTGCCTGCAGGAGCTTGCTCAGAAGCTCAGCCAGGTAGAAAAGTTGAGTCTGCTTGTTGCAGATGAGCACACGAGCCACACAGACAGCCAGGGAAATGCACACACCTGCAAGCATGCATCATACTTGTGCCCTGATCCAGTGCAAACCTCACACACAGCCTGCCCAGACAGCTTGCACGTGCACATCCAAAAGCACACACACGCACCCACAAGTACAAGCACATGGGTATACACGCATGCATACATGTACACACATGCATGCACACGCACACACACCTGGACAATGCCTCCTGGACAGAACCATAATAGGAACAAATCATCACCAACAGGAACCACCAGGGGTCAGTGCCTTGCATATTCTGGGCCTTAACGCCCACACTCTGCTAGCACCCATCTCTCATGATGGCTACAGAAGCGCGTGGCCCTGTCCCCTTAGCAAGAAAAGATTCAGACAACCCCCGCCCCTCCCCACACACACACCACATCAAGCTAGAGCCCAGAGTCTCTTCCCTGTGTACCTGTGTGCAGGGGACACCCAGGCCAGGCAGGCCAGCTGTCACCTTTTGTGCTCTGGACTGACAGCCAGGAGCTACTTGTTGTCAGTCTGGAAAGAGAACAGGTGGAAAGGATTGACGCAGGCTCATCCCCATCAGCCAGTGCGAGCGCCTGACCATGGTCTAACCACAGAGCCACAAAAAACTACCACCAGTCAGACCTGAGGTTGGCCCGCAGCGTGCTCGTTGTTTTTCTGGACTGTGAGACCTCATAGCTCATTCATAGCTGCAAGAAGCCTTTGCAGCCCTGAAGGAAAGCTGTCCGTCTGTGCAGCTATAGAGAACCAGAGGGAAGCAGGGCTGCAGGGGCTCAAGACTGCCCAGCCCTTAGGTGGACAAAGCAAATCCCAGTCCTCTACTGTCCCCAGTCTGAGTGAGGAACTTCCGGTTCCTGGGCCACGGGAAACACCTTGCCTACCATGTGCATACAAGCCCAGCACCCGAGCCCTGCCCGTGGCAGCTATGGTGGACGCACCCTGTGTCACACCTGAACGGGGAACCCAGGCCTGGGGGAGGGAGGAGAGTGCTCCCAGCTAAGTGCAGGCCAGTGCTCCAAGCGTGCTCCAGGGATCAGTGGTGGGGAGGGATGTTCTCCGTGGAAAGGGGCTACTGCGGGGAGGGGGCTGTACACCTTGACCCCCGGCCCTCCCTCACGGCTACCTCTATGTCCTCACCCTCAGGACGACTCCGACGGCAGCATCGAGTGTGTGAACGAGGAGAGACGCCTGCACAAGAAAGTCTGCAATGTCAGTTACCCCTTCTTCAGGGCCAAGGCCAAGGTGAGCCGTCAGGCGGGGTGGGGAGAGGCAGGAAGCCAAGAGCACAGAGAGCGAGGAACCCGCAGAAGAGGCTCCAGGCACTGGCCCCTTTACCTCAGGCACCGCTTTCCACCCTACCCGGCTCCTCTCCCAGCGCCTTGGGCCATCCATGCCATCCTTCATCCTCACGCGTATCCTCCTGAGCTCCTGCCTGCCCCGGACTTAGAGGTGCAGGTGGAAGGCCCAGCAAGGTAGCAGGACGGAGAGGCAGGCAGACTGGGGGTGGGGGGGTGCTCCACCATCAACCAAAAGACCTCATTGTAAATGGGGACCTATCTGAGGGGTGCCAGCTGGAGAGCAGCCTACAGGCTGGGAAGGGGAGGGAAATGGGGGGAGGGCAGAATTAGGGCTCCCGGGGAAGGAAGGTCCCCAAGTGAGGTTAAATTCAATGCACAAACTTCCCATTTACCCCAGTCCCTGGGGGACGCCCAAATGGGGTCAGAGAGGCTGGGAAGGTCGCCTAGTGATAGAGTGTTTGCCTAGCATGCATGAAGCCCTGGGTTCGATTCCTTTTTTTTTTTTTTTTTTTTTTTGTCGGTTGTGGGGGCTGAACTCTGGGCCTGGGCGCTGTCCCTCAGCTCTTCAGCTCAAGGCTAGCACTCTACCACTTGAGCCACAGCACCACTTCCGGCTTTTTTCTTTTTATGTGGTGCTGAGGAATCGAATCCTGGGCCTCATGCATGCAAGGCAAGCGCTCTACCACTGAGCCACCTTCCCAGCCCATCGATTCCTTAGTACCTCATACACAGAAAAGGCCGGACGTGGTGCTGTGGCTCACGTGGTAGAGGGCTAGCCTTGAACAAAAGAAGCTCAGGGACAAGTGCCCAGGCCCTGAGTTCAAGCCCCAGGACTGGCAAAAACAAAAACATATGAGGCCAGAGAAGGGTCAGACAAGACAAGGCCATGGTGAGGGGGCCCCACCCTTTTGGCTGGGTCCCAGCTTTCTATCAAAGAAGGAGAGGGTGCTGTGCCTTTTGCCCCCTGTGGCACAGCTGTGGGTTTTGCTCTGGACAGCCCCAGCTCCCCTCTTCTCTTCCCAGTCCGCTCTTTGCCATTCCCAGCTAGGACGACACCTGGGAAAGGGACAGGATGCCAGGCAGGGCCCAGACAACGCCCACCCCCTGCACCTCCAGCTCAGGCTCCTGCTTCCTTGCAGGTAGCCTTCCGTCTGGACTTCGAATTCAGCAAGTCCGTCTTCCTGCAACACCTGCATGTCCAGCTGGGCTCCGGCAGGTCAGGAGCCTGCGCCCACCCTGCCCAAAGCCACTCACTGCTGCCCCTGCCCTGCCCTCCCCTAAGAAACCCACAAACCAAGCTGCCCCTGTCCCACGTGCCCAGCCTGCCACCTGCCCTGGCACCACCACACCTCATTCTTTGAGGCTTGGCGCTAAGTCCTTTACTGTCATCTGAAGGCACTTTAGGTAGCTACTTAAACTGCTGCAGTTCTAAGACTGGGTACACTGGTCCATCCCCCCACAATAAGCAGGGTACCCCTAACCACCACCACCACCACCAAGTTACAGATAAGAACAAGGAGGCTCAGAGAAGTTGGGTGATTTCTCCACTATCCACAACCTGCAAACTGTGCACCTGGGAACAGAACCCGAACTGTTCCTCTCCTTGTCTCTCCCTCTGCTTGGCATCTGACCATCATTTAGTGGACTCTTCTTAGACTGTCCCTAGGCCGCTCCGAGGCAGCTTGCTACGGGTGAAGCGCTCTGGGCCTGCAGGAAACAAACTTGACTTTCTCATAGTCTCTGCACAAGGAGGGAGACAGGAGGGTTCTCTCTGCTCTTGGGCCTTACTATGGCCAAGAAGTAAATGCTCTGGGCAAACCAGGTAGCAGTGTCCACACAGGCCAGTCCTTGCTTACTCAGAGCAACCCGGGACACAGTGCCCAGTGGGAGCCTCCCAAGTCATGACCACACATCCTCCCTGACTCCAGCAAGCCCTGGTGTCCAGCGTCAGCCTCCCCCTCCCGCCTGGCCTGGTGTGGAGCTGGTCAGCCTGGGTGAACCAGCACGGACCTCGTCGGTCTCTAAGGTCCTAATTCCCCCTTAGTGACAGCGAGGAGCAGGACAGTACCAAGGACGACAACTTGGCCTTCCTCCGCTTCCACCTCAAGTATGAGGCCGACATTCTCTTTACCAGGTGGGCCGCGCCTCCCCCCTGCAACCCTATCATTTGTCACCCACCCACAGTGGCCATCTTCACACGCCTCTGTCCTCTGTCTCGGCAGGAGCAGCAGCCTGAGCCACTATGAGATCAAGGCCAACAGCTCACTGGAGACACAGGGTGGCCTGGGGCCTCCTCTCAGTTGTGTTTTCAAGGTAAGGCTGAAGGCAGGCACGCGGGGCCCCCGTTTGGAGAAGTATCTCAGTGCCTGAGTCCAGCCTCAGCCCCGCCACCTACTCCTGTGTGGCGTTCAACAATCTCCTTCTTTCTCAGTCTCTCTGTTCTTATCTGGAAATACTCAGGCTGGACCAGCCACACCTAGTCATTCCCTAGGCTAAACATTTTTTTTTAATGGAAAGAGTTTAACATTTTAAGAACAAAAAAACACATAGAGGGTTAAATATAACAGGGCTTGCAGTCTCCCTAGAAGAAATCTAGACTAGCAGCTTCAGAGTTCCAAATTGGGTCTTATTCTACCATCCTCAGTATGAAATGGTCAACCTCATATTCACCTCATAGTCCAAGGGGGTTGAAGCCCCAGCCATCACATGCTTATTCCAGGCAGCAGGAAGAAGGAGGAGCAGAAGGGCATGCCCCTCCCTCTTTAAGAATCTCCCTGGCAGTTCTTCATAGTTCCAGTTGCTTCTCGTTGTCTCAGAACATTGTGACTTAGCTGTAAGGGAGCTGGGAAGTGTGAATTTTTTGCCTTGGTCCTGTCACCAATGAAAATCCGGAAGCAATTTACCCATCTTGGTCTCCCTCATCCCTGAAGTGAGTTGATTGCCTTCTATGGTGGCGTGAGGCTGACACTGACACTAGCCTGCAGACACTCCGGGTCCTGTGTGGCTTGTCCAAAATGTCCAGTGACCTGCTCAAAGCCATCGCGTGCATCCAGAGCTATGTCCCCAGTCCCACTTGACGATCACAACAACAGCGTCACGGATTCATGGCACCCTCATCCCACGGCGATGACTTTCTCCATCTCCAGTCCTGTCCTCCCTGAAGTCCCCAAGAGGAGGGCACTGAAGGCGGCAGTGTCCCCTCTGTCCAGGCTCAGGGCCTGTTGATACCCCGTCACATCTGGAACCCCTCCATCGAGTGTCTCTTATTGTCATCCTTCCACTCCGATGTGGCAAAGTGCCGCAGTTGCCACACAGAGAAAATGTCCCATGGGCCTGTTCCCCAGACTGGCTGTGGGATGCCAGGGCTGGCCGCCCCCATTACCTCACTGCCCCCTCCTTCAGACGCCCTCCTCTGGTGCAGGTGCAGAACTTGGGCTTCTTCCCCATCCATGGGGTGATGATGAAGATCACCATTCCCATCGCCACCCGGGGCGGGAACCGTCTTCTGATGCTGAGGGATTTCTTCACCGACCAGGTACCCAAGCCCCAGGGCCAACAGAAGACAGACACACCTCCTACGTAAGGCCCCATATGCTCAAACCCTGGCTCCCTATTCCCAGGACTGGGGGTCCAGGCCTGTCTGGGTAGAGGAGATAAGGAGCACTTTGAGGCCTGGCCCTGAGGCTCACTGGTATGTGCGTGTGCATGTGTGCGCAGGTGAACACATCCTGTAACATCTGGGGGAACAGTACCGAGTACCGAACCACCCCAATGGAGGAAGACTTGAGTCGTGCCTCACTGTTGGTGAGTGTCTCCAACCTAAGAGCCAAAGGGCCTTGCTTGGACAGCCATCTTGCTCCGGGGGCTTACCCTGTCAGCTGGGCCTCCTCCTTAGAAATGGATGGAGCTCTGCTCCAACTCCAGAACCTCACCAAGCGTCAGAGTCTCAAGTTTTCCTTCTCAGAATCCCTTCCATCTCTGCATACTAGTTTCTCAGCATACAGTCATTGGTCCTCACCCAGAAAAAAAAAAAAATCTTGTTTAGTTTCCTTAAGTAGTGCCTTGTACACAGCACTTTCTGATCATATTAGAAATATCTGGCCTTGAGTAAGGTTGGGATGGTCAGCAAGCCAGCAATACAAATAACTTTGTCCCCATAAGTTGTAATTGCTTAAAGAATCCTTTGGGGTTTCTATGATATTGCTTTCTCATTCAGTCAATACAAATTGCTTTTGTTGTCTTCTCAGACCTCCAGAGCACTGATAGCATGATTACCAAAATTGTCTTGATCAATTATGAGCTCACTTAAAAGAATTGTTACTTGATGGATTTGTGTATGTGGGTGCACATACATAAACATAAAACGTATCAGGTGTCTATACACACATCAGATTTAATCAGATTCAGGAAGCTCCCTAGAATGCCTAAAATACTTTTTCACATCTGTCCCAGTAATCACACCCACCTTATCTAAATATGTATATGGTTATGACATGTAAAAGTTCTTCAATACAGCCAATGTGGCTGGCTCATGCTTATAATCCTAGCTACTCAGTAGGCTGAGATCTGAGTGTCACGGTTCAAAGTCAGTCTGGACAGGCAAGTGGGCAAGACTCTTATCTCCAATAAACTACTCAGAAAAAGCCAGAAGTGGCACTGTGGGTCAAGTGATAGGGTGCAGTTCAAGCCCCAGGCCCAGCAAAAAAGAAAAAAAAAAAGATTCCTCAATACGGACTCAAAGGTCTATTCCTAGAACTACCGCAAATGCAGCATGAGAGCTCCACGTATAGTTTGTCACCTACAATCTCTGGCAGCCCAGCCCATGCCACCCCCGCCCCCTCCCTCTCTTGTCCCCTGTGCTCTGCCCTCCTCCCTCCCAGTGAGCCATGTTGTGACATTTGTCTGGTGGCACACCGGACACCTCCCCTGCTCCTGCTCACCACACGCTGTCTTCTCTTCCAGAATCATAGCAACTCTGATGTGGTCTCCATCAACTGCAACGTGAGGCTGGCTCCCAACCAGGAAGTCAGCTTCTACCTGTTAGGGAACCTGTGGCTGAGGTCGCTCAAGGCAGTAAGTAGAGGCCCCAGGGCACAGGGTGACTGTGGGGGGCTCCCACTTGGGGCTACCTAGCAGGGGCAGGATCAAAGGCTTCTCAAGACGCTCTAACGGCATCTGACTGTACACAGCTCAAGTACAGGTCCCTGAAGATCATGGTCCATGCGGTCTTGCAGCGGCAGTTCCACAGCCCCTTCATCTTCCCCGAGGAGGACCCCAGCCGTCAGGTAAGCGCTGCAGATGCCTGCAAGCCTGGACTCCGGCCCTGTGGGTGTGAGAAAGAGCTGGCCCCTCCCTTCCAGTTTTCCTGCAGGACCCTGACCCTGTGTGCCCCTGTGTCTCAGCAGGAGAGGACGGAGAAAGAGCAAGACCAGGCCCTCTGGGGGGACTGGAGAGAGAAGTAGGCGTCAGCCCCAGGACTTTGGGTGCCCACCTCTGTGTTCACAGGATGGGGCAGGAGCAGAGCGGCTCAAGTGGAGACCAAGCTTGTGTCCCTCGAGGTGGCTCCACATGAGTTTGAGTGGCCCTTGATTGCCCCACACAGATTGAGTCCCCGGAAGGCTGGAGGCCCAAAACAAGCATTCCTCCCTCTCTTCTCTTCCCTCCCCTCCTGGGTGGGAGGAGTCTGCTATTTGTGACGCTCTGTGAGGCAGACACCATCCTATGATCGCAGGAAGGCTTAAAGCCTAGCAGGGTGCTGGTGGCTCACGCCTGTAATCCTAGCTACTCAGGAGACTGAGATCTGAGGATCGCGGTTCAAAGCCAGCCTGGGCAGGAAAGACCGTGAGACTCCTATCTCCAATAAACCACCAGAAAACCGGAAGTGGCGCTGTAGCTCAAGTGGTAGAGTGCTCGCCTTGAGCTGAAGAGCTGAGGGACAGCGCCCAGGCCCGGAGTTCAAGCCCCACGACCAACAACAACAACAAAAAAAGCCTAGCCTGTGGAAACAGAAGGGGTGTGGGTCTTTGCTGCCTCCCACTGGCCAAGTCCTAGGAACACTGGCATCCCTCACAGATGGAGTAAGCTCCACCTGGCCCAAGGATGCACTGGAAAGCAGAAGGGCAGGGTCAGGAGGCCCAGGAGCCTCCTGGGACCTATGCCACTGCAGGAGTAACTGCAATCAAGGAGACAGGGCTGCACTATACAACACGCTGACCTTGAGATGTCTAGGAGAGCCGAGGAAGGAGCAAAGAGAACTAAGAGAGTAGCCACTGTTGTAGGAGAATCAAGTGGCTGCCAAGGCCAAAGGCCAAGCATCCACAGGGACAGCATGCTCACCCAACTTAGGTGTCCACGAGGCAGGCTCTGAGGCCTCAGCCTGCCGCTCCCCTTGGAAGGAATGAGGCTTTCCCATCAGGGGCAGCCAGGCTGGCACAACAGTCCTGACTCCTCCTCCCCTTGCAGATCACATTGGAGATCTCCAAACAAGAAGACTGGCAGATCCCCATCTGGATCATCGTGGGCAGCACCCTGGGGGGGTTCCTGCTGCTCTCCCTGCTGGTCCTGGCACTGTGGAAGGTGAGGGCCCCACAGGCAGAAACAGACACGGCATCCTGTGGCCCAGGTCTGCGCTCAGGCCTTGGGGCCCTGTGTCAACTGCCATGTTCTGCCTGTGGGAGCTGGCCCCAGCTGCTCCCAACTCTGCTCCCCAACTGTAGGTTGCTTAAGACCCCAGAGGCTACCCACACTGTGACTCAACCAGCTACTCTTACCAGAAAAAAACAAAAAACACCAGCATACACAACAGCCCCAATTTCCAGCCGTTTCAGGCTGCTAGCAAGGCTACCAGTCTTCTCTGTCTCTGAGCCCTGAGATGTTGTTAGCTGTAGTAAGGTCACAAAGTAAGATGGCAGCACCTACGTGGCCTCCTGCCCAACGCTCCCCCCACTTTGCTTTAGCCCACAATGGAGTTCTTGGGGAGTATGCTTAGGGGGCTCAGGAAAGCCCCCTCAGGACTGGGGTTAGCTGGGAGAAGAACCCACCAGACCCACCTGAGGCCTCCCCTTTTGCTTCCCTACAGCTCGGCTTCTTTAAAAGTGCCAAACGCAAGAGGGAGCCTGGCCTAGACTCCACCCCCAAAGCACTGGAGTGAGGCTCAGAGGAGGCCTTGGATTCATGGGCTGGACACCAGTCTGGGCGGTGTGCAGGCCCTGCTGAGCCGGAGTGGACACCAGCTGGCTTTGCACTTGGCCTCATCTCAAGCCATGGAGCCTGTGCCCTGAGGTGGACCTTACGCAGGAGTGAAGAGAAGCCACCCTACTGGACGCGGGAACACCTAACAGACCCCCAGGGATTTAAAGGGACCTCTCCAAGGTCCCCAAAAGTCCCCCACCCCTGGCTCTGGAGAGCGTGTGCTGCACCAACCACTAGGGTGCTAAAAATTCGTAATCACAATCACCTCTGGAAGGAATCCCAGGAGGATACCTATAAATACAAACTCACTCTGCGTGCTCCACCAGGCCTCTTCCTCCAGAACCACGGCACAGCAGATCTGACTTTTGTGGTGTGCTTTCCCACCTCTCACTGGAGTCACGGCCACCCCCTTCCTATACATAGGCCCCATAGGGCCCCTGATCCCCTTCCTCCCAGGGAACCTGGGCCGTGGGGTCTGTGACAGCTACAAGCCAGGGATGAAGACTCTGGAATGCAGGTGGTGGCAGCTGGGTAGGTGAGAACCCAGATGCTGAGTACACGCTGAGGCTAAACCGCATCATGCTGGCCCCACTCACCCTCTCTGATCCTCCCTCTTGGCTGCTCTTGCCGAGGTACCTCATGAGGAGCCTGTGAATAACTCAATCCCCTGGGCTCCACATTCCACATCTTCTGGCCGAGCTGTAGGCTGAGTCAGGGTTAAAGGCAGGGAGCCTTCCCTCCTTGCACCAGCCCCGACCGGACCCCTCCCTTCTCCCTACCCGTGTGGGGAGCAGGGCCAGGACAGCGCTGTGGAGGGCTCTGTAGTGCACTGAATAACCCGGGTCAAGAGTGGTGCTGGTCAGAGGCAGGTGTCTCCAGCCCACGGGACATGAAAGGACCAAAAATGGCACCCCGAGGACAAGGGCATGCTGGGTGCCCAGACAAGTAACTTATGCCTTCACTTTCTTGGAAGAGGGACACATCCAAAGCACATTGCTCTGTGCATAGTGCAGCCTTTACTGTCATGTTTCTAAGAAATTAAACTGTTTAAAACCAAGGCAATGGCATTCTCTGGCAGTTTGTCCCACAGAGCCACATACTGCTTCCTCCTTTTATCTAAATGTGGGAGACCTGTCACCGCAGGGGGCTACCTGGCCTGCTGTGGTCTCTGGCCCCTCCAGAGACCCCTCCCACACACACACACACACACACCTCTGGCCAGGTGGTTAAAACCCAGACATGTCACTCTGTCCCTTAGCTCTGGCTGATGCTGGAGTTATCTGTATGTGCTGGCTGCTCTTGAACCAAGTGCTGTATACCATTTCATTCCTGGGCTTTTTGCTTCCTGGAACCCCAACAAGTTTAAAAGGTGTTTCATCTTATTTTCTGGAGCAATGAAGAGACCAAGAGAAACCAAGAGCACCACCTCCCAGCCAGACTATCCCTGTAGAGAGAACATGGTGAAAATGCACACCAGAGCCTGCTTTCCTAATAGAATCACCGGGAAAACACTGCATCGCACTCCACACCAGTCCTCATCCTTATGATGGGATAACCTGGAAAAGAGCTTTATGAGCCTGTGATCTAAAGTGCATCATTTTGATTGGGTAGTGTCTTTTCTCCTGATTGTTCTTAGGGAAAATGATTTTTAAACAGGCATTTTTTTGGGGAGAGGGGGTCAGTCATAGGGCTTGAACTCTGGGCTTGGGCGCTGTCAGCTCAAAGCTCAAAGCGAGCGCTCTACTACTTGTGCCACAGCGCCACTTCCAGTTTTCTAGTGGTTTATTGGAGATGAGAGTCTCACGGACTTTCCTGCCCAGGTTGGCTTTTAACTGTGATCCTCAGATCTCAGCCTCCTGAGTAGCTAGGATTACAGGCGTGAGCCACCAGTGCCCACTTTGGCATTTGTATTTTTTAAACTGCTATGTGTGGGGGCTGGGAAGGTGGCTCAGTGGTAGAGCGCTTGTCTTGCATGCCTGAGGCCCTGGGTTCAATTCCTCAGCACCACATAAACAAAACAAAACAAAAAAAAAGAAACTGCTATGTGTGTCCAAAGGTTTGCTCAAACTTCACCTCTGGACTCTCAAGCAGAAGGCAGCCTCACCCCGGAACTCCAGTCCCTCCACATGTCCCTAACCCCTCCTCCAACTAAATGGCCAAGAGCTGAAGGAATTGGAGGCTTGCATTTCAGTCTTCAGCTCTTCCATTGTCTCTTTTTTCTCTTACTAGTTCTCCCTTCTCAATCTATTTACTCTGAAATAGAAATGTCCAAGACTGGTACAGACCGGGCAGAGTAAACATGAAAGATGTATTTTAGAGGAAGCATCCTCACTTGAACTTTTAAGATGCCAAATGCAACACTGACCCCTAGGGTTCAGATTGACTGCTGGAAGAGGGGCCAGGACATCGCTTTCACTGCAAATTTTGAGTGACTCTGGCTGATAGCTGAGGCCACCAAATGATCATACAGCTAAGAATTAAGAGGGACTGCTCTTTGAACAATATGTGGAGACAAAGGGGGGGGGGAAGGTGGGACTTGAGTTATATGGTCTCATGCCCCAGAATGCAAGACTATACTAGAACCCACTGGCTTAATCATGTTCATTTCCTGACATGACTTGACCACCACCTATCTCTAATCATACAGATGCTCCAGGAATGACTTAATAGTCGCCAGCAGTCCACAATGTAATGTCCTTGGATCTTACCTTGGCTGACATGGGGCCAGCTCTTTATTTTGTACTGCTTCTTGTTAAGAAAAACACAAAACATTCCCAAATTATCCTTGAGGCAGAACCAAGGTTTCTCGCAAACAGCAGTCAAGCCTAATCAATCACAGTAAGATTTTCAGAGTGCTTTTCTATCAGTCTATGCTGTAAGTGCTGACATTACCCTGAAGTAGGACACCATGTTCCAAAACAAAATGGAACAGGAATGAAGAAGCATGGCCACTTAGGTGTGAAGAGGACAAGAAGACTCACACCTAGGCTCTGAAACTTTCAGAAAGCTTCAAGCTAAACTGTGCCCAGCGAACTCATCAGGCTCAGAGAACAGTATGAGCAGGAAAATGATGACTGAAGGGCACCACTACAGACTTACCATTCCAGTCTGGCATTATTTTTATTTCTCCATTAAAAGAAAAGTGCAACATTTCCATGATTATGGCTCAAGCCACAATCAAAAAGTATAACAAAGCCCAGAGCAGTACATGTGAGGCTGAGCCAGGCATCAAAATCCAGAGCTAGCAATGAATCTGCTAAGTATTACACATAAGATGTTCACTACAATACTGTCTGGAGCATCAGAAACTGAAAACCTAACAGCCCACCAATAAGATCTGGCTAAACAAAATTTAAGTCTATCCATAGACTACTATAAAATTGTTTTCAAAAACTCCATATATATGAAAAAAATTTTAAATGCTTAAGATGTTAAAAAAAAAAGGTAAAGTCCATTTGGCATTTTAAAATAAATACATACGTAACAGACACCACAATAAAGCTCCTTTATACAATTAATATGCAATAATAAAGTGAAACCATACATACACAAAAATTATGGTAAATTAATCAAAAAACTTAAAAATCATTGCCTTTGCAGAATCTAAACTTGATGTGGAGACAAGCGGGGAACTTCTGTTCCATTTAAGCTTTTCTTTAATGTATGAATTTATTCCATGCACACGTATTACCTCAAGAACTCAATGAACTCAAAAGATCATCTCACACTGAACAATAAAGACACACACTTCAAGGTAGTTTTTTTAAACATTTACTGAACACAAACACCATTTTTCCTTTTACATAGCAAGATTGTTAGTTTCAAATTAGCTGAGCTATTACGACTGTCAATTGCCATAAAATTAAAAGTGATTCTACATGTCAAACTGAAATGGAAAATATCATGCAAATATATAAATCACTAGCAGACCTCTGGTGCAGCCAGCAAATTTACTAAGTTTATTAAAGTCACGTAAAAGGTTTGACAAAGTGCACAACAGAATGACACCACTGGTTTATTATAAATCACAGTGAATTACTAGAATACAACAATGTGGCTCCTCTACGGGGAGACTGCAGGACGGGGTGAATATTATAAAGGACAGGATCTTTTCAATAGGTTAGGCCGGTCAGCTGTGACTCCCCAGCTACGTGCCTCTGAAAAGACTGCTTGAGAAAGCTGAGACTTTTCCTCGCATGTTCTTCTCTGACAATTACTAAGCAACATCAAAAAAAAGCCATGCACAAATTTTACATCTGATAAAAAATAGATACAAAACCTGTTTGCTCCATCACTAGGAAAGCTTGCGTCTTCGCTGCTCCACTGTTCTCACAGGGCCGCTCGCACATGACTCACCCTAAACGAAAAGCTGTTAATGACTTCGCAATATTCACCCCTCCACAAACAGCAAGATAGACTCCCAAGACCATCAACTCACTGACCCTTCCCTACACATTAACAGACAAAAGTAAACACCACAAATCTAGGACTAGAGACCACATTTACAGCTTTAAAACTAGATCGTCATTACTGGTGTAGTGTTTGTTTCAGATCCTGTATTTGTACAGCCCATCCCGTCTGAAGGTTTGCGCAGGTCTGCCATAAGAAAGTCCTATAATGTGATAAGACGTAAGAAGCGTTCCCCTTTGAAGAGGATGTCCACTACAAAGCTGCATTTGCAGAGTAGGCAGGAACACAGCTTAAAAAATTCTGGACCAAAACCTTTAATAAAGCAAAGGGCAGAATTTTATTTTCTTGTGCCCTTGTTAATAGTACAGTATAGCCAGTGAGAAAAGCAAAAGACTTGTCTGTGCATTGACACATCTAGCAAGCTGAAACATTTCAGATTTTTACAGAATATCTATCATAAAAACAAGATTGTTGTACTTTCCTCCATCTACTCACTAGTTCAAGCACTGGCTACCTCTAAACCAGCAAATGGAATCCAAAGTTTGACAGCTCACTCCTCAGGCCACCCCATTCCAAAAGCAGGCAAAGTGGTCTCATTTAGAGAGCAAGTGCGTCTACTTTGATGGAAACTGCTAACAGGGTGCTGCTCCCTGAAATTTTTAATTTTTAGAAACACTTGGCAAATGCAGTGCTGGCATTTAGAGCTATCGCCCTAAATCATATTTTACTTCAAATAATGCTATCATACCTCAGTCTTCAGAATTACCAATCATGAATCAACTATTCGTACAATAAAACTTCTCAGGAACAAGCAAGACCAAAGCTTGCAGATGGCCCTCTATCTGGTGTGTGTTTAAAGTTGCCACAGCAAAGAACCTCGGGACAACTGGGCTGAAAGCACAATCCAGGGTGGACTGAAGGTAGCTAACCCATCAGACTCAGTTTTTATGCAAAATGCTGCCCTTTGTTGTCTACTAAGGGGCATGGATTTGCCGCCCAATCCCTGGGTTACTAGACAGTAAATAGTTACTAAAAACTGAAGAGCCCAATTTCACTGACTCCACTGAAAGTGGAAAACCCACTTAAGTTCCACATGATTTACAAATGAAAATGTCCCCCTGGGCTCTAGTTCATCCAGATTTATAGACAATTCCCAGGCAGGATGGAGAAGTTGGAGGGAATCTGTAATGTTATCAAGGAGGCGTTAATGTTCAAAGCATCATTTTTACAATAAGAAACATTAAATGACAAAGGCGACTGCAAAGTGAAGGCAGCTAATGTGCTGAGATACAGAACTATCACCTTCTTACCTATTTTCCCTTAAAAATGTAAGTTTATAAAGAATTTGGCTATATGTATTTTAAAATAACTCTACCAAAACAAATGTAAGTAACAGGCCTGTAGATCACTTGTTTCAAGAATGGCTTTATGCAGGTATTCACAATGCATATTTGGATTGATATCACAAGACAAAAAGTTAGCTCTTCAACAAGAGTGCACAATGTACTACTACACTAGAGTAAGCAAAAATCATTACCAGTAGCACAGTTTATTCTGCTATCTTCAAATTCTTCCTCCAACTCTGCCAGTTCTTTAATCAGCACAGTCATTTTCTCCAGTTCAGTATTCCCTTTGCAAAAACTGTCATTAAATTCTGATGTGACTATGTACATAAAATCATTATCCTCATTTTATAAATAAGTCACATCTAAAATAGTGCTGGACCGGTATAGTGAAGGGGTATGAAATGTGGTCTTAAAACATGCAACATTACCTAGTACTGTAAGTTCTGGTGTTTAAAAATCATATATATTAAAAATGGACCAAGTGAGTACCAAGTATTACATCTATTTCCTCACTCTTCACTGCACCATCCTGATACTCTGAAAAACAAAGGGTCCATCTGATCAGAACCTTGGAAAAGGTATGACTCACTCACCTTGAGGAAATGTATTTTCTTTCAGGCCACTGAGAATTGCCAAGAGCAAGGTACAGTATATCCTTGATTCAGGATCAGGGTCAGTTAATTTACAAATCAGGGTCCATTCTAATGCCATCCTTAAAACGTTCCTTGTAAAACTTCAAGTTAGGAAAATAGAAATCTATTACCATGACAGTATTTGCCATCCAAACATTCCTAACTGAAGCAAGAAGACACACCAAGAACTGAAGCAACTGGATCTTGAACCTTCCTAAGGGAAAAAGTTTCAAGAATCTCCCTTCCCTGCCCCCTTCAAAGTATTTTATTTTGTGTGTGGGGTCTTACTTAAGGCCCTAAGGTGCTGATTTTGGCTTAGTCATGGTTTCTTATAAGTGATTCAACTGCAACCTTTCTCTTATATCTTTCAATGCAATCTCCATAATTAAAATGTTATTGAAATCTTATAGTTTTTTTCTTAAGTTTACATATGATGTTATACATCACTACAATGCTTTTCATCAAAGGAAAAAAAATCTGTGTCTTCACATACAGTACCATGCACTACAGATAGCGAAGGCATTCATTTGGCACTAGAGAGAAAATTAAGATACAGCTAATTTTACTTTCATTATCATTTTCAACATCAACAGAAATAGGTACATACCTTTAATTTTACCTTTTTCTGTGAGGCTTAAAAAATAATCATAGAATACTTTTAGTTTGATATTTAAAAAGTTGCTGTTAAAATAACAACAACAAAAAATAAAGACCTCTGTACAACCTGTTGGATAAGTGACATTCTGTGGTAGAAAAACCTGCAGCTCTGACAGACGCGTACCTTTCCAGTGGCATTGAGAATTATTTCCATCATCAAAAAAACAATTTCCTATACCACACAACTGAGTTTCCTATTTCTTATAATGGACTAGGTGAAAACAAACAAACAAACAAAATATATATATATATATCCTAGTTCTTTCTCATCTGTCTAGAGAGGCAAATAAATGCTCTCTGGAAAAGTAATTTCCCAAATTTTAAAAGGTACAACATAATAGGAAAAGGAGAGGGAGACAATTTGTTTCATTAAAAAAAAACGAAACACAGAATTCATTATTTTTACATGTCTATAAGCTGAATCAAATGTAGTTTAGATCAATTACATTAAAACAGAGACTTCAAAGAATTCAATCCTAAAGACAGTCCATCGGTATTCTTTGAAAAGTTGGTTTAAGGTTATGACTTTGAATATACTACCCAGCACAATGGAACAAATTCAATGAGCTTAATGTTATGAATTTGTAGCTACATTAAATTAGCACATTTTTTTCTCATTAACCTGTAGCTGTATTTTTTTAAGTCTTCCTGTTAAAATGTGTGGGATCACTCTACATACATAATGGAAGAGGGAAAAACATCTGCAGCAGTTGAAATGTCAGAACTCCTGGACTTCCTATTACTTTTAGTGTTCCTTGTCTCCATGAAGTCCTCAGAACTGCTGCATGGATAATGAGCTGACATACACTTAACAGAAATACTTTTGTAGGGCTGTTCAGAACATCAACTTGAAATCACAAACATCCCTTATCACACAAACAGAATCTTATATTGGTTCCTTAAAAAAAAAAAAAAGACAAATATTAAGTGACACCTTATAGTTACACCTAAACAATGTGGCTTTGCTTAAAGTGTGTCTGAAACCTATTCCCAACTATACTGAGGCAACAAGACCATAGAAGGATTTAAGGATGGAAGAAGGGTAATGGAAAGAAAAGTAGAATTTATGAACACATAATTCTATTGTCTGTGATTAAAGTCCTTTACTTTTTAGCACCACATTAAACGATTTTACATGTCCAGCCACTTAATGAAATCCAACAAACTCTTCCAGAGTTCTGGGGATCTGGTCTTGGTAGTTAATGTCATTAGCTCGAACTGCTCGGGCAGCCAGGCACTTGAGACTCATCTTCATTTGAGTTTTAAGTAGGATTTCCGATACCCCAGTGGTACTTTTGTCTAGTGGAGTCTTGTTCTGCTTGTTTGTCATGTCGGTGTGGGCGCCCGCTTCAACCAGGCTGATGATGATGGAGTGCAGGGTAAGGAAGTCACTGATGGGTCTGTTGTACTGGACAATAATGTGGAGGGCGCTGTTCCCCTCATTGTCCACGGCATTCACCTCCGCACCACAGTCCAGCAGGAGCTTTGTAACAAGTGCATTTGGGAAGCTGCAGACATCATTGGTGTGGAAATCATCAACTGGGGTATTAGAGTTGACGGCTAGGTGCAGCAAGGTGAAGCCTTCCCGAGTTCTGGGGTCAAGATGAATCAGGTTGTATATCTGCTTGTTGATTTTACACTGATCTTCTTCACTGCACTGTGTTTTGGTAGAGATGCACACTAAATACAGAAAAGTATACAGATTACATTCATAATTGTCCATAGCGCTGTGGACATCAGCATCTGTGATATTTTTTACTCTGTTCATACTTTGTTCTATTTCCAAAACACTGCATCTCAAAACACATTCTATGTCTGGGGCCTTCACAGTTTCATTCAAATGTATCATCTGTGAGAACACTTGAGCAAATCGAAGAAGATCCTTGTGGGTATTCCTGTTACCCTTCTGCCTGAGGTGCAGGGCATGAAGCCACAACTTGATACACTGCTCGAACTCCATATTATCTGCATAAACAGCGCCCCTGTAAATGATGGGGTGAGAAACATCAATATTGTCAGCACCTAAAATCCGTTCACGAACTATCAGGCCTTCCATGTGAAGAGCATCTCTGTCTTGCCGAATGGATTCCAGTTCTTGAGGGTTTCTGCATTCAGTTCTATTCCCGTAAGCATGGATTGGCGGGAGAACCTCTTTTTCAAGAATGTTTTCACCATCTTGAAACCTCTCTAACATAGCTAAATATAAATAGTGGTATGTCTTCATGATGTCATAGTTCTCACGGTCATTTGCAAAGGAGGCACCCAACAGTTCCAATGCTTCAATCCGACTTCTTCTATCACAATCAGCATGAGAGAGCAGCAGTTCCACCACATCGGCTTTACAGCTTTCTGCCGCAACCTTCAATGGTGTCATGCCATGGCCATTCACCACTATTGCAGCTCGCCATTTTATCAGCTCCTTCACAATGTCAAGGTGCCCAGCTTCAGCTGCAAAGTGCAATGCAGTGGCCCCACAATGTGCTTTAGCATTTGGGTCAGCACGTTGTTCTAACAGGTATCGGACCACGTCAGTGTGTCCCTTATATGCTGCAATCATCAGGCAGGTGTTGTCATACTTGTTGGCAATGCTGATGTTGGCATTGTTTTCAACCAGGTATTTCACAATGTCCAGTCTGCCATCAAAGCATGCCGCCCGCAGAGGGGTCGAGTTAGTTACTGTGGTATGGTTCACATTGGCTCCATGGCTGACTAGAAGTTTAACGACTTCAAAATGTCCTGCTCCTGCAGCACACCAGAGCGCAGTGGCACCATCAATGACATACCTACACGTGGAGAGAACAAACAGATAGATAGTAACACATCATCTGCACTGACCAAGACCTCACGTTCCACACCACCATCAATGCATCAGTTTTTGTGAAAATGAAAATAATTTCAGTAAAGCACTTTACATCATACTTGTATATCTAGTATGAACCCAACGTAATTATCATCATTTCTAAAGTGTATTTTTTTTTTAATCTTGCCTGGGTGCCAGTGGGCTCATGCCTACATACTCAGGAGGCTGAGATCTGAGAAGGTTCAAAACCAAACTAGGCAGACAAATCCAAGAGACTCTTATCGCCAATTAACCAGCAAAAAGCCAAAAGTGGTATGGCTCTTCTGGTAGAGCACTGGCCTTGAACAATACAGCTAAACAAGAGTACAAGGTCCTGAGTTCAAGCCCCAGTACCAGCATAAGCATACACATACACACACAAAAAAAGTAGCAATAACAATGAGGAAAAATAAGGGCTGAATGTTTTTGGCTCAGTGATAAGAGGGCCTGTCTAGCGCATGCAAGTGCTGGAACTGAAACCCTAATACCACCAAAACAAATTAAAAATAAATATTACATCAGTGATGTTTTAATGGCTGACAATTTTAACTTTAATTAAACATACTAAGTTAAATAAAAAATATTGCACTGCTGAAGATACCATTTACTATATAACATCAGAATATATCAATATAGTAATAAGCCAAACAAAAATCATACAAAACTTCTACACTAAAAACTACTAAATACTTAAGAGATAAATAGATGAAACTTAAATAAACAAATAATCTTGAGTTCATGGTTTAGATGAGAATTCTCTTCTTAAATGATCTACACATTTGTGTAAGCCAAATTAAAAACCTAGCAGGTGAGTGGTGCTGTAGCTCAAGTGGTAGAGAGCCCGCCTTGAGCTGAAGAGCTGAGGGACAGCGCTCAGGCCCAGAGTTCAAGCCCCACGACCGACAAAAAAAAAAAAACCTAGCAGGCTGTATGCATATGTGCACTGTATGTATGTATAAAAACTGATAAGGCAACTTTAAAAATTATCTGGAAATGCAATCAAGGTAACTTTTAAGAAAAATTAAGAGCATAGGCATGACTCAAGAATAGAGCATCTACCTAGCAAGTATGGGGCTCCAAGTTTAAATCCTAGGACCACCCCCCAAAAAAGTTTCATTTTTCTACTTAAAAAAAATAATGACTTTGTGTGTGTGTGTGCCATATTAGAGCTTAAACTCAGGGCTGGGGTGCTGTTCTTCAGCTTTTTTGCTCAAGGCTGGCACTCTACTACTTGAGCCACATCTCCACTTCTGGCTTTTTGCTGTTAATTAAAGTCTCATGGACTTTTCTGCCTGGGCTTTAGCTTCCCACCAGGATCCTCAGATCTCAGCATCTGAGCAGCGAGGATTGCCAAGGCTTACACCTCTAGCACCTTAAACAATCTTGAAAAAGAACTTTTTTCAAACTGATTATTAATATTTAATCTGTCAAATAAAACTATCCAAATAGTTTGGTTTCTGAAGACAAAAAAAAAAACTACCATAATTCAGATACATGAATCACCAGCATAAAGGATAGAAGACTACATCAATAAACAACAAAAAAAAAAACTTTTCAAAAAAGCTTCTTTAAAATATCAAACTATGGGGCTCAGAATGTGGCTTATTACTAGAGTGCTTGCCTAGCATGCATGAAGCCCTGGGTTTGATTCCTCAGTACCCTATACACAGAAAAAGCCAAAAGGGGCACTGTGGCTCAAGCCCTAGGAACAGAAAAAAAAAAATTCAAACTATCTTAATGACACTGGAGTTGATCACGATCT
Organism: Dipodomys ordii; assembly: GCF_000151885.1. Taxonomy (NCBI): domain Eukaryota; kingdom Metazoa; phylum Chordata; class Mammalia; order Rodentia; family Heteromyidae; genus Dipodomys; species Dipodomys ordii. The sequence goes on along the minus strand of NW_012267231.1, from coordinate 13,057,955 downwards.
ATTTAAAATTTAAGAAACAGAAAATCTGTTGTAGATATATGTGACAAATGAGTAAGTCAAAAATAAAACAACCCATTTTTTGATACTCACCTTTTTGAAAAAATAAAGCACAAATCAGACCACAGAAAGTTTCACAAAGAGAACATTTTACTGAGTTCCTGCTTCAATTTAAAATAGAAATGTCTAGAAATATGTATTGAATGGATGATCAGCAGTATATTTTAACCAAAGTCCTTAAGTTCACTCATTAGATCAAATGCAGTTCCTTGCCAATGATTTTCTAAATGAAGTCAAGATTTACCCCTCTTGTTTATTAGTATTTGCACTATCACTGGCTATGAAAGAAAAGATGCTCAACATTCTCCTAAGTCCTTTCTCCCCTCCCATGTCAGCGAAGCTCTTCAAGAACCAGTGTTCCCCACAAACTCTAGGACTGGATAGTCAGCCCTCAAAACCCAGATCAGCACCAAAATTCCATGGTCATATGACACCTTCCCTTTGTTATGTCCCATTTCTAGAACATTTTTAAAAATTAATGTAATTTTATTATTTTTTTATCATGTGGTTGAGGAATCAAACCCAGGGCCCCGTGCACTCTAGCACTAAGCCACATTCTTAGCAGCTTCCCACTCTCCAAGTCTTTTTTCATTCCCACTCACATAAGCTTTCTTGTCCACTCACCTGTGTCAATTCCCCTATCCATAAGTAAAATACTTGCAAATTCCATTGCAGAAACTGTGACCAAAGACTCAAATTATCAACATATGGCATTTAATCTAGGTGTTAGTCCCTTCCTTTGAGTCTCTATTATGAAGCCATTTTTAGTTTCTTCCAGTGTTATACAGTTTTGGGTCACCAGTAGCCAGTAGTTGAGGCCTGTAATTGTAGTTACTCAGGTAGCTAAGATCTGGAGGATGGCTTCCAAGCCAGTACAAAGCAGAAAAGGTTGTTAGACTCTTATCTCCAAAATAACTAGTATGCTGGGCGCCTGTGGTTCACGCCTGTAATCCTAGCTGCTCAGGAGGCTGAGGTCTGAGGATTGCAGTTCAAAGCCAGCCCAGGCAGGAAAGTCAGTGAGACTCTCATCTCCAATAAAACCCACTAGAAAACCGCAAGTGGCACTGTGGCTCAAGCGGTAGAGCACTCACCTTGAGCTGAAGCGCGCAGGGACAGCGCCCAAGCCCAGAGTTCAAGCCCCATAACTGACCAAAAAAAAAAAAGAAAGAAAGAAAAGAAAAACTAGTAAAAAGTTGGGCACCAGTGCCTCACGCCTATGATCATAGCTACTCGGGAGGCTGAGATTTGAGGATGTGGGTTTGAAGACAACCTGAATAGGACTCTTATCTTCAATGAACCAGCAAAAAGCCAGAATTGGAGTTGTGACTCAAGTAGTAGGAGCACCAGCCTTGAGCTAAGTAAGGGACAGCACCCAATCCCTGAGTTCAAGCTCCTATACTGGCATATACACACACAACAACCCCCGGTATAGAGCTGGGCTGGAAGTAGGGCATCAGCCTAGCAAGTACAAGCTCTTAAATTCAAACCTCAGCACTATTAAAAATGTAGTTTTTAGGCGGAAAACTTTTTCAGAAATTATTTTATACAGAATTACTTTATTTGGTTTTGTTTTTTGGTTCTTTTTGGGTCCGGTCATGGGGCCTGAACTCTGTGTCTGGGCACTATCCCTCAGCTCTTCAGCTCAAGGCTAGCGCTTTACCACCTGAGCCACAGCACCACTTCCAGCTTTTTTTCTTTTTGCTTATGTGGTGCTGAGGAATCGAACCCAGGGCCTCAGGCATGCAAGGCAAGTGCTCTACCACTGAGCCACCTTCCCAGCCCTACAGAATTACTTTAACATCATGCTTCTCACACACATAGACAAAAATTAGAACCTCAAACATAAGGCTGAAGCTAAGTAGTAGTACTTGAGCTGGGTTTTAACAACAGTAGGGGTTGGGGATGTAGCATAGTAGTTCAACATTTGAGACCCTGGGTTCTACCCCCAGCACTGCAGAAAGTAAAAACAAGGCACAAAGAACAGAAGAGACAAGACAGCAGTCTGGTACACCTACAATGACAAGTATTTCAGTGCTGTTGCAAGAGATCCAAGCTAGGCAATATAGTGATTGTGGGAAACAGGGAAGTAGTAAAGACAGGCTGTGATATCCTCCTGAAACTACAATCTCCATCATTCGTGATTTTTATTGAGCATTCTCAATTTATGTTTCACTTATTGATTATTGAAATTGCTAGCTGCTATGTTAAAGTGGTTATTTTCTAATCTACTAAATGCCAATGGTCACTCTTCAGTTTACCAATTAATATGAAAATAATTTCAATTCATATCTATCTTAAGATCCATTCACATCACTTTGAGATTAATTTGCAGTTCTTCCCAGTCATTTGGACCTTTTACAACAGAAGAAGCTGTTATTTGCAAAGGTAAGGATTTCTCTTTTTCACTCCTTTTTTGTGTCCATTGTAGGGCCTGAACTCTGGGCCTGGGCACTGACCCTCAGCTCTTCAGCTCAAGGCTAGTGTTCTACCACTTGAGCAATAGCACCACTTCAGGTTTTCTGGTTTATTGGGAGATAAGTCTCTCAGACTTTCTTGCCTGAGCTGGCTCTGAACTGCAATCCTCAGATCTCAGCCTTCAGAGTAGCTAAGATTATGGGTGTGAGCCACCGTGCCGGTGCATTTATTTTTATTCATTAATTTTTATTTCCAATTTTGAGGCCTGAACTTAGGGCCTGGGCACTGTTCCTGAGCTTCTTTTGCTCAAGATTAGAGCTCTACAACTTAAGCCACAGTGCCTCTTTTGACATTTTCTGATTATTGGAAATAGTCAGACTTTCCTGCCAGGGCTGGCTTTAAACCTTGATCCTCAAACCTCAGCCTCCTAAGTAGCTAGGATTACAGGCATGAGCCCCCAGTGTCTGGCTTTTCAATCTTTGTAGACCTCTAGAAAAGTTAGCCTGAGTGGTATAACTTGAAGCTCACTTACCCACTGGGGGCTGGATCTTGCTTTGTACTTTGTAGTGCTAGGTTCAGTAAAAGTCAGGGCCTCCAGCATGCTAGGCAGGTCCTCTACCTTGAAGCAACCCTAGTACCCAGAAGTCCTGGGGTCTAGCTCTTGAAAAATAGATGTAGCTATTCCCCTATTTCACAGACACATGAAATGTATACCTTTAAGCAACACCTTAGTACCCAGGCCTAGGGTCACATGAGACTTATGGCCAGGGGGGGACTCCACAGCTTCTCCATATACGGTAGTAAATTAGGGTTTCTAATTTTTTAGTTATTTACAAACTTACTTTACAAGTTTTGTCCAAATTTCTCATTATTAGTGCTCTTTACTATTTTTCCTTAAATATTCAGTGATTTACTTGGTATTTGTCTCCCCAATCACTTTCTTCATTGCCAAGTTTGCAACAACACTGAAATACTTGTCACTGCAAGTGCACCAGATTGCTGTTCTACTGTTCTTTACCACGTTTTGTTCCATTTTTATTTTTTGCAGTGTAGGAGGTAGGACCCAGGGCCTCAGGTGCTGCATGTACCATTGAGCTACACCCCCAGTCCTCTACTGGCTTTAGAGCCAGTTCAAATATTACCAATTTCCTAGTGCAAAGCTGATTCTCTCTCCCTCTACTCTCCCCTTCAGTATTCCAAATGATGTCTTCTGTAAGCCTAAATAGCACCTGCAAGTACTCATTTGTTATCTATTTCTCTCTCTCCCTCTACACTGTTACCTTAACAGTGGGAACAGGTTCTTTAGATAGATTCCTCCAGAGCCTAATACCCAGTAGGTACTCAATAAATGTATGCTTGCTGAATCTTTTAATCTCACTGGCCAGTGAAGAATACTGGACAAGGTATTCAGATACACAGACTGAACAGTTTCTAGTCATTTCAGGTTCTTAACTACCCACCTCAAAACAGCTCTTTGATAATACAAAAAGACAGCAATAAACAAAACTTTCATATCTTCTAGAAACTTCTCTCCCACCAGTTCTCCTTGTCCACATAGCCTCACATTACAAGCACCCCAACAGCTGCACTCACTGCAGCTTTGACTGCAGATGCCTAGCTTCAAGGCAGGTGCCTAGAGCTGGAATGGCTCTGTTTTCCTCCTCCCAGCAATGTAGGTAAGGAGTAGGTAAGGCTGTGAGAATACGGGAAGTAACAGGCAGGTGACAGAAGCCAGCAGGGAAAGCAAACATGAACCAGGTGCCATCTTCGGTCAACCTCTTCTCAATGTCCACAGAGGTAGTCTCAGAGATGCCATCATCCATGGGTTATCAATTTATTAAAATGTTAACACTGTAAGACATTTCCTATCATCTAAAGCAGAATCAAAAGCTTTTATTTTTCTCTTAATGAGCTAAAATTTAATAGTGTCCTGATCATCTTAAAGAAGAAATGTTTTAAAGTCAGATGTTGTACAGGTCTGTAATCTCAGCACTTGGGAGGGTGAGGCCTAGGCTACATAGCGAGACCGTGTCTCAAGAAGAAAAACGATTTTCTTAACAGGTTTTAAACAGTTCCTAATCATCAAAGCTAAACTACATAGTTTTCTGCTGAGATTCAATTTACTTCGAAGAAAATGCAAAATAGCTTATGTACTGGCATGGGCCAACAAATAAATGGAATGAGTAAACCAAAATCTTTATGCTGCTGTCATTTATAAAACATCTTCCAAGATTGAAGAAGGTAAGGTCAAAAATCTTAACAATTCTGTGATCCTTATTATACCCAGAAACGTACTTATATGTGGAGAGAAATTTTTAACTATGAGGACTCAAATTTTGAACTCCCCACCTTGGGTAACAATAAAGGTCCAAAGCCCACGCCCCACCTCAACTCTCCAGGGTAATATGCTATTTAATAAAGGCATCATATCCATCATATCCATTCTACATCATATCCAGTGTCACTCTGGGGCCAACACATCAACTCCAGCAACGTGGAAGAGTCAGAAGCATGTCTTGAGATGTCTGACTGCATTGACAAACGCACGAGAGACTGCGTCTGCGTCTGCAGGCTTACTCTGATAGGGAAAAAAAAGCCCCAGCAATCCACTAGGAGCTGACTGGACCACTCGCTCGAAAAGGAGAAAAGTGGGTGACTGCATAACTCACCAGCCTTCCATTTTAACTGCTGACCTCGTTAATGTCTGACCTCGGCCAGGCCGCCAGGATTGATAAAAGGAAAAAAGCCTGCAAAGGCGGCCACCCCTCCAGACAGCGGTTCAGACCACCCAGTACAGACCACCCTTAGACCTCCACGCCGCGGGGGCGGCGACCGGGGGGGGGGCTGGAATCCTGGGGCGGAGGGGGGGCCGCTAGGGATGGGTGGGTGCTGGGGCGGGCCGGGCCGCAGCGGGGAAGGAGGCGCTCGCGGGGGCGCTCAGG
>NW_012267231.1:13051946-13052471 GCF_000151885.1 Dipodomys ordii | reverse complement strand
ATAAATTTACGTCAGCTCTCTCCAAGTACACGCCATTATTTCTGCCCTTCAAATGAGGAACTGAGTCAGGGAGCTATTGAGCAGCTAGAGAGCAGAGAGGACAGGCGGGCGCTCGGAGCAAGGCCCGCGCGTCCCGGGGACCCGGGGACCTACCCGTCGAAGCGGACGGTGCCGGTCTGCTGCGTCTGCACGCGGTAGTGCTCCAGCAGCAGGCGCACCACCTTGGCGTGGCCGTTGCGGGCCGCGATGATGAGCGGCGTGGAGCGCTGGCCGCCCTGCTGGCTGACGTAGCCCAGCAGGTAGCGGATGTCGCTCTCGGAGCGATTGAGCAGCAGGGCGGCCAGGGTCAGCACCTTGCCCTCGCTGGCCGCCTTGTACACGTAGCCAGCCAGGCCCTCCATGGCCGCCGCCAACTCCAACACCCGTTTGGTCGCCACCGCTGCTGCCGCCTTGCGCCCCCGGAGGCCGCGTCCGCCAGCACCTCAGACCCGGGCCCTCACGGCCCATCCAACGGGGCAGCGGCGC
>NW_012267231.1:13001466-13051199 GCF_000151885.1 Dipodomys ordii | reverse complement strand
GCCCCACCGGCCCTCGGCGAGGAGGAGGAGGGCGAGGCCCTGCCCCAGGACGCCGATCGGGGAGACCGCAGCGCTTGCTTCCATCCATTCCTTCCTGGCCCGACAGGCGGCCGCCCCTACCCCAGGCAAAGGCGGCGCCCCAAGTCCTGGGGCTGTGGGGGGCTTTCAGTGGGGGACTTAAAACTGGGCCTGCTGCTCTGGGAACCCCGCGGTGGAGACGCCGGCCTCCTGGGAAGGAAATGCAGGCCTCCAATCCGAGGCCCCAGCAGCCTCCATTCTATCGCACAAGGCTGCTGTTAAGGTCTGAAAAACAGAATTTATCCAACCTACTAGAGGCCATCTGTGTGCCCGGCCTGGCTTAGCAGCAGCTGTCCTAAGGGAAGCCTAAGCCAACAGAGGATGGACCGCCCCGTGCAGTTACTGCCTTTGTACCTTTGCAGTGAGACAGTGATGGGAGTTGTCAGAGCAATCCCTGTGACAGGTGACAAGAGCAGAGGCTAGACAGACCACAGCTAGTACAAAACCCTGAGCAAGGACCAGCCTGGTGAACCCTGGTACACAAAGGGCCGCCCGGCCGCTGCAGAGGGAAGAGTTCTAAATTAAACTCTGTGAAGGAAGCGTTGGAAGGGTTCTAAACAGGGAAGTGACAGGATGCTACTTCTCGTTTTTATTTGTTTATTGAAAAGATCACTCTCTGGGCTGGGAAGGTAGCTCAGTGGTAGAGCGCATGCATGAGGCCCTGGGCTCCATTCCTCAGTACCACCTAAGCAGAAAAAGCCGGAAGTAGTGTGTGGTTCAAGTGGTAGAGTGCTAGCCTTGAGCTGAAGAGCTGAGGGACAGCGTCCACGCCCAGAATGCAGGCCCCACGACCCAGCCGAAAAAAAAAAAGATTACTCTGGCTGCAGTGTGGAAAATAAGCAGTAGGAGGCAAGAGGTGAGGCTGAGCAGTGAAGTAGATAAGGAGGCGAATCTCGAAGTAGAATGAGGGGACTGGTCCTCTTCTCAAGTTCTCTCCCATTCTCTAACACAACTTTTGGCTTGCAGAGCTCTGTGAAAATGCTAGGGGGTTTTCCTTTTACCTTACTAACAAAAACATCAGTAGAGATAAGGGATGAAGCTACATACTCTTGCGTAATGTTTCTGAAATCTCTAGAAGAAAGCAGAAAAACTGGGTGGTTTCATTCTGGAGCCTTCAGAGTTGTAAGAAAATCCAGTTGTTGACAGGCAGGTCTCCAGTGTGTCCCAGGGTTCTCTCTGACTTCTTATTGTTGTTGTCTTGTTTTGTTTGTTTGCTTTTTGCCAGTCCTGGGGCTTGAAGTCAGCCTGGGCACTGTCTCTGAGCTTCTTTTGCTCAAGGCTAGCACTCTACCACTTGAGCCAAAGTGCCACTTGCAGCTTTTTCTGTTTATGTGAAATTAAACCCAGGGCTTCATGCATGCTAGGCAAGCACTCTACCACTGAGCCACATCCGCAGCCTCTTCTGACTTCTTTCTGGGACTCTAGCTCAGTTGGGTTTCTCCTATCACCTCTTCCTTCTACACTCACACTTTCACCATCTCCTTGCCCTAGCCCTTTGATTACCAGAGCAAAAGCTGGTAGCCTTGGGAGAGCATCTTCCCCCCGCCCCGCCTCCCCCCCAAGAAAAGATCACCTCACAGCCTTTTACCCAGTTAATCTCTGCATCATTCTTTTCCTACCTGATGCTTTGAACAGGTCTCTATTCTGCTTTGTTTTTCTACAAGAGACCCAACTGATTAAGACATCCAATACTCATTTAGGAGTCTTGCTTTTTCCTCCTGCCCTTCATACTGCAATGTGGTGGTGTAACTGGATCAACAGTTGTACCAGAGAAGGGCTTAGACCTGCACTGCCCGCTCCCCCCTCCCCTAGGCAGAAAGGTACCTCTCTCTTGCAGTCAAAGTCAGGAATCATGAGCTGCTCAGTATAGGGTTCTGGGATCCCTTGATTCCTTAATAGCCATTGACTGATTAGAGGCTATTTGGTTGTCTCTATTCACCTGGATCTGGAGGGAGACATTTCTGTGATCAGGTTGTACAAATCTAGAGAGAGGATGTATAAACAAGACATGGCTACTTTTTCAAAGGCCAGAGCTCAAATATCATTCCTTGTGCTCCTAACATATTGTCCTTTCTCTGGACAGAAAGCTACCGAGCAAATGAAAACTAGTAAGATATAAGCCGGGCTCCGGTGGCTCACACCTATAATCCTAGCTACTCAGGAGGCTGAGATCTGAGGGTTGTGGTTCAACGCCAGTCCGGGCAGGAAAGTCCGTGAGACTCTTATCCCCAATATACCACTAGAAAACCGGAAGTGGCATTGTGGCTCAAGTGGTAAAGCACTCACCTTGAGCTGAAGAGCACAAGGACAGAGCCCAAGCCCAGAGTTCAAGCCCCACAACCGACAAAAAAGAAAAAGAAAAAAGAAAATTAGTAAGATATAAAAACGAGGAGTCAGGGGCTGGGAAGGTGACTCAGTGGTAGAGCGCTTGCCTTGCATGCATGAGGCTCTGAGTTCGATTCCTCAGCACCACATAAGCAAAAAGAAAAAAGCTGGAAGTGGCACTGTTGCTCAAGTGGTAAAGTGCTAGCCTTGAGCTGAAGAGCTAAGGGACAGCGCCCAGGCCCAGAGTTCAGGCCCCACGACCAGACCCCAAAAAAACAAAACAAAACAAAACAAAAAAAAAAACGAGGAGTCATCTGAAAGATGTAAACTGCAGCCTTTCCCCCTGGACAAAAGGCAAGTCAGCTGACTTTTGCTTCCTAGGGTGCATGGGAACAGGCTGTACCTTTTGTGGAGCATTGGTTTTTCCAAGCCAGGTCAACCTGTTCTTAAGGCTCTGAGACAGTGCAGTCTCTCAGATTTCATAAAAAAGATAATGTCAAATGTCACGTTCAAGCACCAGTAAAGATATGCATTTTAGTCCCATTATCCTCCCACATTGGGTAAAGGAAGAGAGTCATTCTAGCATTGAATAGATGAAGGCTGGATTCCTGTGTCTTCCCACTGTCTGTAATTTTGAACACACTTCCTTCTCTGGTTAATGGTGTTTGATACCCTTCTGCTTGCAACGTTGTGGCAAGTGCAAGCTCCCTGATCAGGCCTGATGGGTCTACTCCTGTATGTGTGCCTTCTCCTCCCATTGCAGCTGTACCCATCTTCTGTGCCATTAACCTGCTCAAGAGAGGACTTCTACTGAAGCTGTATTTTTTTCTGCACAAGTGGCTCTGCTTCTGAGAGTAAAATTATGGTGAACAGGAGCTTGGGAAGCAAATTAAGAAGAATTCAAGCTGGGTGCTGGTGGCTCACACCTATAAATCCTAGCTACTCTGGAGGCTAAGATCTGAAGATTGTGGTTCAAAGCCAGCCCGGGCAGAAAGATCCCCATGAGACTCTTACTTCCAGTTAACCATGCAAAAACCAGACGTGGCACTGTGGCTCAAGTGGTAGAATGCTAGCTTTGAGCACAAAGAGGCTCAGGGACAGTGCCCAGACCCTGAGTTCAAGCCCTGCGGCTGACAAAAGAAGAAGAAAAAATTATTATTATTGTTGTTGTTGTTATTATTCAGGAAGGGAAAAATAGGAAGAGAGCGAGGGAAGGGGTGACATTTTCCAAAAACCAATGTACCCTTTGCCTGACATGTAACTGTAATGCCTTTATGCATCACAATAATAATAATAATAATAATAATGAGTTCAGACATTCCAACAAGGCTATAGAAAAAGATGTCAGAAATCAGGGTGACAACCAAGAAATGTGATGACCAGCCTCCCTCCACGCAACCAGTTTCAGAGGACAAGCAGCCTATTGGCCTCTATTCCTACTACCTCCAACTCTCCTTGCCTTTACCTGGAAAGCTCATGGATGACTGGCAAAAGCAAAATGGAAGCAGGAAGAGAAGCATGCCTTTCTGTTGTTTTGCAGCCCAGCGTTTACAGTCTGTCAGAAAGCTGACAGAAGCAGTACTTCTGCTATGTTCTAACCCACCCGCCATTCTGTACCAAAAGCGGCCCCAGGATAATAAGAGAAATGACCATAGCTGCTCACTCTTGAGGTGCTTATCTACACCAGGCGTCATAGTAACCACTTCACACAGACCAGCACAATAAATTTACGTCAGCTCTCTCCAAGTACACGCCATTATTTCTGCCCTTCAAATGAGGAACTGAGTCAGGGAGCTATTGAGCAGCTAGAGAGCAGGGATTGAACTTCCGGCTGTCTGACTACTCCTAGCTTCCTCTGATCTCCCCCACCCCCCCAGTTGCTCCTGTAGCTCCAGGCCAGCATTAGACTTTGCCGTGGCCCTGACCACTTCAAGTGGAACTAAGCACCAATTAATCAGTCATCCTGGCTACCGGAAAAGGGCATAGGCAACTCTCCTGACAGGTCATTTCTCGTTGCTACCACAGGAATTGAGGGCTGAATCCAAGCAGTTGGCATCTCCTGCTGAAGATCTTTCTGGATGTGGCCCTGAGGTCTCCACCATTTTATGCCTCTCTTGGGACCCTGACTTGGTTTTTGTTTTTGTTTTTGTTTTTTTTAACGAGTAGTTGGAATTGAGCCCAGACTTCCTTCTTGCTAGGTAAGGGGTCTACCACTTGAGCCATGACTGCAATTCCTCCTCTGCGCTCCAGCTCCTTTCCCATGGTAATTTCTGTCTGGACAGCACCTTATAGTCTAAAAAAACACTTGTCCATCCATCTAATCCAGCTCCTTCCTTCCAGGCCTCCTAACCACCTTTGATCACTGGGGTGGCTCAGGAATGCAGTTTCATGACAGAACTGAGCTTTGGACACCACACACACACACACACACACACACACACACACACCACCCAACTAAGTCAATGCCGGCTGCTGTTATTTTGCTGGATCTTTCCCCCATGAACCCTTTGGGAATAAGCACTGTGATCAGTAACAGTGGATTTGAACCAGAGGATCTCTAGGCTCTCTTCTAGCTCCATCCAGCTGATTCTTGGGCATCACAATTACTTGAGGGCACATCTGAGTTCTTTTGTTTTTGCAGGTTCTGGCACTTGAATTCCGTGTCTAGGCACTGTCCCTGAGCTTTGGATGTTCAAGGCTAGTGCTCTACCACTTAAGCCACAGCTCCACTTTTAGCTTTTGTGGGGGTGGGGAAGTAGTTTATTGGAGATACAAGTGTCATGGACTTTCCTGGTTGGGCTGGCTTCAAACTGTGATTCTCAGATCTCAGCCTCCCAAGCAGCCAGAATTACAGACATGAGCCCCCAGTGCCTGGTTCATCTTAGTTCTTGATGATGTAGCAGACTCTAAAGACCAAGCCCTTCATACAAGGCTATGTGTACAGTAGGCTCTTGTGCCAGATCTATGTTAACACTCAACAAAAGTCACTGCCTCCTGCCAGCATTAGAGAGGAAATGAGAACATTTCTAAGTGGCATTTAGCACAGTGCCTGACATTGCATGCGCACCTAATAAATTATAGTTACTATTATTATCCCATCTTACAACAGTAAGACTGCCAACACAGTCATTACACGCATAAACTTGCCAGATGTGTTTGGCTCATGCCTCAAGACCCATGACACCTAAGAAAACTGGATAACTATCTTAAGCCTCAGTTTCCTTGTCTGTAAGATGGATATGATGACCACAGTAACCCTGGCATCAGGCAACATCCTTAACCTGTCCTAGAATTGGATCCGAACCTGTCTGGTTGGTTCCAGGGCCTCTGCCCTGATATCAGGGCCTGCTGTTGCTCCATTCATGATTTAACAGAGCTGCCTTGTTCATTCCTTTCATGTCTTTCCCTGGCAAAGCCAGTTCTCCAATGGTAGAGTTCTCGGGAGAGATGGAGGCACGGAGATGTTGGGGCTTTGGGGGGTTTTAGATCCAGGAGCTCCAAGCCTCAGGCTATCACTTGCTCATATTTGCCAAATAAAGAGCCCTGGTGAAAGGTAGAAAAAGATTCATTACACGGTAGGCAGCGTTGAGAAGAGACAAAGTAAGCATTCCAAGCACCTTTTACAAAGTGACCACAAAATGCTCTGTTACACCTGAGGAGAAATGCCTACCTGTGTCTGGCCACGTTGCTTTTGCCTGAGATCCCAGAAATGCCACACACCCATGCCTGCCTTCTAGTTCCAAACCTGTAGTGAAACCCTGAAACTCTCCTCATACACATTAATGTCACCTTAGAAGCTGGCACCCCAGCTCTTCAACAGAGATGGGCTTGGCCTTGAGGCTTTTTCCATTTCTGAGGCATGATTCACCCAGGAGACAAGACCAGACAGACTCCCCAGACCAGAGGGAAGAGGGCTGGGCAGTGGATCCAGGAGAAAAGAAAAACAAACAGGGGAGAGGTGGGCGGGGCTCACAGCTGCTGGGCTGCAGGCAGCCAGCCAGAGCCTGCGAGAACAAGAGCCCTGCCTGAGGAGCCTGCAAAATGCCTCCTTGGCCCAATTTATCTTCCTCGCAGCTAGACTCATTGATTTAAATATGAGTCCAGCTGTGATTCTAAAGCCCCCAGAAAATGCTAATGGAATTACACATTTGTGTAGCTCATTGCGCAAATCACTTTGAGTTGTTTTTTTAAATAACTTGCTTCTTTTATTACCAAGCACTGCATGTGTATTGCAGAATAATACTTTTTTTCAAATACATATTTTTAAATGTAACTGTTAATGTTTCAAGTGCATGTAAACATACAATGTAATTGCATGTATATTATATACATATATATATACACATGTATATAATATAGATGGAATTATACCATTAGAAATGCACATATGCATGCATGGTACATTAAACAAAATGGAGCCATGTATTTTACACAAAAAATAGACTTTTTTGTTTTGTTTTGTTTTGGGTCCGGACGCGGGGCCTGAACTCTGGGCCTGGGCACTGTCCCTCAGCTCTTCGGCTCAAGGCTAGCACTCTACCACTTGAACCACAGTGCCACTTCAGCTTATTTTCTTTTTGCTTATGTGGTGCTGAGGAATTGAACCCAGGGCCTCATGCATGCAAGGCAAGCATTCTACCACTGAGCCACCTTCCCTAGACTTTTTTTTTAATCTAAAGTAAAGTTTTGGTATTTTCCAGTGTTACAAAATATTCTATGTAACAATTCATAATTGTTGCATGTATCAGAATAGATTTGTTACAATTTCTGTAATCATTCTGTATTAGACATTTAAAATAGTTCTGAACATTACAAATATACTGCTAAGAACACCTTTACGCTTACATTTTGTCTATTCATCGGGCTGTGAATAACAAAACAATAATAATAATTTCTAGTAATGGAATAAGTAGCTCAGAGTATTTGTATGTATGTATGTATGTATTTTGTTGGTCATGGGACCTGAACTCTGGGCTTGGGTGCTGTCCCTGTGTTCTTCAAGGCGGGCGCTCTACTGCTTGAGCCACAGCGCCACTTCTGGTTTTCTAGTGGTTTACTGGAGATAAGATTCTCACAGACTTTCCTGCCCGGGCTGTCCTACTCAGGAGGCTCAGAGCTGAGGATCACAGTTCAAAACCCCAGCAGGAAATTCCATGGCTTTGCTTGTGCTGCCTTTCATCTCTGACCTAGAAGGTTTGTGTCTTCTGGTATCTATGAAGCTGTGACAAGGGCAAAGTCTCAGCACGGTCACAGTTCAGCGATGAGCATAAATGGTATTTTAAGATACAGCCATGTGTCATGTAACAACAGGGATTTGCTCTGAGAAATGCATCCTCAGGAGATTTTTGTCATTGTGCAAACATCACAGGGTGTGTGTTTACACATGCGCAATCCATAAGAGGTTTTTGCCTACACACATGATAGACTGGTTCACAACAAATTGTTTTATAAGTGGAAGGAATACACTTTGAAGTAATGACAAAGTGTTTAACACAGCAAAGACAGATGCCAGTCATGGAGTCATTTATTATCATTATCAAGTCTTGCATACTGTATATAATTGTGTATGCTATCCTTAAAACAAATTTTGAGCAGGCTGGGAATGTGGCTTAGTGGTAAAGTGCTTGCCTAGCATGCATGAAGCCATAGGTTCGATTCCTCAGTACCACATAAACAGAAAAAGCCAAAAGTGGCGCTGTGGCTCAAGTGGTAGAGTGCTAGCATTGAGCAAAAGAAGCTCAAGGACAGTGCCCAGGCGCTAAGTTCAAGCCCCAGGACTGGCAAAAATAAAATAAAATATAATATATATATATATATATATATATCCCCAAATGCAGAGAATTACAAACTGTACATATTGCCCTAACTAAATGATCATGATGAGTTCATCTATATCTATCTTACATTCCAATTGTGTTGTTTTGTAGCAAACACCAAGCATTGGATCTTTTTCTTTTTCTTTTTCCTTTTGTCTGTCTCAGGGCTTGAACTCTGAATCTAAGTGCTGTCCCTACCATCCGCTCAAGGCGAGTGCTCTACCACTTAAGCCACAGCACCACTTCCAGTTTTCTGGTGATTAACTGGAGATAAGAGTCTCACGGACTTTCCTGCCTGGGCTGGCTTCAAACCTCGATCCTCCGATCTCAGCCTCCTAAGTAGCTAGGATGACAGGTGTGAGCCACCAGCACTCCATGATTGGATCATTTTGACAATAATTATTTCAGTACATATTTTTCACATATATACAATATAAATATAAAATAAATTATATAAAATATATAAAACCAAAAGAACCTCAATATAAGAAAAATACTTAACCAAAACACCATCATTTTATCTTTAAAATTAACTCTAATTTCTTAAAATTATTCAATATCCAATCCAGGCTCAAAATTTCAGTTTCTCACACAGGATAGTTCATGTAGTTTTGTTTGTATAGTTGCTATGTACACTAAATTCGTTTTAACTGAGAAGTTTCTTCTTCTTCCTTCCCCCCCCCCACCAATCCTCAGGCTTGAACTCAGGACTTGGGCTCTAACCTTGAGCTTCTCTATGGTCAAGGCTAGCATTCTACCACTTGAGCCACACCACCACTTCCAGCTTTTTCTGTTTATGTGGTACTGAGGAATGGAACCCAGGGCTTCATGCATGCTAGGCAAGCCCTCTACCACTAAACCACATTCCTCCCCTTCCTCTTTTTTCTTTTAGCTTATTTATTGAGAAAACAACATTGCTTGCCCAGGAGTTTCACGCACTCTGGATTTTGCTGACTGCATCCTTTGTTGTGCTGTTTAACCTGTTGTTCAATCCCTGCATCTTCTGTAACTGGGGAAGTGGTGGTTATATCTACTGACTTGTCAGGTTTGGGTGTTTGAGCAAGCTACTCCAGAGGCAGCACTTAAGTCTAGAACTCAAGTCTATACTCAAGTATGTAACTCTCTCTCTCTTCTCCTCCTCCCCTTCCCCCTCTTCCCCCTCTCTTTTCTCTCTCTGTCTCTCTCTTGCCCTTCTCTCCCTCTCTCTCCTCTGATTTTATTTAATTTTTTAGAGTACTGGAGTTTTGGGCTCTGGCCCTTGTGCTTTCTAGGTAGGTGCTCTACTACTTGAGCCTTACCTCCAGCCCTTATTTTGCCTTTGCTTTTGTTTCATTTCGTGTGTGTGTGTGTGTGTGTGTGTGTGTGTGTATGTTTGCTCGTAGGCACCTGTTCTGGAGCTTGAACTCAGAGCCTGGACCCTGTCCCTGAACTTTTTTTGCTCAAGACTAGCGTTCTACCACTTGAGCCATGGCTTCACTTCTGACTTTTTGGTGATTAATTGGAGATAAGACTCTCAAGGACATTCCTACCCAAGCTGGCTTCAAACTGAGATCCTCAGATCTCAGCCTCCTGAGTAGATTTAAGATACCAGTGTGAGCCACCAGCACCCATCTTGTCTTAGGGTTGCTTTATGGTTTTCTCTCTCTCGGTCGTGGAGCTTGAACTCTGGGCCTGGGTGCTCTTCATCTCAAGGCGAGCACTCTACCACTTGAGCCAGAGTGCCACTTCCCGTTTTCTGAGTGGTTCATTGGACATAAAGAGTCTCATGGACTTTCCTGCCCCGGCTGGCTTTGAACCGCGATCCTCCCATCTCAGCCTCCTGAGTAGCTGGGATGACAGCTGTGAGCCACCGGCGCCCGGATTTTTGTTTTCTCAAAAATAGCTTATGAAGTACTGGGCATTGAACCTAGACCTTGCTTTCGCTAGGCATCTCCAAAATTACCAACAAAAGGCGGGGCTCGAGGCGGGGCTCAACTGGTGGCGCGCCCGGGGAGCCGTCGAGCTCGAAGCCAGTGCCTCCCAGGGATGCAGGGGGAGTGGGAGGCTTTTCTTCCTGCCTCTCTCTCCTGATTTTCCCTTGTACCTCAGGAAATAAAAACGTGAAGTTTAGATCGCTGGCGTGAATCGTCCCATTCACCTTCACACTGTGCAGTGCACGCACACACCGCTGTGCAGTGCACGCACACACCGCGGGCTTCAGCCCTCGCGTGGCGCCGCGGATGGGCCTGGCGGCGGGTCTCCGGGGCGCGTGCTCCAGGGGCGCGCAGACACCACGGCGCACGCGCACAAGCCTTGGCGCAGGCGCACTCGGTATTGGGGCGGACCCCGCGGCGCAGGCGCAGATGCGCAGACTACGTGACCCCCGCAACTCCCCGGCCCCTTCCCGTGCGCCTACGCCCAAACCTACGGCGACCCCCGCCCCCCCCCTCCCCAACGGCATCGCGACCTCGGGGAGAGTCGCGCTCGGGGCCTGGATGCGGTGGGTGGGCGGGGGGCCGCCACGCTGCCCGCGGGGCAAGAGCCGGGTGATCTGCACGCACCCGGGAAAATGGCGGCCGTCGCCGGGGGAGGGCGGGGGAGAGGCCGCGCGGGGCGGGGGGGAGGCGGGACGACCGAGCACCCGGCCCTGCGCGGCTCCGTGGACGCCCTCTCGCCCGTCGAGCCCACGCCAGAAGCAGGTGGAGGCTTT
The DNA here is from genome assembly GCF_000151885.1 of Dipodomys ordii. Classification (NCBI taxonomy): domain Eukaryota; kingdom Metazoa; phylum Chordata; class Mammalia; order Rodentia; family Heteromyidae; genus Dipodomys; species Dipodomys ordii. Next base: position 13,040,291 of record NW_012267231.1, on the reverse strand, counting down.
CTGGGTGGTGAGGGCGGAGCCTGCCCCTAGGACGCGGCTCGGTGCCCCCGCCCGATGCCCCCAGCCCCCTCCGGTGCCCCCGCCCGATGCCCCCCAGCCCCTCCGGTGCCCCCGCCCGATGCCCCCAGCCCCCTTCTGGTGCCCCCCCCGCCTGATGCCCCCAACCCCTTTCCGGTGCCCCCCCCCGCCCCGGTGTCCCTGCCCCAGTGCCCCGCTCCCACCCCGGTGCTCCCCCCGCACAGCTCGGGTTCCCCCGGGCCCGGGTCTCTCGCGCAGGGCCGAGGCCGCCCTAGCGGCGGAGCGCCTGTCTGCAGAGAGCGAGGCCTGTGAGCGCAGAAGCCCAGTGCCGCCTCCCCAAAACCAAAAGCCAGTGTGTGTGTGGGGGGGGAGTTCATAAAAGTATTTTATTGAACCCAACCTGTCCAAAATATCATTGCCACATGGAGTCAATATTAAAGATTTGTCCAGAGACACCGCGTCTGCAGATGTTCACACCTCAGCTCCAGCTTGCTGCCTATGGGGTGGGGGGTGGGGGGGCGGGGGTCAGGGCAAGCCGGGGAAGCCCAGCCGGCGCCGGCACCGGCTGCAGGCCTGATGCCCAAACCTGGCTGCAGAAGCAGAAAAGCGTCCACCTGCCCTGTCTGCGACCCTCACAGCCACACACAGCAACAACAACCTGTCTGTCCGGGGGTTCTGAGCCTTCTTCACAGCCAGTGCGTTACTGTGCTGTAGCTATTCATGTCCCAGGTCCATCCCGACGCTTATGAACTAGTGCTTCTAAAGCGAATGTGAAAACAACCCCAAACCAGTAAAGAACAAAGGGAGCCAGCGTGCCAACTAGTTGCCAAGTAACCACCTCCACATGGCCATGCTCTTCACCCGAGTGAACACCTTGAGAAATACTGAAAAATTCTGAAAAGAACCAACAGTGACCCCAGGAATGCCAAATAAATTAATCACGTAGGCACACTTCACTCCACTTCCGGCTTTTTGCTTGTTAATTTCTGCCAGGCTTTGAACTGAGATCCTCAGATCTCAGCCTCCTGAGTACTGGGTTCACAGAGGTAAGCCACCAGCGCCCAGCTTGCAATCCTCTAGGTAACACCTCCCACCTTGCTGGGAATGCAGGTCACCCCACTCAGCCTAATCATGTATTTTTAATACGTATGTTTCCTCATAGGTGTATTCCTATGCAGAAATAGCAGTTACATTTCCATTTTCTCCAGCTTTTCCCCTTCAAGAACGTGCTGGCCTGCCACTCAGTGGTGAAACAGAGGACCTACAGGCACCTTAAAATATGTTCAAAAGAACAAAAGCAGCCTAAGAGGGACACTTGGAAACCTGCCATTCACCTTAAGAGCTAGAACATTATCTACTCGTGGGTTCACCTGTTTGCCTCTTTCCTATCTTATTCTGTCACTACAGCCAGCAAGAGAGGCTCCTTCTCCCCCTTCAATAGGGGACCTTCCAGGGTCCCTGACTGAAAAGTCTTAAATCATACTCACAATAAATGTGCCCAGTATCCCAGAACAAGTAATGAAAAATGAAGTTGGAGCCAAGAGGCAAAACATAAATAAATAAATAAATTGGTGACTGGCATGTTAACAGTCTTAAGAAGTGCCTAAAAGTTGCTTTTTCTGGAGGCCTGACTACTTGCTTGAGCCTATGAATGAACTAAAATGCATCAGAAAATCTTGGCCTAGGTACTTTTGTGCTAAGCCATTCTTTTTGCAGTCACTTTGCACCCATCTTAGGAACGCGAAAGGACTGATGGGTAACATCATCAGGACAAGGGGACAAAATGATCCCTGAGGCTCAGCAGAGTCTCCACAACAGTGACTTGTTCACTCACCACCCCCCCTTGGGATAAATGGATAACTTCTCTGGAATCTTCCAGAGATAAGGACTGAAATAATCAGCAACCATGCCATGCTTTGATAAGGATTGTTTAATAACTATCAATACCTCTCTCTCCTTGCTCATATTACTATTTAGACCTGTATCTTGAGGATGGCTGAAGATGGGCTGAAGTGCTGTCTTCCTGTGGCATACATACCATGTAATAAATCATTGTTCTTCACCATTATTGTATCTTTATTTGGCATATAAGAGCAAGTGGCCAGTCCTGACAGATGAGAGTCCTGGAGTTCAGGGCTCTAAAATCTCTGGGTTTATCTCTGGACCTAAGTAAAATGTGTTTGTCCAAATTTTTTTTTGCCAGTCGTGGGGCTTGAACTCTGGGCCTAGGTGCTGGCCCTCAGCTCTTCAGCTCAAGGCTAGCACTCTACCACTTGAGCCACAGCGCCACTTCTGGCTTTTTCTGCTTATGTGGTGCTAAGGAATGGAACCCAGGGCCTCATGCATGCAAGGCAAGCTCTCTACCACAGAGCCACCTTCCCAGTTCCTGTTCAAAATTTTAAGAAGTGATAACCATGTGTTCATTGTTCAATGGTTCTCTTGTAGCCAAGTATCCAAGCAAATAAATTATTTAAAGTCAGAAAACTATTTTTTTTGCCTTGTGTGGAAATTTGATTCTCAGACACCCATACATTATGGATAGACAATCTCCATCTGGTTCTGGTTTTGGCACACGAGCTAGGGCCCAGCCGTGGAAGATCAGAAAGGGCAAGGGAGCCTGAAATTAGGAGCAGGTGAATGGCCCAGTTAGCACATCCTCTCACATTGCAGGGAGGAGCAGCCTCCAGGCCACAGGAATTAATGTCTCAACTTGATCATCATCTAGTCACGATTGTGCTAGGGCTGCACACTGCTAAAATGCCAGAAGGTAATCTCTCTTGATTCCTACTTCAAGAGAGAGAGAGAGTCAGAAGTAGGCAAGATTACGAATCACTTGAGATAGTACAGTTGTTTTGGAAAGCAGTTTGCAATTTCTTAAAAAGCTAAGCACATATTTACTGTATGACCCAGCCATCCAATTTCTAAGTATTTACCCATGAGACATGAAGCATCTGCCCACACAGACTTGTGGGTGACATGTCCCAACAGCTGTATTGCAATAACCCCAGATTATGAACAACCCCGGTGTACTCCACTAGTGCATGGGCTAATGAACTGTAGTACACCTGAACAACACAACTCTCTTCAGTCATAAAAACAACTGAACTCAAATATATACAGCAACATGAATGACTCTCAAAATCAAGATGAAAAAAACCTCAGGCAGTAAAAGCCCAGTGATTGAATGTATATGACGTTTATGAAAAGGCAAAACTAGGACATGATGTCATACACCTGTAATCCCAGCATTCCAGAGGCTGAGACAGGAGTTACTGAGACTAGCCTGGTCTACATATTGAGATGCTGCTTAGAAAAAAAAAAGAGTTGGAGATGTTCAGTAGTAAAGAGATTGACTAGTATGCACAAGACTTTGGGTTTTGTCCCCCACATCAAAAAATAATTGGTGATGGCTGGTAGCTTGAGGTAGCAGAAGGGGGTGTTGCTGTGAATACTGTGAATTCTTTGAGGTGAGTGATTTATTCTGCATAATGATTGCAATGGTTGTTTCATGAGAATATATATTGGTTAAAATTCATTAATGTGTACTTAAAGAACTTTATGTGTAAATTATGTCTCAACAAGGCTGACTTTTCCATTTTTATTATTTGTATTCGTGAGAGGGAAGATTCTGGAAAGGATGGATTTATACCCATATTTGTAGGGCACTGGTCTCTCACATTGCTCAGTGGGAAAGAGAAAAGAGTCTCCTACTTTAGGGCTTCCTTCAAGTGTGCAAGCCCATAGTGAGCTGACCATCATCTGATGTGTGGTAAACATCTGGCTCACCTATCTAGCAGACACACTCCTCCATGAAATTTAGAAGAGTCCAGACAGATCATGTTTATCTCAGTACTATTTGGTTATAGTTTGAGTGTCCCTGAAAGTTGTTTGTTGGGAGTTTGGCAAGGAATTTTGTTGTTGGTCATGGGGCTTGAAATCAGGGCCTCTGGGTGCTGTCCCTGAGCTCTTTTGCTCAAGGCTAGCACTCTACCACTTTGAGCCACGGCACCACTTCTGGTTTTTGGAGATCAGAGTTTTACCAGGACTTTTCTGGCCAGGCTGACTTCAAATCGCGATCCTCAGATCTCAGGCTCCTGAGTAGCTAGGGTTACAGGTGTGAACCACTGGCGCTCAGCTGGCAAGGAACTTTTAACAAGTGAAACCCAGCAGCAAATCCTTAAGCCATAGTGAGGGCTGCCTTCAAAAGTAAGAGACTTCCATCTGTAAAGCAAACTAAAGCAAAGGGCTAGAAGTATGGCTTCAGTCCTGAGCAAGGTCCTAAGCAGTTTTCCAACCATTCATAATTCCTCTCTCCCACACACAGGAGTCTCTCAGCCAGACCTTTCTTGGCTTCCATACTTAGACATAACTGACCCTTTCCTTGTCCCATTGCCTATCTCTGCCTTCTAGGGCTGTCCCTGAGTTTAGGGCCTATGAGTCATGACTCTGGTAACAGCTTTCATCTTCCAGAGCCTTCCAAAGCCTCCTGGAGGCAGGCTGGCATGGGAGGAAGATGTCTCAGGGAAAGAAATTCTCAAAATTTCTTAAAACTGGCCAGAGAGATGAATTTAGAGTAAAAACTGGATGTTAGCCCAACTGGGCTTCTAACTTGCTATGTTACTTCAGGTTGTAGATTGATGGCACAGGATTAAAGGCTTTCCTGCAGCGGGCTTGGGCCATCTCCTTGGAAACTACAGAAGGAGAGAAGAGCTGGTCCCTGGGCCCTGTCTCTCCCCATTCAGATTAACCCCATTAGTGTATGCTCTCCACTGAGCATCCTTATAAGATCCTTGTTCTAGCATCCGTTTCTTGAGAAGCTGAGTTTGGGTAGCAAGCAGCATGCGTGCTGAGTGGGTACAGGGGTACAGTGGCCAGGAAGCCGGGAGGGAATTGGGGCAGTGAGGTGAAGGAGAAGAATCTTGTGACTTGCTTCTGCTTTGGCTGAATATGCAGAACTTGTGTGTGGTTCTCCCCCCCCCCATCTCTCTCTTTCAGTGCTGGAGTTTGAACCCAGGGCCTTGTACTCATTAGGCAAGGGCTGAACCACTGAATGACATCTCCAGTTCTTGTAGAATAATATTCCTCCTCCTCCTCCTCCTCCTCCTCCTCCTCCTCCTCCTCCTCCTCCTCCTCCATTTTCTTCTCTGGTCCTCTGGCCCTCAGGGCCTGGGCGCTGTCCTGGAGCTTCTTTTGCTCAAGTGTAGCATTCTATCAATTGAGCCACAGCGCTACTTCCAGCCTTTTCTGCTTATGTGGTACTGAGGAATCAAACCCAGTGCTTCATGCATGCTAGGCAAGCACTCTACCACTAAGCCACATTCTCAGCCTGTGGGATCTTCTTTAAAGAAAATGTGACTCGGGCTGGGAAGGTGGCTCAGTGGTAGAGTGCTTGCCTTGCATGCACAAGGCCTTGAGTTCGATTCCTCAGTACCACATAAGCAGAAAAATCCGGAAGCGGTGCTGTGACTCAAGTGGTAGAGTGCTAGCCTTGAGCTGAAGAGCGGAGGGACAGAGCCCAGGCCTAGAGTTCAGGCCCCACAACTGACCAAAGGAGAAAAAAAAAAGAAAAGAAAGTGTGACTCAACTTCAGAAGCATAGGACAGTCTTTTCAGAAAGAGGAACAAAGAATTTGTCCCCCAGCTGTCTCTTAATGACGAAAGATTCACCTCAGGGTGCAAGCTTAGGCCTAGAGCACTTTCCTAGCATACACAGGCCCTAGGTTTGAACCCTACCACCACAGGAAGAAAAGAAAAGGTTTGCCCTGTGATGTGTCCAACACTCCTGCACTTCTGAGGAGAAAGGTGCACAGCTGCTGGGAGGGAAGGGGTTGGTGTGTGCCTTGGTGAAGACAGTTGTCAAACTGAATGGCTGGCAAGGACCTGGATGACTGGTGTGGCTGGGAGCATCTTAGGAAATATGTTTACAAGTACTGGCTAAATCTCGCTTTGCCAGAGACTGAGAACTTCTGCTTAAGTGAAAGTCAACATACTGGGCTGGAGATCCCCCAAAGAATTCTCAGCACAAAAACTTGATGCTGGGCCCTGAAACAGCAGACAATGACAACAGATACAGTTTGCCCTTCTGATATGCAAGAATCATGTCCTCAGAGAGTTATAAGCAAGATTCTGAGCTACCCTCCATGCCCAAAAGTTGTCACCCTCTTTGTCTCATGAAATTTAAAAGCCAGTGGAGGGTGGGGCAGGTGGTATAGTGTCTGTGTTCAGCAAGCCTGAGAGTGAGTTCCAACCCTTGTGCTGAGAAGCGCAAAGAATCAGAGACCAGGCGCTGGTGGCTCACCCCTGTAATCCTAGCTACTCAGGAGGCTGAGATCTAAGCATTCTGGTTCAAAGCAGGAAAGTCTGTGAGACTCTTATCTACAATAAACCACCAGAAAACCGGAAGTGGCACTGTGGCTCAAGTAGTAGAGTGCTTGTCTTGAGCTGAAGAGCTGAGGGACAGCACCCAGGCCCAGAGTTCAAGCCCCACAATGGAGAAAGAAAGAAAGAAAGGAAGGAAGAAAGAAAGAAAGAAAGAAAGAAAGAAAGAAAGAAAGAAAGAAAGAAAGAAAGAAAGAAAGAAAGAAAGAAGGAAAGAAAGAAAGAGAGAGAAAGAAAGAAAAATGAAGCAGAAATGAAAGCCAATCAAGATGGGGTCTTGACTGAGAGGCCACACGGACATGCTTAGAATCTCACCAAGCTGGGGGAGTGTTTATGTTTATTCAGTGAGGCCTGGCTTCCTGCCAGCTTGGACGCCCCCAGAGGCAGCTGCCAGTGTCAGGCAGAGGGCAGATTTGTTGGTATTTAAAGGATCGGAGGATTAAAAGGATCAGAAGCTCCCTCCACACACAGCCTGATGGCTGGAAGCCCACTCCTGAGGGTTATTAAATCTGTGGGCACATCCCGGGCACTTGATGACCCTCCCTCTGGAACCCAGCAGGCATGCCAAGCCAGAAGAGAATGAGAGATTGGGGTCAGAGAGGGAGCCTTAATCCTTCAGTGCTGGACGTGGACATGAAGATCAATCTGTAGACCTAATTCATCAGAATTAAGCCCAGGAGCCAGGCTCCTAGATATCCTCAGCTGACCTTGGGCACAGAAGGACATGGGCTTTCTTCTGCTTCAAAAGCAGGAGGATATGGTTTACCCCCTCTGTGATTTGGTAAAGTCAAGCGAGAGAATGAAAGCTGTGATGCAAATGTACTATGCAGTGAGGGGCACAGGTAATAACTGACAGGTGGTCTATGGGCTGCAGGAGCTGACCAAGAAAGGAAGGAAAGCCCAAGTTAAAAACAAAAACAAACACAAACAAAAAACAAACTGGATGCTGGTGGCTCATGCCTGTAATCCTAACTATTCAGAAGCCTGAGATCTGAGGATCACAGTTCAAAGCTAGCCCCCACAGGATAACCCATGAGACTCTTATATCCAATGAACCACCAAAAAACTGGAAGAGGTGCTGTAGCTGAAATGGCAGAGCGCTTGCCTTGAGCTGAAGAGCTGAGAGACAGCACCCAGGCCCAGAGTTCAAGCCCCATGGCTGACAAAAAACCAAAAAAAACTCCAGGACGGGGGTGGTGGGGGACAACAGAATGGAAATAGGCAGAGCTCACACTCTTCAGACCTCATGGAGGGAAGACAGTAGGTCCAGGGAGAGCTCCTGTTCTTCCTTCTTGCATTCTGATATTCTTGCCAATCTTGCCATGCCTCCACACAGCAGCTTTTTTCTGGACACGAGGGGTGGGGGCGGGGGGATCCTGCCTGGCCCTACCTCCAGGGTTCTTGGTCAGTTCCCGTCCACACTTCTCCATCCACTGCAAAGTTCCTCCTCTAGAGTCTTACTTGACCTCAGCCTCAGGGGATCCCCTCACAACAGTCAGTACTTTCTCATCACCCCAAGCCCAAGCCCAGGGCACCTGCAGAGAGGTGACTTTCAAAGCCACAAAGATCAGCAGCCACAACATCCAGCACTGGACTGGGGACCACCCACACCAGGGTCCCGCAGCCTCCTGTCCTAGTCAGGGGTTGGAGGAAATCCTCCAGGGAGCCCAGCACAGACCAAGCCCGTCGTGATCGCACGCGCTGCACGGGACAGGCCCCGCACCACACCGCCGCGGAGGTCACGCACGGGGCCTCCCTGTCCTCCTCTACCGCCCCGCAGCCCCTGGGACTCCATCCACCCTCTCTCCCTCCTCCCTTCTCTTCTGGCCTGAAGCCCCGCCCATCCGAGACCGCGCCCCCAGGAAGCCCCATCCATTCAGGGGACCGTGCAGCCAGAAGGCCCCGCCCACAGCATGGCCCCGCCCATCGGAGACCGCGCAATGGAGGAGCTCCGCCCGCCCCGAGGCCCCGCCCACCCCGCCTGCCCCGGAGCCCCGCCCGCCCCCAGGCCCCGCCCGCGCGCCCGCTCAGCCCGGCCGCTTCTGCTCTCCGTGCGGTCGCGGCGCGGGGTATCCCGGTCCGCCCCCCGACTCGGCGACCGATCGGGCAGCCATGGAGTCCGCGGCACGGAGGCGGCAGCTCCCCGGAGCGGCGGGCGGTCCAGGCGCGCAGCCCGGAGCATTTTTCCTGCAGGCCAGGTGGGCGCTCGCGGCAGGCGGGAGGACGGGGCGCCGGGACGGCGGCGGGCCGCGCGCACCCCACATTCCGGGTCCCCCTTCTTCCCGGGCCAGTTTGGGGTCCTCCTGCCCCCGCCCCGCCAGGTGATCGCGTTGGGATGGCTGCTCCTGCCGGGAAGGCCGTGCCGGGTCCGGGAGACTCGCGGGGCCCGCCCGCCCGAACCCGGGCTCCCCTGCAAGTCCCGGAGCCACTTCCGCGACGCGGGGGTCCCGCGAGCCCCGCGGGCCGGGGCCGCCCCGGGGCGGGGACCGGGATGCGCTCACCTCCCCGTAGCCCGGCGGGAAATCGCCTTTTAATCCTGCCCTCCATTTTTCTTTACATCTCCTTCCCGACCAGAGACGCCGTCGGTGTTAAAAGCACCTCTGAGGTGCCCAGCCTTTCATCAAACCCTCGGGTGGGCGCCAGCCCTGCCCGGGCGAGTAGGGCCAGGGCCCCGGCAGGTGAGCGGTCATCGGGGAGGAGCCCCGAGGCTTCCGCGATTCTGCAAGGGAAGTGAGAAAGCACAGCAAAGCCAGGCGCTGGTGGCTCACGTCTGTCATCCTAGCTTACTCAGGAGGCCGAGATCTGAGGATCGCGGTTCAAAGCCAGCCCGGGCAGGAAAGTCCGTGAGACTCTCATCTCCACTAAACCACCAGAAAACCGGAAGTGGCGCTGTGGCTCAAGTGGTAGAGCGCTAGCCTTGAGCTGAAGAGCTGAGGGACAGCGCCCAGGCCCAGAGTTCAAGCCCCGTGACCGACAAAAAGAAAGAAAGAAAGAACAGCAGGTCCCTCCAGGAAGAGGGCATGGGCCCTGAGACTTTGTCAGTGTTGGAGGATACATCTGTGGAAGAAAGGCCTTTCGTTGCACCAGGGGCTGGGATTGGAACTTAGTCCCAAGCAACATGGGAGAAAGCACCTGGGTAGGCAGCGAGTTGTTGAGCTTCAGGCACCCCCCCACACACAAGTTTTACCCTTGTTCCCACCCTAAATGACAGGCTAAGACTGCAGCCTTTAGTCTCTCCGGGCATTGGTCTCTAGGCACAGGGCAGCCATGTGAGGTTTTTAAGCACAAAGCCCATTTTAGGACCTCTGTGGTATGATTTCGGATGTCAGGAGATGGGCTGAGGTGAGCTCTCTCCTCTTGCTACTGAAGAACTTACATAGACTGCATTGACTGCCTGTTCATATGCAAACAATGATCGAGCAAATACCTTGATTGGAGCGATTACATTCCTGTGGTCATCTCATTCGATTCTTGTCAGGGCCATGGGAATTTGTAGAAGTACACATGAAGATGGTCACCCTAAATGCCCGACAACCTATTTCTCAGAACTGTCCATCATTAGATAGTACATGCCTGTACTGTGCACCTTATTACCCATTTGCTCATCCAAGGCTCACCAAAACCTCTGACTTGATCATTTTATTGATGTGAATAAATGTAGGCTCAGGTGGGTTAAGGAGCTTGGCCAGATTGAGGCCAGGCTGTTCATACTGACTAGAAACATCCGTTGTACTCAGCAGACATCCATTAAGTACCTTTGGTATATCCAGCACTGTGCTAGATGCTAAGAGGGTCGTGATTGTCTTCTGTCATAACTAGCTTCTATATTTTGTTTCTAGATTGATCTTAAATACTGTATACTTAAAGCCAGTATCCAGTGCTTACAATGTTTGAACCTTGTAAACATTGCTCCCCACAGAGGCCAAGTGAGAGTTTACACTTCCTTTTGTTTTTCTTGTAGCTTCTAGTTGCCTTTTTCCTCCTGTCATTATTTGCCTGTCCCTCCTTTTTTTTTTTTTAGTTCTCATCATCTGTAGCATCTCATCATTCCTTATCAGAACCTAAAGCCTTTCTCCATACCCCATCCATACTAGGTGTCTGCTTACTTCTTCTAGGACAAGACTCCTCTTCTGCCCCCTAGATGCTGCTCACATTTTAGTATTTCAGTTGTGTGCATGGTACATGGACCCTCCAGCTGTCAGTTAGGGTGTAAGTTTCCCCATTCTGTAGCCTTGGGAGCTGTGGAGGAAGCATAAGCCAGCCATGTTACCTGCCAACATTTCCCATTCCCGCTTGGCAGAAATTGCTAGTGATTGAGACCTAGGGCTGGCCCAGCTGGGGGCTCTGAAGTCTGTGTAGTCAGGAATTTGCAAAAACCGCTTGAGGTTCTAGCCAGCGGGGCGAGGGGTTGCCTTTACCCTCTGTGTAGTTAGAGTCTCAAAGTTGAGGAGCCAAGAGGGAAGAAGGCCCCAGGCCCTTCCGTGTCCTCCAGTTCCTACCAGGCAGTTTAATTGGAGCGCTCAGATTGGTCCGGCTCAGGATTGTGTCCATCCTACGCCGCACGACTACAGTATGGACATTGAGATGCCTAAACTCTGGGGCTTAGGTTTCAGTCCTGTGCCAGAGTGACCTGGGGCCAATCATCTAACCCCTTGGGGCTGCTTTCTCTTCTACACATTGGGAACATTGCTCCAACCACAGATTTTCTACGAGGATTGGGGGAGGGGGTGTTAAATGAAGGGAGGAGGGTGCTCAGCCTGTGTAAGGCACCGAGTACCAGTAAATAAGGGAATGAACGAATGATGTCCTACTTGTAAACAGCTCACAGTATCAGTACCGTGGCCTACTGTCATCCGTCACCCTGCTACCCACGTTCCAGTGGTGCTGGCATCCTTTGTTTCCCCCTCGTCTTATAGGAAGAAAGCTCAACAATTACTGTACCTCTTTGGCTTCCCAAATCACAGGAAGCTACTACGGTCATGGCAAAATCTACACAGAAATCCTGTACTGCACTGCCTGGCTGGACTCCAGCATTTACAGCAAAACCCTTTCCCTGGGCCTGGGGCATGAGTCTCTTCCTGCCTTCAAGTGGGCAGACCTCTTTGTCTCTCGTCTTGGCAGGTTTCCATGGGGGGAGGAGAGAAGAGCTCACGCCTCGTCTTGTCCCTTCTCAGGCATAGCTCCCTCAAGGCGGATGAGGCTGACCGCACGGCTCCCTTCCACTTTGACCTCTGGTTCTACTTCACACTGCAGAACTGGGTGCTGGACTTTGGCCGCCCCATCGCTATGGTGAGTGAATGGGAAGCTGTGGGCAGGGCCCTGAGCAGCGTTGAGGAGACTTGGTGTGGCTTGAATTTGTCAGCTGAGCTTGCCATTGAGCAAAGAGCGCCGATCGCGATGCTGTCACGTTGTCCAGCTGGGTGCCAGGGCACTTGTGGCATGTGAGGGGATCAAAGGCGGCTGAGTGGTCTCAGATTTATCCCATCATCCTACGGGATAACGTCAGTCTAGAAATGAAGTGTGTTTGCTCATTTTGCATATTTAAATGACTGAGTCCCAGGTAGTTTTGGTTTCAGCTGGCAAAATTATTCTCTTTCCTTAAAGGTCACTTTTTCCTTTTTTTTTTTTTTTTTTCTTCTTTTCGTTCATGGAGTTTGACCTCTGGGCCTGGGTGCTGTCCCTCAGCTCTTCAGCTCAAGGTGAGCTAGAGCCACAGCGCCACTTTGGTTTTCTGGTGTTTAATTGGAGATAGGAGTATCATGGACTTTCCTGCTTGAGCTGTCTTTGAACCACGATCCTCAGATCTCAGCCTCCTGAGTAGCTAGGATTACAGATGTGAGCCACCAGCATCCAGCACATTATTTTATTTTATTATTATTACTTTTTTTTTTTTTTGTCAGTCGTGTGGCCTGAACTCTGGGCCTGGGCGCTGTCCCTCAGCTCTTCAGCTCAAAGCTAGCGCTCTACCACTCGAGCCACAGTGCCACTTCCAGATTTGTCTGCTTATGTGGTACTAAGGAATTGAACCCAGGGCTTCATGCATGCGAGGCAAACACTCTACCACTGAGCCACCTTCCCAGCCCCAGCACACTCTTTTAATTGTTCACATTTAAACGTGTTTATGTAAGAGGGGCTAGCTCCCAGGGCCTGGAGGAGCAGCCTGGTGAGCACGTCCCTCTCTACAGCTCGTGTTCCCGCTCCAGTGGTTCCCTCTCAACAAGCCCAGCGTCGGGGACTACTTCCACATGGCCTACAACATCATCACACCCTTTCTTCTGCTCAAGGTACCATCATGTCCCATCTTTCCTCCTGTCCTCTCCTCCAGCCCCGGTCATTGAGTTAGGCTTTCTCCACAGCCATTGGAGAATCAGGACTATGGGAGAGGAATGTGTCAAAGGGAATAGAGACATCTCCCTTCCCCCCACACAGGAGGAGACCCAGCAGTGTGCCAGCTGGCAAAATGGGAGAAGGCTGTGTATGGGAAACCATAAAGTATCTGTGAGGGCGAGGTAGAAGGGAGTGACTGGGGCATGTCGGGCCAGAGGGAAGGCAGGCTGGGGCCAGCTGATGACGGAAGGAAGGCAGGCTGGGGTTAGGTAACGGAAGGAAAGTCAGCCATGAGGCTGCACTGTAACCCCTGGCCTCACGAGTCCTACTGGGAGGCTAATCTCCTCATGACTTTCAAGTTAAGCCAATGCCGGCCTTAGTTGTTACACTGTGTTGGTTAGGGAATAGGAGACAGTTTTTAAAAAGTTTGCACATGCTCAGTACAGACCTGGATGTGTTCGGGTATCTTGGATCGATGGTTGGCGGGTTGGGGAGCCTGGGCCTGGACTCCTGCATTGATGGATGCTCTGGTGTCACCAGGAGCACATGGCTGTCTGTGTTGATGGATGATAACCTTGCTAGTATTCACCGCTAGGTCCCGAGTCTGATCTCCCCCAGGAGAAGGGCGTACATGCGAACATTTTGAGACCCTGCTGGGCTTGGAGGGTCACACGAGGTGGGGGTGGACTGACCTGCAGAGGATCCACTGCTTCCGGAGGCGGGCAGGCGGTCACACGCTATGGCCTTCTCTGACCCTCAGCTCATTGAGCGGTCCCCCCGCACCCTGCCGCGCTCCGTGGTCTACATCAGCATCATCACCTTCATCATGGGTGCCAGCATCCACCTGGTGGGCGACTCTGTCAACCACCGTCTGCTCTTCAGTGGCTACCAGCACCACCTCTCAGTCCGCGAGAACCCCATCATCAAGAACCTCAAACCGGAGACACTGGTGAGGCTCCCTGGTCTTTCCCACCCCCTCCCCGCACCATGGGTACCCTAAGGGTCGGTCCTGGGGGGCTTGAAGCTGCCCCAGCCTGTCACCGCCACAGCTGACCTTCTGTTGAAAGCTAGGTGAGAATACCTTCACCCTGTTAAGGTAGGATGCTTGTGGATTATCACACCGTACCAGCCAAGGGTCCCCCAGCTGGTGGAGGTCAAGCCTCTGAGTGGGGAAGTAGAGGAAGGGTATCCAGGTATGCTGCTTGGGCCCAGCCCCCCAAAGCAGCTCCCACTAACCCTACCACACCCGTCCTCCCTCAGATTGACTCCTTTGAGCTGCTCTACTACTACGACGAGTACCTGGGCCACTGCCTGTGGTGAGTGAAGGCCCAATCTGTCCATTACCCATCAGGCCACAGCCCTCTGCACATGGCTTCATGTGCTGAGTCGAGTGTCTGGCATGGGGCTCTCATTCCTGAGAGGGTGCTGTGAGCTGGACCCCCTCCACACACACACCGACCCTCTCCCTCCCAGACCACTAGAGGGCAGCAAGAGGCTGTCATCCTACCCTAGCCAAGACTGGAGCCTGGGGTGAACCACTTCCAGAGAGGTGTGTGTGTGGAGGGTGGGGCTGGGGTCCCCCTGGTAGCTAGTACATCTCAGGACTTCCAGAGCATCTCCTTTCCCCAAGCCATCATTCCACCAGGAAGAAACTTCAGAAATAGGAGCTCAGACTAAGGATTCAGGGCCTGAGTGAGGGGGCATCATCTGTGGCTCTCTATCCTGTAAGGGGGACATAAACTGAAGCCAGAGGAAGGAGGTTGATAGAGAATGGCAGGCCAGCCCCAGACAAAGTGCCACCTGTGCCCTGCATTGGTGTGTGTAGAGTCTGTTCAGGGCATGGAAAAGTTGGCTTGAAAGGCTTCCTGCCAGCCTTCCTGGCATTGCGGTGGAAGGTTGGGAGAGAATACGGGAGAGGAGCAGGTAAGGGGTGAGGGTGGGAGGTCAGGTAAGGAAAAGGAGCTGTGTGGGGAGCCAAAGCTGTACTTCCGGATGAAGTGGGGGCTGGCTGTGGGTGAGGGGCTCTACGATGACCTTTGCCCCCTGACAATGCTTGCTCAGCACCAGCCTCATTTCCAGGCCAGTGTGGTGGTGCTAGGTCTGCTGGCATCTGGGGGAAATGTGGGTAAGGAAGAGCCCCACCCCTCCCTTGTCCTCAGAGTGAGGCAGGCAGGCAGAGTGGAAGCCAGTGTTAGCCCTCTTGGAAAGGCTGTGGGGGTGGAGAGTTGCAGCCACTTCAAGGCAGGCATTGTGCAAACTGAGGTCACGCTGGATTGGACAGTGGTGGCGAAGGGCCCTGGGTGAGGGTAGGTGGCAGGGGTCCGGGGGGGGGGGAAGGTAAGGGGGGGGCAGCTGCCTGAGGCTGGATCTCCCTCTCCCAGGTACATCCCCTTCTTCCTCATCCTCTTCATGTACTTCAGCGGCTGTTTCACAGCCTGCAAAGAACAGAGCTTCATGCCGGGGCCTGCCCTGCTGCTGGTGGTGCCCAGTGGCCTGTACTACTGGTGAGTGGACAGCAGCACTGGGGTGGAGCCGGGGGGGGACCAGGGCACTCAGTGAGCCGCCACAGTCAGAACTCACTGGACCACAGACCTGTGGGTAGCCCCGCGTGTGGCCAGCCCTGTGTGAGCCCGTGTCCTCCTGGGTCTCCAGGGGACCGTGTCAGTTCTTTGCAGTGGCCTCTGTTTTATTTAGCAGCCCAGGTCAGAATGGACAGGGAGATGGAGAGGGTAAGGTTGTGGTCTCTGGTCTCGCTCCTCCTCCCACTTTGTGCTCACTACCCAGACTCCCCTGCCACTCTAGGGCCATAGAGCCCATCTATGCAGCCCCCGAGCCTCAGTTTCCCCTCTGTGGAATGGAGACAATTACCTGCCTGATTCCTCAGGAGATGGTGGGGATCTGGGGACGAGGAGGGCCTTTGTGGACCACAAAGCAACATGGAGACCACTAGGACTGGATAGGGGTGGTTTGTTTGGCTCCCTTGCTCCCTCCAGCTGGACTCTCCCTCCTTCCCTGCTTCTGCCCTGCAGACAGGCCGTCTTCAGGAAGGGCCTGAACAGACTTGAGCCCTTCTCAGATGAGGCCCCTCTGGCATGAAAAGGTTCTTCTTTCTCTGGGTCAGTGCTAGCCAGCTTTAGGGGCTTCCCTGCCATTGCAAAGGCCCTCTAGGGTTAGCCTGTGTGTGTCTCCCCCCCCCCCAGCCCCAGGACAGAGTTGGGGGAATGGGAGGAGGAGGGAGAAGTTGTTTACTCCCCAGGAAAGCAGCTGAACCAGGCAGGAGCTATCTGCAGGGCCCACAGCCATCTGCTAAACAGCAGCCCTTCCCAAGGAAGAGATGCCCAACTGCGCATGCCTGGAACCTCCAGAGACAGAGCCTTTACACTCCCTTTCCAAGGGAGAAAACAGGCTCCACATGAATTTCCTCATGCTCATAGGCCCCCAAGTTGCAGAGCTGTAGTTTCTTGAGTGGATAGATTGGTGTCACAGTTGTCATGGGGATGAGCAGGTCATCCCCGTTCCCCCTCCCCCCCCCACAGCAAGTGCTGTGTGTTCTCTGGACCACCGCCAGGTCTCTTGGAGATAGGATGGTGTCCCAATCTCTGAGGGCCAGTGATAACTATCCCTGAAAACTGTAACTGCATTTCCAAGCTCCCAGCCCCACAGAAACCAAGCTGGAAACAAAAGTGGGGACTTGTGACAGTGACAGACAGTACTCTCCACTGTTAGGGCTTTTGTCCCTCAGTTGCTGTCATGTGGAGGTAAGCTCATGTGACAAGGGAAACCACTGCCAAATGCTCTGTGGTGTGTGTGTGTTTTTTTTTTTAATATTGTTATTTAAATCCTGACAACTGGCCAGGCATGGTGGTGCACACCTGTAATCCCACTTTGGAGATAAAGGCAAAAGGATCTGGAGTTGGAAGCCAGCCCAGGCAAGTCTCAAGATCATAGCTCAAACCAAAACACAAAAGGGCTTGGGGTGAAGCACAGGTATCAGCCTATGCCACTTATGTGCATATGAGTTCAGTCCTGGGTTCCACATAAATGAACACATACTATATACATACATCCCCAGTAGCAAAGGATGGGACACACAAACCCCTGCGTGCTTGTAAGCAAATGCATCAAGCCAAAGTGGGCTGCAGCAGAGCGGCCTGACGCACGGGGCCTGGATGCCAGGTGAGCAGTTCTGGGCTGCCTGGTGTCTGAACCCCTACGCAGGGTAGGGTTGGGGTGGCACCCGCCTTTCCTTGACACTGTGACCTGCTTCTCCAGGTACCTGGTCACCGAGGGGCAGATCTTCATCCTGTTCATCTTCACCTTTTTCGCCATGCTAGCACTCGTCCTACACCAAAAGCGCAGGTGCCTTTTCCTGGACAGCAACGGCTTTTTCCTCCTCTACTCCTTCACCTTCACCCTCTCGCTGGTGGTGATCTGGGTGGCCTGGCTGTGGAATGACCCTGTACTCAGGAAGAAGTACCCGGGAGTCATCTATGTCCCCGAACCCTGGGCCTTCTATACTCTCCATGTCAGCAGTCGGCCCTGAGTCCCCAAACCATCCTCTACTCCCTTAGGAGAGATGGATCATGGGGCATCTGAACACAGGTGTGTGTGTGTGTGTGTGTGTGTGTGTGTGCGTGCGCGCACGCCCATGCCCGTGAGTATGTAAGACATGAGGATGGAGCAGGCTGTGTGTGTACAGAGTGCATTACTGACAGACTGAGCAGTGTGGGTCAGGATTCTCCTTGATTTAGATCTTTTTGGGATGGAATTTAGTTTGGGAAGTGTGTCCAGGCCAGGATCCTGGCCTTTACCTGTTGTTGGGACTCCTGACCCCACTCCTATTGCTCAAGCCTGGGCTGGCTCTTATAGGAAGTCTCAGCCATGCAGGAGAGACCAGACTGTGCAAAAGCACGGGGCCACTGGTGTACCGCTTGGCCAGCATCTGGCCACCTGGTCCGGGCCACTATGTTTGTATACTATGTCATCTTTCTCTGGATTATTGAGGAGAACACATCCTCTCAGGGCCTCATTTGCACTGCATGGGCCCAGTGGGTTGAGGTTACTCACCGTCTTAGCTCTATCAAGTCGCTACCCTCTCCCAGCCTGAAAGGGTCATGAGCATACCTGGCCCTCACCTGGCCAGCATTGAGCCACCAGACCTCTGGGTGCCTGAAGCCCAGCTCTCCCATGCTACACCATCCTACTGGTGGTGGTGGTGGTGTTCACTCTGCACTGTCCCTCCCCAACTCTGAAGGATTGTGGCACCACTTGGTGCCAGCCAGATGTGGAGTATTGGCCTACAGGTCTCAAACCTTTGCCTCATTCCTTGAGCCCCGTTATAGGGGCTGACAGCTCTGGGCTCCTGCCAGTCTTGCCTGTCTTAGCCTTCATCTCTTTCTGCCAGGGCCCCTGCTCTCAGTGGAGTGGGCCCCTCCCAGCTCCCTTCTCTCCCAGGCCTCTGGTCCAGTGGTTTTCCTTGAAAGCAGGTAGCCTCATGTTGAGCCAGCCCTGGTCATGGCGCTGTGGGCTGCAGCCCTTCCCCTCATGATCTCGGGGAGGTCCGGGCTGAGGCTCTCTGTTGTGCTGGGGTCCTTCTGCTGGCAGGCAGCTTTGGGTGATGAGAAGTGTGAATAAAGGCTGGTGTTATGTGGAGCCCAGCCTGCCTGGCGTCCTTTCTGGCTTGGTTGTGAGATGGGGAGGCAGGGGGAATTGTGGAGAGGGTTGGGAGCTCACTGGCCTGGGCCCCAGCTGGGGCCCCTCTAGCAGCACAACCTTGGGGGGGACCCCCAAGGGTCCTCTCAATCCTGGTCTGTCCACTAGCCCTGCATGCCACTCAGCAGGGTCCTGGAGGTGGGGCTGAAGGGGACTTTTCTTCCCAGTCAATCCAAGTCTTAGTGGATCAGGGCAGGACAGGTCACTGGTAAACCTGTATCCAGAGATGTCCTATGGCCTTCCAGCTGTACTGCCCCTTGGGAGGAGGTGGCCTCTGGCCTTATGCATGTCAGCTGACTAATTGGAGCGGACTGTAGGACAAGACTGGGAGGTGCTCAGTCTCCATGTCTGCTCAGCACGCTCTTCCCCTACCTCTAGGACAAGCTGCTCCCAAGGCTGTTTACAGTGGGTCTTAACCCTTACAATCAAGGTCTGAGGATTATGCATCTTAGAAAACCATCGATAAGAAAAAACAGCTTTAGGGGCTGGGAAGGTGGCTCAGTGGTAGAGCGCTTGCCTTGCATGCATGAGGCCCTGGGTTCGATTCCTCAGCACCACATAAGCAGAAAAAGCCAGAAGTGGCGCTGTGGCTCAAGTGGTAGAGTGCTAGCCTTGAGCTGAAGAGCTGAGGGACAGCACCCAGGCCCAGAGTTCAAGCCTTACAACTGACCCCCCCCAAAAAAGTGAGTAAAACATGAGGTATGAAAAATGAATATTAAGAAGAGGAAATTGCAATTGGGGCCTTGGAGATTAGGTCCTGTGGGGCAGGTTCTTGGGAGTTTTTCCCATTGTCTTCACTGCAGCCTGGCTTCACTAGCCTAGAAACCCAGCAGACATCCAAGAAACTTACAATGTTGGGGAGGGTGGGTGGCAGGAGAAGATGCCCCCATTGGGGTGTGGCTTAAGTAGTAAAGAGCTTTCCTAACATGCTTAACTGGGTAGTGATGGCTCAGGCCTCTAATCTTAGCTACCCAGGAGGCTGAGATCTGAGGATTGGGATACAAAGCTAACCCCAGGCAGAAAAGTCCCTGTGAGACTCATATCTCCAATTAACCACTCCAAAACCGGAAGTGGAGCTGGGCTCAAAGCGGTAGAGCGTTAGCCTTGAGCGAAAGAGCTCAGGGACAGCACCCAGGCCCCCAGTTCAAGCCCCACTACTGAAGGAGAATTTAAAAAGAGATGAAGCCTTGGGTGATGTGGCTGTGGGCTCCATTTTGGGAGCTCCGGCCCTGGTTAATTCCAGGTCCAGGGTGCGCGCAGGCTATCTGTGTGATTCCCACGTCTCTGTGACCAGGGGTTTGTTTGGTTCTTGTATGCATTCCTTAAAGCTGCCTTGACAAACTACTACACACTTGGTTGGTAGCTTGAAACAATGCAAGTTCCTCCTCTTCCAGAGGTTCCAAGTTCAGGATCAAAATATTGGCAGAGGCCTAACACCCATGTGCTTGCCCCTGTGCTCAGGAGGCTGAGATCTGAGAAAGCTAACTCAGGCAGGAGAGTCTGTGAGACTTATCTTCACTTGACCCCCAATAAGCTAGAGGTGGAGCTGGGAAGGTGGCTTAGTGGTAGAGTGTTTGCCTTCATGCATGAGGCCCTGGGTTCGATTCCTCAGCACCACAAAAGCAGAAAAAGCTGGAAGTGGTGCTGTGGCTCAAGTGGTAAGAGTGCTAACCTTGAGCTGAAGAGCTGAAGGACAGCACCCAGGCCCAGAGTTCAGGCCCCATGACTGACAAAAAAAAGCTAGAGGTGGAGATGTGGCTCAAGTGGTAGCCAAGCACCAGCCCTTGAACAAAAAAGCTAAGGGACAGCACCCAGTCTCTGAGTTCAAGCCTCAGTACTAGCATGCATCCATTGGCATAGTCCAAGGTGGAGCATGGGCCATCAGCGCCTGGGCTCCGTCTCTGCTTGGGTGGCCAGCACTTGGCTTCTTGTAGCTGTGTCTGAACTCCTCTTCATCGGGAGGACCACCCAACTCCAGTGTGAGCTCTTGATTCTGTCGCAAGGACCCTGTTTCCATGTAAGGTTATGTGACTACTTCCACATAAGGTTCCAGGAGATCTGAGTTCTGGGGCTACAGCCCCCTCCAGGAGAGCCAGCCCTGCACTCACGCCTGAGGTCTCTGCTGGGGTCCAGGACGGGGAAACAGAAACAGATGGCCCTCTGAGGCCACCTCTGTGGCCTGTGGGCACAGTAGAAGGCTGTCAGGGCTCAGACTTGTGGGGGCTTAGCCTGATGGTGCCCAGGAACATAGCAGGGGCTGCCTGCATTTCTAGGGAAGAAGGATCGTAGAGCTCTTCCATCAAAGCTCTGCTTGAGGGCCTTGTCCAGTGGGCTGGGGTGGGGGGTAAAGGGGGTGGGAAATCTTCCTACCCAAGGCCCCTCCCCTGGGGTCCAGACCGGGGTGCAGGAGGGAAGGGACTCAGAGGAGGGCAGTGGAGATGCCAGCCCCCAGCCAACAGCATCTGGGGTTCAGGACTACAGAGAACATGATCGGGAAAATGGGGGGGGGTGATGGAAGGGGTGAACTGATCACAATGCAGTGCGCTCCTAGCCTGACTTCTGGAATGGAAACTCCTTTGTACAATGGCTTCATAAAAATAAATGTTTTTAAAAGAAGAGAACAAACAGCCCCCAGGATGTGTTTTACCTACCCTTGGCCCTTCCCATGGATGATTTGGGGTGAGCCCCCAGTGCTGCACATGGCTCGCTGAGGACCGAAGCCTGGATCAGGTGCCTCTCAGGAAGTGGGGAGGAAGAAGAGCCTCCACTGCGAGCCTCTTCGGAGGCTGAGGCCTCCCAGGCCAGCTCCGGAATTGCCTACTCTGGGATGGGACTCAGCATCAAATGTGGAAGGGTGGGGAAGAAAAGTGAGGTGCTTCGGGTCAGGTAGGTGTGGAGGGTCACCCAGAGGCCTCACCCCAATAGCAGCTGTGGGTCTGGAAGTCCAGCCTTGCCGTCCCAGATTCCCACAGGGAGAATGGGCTGGGTGCAGTCGATTTGATTCTCCCAGCAGCTCTGCATGGGGCCTGGTAGAGAAACTGAAGCCCTGCAAGGTGAAACCTACAGGAAGGACTTGAAACCCTGTTCTGAGCTGCCTTGTGCTGGATGGGCTCCATCATCAGTGCGATCATGGGCCGTGAGTTTGTGCGTGCCCAGCTCCAGCCTAGCCCCAGGAGCAGGGCCCCCTGTCCAGGCTCTGGACAAGGATGTGGACCCAGTCTGGAAGGGCTCTGCTGTGGTCCAATTCCCACACAAGTCCACCTGTCCAGTCCCCTTGGAATCGCCAGTTTCTGAGCCTCCGCCAGTCCTCTCCCCCCCCCCCCCCAGTCCTCCACAGTCGGAAGCTGGAACCTGACCCAGGGCGGCATCGAGCTCCGTCTCCATGGCAGCGAGGATTTATTACTGGGGCCTCACCCGGAGGACTTTGCACTGGCAGCCAGAGGAAGCAGCTGGGTCTTCCTGGTTCTGAAGCAGCGGGTGCCCCACCATGGTGAGTGAGCCAGGGCCCACCGGGCGGGGAGACCTCTGGTGACGCCATCCCTGACTCTTCTCTCTCTGCTGCAGGCCAAGTTCCTTTCCCAGGATCAAATTAATGGTAGGTTGCGTTCACTCTTTAATTAGCAACTCCCAACAAAATGTGGGTCTCAGTTAGGCCATCTGATGTGCTCCGTGTCCCTGGTGGAAGGAGGGAGGTGGGTGAGAGGTGTCCCCTCCCCCACCATGCTGCTGGAGGCCCGTGCTGACCTAGTGAATATCCACGGTGCGGCCACCCACTTTGTGTTGTCAGCCCTCTGGCTGGGCCAAGACTGCTCACAGGGCAGCCCCAGAGGCGGTAGCTAAACAGGAAGAGGCTAGGGCAGGAGACAGATGAGTAAATGTAATGGTTGGAGGTAAGGGAAACAGGGAGAGTCTGTCTTTGAACTGGATTCATTTCTCTGGGCCTCAGTTTCCCCATCAAAGTAAAGGGCCGCTGGGGGTCCCTCCTGTTGAGTTTGAGGGTGAGCACTTTGGAGGTTTCACTTTCTTCAGAGCAGAGCTGTGGTTTCACAAGCCAGGAAAGGGGTGGAGTTACACAGAACTCAGGCCGGAGACCCGACCCCCACCCCGGCAGAGACGGCAGAGAGCTCTGAGTCCAGAGCCTTCTGGAGCTCCTTGGGCTGCCCAGCAGTTGACAGTGGAGCAGATGGGCCATTCCCTGCTGCACCGCTGTGGGATGGCATCTGGCCACCATCTCCCTGGCTACTGGAGATAAAATGGCAGCCACCTGGGGCCCACGGAGCCCTTGCAATCCAGGGCAGCTCCCTGGAAGGAACTATGGGTGGCCTGAGCTGGGATTCCAAGTCAAGGGTTTGTTGGGTTCCGTCTAGCAGAGTGGTGAGGTATTGTGACCCCCCATGGACTCAAGCCAAGGCCAGAGGGGGTGGGCCAGGGGACGTGAACGCACTGGGACCCATGCAGACAAGCCTCTCTTGCCCTGATCTGGAGGTGACTGACTAAAGGGAGGACTTGGGGTTCTCCACCCAAGTTTGGATATGAGGCAATTAGAGGTCTGGACAGCAATGGGGAACAACAGGGTGTCTGGTGGCGGTGACTTTCCCCTGTGTCTGTGTCCCCATGTGTGGGGTAGGGAGAATGACCCCCTCACCAGGCCTTGCAGGAGAGGGCTGGGAAAGCATACTTTGTGTGCTGGACACGGGTAAGAGCTGCATCTTTAGGAGTTAAAGCCAGCCATTAACTGAATAGTGTAGGATTCAAACAATACCCCAGCCCCTACTGGAAGCTCAGACAGTCCTGGGGTCTTAGTGCTGAAAGAATAATTTATACCAGGGTGAGAAAGAGTTAAAAGTAGATCATCAACTACCTGATTCAATGATAGTATAATTTCCAGTTCATTGGAAAACACAATTGCGTTCTTCGGGCAAGTTTACGACGTCACTCTTCAAACCATGTCTGAATCAAAACGGTGAGGAGTTGACGCAATCATCTTTGACGTGGTTCGCTTGTTGGCCAGGTGGAATTTATAATGAGTATGGCATCTTTTCTCTCGTGTGAGTCACGTGTTACCTTTATGGCTGTCAAGGGCACAGTAAACCTTCACACGTGCCTTAGAGCTGCTCATAAAACTTGTCCAGTGCAGCACTGGCACCCAGCCTTAGGGGTCTCTTGTGTGAAGACTTTCCCTTGGGTTGTTTTTCTTGGGGGGGGGGGAAGTCCTAGAGCTTGAACTCACAGCCTGGGCACTGTCCTTGAGCCTCTCTGTGCTCAAAGCTAGCGCTCTGCCACTTGAGCCACGGCGCAACTTCTGGCTTCTTCTGTGTATGTGGTACTAAGGAATCAAACCCAGGGCTTCATGTATGCTAGGCAAGCGCTCTACCGCTAAGCCACCTTCCCAGACACCCTTGAGATGGTTTTAATCCAATTCATGAACCCTAAGTCATTCTTTCACTCAGAGCATTTGTGAGTCCCTTTTTCCCTGCCAGCCCTGTTCCAGACGTTAGAGACATAACCGACTGGTCTATGGAGGGACAAGAAGAAAGCAGGGGGAGACCATGTTAGATGGCTGACAAGGGGAAAAATCATGGAGGGGAGGGAAAGGAGGAGGGCAGTGGGAGGCAGCACTGTTTGCTAGGGTTCTTGTTGCAGCACTGGAATCCCAAATTGCCCCTGACTGCAGGTTTGAAGAGGGGATTCGTCAGGTCAGGAGACAGAGAATCCCGGGCTTGTTAGAAGCCCGGCTCCGTTTGAGCCCTGCCTTGCTTGTGTCAGAGGCTACAAGTTGCCTCCCAGGCACTGGTACAGTGCCCATGGGCGATACGGTGGGTTCCCAGCCAGCCAGTCCTGGGCCCCAGGGACAACAGCCAGAGGAAGCCTTAGGAGAGCCCAGGGCTCATCTTTCATGTGGAAAGCTAGCTGGCAAGACTAGTGCAATGGCCGTGAGCAGTCCCCAGGGTGGCAGCCGAGTCTGGGCCCTCTGAGGATATCCTCTTAGAAGGTACTAGGTTTTGCAAGAACCAAAGCTGAAAGCCAGGCACCAGTGGCTCACACCTGTAACTCTAGCTACTCAAGAGGCTGAGATCTGAGGATTGCAGTTCAAAGCCATCCTGGGCAGAAAAGTATGTGAGACTCTTATTTCCAATTAATCATCCCCTTCCCCCCACCAAAAAAAAAAAAAGCTGGAAGTGGGGTTATGGCTCTAATGGTAGAGCACCAACCTTGGGCAAAAGAGCTTAGGGACAGCATCCAGGCCCTGAATTCAAGCCCCAGGACTGGCATAAGAAAGACAAAACAAAAACCCCACAAAGCTGAGATCTTGTGCTGAGTCCTGCCCCCCTCCCTTTTTTTGCTGGGCCTGGAGCTTGAACTCAGGGCCTGGGTACTGTCTTTGAGCCTCTCTGTGCTCAAGGCTAGCACTCTACCACTTGAGCCACAGCACTACTTCTGCTTTTTTCTATTTATGTGGTACTGAGGAACTGAACCCAGGGCTTCATGAATGCTAGGCAAGCACTCTACCACTAAGCCACATTCCCAGCCCCCTGGCCCTTCTTTACCAGACTCAGGGCCATTCAACCTTGTCCTTGGTTTGTGCTCACGAAGCTCAGGCTCTAGAGAGTTTTGAAGGTGTGTGTGTGTGTGTGTGTGTGTGTGTGTGTGTGTGTACAAACTATTTTTTTGGTCAGTCGTGGGGCCTAACTCTGGGCCTGGACACTGTCCTTCAGCTCTTCAGCTCAAGGCTAGCGCTCTACCACTTGAGCCACAGCCTCTTCCGGCTTTTTCTGCTTATGTGTTGTTGAGGAATTGAACCCAGGGCCTCATGCATGCAAGGCAAGCGCTCTACCACTGAGCCACCTTCCCAGACTGTGTATACAAACTGTACAGAGGCAGTCACGACTAACCCCACTGGTGGCCCCACTTTTTGTCATCACCCCCAAGTCCTAATGTAACAGGTGTCCAGGGGAGGCCTGAGCGGCTCCATTAGTGAACACCAAGGGCCCGAGACTGGGCTAGAGGAGTTGAGGGGCTTTCTTCTACCCCCCTTCCTCCACTGCTGCCCTAGGACTCAGGGCAGGGCTGCAGTGGGCCCAGCTCCACTACCAGTGCCAGGCGGCTCAACTTCTCAGCCCTATCTGCACAACTGGAATAAAAATGGCGCCATCAAGGGGCTGTGAGGACCCAGCAGGGCCTGGGAACTCTTCCTGGGCTACCCAGGAAGCCCCTACCCTGGCTCTGAGGCTCTCCACTGGCATGTGAGGCGCAAACGGGCTGGAGCACTGGCTCAGCCCGGGCAGAGGCAGACGCAGTACTGCTGGCGTCTTTCCCAAGCTACCTGCTGGCTGTCATCTGTCATCTCCCTGGGGGATGGGGCGGTCGGAGGGGGCGGGGCTGGCAGCCAGGAGGGCAGCTCTGCTGGCTGGCCCGCCCTGGGACTGAGCCAGAGATCTTGGAGCTGCCATTTCATTTCCACCAAGCATCCTGGAGAAAGGCTGCAGGGAGGGCTGCTGGTGGCCCTTGTGTAGACATGGGGCGAACTTCCTAGTAGTTTCCTACTGAGCTTGAACACAGGGCCAGGACTTGTCAGAGTTCAGCTTGTGATAATGGCAATAAACCAACACCTAGGAGAGGGGCTGGCTGCCCGGCCTGTCTGGAGGGGAGACAGGACACTGTAGGGTTTACAAAGGGTCCCTCCTTGCCAGTATGGTCACTCTGCTGGGGGGCTTGTTTCTTTCTCCCTTGGCCAAGCCTGGATGAGAGTTTTTGGCTGGTGTTTTAGTCAGCTTCTCCATTTTAGTCAGAAATGGGAAAGTGGGATGGGAAGGGCGTGGGGAAGGAAAAGAGTGCGCTGTATTGCTGGATAAAACGCAGGACACCAAGTCACATTGACTCTCAGATAATCCCTTTTTAGTATAAGTGTATCCCGTGCAACATTTGGGACATACCTCTATATTGAATGACTGATTATTGATTTAATTCTGAGATAGTCAATTTGACTGGGCACTTTTTTGGGGTGGGGGTGGTCCTGGGGCTTGAACTCAGGGCTTGGGCACTGTCCCTGAGCCTTTCTGTGCTCAAAGCTAGTACTCTACAGCTTGAGCCACAGTGCCACTTCTGGCTTTTTCTGAATAGTTTATTGGAGATAAGAATCTCACGGACTTTCCTGCCGAGGCTGGCTTTGACCTACAAACCCTCAGATCTCAGGTTCCTGAGTAGCTAGGATTACAGGCATGAGCTACCAGTGCCTGGCTTGACTTGGTCCTTTTGTACTTCCATTTACTCTGTTGGGAAACCATTGCAGCAGGAGAAGGGAAGGGTGGGGCCCCAAGGGAGGAGGAGACACCAAGTCGGAGGGCATAAGTTGAGCGTAGAGCATTTGCCTGACAAACATAAGGCTTTAGGTTCATCCCCAGAACCAAATGCACAAGTAACTAAAAGAAGTGGGGAGAAGAGGTGGGCAGGGGCTAAGTATGGGGGAGATGGCAGGGTGGAGAATGAGTGAATGAGATGTATTCTTCCATCTGGGCCGTGTGCAGAGTACAAGGAGTGTTTCTCCCTCTATGACAAGCAGCAGAGGGGAAAGATCAAGGCCACCGACCTCCTGGTGGCCATGAGGTGCTTGGGGGCCAGTCCGACGCCAGGGGAGGTACAGCGGCATCTGCAGACACACAGGATAGGTAAGAGGGCTGCTGGGTGTGGGGAGGGGCTTGAGGTGGGAGTGGCCAGAGGGGGGGCAGTGGTTCTGGGTCTTACCCCACTGAGTGGTGGAAGTTCCTGATCAGGTGTGCGATGCGAGGCTTTATCCTCATGATAACCCCTGACCCACAGAGTCCTGAGCCTACGACAAACCTGTAGGAAAGCAGGGTAACCAACAACCAGAATTTTTTTTTTTTTTCCTGAGACCTCACTCAAACCATGCTGAACTGTCCTGACCCACTTTACAGCAGAGATCAAGGTCAGAACCTGGCCGAGTTTTAGAGCCAATGGCAGAAAGAGGATTGGAACCCAGTTTGTCTGATTTCAGTTTTTATTAATTTTTATGTATTCACTTATTGTTCATGGTGGGGCTTGAACATGGGGCCTGGGTGCTGTGCCTGAGCTCTTTTGCTCAAAGCTAGTGCTCTACCAATTTGAGCCACTTTGAGCTTTGGTGGTTAATTGGATCTAAGAGTCTCACAGAATTTCATGCCCAGGCTGGCTTCGAACTATCCTCAGATCTCAGCCTCTTGAGTAGCTAGGATTATAAGTGTGAGCCACTAGAGCCCAGCTGGTTCTGATCTTAAAGGCTGATCTACAAATGAGGTCAACTTGCTAGAAAAGCTGGAGATAACCCACCCAAAATGCTGCTGAGCAGTTTTTTCTGTTAGTGGTTGGATTAAGCGTAATTTTATTATTGTTCCCTGTACTTTCTTCAAGAAGAGCCGTTTCCCCTTTGCTCACTGCTCTATCTCCATCTCTTAGACAGAAATGGAGAGCTGGACTTCTCCACTTTCCTGACCATAATGCACACGCAAATAAAACAAGAGGACCCAAAGAAAGAGATTCTTCTGGCTCTGTTGATGGCTGACAAGGAGAAGAAAGGCTACATCATGGCGTCTGAGCTACGGTCAAAGCTCATGAAACTAGGGGAGAAGCTTACCCACAAGGAAGGTAATGGCCACGCCCTGTCTCCCACTGGCTGGAGAGGGTTAGAGAGCTGGAGAAGGACATCAGAGACCCATCGTTATCCCAAGTTGTACAGACAGCCAGGTCATACATGGCCCAGAAGTCTGTGAGCAAAGGTCAGGCCAAATAAGGGCTTTGGGATAGAATTAGAAGGGTTGGGAGGGGGCAAGGAAGAGGGACCCCGCAAGTACAAGCAGTGGATGATGTGCCTGGCCTTCCTGTGTCCAAGTGCCTATTGCAGGGGTTTGGCTAGCTCAGAGGTCTCCCTAGGAGCACAAAAGTCCCTTCAACTAATAGAGGTAGGATGAGGCCATTAGCAAGATGAAGCCGGGTTCAGCTTAAGAGCCATCTCCAGCTGTTCCACCACAGCTGGCTCTGATGGGGCCGTGGGGCTCTGCACTAAGGCGGCTTCTAAGAGCTCTGAAGGGCCTCTGCAGGGCAGTTGGAGAGGTCCTGGCCCGTGGAGTCTCACTTTGCACCTCCCATCAGCCCACACACCTTCTCGCCTCAGAGGAAGATGAGGGCATGAGCCTGCTGGGGTGGTACTTAGTACATGCCGGACCTTGCCGGGTGCCTGCAATGCCCCCAGAAAGCTCCTGTCCCTGGAGACAGTACAGCTGCTCCCCAGCCTGTGCTGAGGCCCTGCCCCAAGTCCACTGATACCAAGGTCGGGGTTTTCAGTCAGACTTCCCAGCTTACCTCGGGAGGAGATAGGGAAAAGCCCTCATTTTGCTCAGATCACGGGTTCTGAGGTTGTGGCTTGAGTCAGGTAGGCATCCTGGCACCCCTCCCGGAGGAGTTCCCATGATTCCTCAGGTTTCCTCGCTGGAAATGAAGACATCCTCACAGACATCCCAGGGACCTCCGGGACCCACCATTCTGTAAACCAGTCTGCTCAGGTCTCATTTGCTCTCACAAAGGCACAGCGCCCAGGGTTCAAAAATAGCACTCGGGCAGGCAGATTTGTTTTCCCCTCAGGCTGGCCACTAACGTGGTCTCATCTTACACCATGTCTGTGTTTATATGAATAGATCACCTTCGCCTTTCAGCCTCCACGGACACTGGTGGCCCTTAGGTGTATCGCTGCAAGATCAGTGCCAAGCTAGCAGGGCCTTAATTCCTATGGTTTGTGACCTCTGTCCAAACCAACATGTCCCCAACACATCTCACTTGTTGAGCCAGAAAACAGCAAAGAACAGTTCCAGGGAGCTGGTAGAGACCCAATTCCCTCTCATTGGCCGTAGAGACAGGGTATCAGAAGTTGGAGGCCGTTTTCCTGGAGAGGGAAGCTCAGACCCATCCTTTGGAACAGCTAGGGAACCGCAAATGAGACAGTGAGCAGCCACTGTGCCCCAAGGCTCAGTGGGCAATGGGGAGCCGATGCCTGCCTGGCGCTAATCCTGGAGCTAAGACTGCCACCTACAGGCTGCTACAGTTCAGGGTAGAACTTCTCCATGAAGACAAATGATGTCGTTGGTCACTTCAAACACACTCAGAATACCTTCCAGTCTAAGCACAGAAATGATCCCCTCCGGACAGGTAAGAGGGAAGCAAAGGAGGTTTTCTCCCTGTCCAAGGATATGTGGGTATATCTAGGGCCAGGGAAGTGGAGGCAGGGTATCAAGATCAGTTTTGCAAGAGGGTGAAAATGGGCCCAAAGCACCAAAGGTAGATTGATCCTGAGAGATCACTGTAGAAAAAGGTAAGCTGCAATGTTTCAGCAAATTCCAGGGACAAGCTAGTTATTTCATTAGATCAATGCACAATAATGGCAGTCTTCAGGGTGTGGACACACAAAGTCCCTTATTACTATGGCAGATCACACCCAGGGCACAAGCCAGGCTGGTGCTTTCCTGCTGAGCTGTCTCCCCAGCTCCCACACATTTGTAGGTTAGTAACAGATAGTTGTCAAAATCTTCTTGGTGTAAACACAGGGTTAGCAAGGAGGAGAAGGCAGGGGACAGAGGCAGGTCACAGCCTGGACTGGCAAGGCTGGTGGTGACACTGCAGAGGAAATTCATGTTGCTGGAAGGGTGGGTGGTTAAGTGGTAAACCACCTACGCCAAATCTCTGAATGCAGTACAAGGCACAGGTATTTTTAAAATAACGATTCAGTAACTGAATCTTCCCTGGACCCTTCCCTACCCCTACCAGATCCTCTCCAGAAAGCCTCAACATTGAACCAGTGATGCTCAAGTAGGGGATGGGGGGGGGGGAAGACTGTCCTTCTGTCATCTGATTGAATCCCCCATCTATGATGTCACTCAGGGAAGACTCCCCCTGGAGATCCCAACTTCCAGAGAACTCAGTGTCTTATACCAACACATCTAACCTGACAAATGAATGTGATTTATTGTAGTGGATGACCTTTTTAAGGAAACGGGTATTGAACCAGATGGCCAAGTGAAGTATGATGAATTTATCCAGAAGATCACCCTTCCTGTTCAAGACTACTGACTGGGCAGAGCACCACAGCCTCCGTCAGGGGCCCGAAAACCAGGACTGATTCATTTTAAGAAGGTGTTTTCACTCTGGGGAGGTGCAGAAAGATGGCATCACCTTAGTAGCAATAAACGATCTTAGCCATGGTTTTAGCAGCTTTTTGTTTTTTGAATAAGGAACAGATTCAAAAGTGAAGCATCGTAGCAGCTCTCCATCAGGAGAGGGGCCCAGCATGTCTTCAATAAAGTCTGTGTCGATTTTAGCAACTGCCATTGATCTAGCCCTGTGCAACAAGGAGTCAGGCTTGCATTCTAGTCCTGGCTCTGCCACCCCCCAGTTATGGGAAGATCACTTCACCTCAAAGCCTCACCACCCCCCATGACAGCTGGATTCCTCATCTCCCTTGATACATTCCACTGAGGGAAGACAAAGATTTTGTCGGGGGTGGGGAGGAACAACAACTGGAAATAGAAGGAACCAGTCACCCATAGTAGTTTTCTCCTACTAAGGGCAGTCTGCTAGAAGAAAGAGCACATTCTGCATTTGGGTGTTAAGACCACTGTCCACTTTTGTTTTTTTTTTGGGGGGGGATCAGTTGCAGGGCATGTCTCAGGGCCTGGGCACTGTCCCCGAATTCTTTGCTCAAGGCTAGGACTCTACCACTTTTGAGCCACAGCACCTCTTCTGGTTTTCTGGTGGTTAATTGGAGGTAAGAGTCTTAAGGCCTTTCCTGCCTCAGCTGGCTCTGAAACATGTGTGAGCCACCAGCACCTGGCTACATTTCTAAGATAAGACCACTAAAAAGAGCAAAACCACACACTACATTTCTTGTAGCACCACAGGCCCAGTTACAAGTTCTTATTTTCAGAAGTGGATGGTATGGCTCAAGAGGTAGAGTGCCAGCTTTTAGCAAAAATGCCAAGTGATAGCATGGGGCAGGCCCTCAGTTCAAATTCCAGTACCAGCACCAAAACAAGTTTGTTAAGCCATGCGTCAGTGGCTCACGCCTGTAATCCTAGCCACTCAGGAGGCTGATATCTGAGGATTGCAGTTCAAAGCCATCCCAGGCAGTGTCCATGAGACTCTTCAATAAACCACCAGAAAACTGAAAGTGGCGCTGCGGCTCAAGTGGTAGAATGCTATCCTTGAGCTGAAGAGCTGAGGGACAGCGCCCAGGCCCAGAGTCAAATCCCCACGGTTGACTAAAACAAAACAAAAACGTTTGTTATTTCCATCTCCACTAGTTACATAATTTAGGATACTCTTTCACAAACAGTAGCATTAAAACATACTAGAATAAACAATATAAGCTGAACAGTGGGTACTCAAGGATGGGACCAATCACTTTCATTAAGGGATCAGCCCTGAAAATGTTTCTCATAGAATTCTAAATAGTGCCCTGGGCTCGGTTGGCAAGCAGAGGGGCTCCAAGAATGAGGATGATCTGCTCACGGGCCCAGAGCAGCCATGACCTTGAGCCACTTTCCTGAGACTAACAGAGAGGGTTCCGGCCATGGTCAGAATACAAGAACACTGGTGGGGACCAGTCCCTCAGGGATCCCTCCGAGCAGCCAAGGCTGGAACTCAGGTGTCCCAAGGCTCATCAAATCATGAACCACTATTACTATCAACTTAGCTGATAGGCTGAGGGAGTGTCAGAACAGCACCTGCAGGGTCAGAGCTCCAAGTACCAAGGTTTTCATCCTTTTATGTATCATCAGCCTGCAACTTTGTCTAATAGTCCCCTCGTGGCAGAAAGCCAAATAATGGGATGTTATCTTTCAGGAGGTACACAACACACATTTTATAAGGGTTAGGCACTGGGAAAACCGCAGGGGGCAGTCTCCGATGAGCTACCTCATTGATGCAACGTGGCTTCAGGCCAAACAGAAAGGAGGATCCCACTTGCCCTATGGCACCCATCTCCCCAGCAATAGAACTGCAATGGAATTGAGTAGGAACTCCCCCCCCCTGTACACTATGAGCACTTTTAATCACCAGCTGGGGCCTGGGGCTACAGTGTAGAGCAGATTAGGTTTTGTGGGGTAGGTAAGATTTTGTGGCCTTCAAGGATGCAAAAACAGGCTAGGTATGGTGGTACACAATTCCAATACTAGCATTTGGAAGGCTGAAGCAGTTAGATCAGAGTTCCAGCCCACCTAGGCAACAGTGAGGCCCTGACTTAAAACAGAAACGCAGAACGACTAGGCTGCTGGGGGGGGGGGACTGGAATTCTGGAATAAGAGGCCTGAGGGAGGGTAACACATCTGAATGGCCATTACCTTCTCCTGAGGGGGCAAGTTAGGCCTTGGCCTCCCAGGGAGAACAGTATTTTAGTCATTCAGGGAAGGGACACCAGGAAAGCAGGCCTGCCCAGCCAACCTGGAATACCAAAGAGTCAACAAATAATAGACCTGATAAGGTATATAGGACAAAGAAGTGTCAAGCTTTCCCTCAAAGGTCTTTAACATATTTATCCAACTGGCTCTAGTATGACATTAAGCCAGCTTTTTTTTTTTTTTCTAATTTTCCCAATAAGCTCAAGTTTACTTTTGCCAAAAACAGAGCCAGTGTTGGGGCAGAGAACCTGGGCTCTTCCAGATGCACTGTGTAACAATGGGTGTTAGTTGGCTGGAAGAGGTCTATCCCAGGAGGCTTTTAAGCTTCCAGTCCTGGTTTCAGGTTCATTCCTGAAATTCCAATTGGTTTACCTAGCACCTGGGGCTGTTTGCAAGAAAGAATAGAGAGAAAAAAGGCCTCTTAGCTCTCAAACTGCAAATATTAGACAGATTTAAAACCACCAAATAGACAGTGGCGGTGGTTCATTACAGAACTAGCCTTATTTCAATACGGGAATTGATGGCTGTTTATTACCAGTCAAAGTAGAAGCATTAGTTACTTGTCAAGCTTGGAAGTCTGGATGAAAGAGGCTCTGACAGCACAAAGTCTTGCACTTTTCTGTAGGGATTGCCCCTGTGTACCCAGGACTACTAGTTTACAGAAGACAAAGTAACTGAAGGCTTTTCTTTTATTACATCTAAAGAGCTCTACATAAACAGGTAACATTCAATAGGTAAACATTTTTTCCAATGCATGTAATAAATATTTTCACTTGGTACTTTTATACAAACTGACATTGGTCTACTATACATTTTTAAAAGCCATTTTACTTGTTTGGCATGCGGTACGGAAATTCTAAGAGAGAAAGTTTTAAGGCAATGAATCACAGATTTAAGTTCGTGGAATTTATGATAACTTTTATATCTCTTTATATACACTTCCCCCTTTGTTAAACAGCAGCACACTCTGGGACCACCAGCTATTTACCCTCCCTCTTTCTGAAACCTAAGCTTTGTATTTAATTAAAAAAACCAGAATTGAACATGTACTGATAAAAACTAAATTCTTACTAAAATAAATTCAAATGTGCTTTAGAAAGTTCTGAAGAACCTAAAAGTTTTATGTATTTAAAATTGAAATTGTTTTAAAAATGTTCTTGCCACATTTATAAATTTACAATTGGGACATATTTATTCAATTCTACTCACTTGTTTCAAAGGAAAAAAAAATCTATCAAGAAACCACATTTTTCAGACACATAAGCAAATCTTAAGTCAGTAATGTAAAATTGTGATCATGTCTAATAGAAAAAATTTAATGCTCAAAATAAGTTAATCAAGCGTGGCATGGTTAAGTTTTGGATTTTTTTTTTTTACAAAAGATGTCTAATAATGCCCACATAGTATTTAAAAGCCACTTCAACCCTGCTAGTCAAACAGCTAGTTTTATCAAAGATGTGTGCATATTGACCTATACACACATGCACACACACAATACTGTAGAGAAACACAAACATATGCGGTTATAAAAGACCAAGGAAAGGGCCACTCAACTTGCCTAGATTCGGATAACCGCTCTGTACAGACAGCAGCACAAGTGTTGCCACAGGTGGGGATTAGGGGTGGGGGTGGGCTAAGGTAAGAAAGATGAAGTGACTACGTGCATTTCTAAAGCTCAGAAGATGATGTAGTGCATGACTGATACTGACGGGACCAACAGAAAGATTAACCACTTACCTAATTTGACATTCTAGAAAGCCAACAAATGAAGGAGACACCACCTCACAAAGTGGAAAGAACCAAAATGGCTAATTCTCCCATGGGAACATGACCCTACAGCCCAGGAACAAGTTTATTTCTCCCTATTTCTCCTCTTCCTTTAGGCTCCTAAAAGGCAGGGATGCATCAGAAAATTACACCTTTCAAAACTGGATTGGAGGAAGAAAAAGGGACACGTTTTCAACTGGATCATTCCAAGGGTTAGTAACTCAGCATCACACAGGTATCAGCAGGATGCAGAGACCACTAACAATGGCAGAAAAAAAGACCTATTTTTCTAAGGTAGCCGAAATTAATAGCAATGTTTTCAATTGAAATGTAAAAGCAGAAACAATATCCCAAACAATTTCAGTAATTTCTATCCTGGTCCAAATTGAGATACAAATTATGATGCTACTTAAATTAGCCTAATTGAAAATTCTTAAAATTATTTATTCATCGTAACACCAGATTTATGTAAAAATTATTGTTTTTGCTGACAATGAACTTGTTTTGTTTTATTGCAAATTGTTCTGTGACTAACCCAGCCATGTGTGGAATACACATGCGAAGGGGAAAGACTATGCAGTTCACTTGTCACTCATACACACTTGTTTATAAATACATATATACACACACACATATACATAGCAACACCAACTCTTTCAAAATTCAAGTCAACAATTTAGTAGCAGAGATGTTGTATAAAGATACTATTTTAGGATGCCACACAGTCATGTAAACTGTCAATTTCACCATACAATTGGAGATACAGCCATCTTGAGTTCTACCTGGATTAAAACAGGTCATTTTGATACCAACACAAAAACAATACATGTATACATCAAGGTGGTCCTTCATCAACTCTGAGAACATTAATAGTTGAAATATAAAAATCCAGTCTGGAAACCTGGCAGATAATCCTTTCTCTTTGTTAAATCTGTACTATCAGTCAACTGAAATCTATTTTCCACACCTGAGAACCTCTCTGATAAGGGTTTTGGAACACAAGTAAAATATTCATCCTGCCCTTTGACCTCTATTCATCTCCTGAAAAAGTTTTCAATATATTTACATGTTCCACTATTAAGAGATCAGATTGATCTGTGAATTAAAAAAATGACTTTCCTATGTCATGCTTGTCATTAAAAGGTGAAGGGAAAAATAAACAAGGAAAATAAGTACACACAGAAAGAGAGAGTAAAAATGACTAAGATTCAAAAACATTTTGAGTTCCAACTGTTTATCAAATAGGTTTCTACAGATCCACATGTATGGTGCCCTGCATTTTCCAAATAGAATTAGCTTTAGGATCATGTTGTCTTTCCTTCTGAGGGCTCTCAAAAGTTATTTGCATCTCTTACTTTGGTATGAAGGTCTTACATGACAACTGGTTACCCTGTGGCCCCAAAAACAGGTATTCACAGACTTGGTTTAAGTACACAATACTGGCAATCCAGATTTAGAATCAAGAACTAAAGTGTAAGTAAGTAAACCTTACTCCTTACCCAGACAGCTTTCCTTCAGTATTCAGTATCTCTGAGACACGTTCTCAGGGTATACAGCATGTAACAGAGAATATGAAGGGGGGGAGGGGGATTGGTATAGCTGATAAAGGATACTCATACATGAGTTCTAGACCTTCAAAGCACTCTGAGAGAAGCAGGCAACTGATTTATTAACTGAATGCAAACTCAGGACAAGAGAGGACAGTGATGATAGAAACACACACACGTACACTCAACACATACACACAGGACTGTGTGGAAATACAGAGAATGCAGTGGGACAGATGAGTTATAACTTAAGGCTGGATGAAATGTGCACACACAAACAGAGTCCAAGTCTGTTGCTTTTCAAAAATAGAAATCAAACTATCCCTCCCATTCCCTCCCCACAACAAAGCCCACAATTTAAAATGTCATACATGCAACTCCTTTTCTGTTACTGCAAATAAAATAATGCCACTGAAGCAAAATAAAACCAAATAGGACAAATGATGAAAAAAAATCTTCAGAATCCAGAAATGATAAACTAAAAACACGAAAACTGAAGGTGGTTTGTGGTGCTTCTTTTTTCTTTTCTTTCCTTTTTTTTTTTAAACAAGTGTTTTATCAGACAGGCAGTCTTAGATTTATATACAAAAGTAAAACTGAAAATATAGTTTTGTTCTCTGTACATTTCTTTTAATTTTTTTTTCCTAAAAAGAGGAAAAAAACCCCATACGTGTACTTTTTCTAAACAGAATAAGGTAAATCAGAGCACACAGTTCTCTTCTTTCTGCCAAGTTCATTTAATCTGGGATGGGGTGGGAGCAGCAGGGCAAGGGAGTCAGTCCAAGGAGATGATGTCTGGTATGATGCCGAAGATCGATGCTGTGTCCGTGCTGCTCCTGTTCGCCACTGCATGGCTGTGACTCTCCCTTAAGCTGTTGGAAGACACAAGGCTGCTGTTGCTGCCGCTGCTGCTTCCATTGGTGTTTGGCAGAGAAGTGCTGCCTCCTGCACTTAACTGATCAAGAAACATCTGTGAGGAGGTATATGGAAAGAACCGCGACGAATGTAGGAGGTCTTGATCATCAGAAACTGCTGCTGCGGCGGCGGCAAGCAAGGAGGTGTTGTAATGCTAGGGTGGAGACCAGAGACGTAACACGTTTATTACACTCATAGAAGTATATGGACCTTAACAAGAGAGCAAAGTGCTCATTTTAACACATCCTGGGTATGTCCGAAACACTCAAGGCATTTTGCAAAAACAAATGGCCTTATTTTAATAACTACATTACTGATCCTGAGACATTTTGTAGCTCAAACTGGAAAAAAAATACTTTTTAGTTTGTATTTCATCATGCATTTCTGAAAGTTCTAATATGCTCAGAAGCAGTAGCAAAGATAATCCAGACTGGCACCCATGGCTCAAACTGTCATTCTAGCTACTCAGGAAGCTGACATTTAAGAACTGTGGTTCAAAGCCAGCCTAGGCAGGAAAGCTCCTGAGACTCTTATCTCCAATTAAATACCAAAAAGCTGGAAGTAGAGCTATGACTCAATTAATAGAGTACTAGCCTTGAGCAAAAAACTCAAAGACAGTACCTAGGTCCTGAGTTGAAGTCCCAGGACCAGCACCAAAAAAAAAAAAAAAAGAAGAAGAAAGAAGAAGGAGAAGGAGGAGGAGGAGGAGGACGATGACAAAGAAGAAGAAGAAGAAGGAGAGGAGGAGTAGGAGTAGGAGGGGGAAGAGGAGGAGGATGAGGAGGAGGAGGACCAGGAAGAGAAGGAGGAGGAAGAGAAGGAAGAGGAGGAAGAGGAGGAAGAGGAGGAAAAGGAGGAGGAGGAGAAGAAGGAGGAGGAGAAGGAGGAGGAGGAGGAAGAGGAGGAGCAAGGAGGAGGAGGAGGAGGAAGGAGGAGGAGGAAAGAGGAGGAAGAGGAAGAGAAGGAGGAGGAGGAAGAGGAGGAGGAGGAGGAAGAGGAGAAAAAGAAGGAGGAAGAGGAGGAGGAGGAAGAAGAAGGAGGAGAAAGAGGAGGAGGAGAAGGAGGAGGAGGAAGAGGAGGAAGAGGAGGAAGAGGAAGAGGAAGAGGAGGAGGAGGAGGAAGAAGAGGATCCACTCTTTTGCTCTTAAGAATTCATGTGGGGCTGGGAAGGTGGCTCAGTGGTAGAGCGCTAGCCTTGAGCTGAAGAGCTGAGGGACAGTGCCCAGGCCCAGAGTTCAGGCCCCATGACTGGACCCCCCCCCAAAAAAAATAAATAAAAAAGAATTCATGTGTTACTTAACAAGAGAACTGTTCTGAAAACTGCAGTGTTGGGATGATTTTATCATACAAACATCATGTTTGGGCTGGGAAGGTGGCTCAGTGGTAGAGCGCTTGCCTTGCATGCATGAGGAGGCCCTGGGTTCAATTCCTCAGCACCACATAAGCAGGAAAAAAAAAGCCAGAAGTGGTGCTGGGGTTCAAGTGGTAGAGCGCTAGCCTTGAGCTGAAGAGCTGAAGAGCTGAGGGACAGCGCCCAGGCCGAGTTCAGGCCCCACAACCGGACCCCCCCCCCCAAAAAATGTTTTTGTTAAAAAAGACACAACTCGGGCTGGGAAGGTGGCTCAGTGGTAGAGGCTTGCCTTGCATGCCTGAGGCCCTGGGTTCGATTCCTCAGCACCACATAAGCAAAAAGAAAAAAGCCAGAAGTGGCGCTGTGGCTCAAGTGG
>NW_012267231.1:12963844-13001416 GCF_000151885.1 Dipodomys ordii | reverse complement strand
GGGGGGGGGCTGGGAAGATGGCTCAGTGGTAGAGTGCTTGCCTTGCATGCCTGAGGCCCTGGGTTCGATTCCTCAGCACCACACAAGCAAAAAGGAAAAAGCTGGAAGTGGCACTGTGGCTCAAGTGGTAGAGTGCTAGCCTTGAGCTGAAGAGCTGAGGGACGGCGCTCAGGCCCAGAGTTCAGGCCCCATGACTGGACCCCCCCCAAAAAAAAAGAAAAAAAAGAAAGAAGAAGGGAGAAGAGAAAGGAAGAGAAGGACGATCAGGTTCAACAGAATTTAAAACACCAAAATACCTTAATTTAGCATTATATAAAAAATAATACAGCTGTCTACAATTCCTGCTGCCATTAGAATCAGGGATCAAAAAACAGTGTTCAAAAACATCAAAACTGAAAGCTACATATTTACTGGAAGTTGTCCAAAACTAATTTGTAGAATACTGTAAAATTCACAAAAATGAAGACCATTATTCTAGTTTTACACTAGTCGTGAAATACTGGCTACTGATACAGGTATAACCAAGGAGCTGGGTCAGTTTTTATGGCCATAGTATATTATTTCTTTCAATTCTCTGGGCCCAACGCTCTATTTTCTCAACCTTCCAATTCTTCCTTCAACTTGCCCAATGAAGACAACATAAACCAAAGGCATTCATCAACATTTGTGACAAGAGAGAACCAGTGACTCACCTTGTAAGTCATAAGGCATGGGTGTCATATGGAAAGGATGCCTGTAGTCTTGGATTAGGGAGGTGTTGATATAGCTCGTGTCTACAGCAGGAAGGCTGGGGGTACGGGAGACTGGAGATGCTTGATGTGGAAGACTTAAGATGCTATATGGAAGGAAATGTTGGCATAACTTTCATGAGTCAGTTTAACAAAGGAGTTATAACTCACATGGAAACAAAAACAAAACAAAATATACTGGAAATAAAAACAAAACAAAATATAACTAGACTACCCATAATTATGAAGAACTAATTTATACAGTTAGCAGCATTATGTAGAGGATATAGGGAGACCTGAATGAGTGTGAGCCATTCACATTTAGACTCTGTTTGGAACCTCAATATTTCCACTCTCAGAACACAGAAGAATACATAGCTTTCTCACTAGAGGGTTGACTAGTAAGAAATCTATGTATGTCGTAGTATGGAAAACACATAGACAAAATCAGAGGAATGAAGCAATCTGAGCAGTGAAGAGCACAGTCATCAACTTTTTTTTTTTTTTGCTGGTCCTAGGGCTTGAACTCAGGGCTTGGGTGTTGTCCCTGAGCCTCTTTGTGCTCAAGGCTATAGCACCCTACCACTTAAGCCAAAGCACCACTTCGCGCTTTTTCTGAGTAGTTTATTGGAAATAAGAGTCTCACAGACTTTCCTGCCCAGGCTGGCTTTGAGCCACAATCCTCAGATCTCAGCTTCCTGATGACAGGCATGAACAGTCATCAACATTTTAAAAAGGCATGCTGAAGGAAGAAAGAATATTCCAAAATAAACAGGTGGTAGGGAGTTTTTAAGAAAGTCAGATAACTGGAAGAAGAAAAAAGAGGAACATAGATACCTACGACAATTTTTTTTTTTCTAATTGAAAAGTTTTTTTTTTTTTTTTTTTTTTTGAGTGTCCGGTCATGGGGCCTGAACTCTGGGCCAGGGTGCTGTCCCTCAGCTCTTCAGCTCAAGGATAGCATTCAACCACTTGAGCCACAGCGCCACTTCCGGCTTTTTTCTTTTTGCTTATGTGGTGTTGAGGAATCAAACCCAGGGCCTCATGCATGCAAGGCAGGCACTCTACCACTGAGCCATCTTCCCAGCCCCAGCCTTGTCATTTTTGCAACCATCTCACACTTGGCAAATCCCTTTATGTGTCTTCTTTCAGACACTATCTAGGACTTGGGGGTGGGTTTTTTTTTGGTACTGGGGATTAAATCCCCAGATGTTGTACTTGCTAGGCAAGTGCTTTCCACTGAGCTACATCCCAGCCCTCAGATGTTCCTTAGTGACCTCAGCTCGACATCTACTGAAGTTTTTTCTTTTTATTTGGAGGTACTGGGATTTGAACTTGGGGCCTAGCATTTGCTAGGTTAGAGCTCTACCATTTGTGCCATACCTCTAGTCCTGCTTTTTTCTGGCTATTTTGGAGAT
The DNA here is from genome assembly GCF_000151885.1 of Dipodomys ordii. Lineage (NCBI taxonomy): Eukaryota > Metazoa > Chordata > Mammalia > Rodentia > Heteromyidae > Dipodomys > Dipodomys ordii. Next base: position 12,999,270 of record NW_012267231.1, on the reverse strand, counting down.
GGAGTCTGCCTGGGCTGTCCTTGAACTGTGGTCTCTCAGAAATTACCCTTCTGAGTAGCCGGTTATAGGTGTGAAACATCCACACCCAGCTCCAAGCAAAGTTCTTGATATAATCACAGTTGCTGTTAACCCTTCCAGAATCATGTTCATATTTTCTTTTTCTATGTTCATATTTTCTTGGGCTCTTCTTTTTTTTTTTTTCTGGTCATAGGGCTTGAACTCAGGGCCTGGGTGCTGTTCCCAAGACTTTTTGCTCAAGGCTAGCATTCTACTACATTGAGCCATAGCTCCATTTGTTTTTCTGGCAGCTAACTGGAGATAAGAATCTCACAGATTTTCTAGCCTGTTGGCTTCCAACTACAATCCTCAGATATCATCCTCCTGAGTAGCTAGGTACAGGTGGGAACCACCAGTGCCTGGCTTCTTAGGTTCTTTAATTGAAACACTGGCCTAACAATGGCTCTCCCTCAAATAACAGGGCTGAAAAGCTTCTAGAAACCTTTGATCTTTGAAGGGAAAAATATCACTTTGATACTGGGATGAGGATCCTCAATACAAGGAAGATTTGCTAAAACATCATCAACAATGAGCAAAGTCTTGCAAAGTATGTCATTTTCCAAACCACTTTCCATCTGCTTGTACAGAATTCGGGCAGGTGTTTTGGAAGAGGAGCTGGTTCATGACTTCCTGCTGCTCCTGCAGTTGTTCCTGCTGATGCCTCAGAGCCATGGACTATTAATGTGTGTGTCCCAAAGGGTTCCAGGGTGTCACTATAACACTGCCCCAGTGGATGTCTACCTTGTCCTTAAATCCCTCAACCCTGGCACTAAGTCTCCCTATGGGTGATTTCAGGCACCTGCTTACAGAATCGGTGCTTTCCTACACCTGATCTTTTACTTTTTTTTTTTTTTTTGGTTGGTCAAGGAGCTTGAACTCTGGGCCTGGGCACTGTCCCTCAGGTCAAGGCGAGCATTCTATCACTTGAGCCACAGCACCACTTTTGGTTTTCTGGTAGTTATTTGGAGATAGAGTCTCACACAAATTCCTGCCTGGGCTGACTTTGAACCGCAATCCTCAGATCTCAGCCTCCTAAGTGGCTAGGATTACAGGTGTGAGCCACCAGCGCCCTGCACCTTATCTCCTTTTCAAAAGTGTTTCAGCTGCTTCACACCTGTGCTCACAGGCTCACATCTTATAGTCATGTGATATAACAAATTGTTGACACCATACCGAGCTAGCAGTGAATTCAACATCATGGTTGGTTGGGTCCAGCCTTTCCTATCAAACTCTTGAACAAACCTTCTGCTTCATTGGATCACCATCTGCATTTGGCCAAGATGACTGTGCTTCTGCAACCCAGATCTTTAGAATAGCTCTCCATCCCTGATTTACCCTTCCTTCCTTCCTTTCTTTCTTGTTGGTGATGAGGCCTAAACTCTGGGCCTAGGCACTGTCACTCAGCTCTTCAGCTCAAGGCTAGCGCTCTACCACTTGAGCCACAGCATCACTTCTGGCTTTTTCTGCTTATGTGGTACTGAGGAATCAAACCCAGGGCCTCATGCATGCATGGCAAGCACTCTACCATTGAACCACCTACCCTGGCCTACATCTTTCTTGAATTTTAGTTTTTTCCATTTTGATTGTGCTCGTGAACTCAGAGCTTTGTGTTTGCTAGGATGCCTACCACTTCAGTCACACTCTGGCTCTTTTGGCTGTGGGTATTTTTAAGCTAGCATCTCATTTTTTACCCAGGTCAGCCTGGACCATCTCCTATTTATGCTTCCAACCCAGCTGGGATGACAGGTATGTACCACCACACACAGGCTTTTCTGGTGATAAGGGGTCTTTTGAACTCTTTTATTTTCTCTTTGGCCAGGATGGCCTGAAACTGACATCCTCAATATCTCGGCATTGGGAATACCTAAAATTATAGGTGTGAGCCACTGTGCCTGGCTTCAAATTTTTGGTCATCCTTGATGAAAAAAAAAGTCTTGTATAAGCTTCTGCTACTTTTTTTCTTATTCTTCAAGTTCACAGCACTAGTAGAATGGGACAAGCCTCCCAGAAAAGCAAGCCAATCACTGATTTCCACCTTCACAGTCCTTAATCATTTAAATTTCGTTTCCAGTTCAATCACCTGATTTGCCAACATTAGCAATGGATTTTGCATACTTACATGCCATAACAAACAAAGCAATATGAAATTAAATCAGGCACAAGGGAACATGATGCACTCAAGAGATGCAGTGAACATGAGATTAATTAACTGATTCAAGTTTAAGCTACCCATTATGAGTACTGTGGGCTGCACGTAGTATATGTGTCATGCTATCTGTCAGCAGAGGCACAGTCAGTTGTTTCTACCAGTGTCCATCAACAAAACGTGAGCAAGATATTCTGCCAGTAACACAATAGCTAGAATGTCTTAGGTTAGACAAAAATCGGTGAACACCATCATACATATGGTTCCTCCTTGCTCAAATGACATTTTGTAGTACAGAACTATACAGGGCTAGGAAACTCATCAGTCAATATAACTCACTGCCATGATTCTTTATGAAACAGTAATGGAAACCAACAGATAAGACTATTTTACTGCATACTTAGGCACTGCTGAAATCAAGAGCTTTTTATTTAAATTCTTAAAGCCATTGGCATGCTCACTGCTGTTTCAGGGAAATTCTTTTTTCTGGTGACCTACTATAAAGTACTTAAAAATATATAGTTAAAAAAAGTTTTTTAATATAACATACCTGATTGTCTCCTGATAAGAAAGGAAAGAAATCTAATCCTGTGGGAGAGAAAAAAAATAGTTTAGAAACAAGCAAGCAAGCAGACAAAACCACCAAAGGAAGAAAAATCCTTCCCAATGCTTAAGTATGTCAAAAGTACATACAATTCTTTTACCTTGTGTCATCTGGGGTTATATATTTGTAAAAGATGAAGCATTACTTCATGTTAAGATGGCTGAAGCAAGCCCTGTGCTGGTGGCTCGCACCTATAATCCTACCTACTCAGGAGGTTGAAATCTGAGTATCACAGTTTGAAGCCATCCTGGGCAGGCAAGTCCATGAGACTTTTAACTCCAATAAACTACTTAGAAAAAGCCAGAAGTGGTACTGTGGCTCAAGCTCTTAAGCAAAAGAGCTCAGGGACAGCACCTAGGCTCCCAAGTTCAAGTGCCAGGACTTCACTTTTTGTGGGTAGTGGAGCTTGCACTCAGGGTCTAGGTGCTGTTTCTGAACTTTCTTAAAGCTAGCACTCCCCCACTTTGAACCACAGCATCACTTCCAGCTTTCTGGTGGCTAATTGGAAATAAGAGTCTGGGCTGGTTTTGAACCACAATCCTCAGCCTCTTGTGTAAGCTAGGATTACAGATGTGACCCACCAGTGCCTGGCTTAAAGACTTTTATCTCTAATTAACCAGCAAAAAAAAAAAAAAAAAAGCTGGAAGTAGAGTTGTGGTTAAGTTGTAGAGTGAGAAAGCCAAGTAAGCAAGAGCATAAGGCCCTGAGTTTAAGGCCTAGTATCAGCACCAAAAAAAAAAAAAAGGGGGGGGGGCTGGGAAGATGGCTCAGTGGTAGAGTGCTTGCCTTGCATGCCTGAGGCCCTGGGTTCGATTCCTCAGCACCACACAAGCAAAAAGGAAAAAGCTGGAAGTGGCACTGTGGCTCAAGTGGTAGAGTGCTAGCCTTGAGCTGAAGAGCTGAGGGACGGCGCTCAGGCCCAGAGTTCAGGCCCCATGACTGGACCCCCCCCAAAAAAAAAGAAAAAAAAGAAAGAAGAAGGGAGAAGAGAAAGGAAGAGAAGGACGATCAGGTTCAACAGAATTTAAAACACCAAAATACCTTAATTTAGCATTATATAAAAAATAATACAGCTGTCTACAATTCCTGCTGCCATTAGAATCAGGGATCAAAAAACAGTGTTCAAAAACATCAAAACTGAAAGCTACATATTTACTGGAAGTTGTCCAAAACTAATTTGTAGAATACTGTAAAATTCACAAAAATGAAGACCATTATTCTAGTTTTACACTAGTCGTGAAATACTGGCTACTGATACAGGTATAACCAAGGAGCTGGGTCAGTTTTTATGGCCATAGTATATTATTTCTTTCAATTCTCTGGGCCCAACGCTCTATTTTCTCAACCTTCCAATTCTTCCTTCAACTTGCCCAATGAAGACAACATAAACCAAAGGCATTCATCAACATTTGTGACAAGAGAGAACCAGTGACTCACCTTGTAAGTCATAAGGCATGGGTGTCATATGGAAAGGATGCCTGTAGTCTTGGATTAGGGAGGTGTTGATATAGCTCGTGTCTACAGCAGGAAGGCTGGGGGTACGGGAGACTGGAGATGCTTGATGTGGAAGACTTAAGATGCTATATGGAAGGAAATGTTGGCATAACTTTCATGAGTCAGTTTAACAAAGGAGTTATAACTCACATGGAAACAAAAACAAAACAAAATATACTGGAAATAAAAACAAAACAAAATATAACTAGACTACCCATAATTATGAAGAACTAATTTATACAGTTAGCAGCATTATGTAGAGGATATAGGGAGACCTGAATGAGTGTGAGCCATTCACATTTAGACTCTGTTTGGAACCTCAATATTTCCACTCTCAGAACACAGAAGAATACATAGCTTTCTCACTAGAGGGTTGACTAGTAAGAAATCTATGTATGTCGTAGTATGGAAAACACATAGACAAAATCAGAGGAATGAAGCAATCTGAGCAGTGAAGAGCACAGTCATCAACTTTTTTTTTTTTTTTGCTGGTCCTAGGGCTTGAACTCAGGGCTTGGGTGTTGTCCCTGAGCCTCTTTGTGCTCAAGGCTATAGCACCCTACCACTTAAGCCAAAGCACCACTTCGCGCTTTTTCTGAGTAGTTTATTGGAAATAAGAGTCTCACAGACTTTCCTGCCCAGGCTGGCTTTGAGCCACAATCCTCAGATCTCAGCTTCCTGATGACAGGCATGAACAGTCATCAACATTTTAAAAAGGCATGCTGAAGGAAGAAAGAATATTCCAAAATAAACAGGTGGTAGGGAGTTTTTAAGAAAGTCAGATAACTGGAAGAAGAAAAAAGAGGAACATAGATACCTACGACAATTTTTTTTTTTCTAATTGAAAAGTTTTTTTTTTTTTTTTTGCTTTTTGCCTATGTGGTGCTGAGGAATCGAACCCAGGGCCTCTTGCATGCAAGGCAAGCATTCTACCACTTAGCCACCTTCCCAGCCCTGAAAAGTTTTTTAAAAAGCAAAAAACAAAGTGAATAACTAGGGCTGGGAAGGTGGCTCAGTGGTAAAGTACCTGCCTTGCATGCATGAGGCCCTGGGTTCTATTCCTCAGCACCACATAAACTGAAAAAACTGGAAGTGGCGCTGTGGCTCAAGTGGTAGAGTGCTAGCCTTGAGCTGAAGAGCTGAGGGACAGCGCCCAGGCCCAGAATTCAGACCCTACGACCGACACAGACAGACAGACAGACAGACACACACACACACACACACACACACACACACACAGACACACACACACCCAAAAGAATAATTCTGGAAAGAAAAAGAATGACAGTCCTAGGGAAACATATGTGTTACATGTTATCCTCACCCTATCAAAGACTAACAGACATACAAATTCAGGAAAAAAAAAAAAAAGAGAGAGAGAGCAAGTGTCAGTGGCTCTCATCTGTAATCCTAGCTACTCAGAAGGCTGAGATCTGAAGACCAAGATTCAAAGACAACTTTGACAGACAGATCTGAGAGACTCTATCTTCAAATAACCAGCAAAAAAACGAGAACTGGAGGCATGGCTTAAGTGGTAGTGACAAAGCTACAGGCATTAAAAGAAGAAATGACAGGGGGTAAAGGAGCTTTTACTGCTTCAGAAAAAGTACTTATGGTAGAAAGACGTGTCCTTTGTCATGCGCAATGCTTCTCTCTAAAAATAGCTTGTTAGACCAAACAATATAAACATTTTATTTTTTTTCTTTACTTTTGGCAGTCCCTTGGATCTGAACTCAGGCCTTGCACTTGCTAGCCAGTTGTTCTACCACTTGAGCCCTGCCCCCTGCCCAATATAAGACATCTAGATAAACTAAACATTCAATGGCTGAAAACAACAAAATGTTTTTCACTTTAGTGCCATTTGCTTCTTTCTAATTCCTAAAGGACCGCTTTTCTTTCAATATTTTGATGCTTTGAAATGTAGTGCCTTTACATAGTAGCTGTGCTTAGGTTCCAGTTACTGGTTAGTCATCTCTGTAAACTGGCCAATAGTGTGTTAATGTTTTATTCTCCTCCTAAGAATGTTATAAACCTTCAGACTTTTGCTAAAAACAGAGAAAGATTTGGTATTTACAAAATGCATATCTGGGTTTAGTTAGTCACTAAGTAACTCAGGAAGTACTTAATTAACCTATTGTAATTTTCCAAACCTAATAAACACTACTATTTTGAGAAACAGCAAAGTGAATATTCAAAGAAGACCTATTAGATTTCTAAATAAACATTTTCCTTAAGGAAATGTACATAGACAGTAAAACTGTGGTATTGTATAATATGCCTATTATTAATATTCTTGCCTATTATTAATATTCTTAAGAGTAAAAGATAAATAACAATGCACTTAAACTCAAGGTTCTTACATGCTCAGAATCGTGGGAAATATCTTTTAGTGTAATTACAACATCAAGAATATAATATAGGTATTCCTCAACATCTAAAGGGGACTAGTTCTAGAATCTCCTTGGATACAAAAATCCAAAAATGCTCCTGTGTCCTTTCTTTACGTAGAATATCACAGTATTAGTATACCACTGAAGCACATCTCTTTATACTTTAAATCATCTCTCTTATAAGAGTACTTATAAGATCCAATGCATTCTAAACACAATGTAAATCTTCGTTATGTTACATTGCTTGGGAGAATAACAAGAAAAAAATGGGTTGATATGTGTTCAGTACAACTATTTTTTCAAATACTTTTAATCTGAGGTTGGTTAAATCAATGGATGTGGGATCCAGATGCATTTGGTCATACTATGTATCTCCGAAGTATCTCAGGGCTGGGAATGTAGCTAAGTGGTACAGTTCCTGAGGCTTCTAGGAATCCCAGCTCCAGTGCTGCAGAAACTAACCAATCACGCCATCTTGGATTACATTTTTAAAAATACTTATTCTAACAATGTTAGTTTTGGGTAATCTGACACTTTTTACCTACTTATATAAAATAAGTTGGTACAACAACAAGATCAGCTTTGTTGGGTAGCAGCCATCAAGGAGGAAATGTTCACAGAGCAGAATCAGTGCTTAATATGACTGCCTTTACAACACTGATGCTGTCTAATGTCTTCATGACTGTTTGTCTGTATGCTGAGATGAAATACTCTAGACTCCTTCAGTCTCATTATGCCAGATCAACCCTGGAAATGATTTGATTCCAAGTACAGATATGCTCTTGGTCTAGTGTCAACTTCCCTCTTGAACCTAGAAAGTATAACTATATCTATAAACTTTGCTTCTCTCCTTTACATGCTCTCCTGAAATACTGTTTAAAGAAGATTTTATTTATTTTTTTAATATTTTTTTATTCAGGTACAAAAGGCACTATGAATGTCTTGACATTAAAAGGGCCACAATTGTTTCTATTTTTACTATTAGTAATTACAATTAAAACTACCAGTTACTATCAGTAGCTACAATTAAAACTCAGCAAACATGAAATCTTTTTTGCAGAGATGTCCATGTGTTTTTAGGACTAAGACTGTTTAAGAGCACAGTTAACTGGGTGCCAGTGGCTCATGCTTGTAATCCTAGCTACTCATGATTGTGAGTCAAAACCAGCCCCGACAGGAAAAGCCCATGAGACTCGTATCTCCAACTAATCACCAGAAAACTGGAAGTGGTGCTGTGGCTCAAGTAATAGAGCACTATCCTTGAGCTGAAAGAGCTGAGGGGCTGCGCCCAGGATCAGTTCAAGCCCCACAACGGACAGGAAAAAAAAAAAAAAAGAGTACGGCTGTCTATTGCTTATTTAATCAGCCACTGCAAGGACTTAAGTTTGTTCTCTATTACCCATTCCTTGCATGAGGTGATTTGCACAAGGAAAACACAATGTTTCATGAAATGAACTGAAGCTTAACCAATGTATTTTATAGTACTGATATGAATGGGAAATAAGGGAAACAAAAAAATCTCTAATTATGAGCTGAATTCTCAGTTATCTCTGACTTCTTTCCTTGCCAGCCTTACATTTATCTTAAGGCAGATAAGGTCTTCCTTAACATTTCTCTGGGAACACTTAACTTTGGGCTAATTTTACACCAGGTATTTTCCCATTTTTAAAAAATGTTATAAATCTTATGAATAGTTTCAGGATCACTTGGGGACTTACTGGAAACAAACAGGCCCTACTCCTGACTTAGTATGTGTTCAATAAGTTTAAGAACAGCTGCATGACTAGAATTATCTTTGGATATGCTGAATACATACACTTTTTTTTGTTGTTGGTGTTGTGGCCAGTCCTGGGACTTGAACTTAGGGCCTGGGCACTGTCCCTGAGTATCTTTTGCTCAAGGCTAGTGCTCTTCTAGTAGAGCCTCAGCTCTTCCAGCTTTTTCTGTGATTAATCAAAGATAAGAATCTCATGGACTTTCCTGCCCTGGATGGATTCTAACGGTGATCCTTAGATTTCAGCCTCCTGAGTAGCTAGGATGACAGGCGTGAGCCACTGGCACTTGGCTCCACACAATTTTTAATGCATTACTCTAATCTCTCTAGCATATCACATTTGGAAAAAATTCAACCTAAGAAAGTTTCATAATACATTATTTTATTTGATAGGTCCTTAATCCTATCTACAAAATTAACTTCCACAATAAGGACATTTTTGTTTAAAAAAGATTTACATTAGTTATTGGTGGGGGGGGGGATTTGCTATTACTTTTCTACCAGTTTATAATCTAATCACTTATCTCTTCTATCACTTTTCCTTTCCTTCCAGAAGAACTTCTTTGAAAGGTTATAACACTTACCCTTTATTGTTCAGTGGTGATGTGGGAGACAGGGAAGGACAGGTCCTCTTGGCAGAAGGCTCTTCCTCTTCCTCATCTGATGAGCTGTCTATGGTTAGGTCAATCACCTCTACTTTCTTATTTTTATTTGAAGACTGGTGAGACACTGCCTGATGCTCTAATGTGGAGCTCAAGCATCCTGTGTGGGGATGATTAAAATAGAAGGCAAAGAAGACCTCTGTCATCTTACTTCTTAAATGATTATTTTGAAAAAGAACTCTGAGTTAGGAAAATCAAAATTTATGTCTCAAGTCAACTTTGGAATATAAGTATTACCAGGCACCAGTGGCTCATGCCTGTAATACTAGCTACTAAAGAGGCTGAGATCTGTGGATCATGGTTCAAAACCAGCCCTGGACAGGAGTGTCGTGAAACTCTTATCTCCAATAAACCACCAGAAACTAGAAGTGGCGCTGTGGCTCAAGTGGTAGAGTGCTCGCCTTGGGCTGAAGAGCTGAGGCTCACAGTTCAAGTCCCATGACAAAAAAAAAAATAATATATATGGGCAGACTGTATATTATATGCATTCATCTATGTTTGTGACATATACAACAAATATTATGTAGTATTAAAAAAACTCTAACACTAGTCTCTAGAAAACACAGACACACAGACACACACACACACGCACATATACACATGCTTTTAGTGTGTATCTATAAATACTTAAATAGGGGCTGGGAATGTGGCTTAGTGGTAGAGTGCTTGCCTAGCAAGCATGAAGCCCTGGGTTTGATTCCTCAGTACCACATAAACAAAAAAGGCTGGAAGTGGCTCTGTGGCTCAAGTAGTAGAGCAAAAGCAGCTCAGGGACAGTGCTCAGGCCCTGAGTTCAAACCCCAGAACTGGCAAAACAAGCAAACAAATAAATATACTTAAATAAATACTTAAATATACTTAAATATTCTATACCAATTCTTTCAAGAACTAAAAAAAAGTCTCAAAAGTATGGTTTTACAATAGAGTTATTAGAAACCTAGTATATCAGAAAAAATAAAACCTAGAAAAATAGTACATTTAAAAAAAGATTTGTGGGGCTGGGAAGGTGGCTCAGTGGTAGAGCGCTTGCCTTGCATGCCTGAGGCCCTGGGTTCGATTCCTCAGCACCACATAAGCAGGAAAAAAAAAAGCCAGAAGTGGCGCTGTGGCTCAAGTGGTAGAGTGCTAGCCTTGAGCTGAAGAGCTGAGGGACAGCGCCCAGGCCCAGAATTCAGGCCCCACAACCGGACCCCCTAAAAAGAGAGTTGTGCTGGGCATTGGTGGCTCACGCCTGTAATCCTAGCTACTCAGGAGGCTGAGATCTGAGGATCACAGTTTAAAGTCAGCCTGGGCAGGAAAGTCTGTGAGACTCTCATCTCCAATTATCCACCAGAAAACTAGAAGCAGTGCTGTGGCTGGAGTAGTAGAGTGCTAGCCTTGAGCTGAAGAGCTGAGGGACAGCACCAAGCCCAGAGTTCAAGCCCCACGACTGACCAAAAAAAAAAAAAAGTTGTAGTACTTTTGAATATTTATTTAATAACTGTTGAAATGTCCATAAATTAAGCATAAAAATGTATGTATTGAAGGCAAAGGCTAAGTGGTAGAGCACTTGCATGGCGCGCGTGCGCGCACATGAGTGCACACGCGCACACACACACACGCACGCACGCGCACACACACACACACACACTGAGTCCCCAGCACAATAATAAAAAATAATTATCTTTTTAAAAAAGCCCAGTACTAGTGTTATAAACCTATAATCATCACCACTGAGGAAGCTGAGATTTGAGGATCATAGTTTGAAGTCAGCCCAAGCAGACTAAACCTTGAGACTTTATCTCCAATTAATCAACAAAAGGCCAAAACTGGAAGTTTAGCTCAAGTGGTAGAGCACTAGCTATAGTGAAAAAGCTGAGTAAGGCGCTGAGTTTAAGTCCCAGTCCTGGCACACACACAGAAGCATGCATTTTACACTGAATATCATGACTTACTGCAGCAATGTCCTGCTCTGTGTAAAACCACCACTCACCATCAACTCCATTGAATGAGGCAGAAACTTCCTGTACTTCCTTTTTTGATCTCATTGGTGCCCAAGAGCCATCTTCCTTAAACTGGATTTCATCACAATCTGTACAGTACTTCAGGATTTCCATAAATAAGCTATAAAAAAACAATTCAGCCTTAGGATATAACATTTTAAATGAAAATAAATTAGAAATATTACTGTTCAAACATTTAGATCTTCTATGTATTGTACAAGGAAAAAGAAAGAAGAGCAGGTATGGTGGTACATGCCTACGATCTTAGCACTTGCGAAGTAAAAGCAGGAAGAAAATTTGTTTAGGTTCCCTATAACTATGTAGTAAGATCCTGTCTCAAAACATGCAAGCAAAAATGGGCATTGGTGGCTCACGCCTGATATCCTAGCTACTCAGGAGGCTGAGATCTGAGGATCGCGGTTCAAAGCCAACGCCAGCAGGAAAGTCTGTGAGACTCTTATCTCCAATAAACCACTAGTAAACCAGAAGTGGTGCTGTGGCTCAAGTAGTAGAGCGCTCACCTTGAGCTGAAGAGCGCAGGGACAGTGCCCAAGTCCAGAGTTCAGGCCCCATGACTGAAAAACAACAACAACAACAAAAACCATGCAAGGAAGTGGGCAGGCAGGCAAGCAAGAAAGCAAGCAAGTATAGGTAAGAGTATATTTGCTTTCAAAGCTCAGTGTTCACAAGTAAAAATAGTTAGGCTCCAGTGGCTCATGCCTGTAATTCTAGCTACTCAGGAGGCTCAGATCTGAGGATTGCAGTTCAAAGCCAGCTTGGGCAGGATAGTCCATGAGACTCTTATCTCCAATAAACCACCAGAAAACCAGAGGTGGTGCTGTGGCTCAAGTGGTAGAGTGCTAGCCTTGAGCTGAAGAGCTCAGGGACAGTGCTCAGGTCCAGAGTTCAAAACCAATGACTGACAATAAAAGAAAAAAGTAAAAATAGTTACCTAAATTGAGATATATTATGTAAGGAAATATCATGCAACCATGAAAAATGACAAAAAACTTTTAACAAAAATACTCAAGAAAAATAAAGGCAAAAAGATGATCTTTTCAAAAAGTAAAATTATGTGTGATATAAAAAAATGTATGGGGTGAGTGTAGTTGTGGAGGTAGGAGGAAAGAGATGGTAGGAGAGGCAACAATGCTTGATAGGAAATGTACTCATTATCTTGTTCATGTAACTGTAACCCCTCTGTACAGTATTTTTACAATAAAAACTTATTAAAAATTTTTTTTTAATGTATCAGGAACTGGGAAGGTGGCTCAGTGGTAGAGTGCTTGACTTGCATGCATGAGGCCCTGGGTTCGATTCCTCAGTACCATATAAGCAGAAAAGGCCAGAAGGGGCACTGTGGCTCAAAGTGGTAGAATGCTAGCTAGCCTTGAGCTGAAAAGCTGAGGGACAGCACCCATGCCCAGTTCAGGCCCTATGACTGAACAACAACAACAACAAAAGTATCAGTCATCTCTGGGTAGTGATTTTGTGCACACAATTCTTTTTTGCACATTCCAAACTGCCTACAATAAGTATATCTTATTTGATAAAATAAGTAATATATATAAAAAGATACGAGTGAATTTTAAGTCTTGAAAAGTGTCATGTAGACATTAATTTTTTTTTGCCAGTCCCTGGGCTTGAACTCAAGGCCTGGGCACTATCCCTTAGCTTTTTTGCTCAAGGCTAGCACTCTACCACTGGAGCTACAGTGCCATTTCCAGCTTTTTCTGTGTAGTGGTACTGAGGAATCCAACCCAGGGCTTCATGCATGCTAGGCAAGCACTCTACCACTAAGCCACATCCCCAGCCCCTAAAAGAACATTTTTTATTGAATGGAGAAAGGGTGGGCAAACGCAGTCATATATGTGAACATGGAACTAGGAAAACTGAAGGGATGTATGGGGTGGGGGAAGATAGGAAAGAATCACGAAAGGGGTGACAATGATCCAAGATGCTTCGTACTCATAAACTGACACGTTGAATTCAAACCCCTTTGTACAATGGAAACAAAAATCAAAAATCTTAACATCAAATTTAAAGTTTACTGGAAATGCATAACTTTAATCATGGCCAAATTCTTCTGTTATAATGGTAAATAAAATCAATGTATAAAAACTATAATAGGGCTGGGAAGGTGGCTCAGTGGTAGAGTGCTTGCCTTGCGTGCATGAGGCCCTGGGTTCGATTCCTCAGCACCACATAGGCAGAAAAAAAAAAAAGCTGGAAGTGGTGCTATGGCTCAAGTGTGTGCTGGCCTTGAGCTGAAGAGCTAAGGGACAGCACCCAGGCCCCAGAGTTCAGGCCCCATGACTGGACCCCCCCCAAAAAAAAACCCTATAATAATAGCCAAGTAAAGCAAAATCGAAACATAATTTATTAACTTTCTAATTTGCCCCATTTTCCAATTTTTCAATGGGAGAAAGAGAGAGGACCACTTTTTTTTGGGGGGGGGGTGCTGGTCCTAGGGCTTGAACACAGGGCCTGGTACTGTCCCTGAGCTTTTGTGCTCAAGGTTAGTGCTCTATCACTTGAGCCACAGGTCTACTTCCAGCTTTTTGTTGGTTAACTGGAGATAAGAGTCTTATTTCTGTCCAGACTGGTTTCAAATCATAATCCTCAAATCTCAGCCTCCTGGGTAGCTATAATTACAGGCATGGGTCAACAGTGCCCACTCAAGAGAGCACTTTATCACAAGGGAGGAACCTAAAGTAGCATAATGCATATATAGATGGTAAAATATTACTATTTAGTCCAGATTTACTACTAATCATCAGTTTCCCTCCCTCTCTCTCTTCCTTTTTGATGGTGCTAACTAGGCAAAATATCCTTCTTTTCACAATTTATTTTCTTGTTCAGTGGGAAAAAAAGAAAAGAATAAACGGAAGGTATAGAATCATTAGCAGGTATTTGGGAAGACAGATAAAACCCAACAGATATGGCAGTTAAAGTGACTGATTATTGTGATGTAGCAGGTAAAGATGAAACAGAAAAATGAGAGAAGACATATATAGCAATACAGAGAAAAGCAAAGGGAGCAGATATCCAGTTTGTTGGTCAGTTTTAGGAGCCCTGTGACTGAGCCTTTCATCCAGTCTCTAGAAACAGGGTAACTTCTTACTGCAAAGGCCAATTTTTTTTTACAGAATTTTAATTTTTTCATGCTTTCTCTAATATGGTCTGCATGTGTGGAAACAGATCAACTCAGTAAGAAAAGGTGTATTCTTACCTTACTTTGAACTACTAGTGCTTTAAATGGTGCTTTCTTGTTTACGGCTGATGCCTACATGAGTCATATCTCCAGCCTAGCATTTTGCCACTTAATTGGAGATAGGGTCTGTTGGACTTTTCTGCTGGGCTGGCTTCAAACTAGGATCCTTAAGGTCCCAGCCTCCTGAGTAGCTAAGATTCCATTGTGAGCCCACAGTACTTAGCTAATACCAATTTTAATATAATGGAAATCCTATAAATATTTAACTGAGAAAACATCACGTGTAGGGGCTAGGCTTAGTGACTAATGCCTTTAATCCTAGCTACTAGGGTGATGGAGGTAGGCAGGATAGCGTTTCAAAGGCCAGTCTGCTAAATATTAATAAAGACCCTATATCTCAACCAATAAAAGCTACACCGGAAACATGAATAGGAGAACTGTGGTCCAGGCCAACCTAAGCATAAACTTGAAACTCTATCTGAAAAATAGGTGAGGGTAAGGGGAGCTGTTCATGTGATAGAGCACCTGTACAGCAAGCACAAGGCCCTGGGTTCAAACTCACACACCACCAGACTTTTTTTTACTGCAAACCTGACAGCAAACCCAAATAAATAGCCATTTCGAGGTACAAGGAAGAACTTAAAATGACATACCCATCAATAATAAGGTGTTCATATGGTGCCTTCTTATCACAGACAGGACAAACCCAGGTTGGTTTTTTCTCATTCATTTGAATATAAAGAGTTGCATCGAAACACTGCAGGTGAGAACATGTAAGGGCCCTACATGGAATTGTCAGCCGCATTTTACCAAGCTTCAAAAGAGAGGGAAAAAGTAAATGTTAGACAACTGTTGTTCAAAACTTAAGATTTGATAAAAAAGTTCCTGAACTATGTGTATGTGTTCTGATTTAAAGCATTTTGTGCTTTCTTATAAAAGTGAAATAATACATTTTTAATGAAATCTATCTACAGGTTAAAATCAAGCATAGTAATTAAGAGAAACACTGAACTAGAGAAAATAACTACAATAAGGGTTACCTATTCCTGTCTACAGATGGGTTTTTTGTTAAAGGACCCAAAACACCACTGAAACTGTATGTAAAAGCCCCTTTGAATATGTGCATTTTTCCAGAGGGTGAAGAAAAGTTAAGAACCATCTAGGATTAGGAAAAGGAAAAAAGAATGTCTTATTAGATACTACAAGACACACAGATACAGTATTTTCTCTACCAGATTATCTCTGAGATCCTGACACATTCCTCACAATGTATGGCATATTGGCAGCTCTGAGGAAGAGGCAGCTCCACTTCTGTTTTTTTGGTTAACTGGAAATAAGAGTCTCATGGGTGTTCCTGCCCAGGTGGGCTTTGAACCATGACCCTTAGCTATCAGTCCCTTAAGTAGCTTGGTTCATAGGTGTGACCACCAGCACTCTAGCTTAAGTCTGACCTTTAACTCTGAAGTGCAAATTCCTGCTGAGTATTTTACTACTGCACAAATATTAAGAAAACCACAGATTAAAAATCCTAGATAAGGGGCTGGGAAGGTGGCCCAGTGGTAGAACACTTGCCTTGCATGCATGAGGCCCTGGGTTCGATTGCTCAACACCACATATGCAGAAAAAAAAAAGCCGAAGTGGAGCTGTGGCTCAAGTGGTAGAGTGCTAGCCTTGAGCTGAAGAGCTGAAGAGCTGAGGGACAGCGCCCAGGCCGAGTTCAGGCCCCACGACCGGACCCCCCCTTCCCCCCCACCAAAAAAATCCTAGGTAAGGAGCCAGGTGCCGGTGGCTCATGCCTGTAATCCTAGCTACTTGGGAGGCTGAGATCTGAGGATCACGGTTCAAAGCCAACCTGGGCAGGAAAGTCCGTGAGACTCATCTCCAATAAACCACTTGAAAATCGAAGTGGCTCTGTGGCTCAAGTGGCTGAGTGCTCGCCTGGAGCTGAAGAGCTGAGGGACAGCACCCAGGCCCAGAGTTCAAGCCCCATGACCGACCAAAAAAAAAAAAAAATCCTAGCTAAGACTGGATGCTGGTGGCTCATACCTGCACTACTAAGGAGACTGAGATCAGAAGATTGAGGCTCAAAAGCAGTCTGGGTAGAAAAGTCTGTGAAAACCCATCTTCAAAATAACCAGCAAAAAAACCTGGCTGGAGCTGCCTGGCTGGCTCAAGTAGTAGGGTACCAGCTAGGCAAGCAAGCTCAAGTGGTAGAGCACCAACCTTGAGCAAAAAAGACACCCAAGAGTGCAAGGTCTTGAGTTCAAGCCCCAGTACCACGTCACACACACGCACGCACGCACACGAGAGATTCACTACTTTACAATTACTTTTCCCCAGTATTTAAATAAATTCCTTGTAAGTAAAATACTAGTTTCCTTTACAACACAGGTTGTTACAATTTTTTACTAATTACTTCAGGAATTTTTAACAGTAATATAAAGAAAAAAAACCTGAACATGTTTTCAAAAGACTAGCTAGAGCTAGGTGCCTGTGGCTTATACCTGTAATCCTAGCTACTCAGAGGCTAAGATCTGAGGATACCAAGTTTTGAAGCCAGTCTATGCAGGAGAAGTCCATGTGACTCCTATCTCCAACTAATCAGCAAAAACCTGGGCATAGAAGTGTGGCTCAAGAGGTACAGTGCCAGCCTTGGGCAAAAGAAAGCTAAGAGACAAAATCCAGGTCCTAAGCTCAACCCTGCTCCTTCAAACATACATACATATATATATATACACACACACAGAGAAGAAAAGACTGTCTATAAAGAAGAATCAGAAAAAAAGTTAGAGGAATAGATGGAAATATCCAAGATGGGAAGATTTGGTTGTATCTCAATTTCCTAAAGTTTTCTAATAAGCATGAATTCTTAACACCAAAGAAAAGCTGTATTTTTTTTTGGTAAAGATTTTTAAAGTTAATTTACTTTATTGTTATTAAAGAGGTGACGTACATAGGACTAATAATTACATGAGTCAGATAATGAGTACATTTCCTTTCATACAGTGTTTTCTGTTTCCTCATTCTCTCCCAGTCTCTCCCTCATATCTCCACCTATGAGTTTTATAGTTCACTTCCATCAGTGTCCAGTGGAAAAGTTGTATTTTTTTGAAGAGCAATATATAGTATTATAAACTAATTCATGAGCTAAAAATGATTTCAGATTGTGTTTAAAGTTTAATTATAAGAGACTCAGATGTAGGACAGATAAATTTAATTTCTTTTTGAACTCAGGGCCTTGCGCTTTCTAGGCAGGAGCTCTACCACTTGAGCCACATCCACAGCCCAATTCTTTGTTTCTTTAAGAATACAATAACGTCATCATCATCTTACATTAGGAAGATTTCAATATAGAGAGCATTCAATATCAAGCCTGCTTGAATAATCCAGGCAAATAAGGAAACAAATGCATCCATTAACTTTTTAGTTTGTTCAAAGTTTAGGTGTGGTTAATTTGATTAACTGTAGCACAAATGGCAATCAAACAGCAATTTGCTGTTATTTTTTTACATATTTCCATATGAAAGCCATGTTCAACTACCATCCCTACTATATTGGTGAACTCAATACTAACTTTTTTTTTTTTGAGATTTTAATAATTTGGTCAAGTCTTGGTATCATACACCATCATTTAAATGATGTTTCCAAATGCATAACAAATTTAATTTTTTAGGCTAGTTTCTTTCCTTTTCTTTTTCAGTGCTGAAGAACAATTTTGTTTTTTTGGTTGGTAGAGGAGGTTTGAACTCAGGGTCTGGGTGCTGTCCCTGAGCTTTCTGATCAAGGCTAGCAACTCTACCACTCTGAGCCACAGCTCCACTTCTGATTTTCTGGTGGTTAACTGCAGGTAAGAGTCTCAGGGACTTTCCTACCTGGGCTGGCTTTGAACAATGATCCTCAGATCCCAGCCTTCTGGGTAGCTAGGATTACACAGGCCTGAGCTACTGGCGCCTGGCTTAGAATTAAGAGTTTTTAACTGTAGATTCTTTTTTTGGTCAGTCATGGGGCTTGAACTCTGGGCCTGGGCACTGTCCCTCAGCTCTTCAGCTCAAGGCTAGCGCTCTACCACTTGAGCTACAGCGCCACTTCCGGTTTTCTGGTGGTTTATTGGAGATAGGAGTCTCACGGTCTCTCCTGCCCGGGCTGGCTTTGAACTGCGATCCTCAGATCTCAGCCTCCTGAGTAGCTAGATTACAGGCGTGAGCCACCAGCGCCCTGCTGAACTGTAGATTCTTATAGCTTTTATTGTCAAATAACTAAATAAGATGTGTGGGTAATCAAGGCCAGACTTTTATCAGAAGAGAACTATTTTTAAAAGTAAAAGCTTTATAAATACACTGAGATGATTTCATACCTGAGCTTGAGATATCAATTATTTGAAGACATTTAGGTAAGTAAGTTTTAAGTGTAAGGATTATCTATCTTGTCTACCCTATCTCTCTCTCTATCTACCTACCTACCTACCTATCTGGTACTAGAGTTTGCATTCTTGTACAATAGCGTGTCAGGCAGATGTCCCCATCCCTTTTCTGCTTTGGTTACATATATTTTGGGTAGCATCCTCCTCTCCCTTTCCCCCTTTTGCCCATGGCTGGCCTTCGAATCAGATCCATCTGATTTCAACAGCCAAGTACATTGCAAGCATGTGCCACTACCACTCCTGGCCAAATGAAGGATATTTTTAAGACTTTAGATTCCAAATTCTGTGCCTTGGTAGTCTATCAAGGGTTGAATATATTTTAAAGTAAACAATTTGTCAAATACTGAAAACACTTAACGAACAGGACAAATGTGGAGCCAGGCGCTGGTCAGTTACACAGAGGGCTGAGATCTGAGAATCAAAACTTGCCCAGGAAGGAAAGTCATGACTCTTATCTCCAATTCACCACCAGAATATGGGAAGTGGTATGGTGGCTCAAAGTGGTACAGTGCTAGCCTTGAGCAAAAGAGCTTAGGGGAGCTACTGAGTTCAAGCCCTCCCCCCATCCCCTCCCCCCGCAACCATGAACCCCCCTCAAAAAAGTATAAATGTATGCAAGGCTTCAAAACAAACATTAGTTAACACTTACTGGACACAGTAGAGAAACCCTTAGGCTGGTTGTAGCTATTTCACTGTCTGGGTCCGCAGTTAATTTCTCTTTAACTGAAATTCAAGAAGAAAACAAAAGAGTAGAACAAGTTTATTAAATGTACATTATGATGCAACTTTAAAACTTAAAATAGAAAACAAGTAAAATTAAAATAATTCACTGCTATTCCCTCCTAATCAATCAAATGGAAACAAAAACTATGATAGGGCTGACAAAGACTACACTACAGTAACAAAAGGAATCGTTATAATGGGCTGACATACTCAAGTAATAAAAGTCTTTTTCCTTTTAATAACTCTTAAAATGATAAAGATCTTCTTCTTCTTCTTCTTTTGTTTTGTTGGTCATGGGGCTTGAACTCTGGGCATGGGTGCTGTCCCTGAGCTCTTCAGCAGAAGGCGCGAGTGGCTCTACCACCTGAGTCACAGCGCCACTTCTAGTTTTCTGGTGGTTTATTGGAGAGAAGATTTTCATGGCCTTTCCTGCCCTGGCTGACTTTGAATCATAATCCTCAGAGCTCAGCCTCCTGACTAGCTAGGATTACAGGTGTGAGCCACTGGCACCTGGCAAGATTTTCTTTTTTAAAAAACTATGACTTTAGCCAGGTGCCAGTGGCTCATGCCTGTAATCCTAGTTACTCAGGAGGGTGAGATTTGAGGATCGAGGTTCAAAGCCAGCTCGGGCAGGAAAGTCTGTGAGACTCTTTTTGTTTGTTTGTTTGTTTTTGGGTCCGGTTGTGGGGCCTGAATTCTGGGCCTGGGTGCTGTCCCTCAGCTCTTCAGCTCAAGGCTAGTGCTCTACCACTTAAGCCAGAGCGCCACTTCCAGCTTTTTTCTTTTTTTGCTTATGTGGTACTGAGGAATCGAACCCAGGGCCTCGAGCATGCAAGGCAAGGGCTCTACCACTGAGCCACCTTCCCAGCCCGTCTGTGAGACTCTAATCTCCAATAAACCACTAGAAAACCGGAAGTAGTGCTGTGGCTCAAGCGGTAGAGCACTTGGCCTTGAGCTGAAGAGCACAGGGACAGTGCCCAAGCCCAGAGTTCAAGTCCCATGACCAACAAAAACAAAACAAAACAAAAAAACCTGACTTGGGGCTGGGAATGTGGCTTAGTGGTAGAGTGTTTGCCTAGAATGCATGAAGCCCTGGATTCGATTCCTCAATACAACATAAACAGAATAAGCTAGAAGTGGTGCTGTGGATCAAGGGGTAGAGTGCTATCCTTGAGCAAAAGAAGCTCAGGGAGCTGGGCACCAGTGGCTCACGCCTGTCATCCAACCTACTCAGGAGGCTGAGATCTGAGGATCACAGTTCAAAGCCAGTCTGGGCAGGAAAGTCCATGAGACTCTTATCTCCAATTTACCACTAGAAAACCAGAAGTGGTGCTGTGGCTCAAGAGGTAGAGTGCTCGCCTTGAGCTGAAGAGCTGAAGGACAGCACCAAGGCCCAGAGTTCAAGCCCCATGACCAAAAAAAAAAAGCTCAGTGACAGTGCCCAGACCCTGAGTTCAAGCCCCAGGACTGGCAAAACAACAACAAAATTATGATTAGGGCTAGGGATGTAGCTTGGTGCTAGCAGTGCTTGACTAGCAAGCACGAGGCCCTGGGTTCCATTTCTTGGTATCACATAAAGAGAAAATAAATAACAACAACAACAAAAAAACAACTATGACTAATATTATGTGCACTCTTTTATTTGAAGAGATAACAATTATAGCAGTAGTTTTTAAGCTGTGCACCAGTGGCTCTCACCTGTTCTCAATCCTAGCTACTCAAGTAGTTAAGATCTGAGAATCCCTGTTTAAAGCCTATGAGGAAGAAAAGTCCACAGGAAGATGGAAGTATGGCTCAAGTGGTACAGAGCCATCCTTGAGTGAAAAAGCTAGGCAAGGGGACAAGGCTCAGCAAGCCTCAGGCTGGCACAAAAAAAGGGGGGGGGAGACAAGGCCCCAAGTTCAAGTCCCAATATTGGTATGAAAGGAAAAAAAGGAGCTTGTATAATTTTTTTGGGGGGGGGTCAGTTGTAGGCTTGAATTCTGGGCCTGGGCACTATCCCTCAGCTCTTCAGCTCAAGGCTAGTGCTCTACCACTTGAGCACAGTGCCGCTTCCAGATTTCTGATGGTTAATTGGAAATAAGAATCTCACAGACTTTCCTGCCTGGGCTGACTTTGAACCTCCACCCTCAGATCTCAGCCTCTTGAGGAGTTAGGATTACAGGTGTGAGCTACCAGTGCTGGGCACTTATATATATATATATATATATATATATATATATTTTTTTTTTTTTTGGGTCATGGGGCTTGAACTCTGGGTCTGGGTGCTGTCCCTCAGCATTTTAGCTCAAGGCGAGTGCCCTACCGCTTGAGCCACAGCACCACTTCCGGTTTTCTAGTGGTTTATTGGCGATAAGAGTCTCACGGATTTTCCTGCCCGGGGTTGGCTTTGAACCTCAATCCTCAGATCTCAGCCTCCTGAGTAGCTAGGATTACAGGTGTGAGCCACCGGTGCCCAACTACTTTTATAAATTTTTAACCTCATATAACATTTTCTCACAGACTTTCCTGCCAAGACTGGGTTTGAAATGTAAGCCTCAGATCTCAGCCTCCTGAGTAGGTAGGATTACAGGTGTGAGCCACTGATACCTGGTGTGCGCGCGCGCGCACGCACACACACACACACACACACACACATATATTATATATATAATATATACATATTATATATATATTTGAGTCATACATTTATATGTAATTAAGTTATTTGTCCTTCTGGCAAATCTGGAATCTATACTTAAATCTTTTCAGGTCAAACTTCCTTTTTTTGTCTTTTCTTTTTCAGTGTTGGGTATTGAACTCCAAAACTAACAATTATTTTTCTTTTTCTTTGCCAATCCTGGGGCTTGTACTCAGGGCCTGAGCAATGTCCCTGAGCTTCTTTTGCTCAAGGTTAGCACTCTACCACTTGAGTTACAGTGCCACTTCCGGCTTTTTCTGTGTATGTGGTACTGAGGAATCAAACCCAGGGCTTCATGCACGCTAGGCAAGTGCTCTACCACCAAGCCACCTTTCTAGCTCAAGACTAACAATTCTTAAATGAATAGCTAGATTATAGGTGTGAGCCACCGGTGCCCAGCCAGATTTTTTTTTTAAAAACAAAACAAAAGAAAACCTATCCTTCAATTTAATATATAAAGTTCTTTATATTTCCCATCTGGAAACCTGAGGCACCAGTTAACTCTGAAAACCTCAATTAATAACAATAGAAAACAGAGTAAGTGCCTAAATTAAATACTCTAATAATTAGAAACTGTCCCATAGTAACTTTTTTTTTTTGTCGGTCGTGGGGCTTGAACTCTGGGCCTGGGCGCTGTCCCTCAGCTCTTCAGCTCAAGGCGAGCGCTCTACCACTTGAGCTACAGCGCCACTTGCGGTTTTCTGGTGGTTTATTGGAGATAGGAGTCTCACGGTCTCTCCTGCCGGGGCTGGCTTTGAACTGCGATCCTCAGATCTCAGCCTCCTGAGTAGCTAGGACTACAGGCGTGAGCCACCAGCGCCCGGCTCCCATAGTAACTTTAAAGTCTACATTGTATAGGGAGCATTAGGTATTTGTATGTATACTCAACCTAGGATTTGAGGGCTGCTGCCTAGCTAAGTGTGAGCTATAACACCCAATAAAGAAAATGAAAAAAGGGAGAGAACACTCTAATAAGCAAGGATGACATCAGAGCTTATGTACACTGTGCTAATAACCATGGGTAAAGAACTCTGTGTTTATAAAACACGTCTGGCTTTGGCACTTTACCAGAACTGGGATTGTTTTTTGCCAAGGGACTCTGGGATATTTGTAGCATCACTCAGGACTATTCAAAATTACCAATACAGAGCAACGGCCTCAAGAGAGCCGGCATGAGGCACACATGTCTGTCCCGTCATGTGCCTAACAGTCCAAGGGCCAGGTGTTCCCCAGACCCGTTAAAAACATGTTTCCATAAATAACTGACTTCAGCTAAGATGTACCTCTGAAGTATACTCAGCACTGTAATTTAGAATTGACTGCTGAGTTAGAGGGGGGAAGGTATGCCAGACTAAAAAAGGTTACTTAATGACCTGGAAATCCCAATTTAGTCTTCACTATTTTATAAGCTGACTTTCGTGCCCCAAAACCATAACCCCCCACCCCCGCTTTGTAGTTTGGAAAGTATAGTCAGCAAAGTATTATGCCATTTAATAACATATGAAGAATAGGCACTTGCTATTATTTACCCAATTTTAGCCCTTCCCTCCCAATCTTAGCTAGTCCTTCCCCTTTCCTCTACCTCCGCCTTCTTTTCTTCCTTCCTTTCCTCCCCTCTCTCTTCCTTCTTTTCTCCCTCACTTTTCCATCCTCTCACCCCATCCCATCTCTTTTGCCAGTACTGAGGATTGGACTTGTACTCTTAGATAGCTTTCTCACTCAAGGCTGCTGCTGCTTTGCCACTTGAGCCACATTTCCATTTCCAGCTTCTTGTTGGTTAACTGGAGATAAGAATGTCTAGGAGTTGTCTGTGTGGGATGTCTTCCAATTAAAATCCAGCCTCCTGAGTAGCTAGGATTACAGGTGTGTGGCACCAGCACCGTTCTCTAACCAAACTTTTTCATAAAGGTTTTTTCAAATAATAGTAATTTATCGAGATAATTAAGACCGGCCAAAATAAACATGCAAATGTAAATTTAGTGATTACTATGATGTTTAATTTTAGATACAAACATGGCTTGATTAAGGAATATGCAATAGCTTCTAATATGTGTGTGTATATTTCTGAGTATGTCTATGAGGGGGTTTCTGGAGGAAACTGACATGTAAATCCATGTACTGTGTTAGGGTATATCTGCTTTCAATGTGGGCACTATGCAATCAACCTGGGCAGATAAAACCACAAAACTCCATTGCCAATTCCATCAAAAAGCTGGCTAGAAGCATGGTTCAAATGGGAGAGTACTACCAATGCAGCACTAACTATAAGACAAGCAAGTGTGAGGCTAGAGTTCAAACCCCAGTATCAGCAAAATAGTGGTAAGGGGTGGGGGGACAATAACAAATAAACGAAAAACTGAGCATCTTTTTAATACAGGTACTGCGTTAAAAAAATAATTCCAAGAAGATTAAATTCCTGCCCAGATATACTGACAGTCTATTAAGGAGTGAATGTTCTCTGTGAGATTATTTCTAAAATGCTCTTAATGGAAGCTGTTTTCAACTCTTGCTTTTAGAAGTTCTAAAATGCCTCCCAGAAGTCAAACATGAAGGATAACTGGAGTTAGCCGAAGGAGGTAGCTGGGAAGTTTAAGACAGAGTGAACAATGACAGGAGGAAAGGAAAAGAATTTAGGTATTCTTGAAATGCAAAGGAGGAGGGGACAATAAATACAGATGAATTGGAACTATGTAATTTAATGTCACTTTCTACCAGACTGCAAACTTCGGGAGACAAAGGGATGATGCACTCTTGTTTAATAATACATTCTCCTGTGCTTGAAACACAGAACATTCTTCATGTAATTTCTTAAACGAGAATAAATGAATAAAAGATTAACTTTGAGCAGAAAAAGGGACAATTTCTCTAACACTGGAAGGATAAAATGAAGATGGGCACAAAAATAGGTTAAGTTGAAAAGTAGTTATGGCCATACTAAAAGAAGAAATGAGCAGTTTAGAGATTTCATTTCCTGTAACCCCTTTTTGTGACATTGTCAGGGTATTTAGAGAAGGAGGAACAGTGAGTAGAATATGGCTAAGGCTTCTCTTGTGAAGGGGCAAGAAAAAAGAAAGAGGAACTTGACAAAGAACTCTAGTAAAGAACACGTAAAAGACTTTTGTGATAGTTGTGAAAACTACAAGACAAAAACCTTATTAAACAAATGAATCAATGGATGGATTTTTCTCTGTGAAATGTCTAAATACATTATTCCTGCAAGAACATATAGTGACTGACTTAAGAAAACTTTGCTAGGAGAATTTATTTATAAGATTAAGAATAACATAATGGATATATCTTCAAGTAATTTGATAATTTCAAAAATAACTGAGACATATGTTTTCTTAATATTTTACTTACACAATTCACTGGATAGGGTTTTTTTTTTTCTTTTAGATAACACAAAGGTTAATACAGTTAATTAGAGTAAATCTCTTACTTGTAGAATTCAAATTAATGTTCCAATGTTCCATTAGTTTACCTGGCCATTAGTTTACCAGGCTAAGATACATACAGTGACAAAAATCTCACTCAGTGTATATCCTGTTAGCAACATAAGCTGATTGATTGATTGATTTATGTCTGTCATGGAGCTTGAACTCTGGGCCTGGGCACTGTCCCTGAGCCCTTCAGCTCAAGGCAAGCACTCTACCACTTGAGCCACAGGGCCACTTCCAGTTTTCTGATGGCTAACTGGAGATAAGAGTCTCAAGGACTTTCCTGAGAGCTTCATATCTCAGCCTCCTGAGTAGCTAGGATTATCGGTATGAGCCACTGATACCCGGCAAGCTGTTTTTTGTTTTGTTGTTGTTATTGTTGTTGTTTTTGCTGTTTAACAGGGGCTTATTGGGATTCCTTAGAGAAAATGCAATTCCAGGTCCACCTTCCCATTCTCCCTCCAGATGGTGCTAGAGTAAGTGGAGAAGATTGTTAAATATAATGGCTCTATTTACCTTATTTCTTGGTATTCTCTTTTCCACACAGGCTCACATAATTTCATGATGCTTTCTGATTAGCATTTTGAAGCAAGTATAACCAGCAGGATTATGAAAAAAGAAAAATTCTTTCTTGCCCTCTCCTTCAAGGTAGATATTTATCTGTCTCTTCTTTCAGGATTCTCAGTATTTCCTGTCTTTGCTGTATGGTACTCACTTCTCTTGATTCCAGAACAGTGCTGTCTTTCTAGCTGTCTATCCCCACCTGTAGATTAATGCTCCCCTCTTGACTCAATATTATTGCTAGTTTTTTTAAATGTCCAGTCAGTTTCTAAAACTCTTTTTTGTTTGCTTATGTGATACTAAGGAACTGAACCTCATGCATGCTGGGCAAGTACTCTGCCACTAAACCACATTCCCGGCCCGGTTCCTTGAGCTCAAGTGATCCTCCAAATTCAGTCTACCAAGTAGTTGTGGCTACAGAAATCCACCCCCATGCCCAGCTACTTGAATTTTCAAAAGCACCCTTTTTATACAGAACCTGCTAATGAGCTATTAAAGGTATATTATTATTATTTTGCCAGTTGTGGGGCTTGAACTGAGGGCCTGGGCCCTGTCCCTAAGTTTCTTTTGCTCAAGGCTAGCAATCTACCACTTGATCCACAGTGCCATTTCTGGCCTTTTCTGTTTATGTGGTACTGAGGAATCCAACCCAGGGCTTCATGTATGCTAGGCAAGCACACTACCACTAAGCCACATTCCCAGCCCCAAAATTAATAATTATTAAAGGGGCCTGTCTAGGATACTAGACCTGAAAAATTAAAGCAAATAGCTCCTCCTCTTCTATCACATCTACTTTTAGATATTAAGTTACAAGAATGGTTTAGTGGTAAAGTGTTTGCCTAGCATGCATGAAGCCCTGGGTTGGATTCCTCAGCACCACATAAACAGAAAAAGCCAGAAGTGTCACTGTAGCTCAAGTAATAGAGTGCTAACCTTGAGCAAAAGAAGCTCAGGGACAGAGCGCCCAGGTCCTGAGTTCAAGCCCCAGAACTGGCAAAAAAAAAAAAAAACAAAAAAAAACTAAAGGGGTTATTTGCATCTGTCTTCTCCTTTGAGATGTTAAGAAGCTGTAGGCTAAGTGCTAAGAGACACAGAATTAGAAGACATGTCTAGGCCAAAGGAAAGTCCTACCGTCACCTATGATGACTTATTTTTTAATTTCCTATTTTATTTGACAACCTAAAATTAATGCTTGCTAAAACTTCCAACTTATGTCTCCCCCTCTCCCTCCCCCCCTCTTTGGTCAGTAGTGCGCTTGAACTCTGGGCCTGGGCACTGTCCCTGAGCTCTTTAGTTCAAGGCTATCTATCACTTGAGCCACAGCACCACTTCTGGTTTTCTAGTTGCTTATTGGAGATAAGAGGCTCATGGACTTTCTTGCCTGGGCTGGCTTTGAACTGCGATCCTTAGATCTCAGCCTCCTGAGTAGCTAGGATTATAGGCATGAGCCACCAGTGCCTGGCAAGTCTCTCCTTTTTGTGATACATCTTTAAATTCTTTTCACCTGTGGATCCCAAAATCCTGCATTTTGTAGAAACTAAGAAGCTGAGAAAAACCTCTCCTGTCTTATTCCCATGCCCTTCCTATTAAAAAATCTGATGGTGAGATCCATTATTCAACTCACATCAAGAATACATAAAGGAAAGCTACCCAACTGCTGAGTCCTTGTCCCTAAATTCATTTATGAAGAACCTGCTCCTGGCAAAGAGCAGAATAACAGAACTCTGTTTCCACTGACCTCAAAAACTGAGGACAGTAAATCCAAGATTTTACATTTCAAATTCAATACATCAAAATGAGCCCTCTAGCAAGTCACACCAAAGAATCCAGACTTCAGAAAGGCTTTAGGAATCATGTGTCACAAACCTCTTGTTACACATAAGAGTTACTCACCCAGGGCCACTGGGTTTATTATGGCATAACTTACCTTCTTATTTCTTCTACCTTATTGTATATTTTTCCTGGGCCTAAAATAATTTTCTCAAAATGTATGTCAAGACCTCATCTCTAAAAATTCCTGAAATATTTTTGTAGCAAAATATTCTTGTGTTTGATGTGTCTTACAAAAACAGATGATAAAATACTACTCATAACAAAGATGTTAAAACTCCTCTTAGGTCTTGTTTTACAAGCTTACAATACAAGGTTCTCAAGAGTTTTTAACACTCTGGAGCTGGGAAGGTGGCTCAGCGGTAGAGTGCTTGTCCTTGCATGCATGAGGCCCTGGGTTCGATTCCTCAGCACCACATAAGCAGAAAAAGCTGGAAGTGGTGCTGTGGCTCAAGTGGTAAGAGTGCTAGCCTTGAGCTGGAGAGCTGAGGGATAGTGCCCAGGCCCAGAGTTCAGGCCCACAACCGACAAAACAAAAACAAAAAAAATCTCGAGTTTTTAACATTCCATCACAGGCTGTATATTAAAAACAAAAAACCTAAAATTTCTCAGGTTGAGAAAAACACTAACCCTTAGCAAAAAAATTCAGCTATATAAATGAAGTAAGTTTATAATACGTACTTAAAGCTCTAGAATGATCCGGATTCCTTATTCCTTTTGCTCGTAACCTCTGAAGAAGAACTGTTGAGGACAACTGTTTTACAAGATATACTGCCATGGAATAGGTCTGGGGGGAAAAAAAAAGATGTAAGTAAAACAGTACAGCTATTTTAATTCCACAACAATATAGAAAAAAAAAGCCCACTTCTTAAAGTACCTCTTATGTTTCAAGCACTGTCTTAGGTGTTTTCATGAGCAGTATTTCATTTATTCTTAACCACAAAGCACCTGAGGTGGACACTAGCCTGTTTTTATGGATAAGGAAACTGAGGTATAAAGAAGTAAAAGAATCTGTCCTAATTTTGCAACTTTCAAATGACATACCTAGAACCTAAAACCAGGTCTTCCTGTTTTTATAAGACCTGACTGCTTATGCTTGAAACTAATGACTTTAAAGTACCTGTAAGAAAGAACAATGATAAAACTAAATATAAATCAAGACTACTGAAAATCATAAACCATACTTAGTAGTATTTAGTAGGCAGTAGATATATATTTAAAATAATATTTATTTATTTATTGGTCAGTCATGGGACTTGAACTCTGGGCCTGGGCGCTGTCCTTCAGCTCAAGGCTAGCCTCTACCACTTGAGCCACAGTGCCACTTTCAGTTTTCTGGTGGTTTATTGGAGATAAGAGTCTCACAGACTTTCCTGCCGGAACTGGCTTTGAACCATGATCCTCAGATATCAGCCTCCTGAGTAGTTAGGATTACAGGCATGAGCCACTGGTGCCAGACTAAAATAATAGTTATTAAAAAGTTATTTGAATAAAGTTACAAATCAGATTATCAGAGTGGCTTCCTGGTTTTTATCTTTTAGCCTTTATGTCTTCAACTAGCTTTTTTTTCTTTTTGGAGCTGTTGCTGAAGCTTAAAGCATCACACTCATACTTAGCTTTTTGTTTCTATCTTTTGAGTCACACTCACTTCTGGCTTTTTGTTGGTTAATTCAACATAAGAGTCTCTTGGATTTGTCTTCCTGAGTTGGTTCTAAACTGAGATTCTCAGATCTCAGCCTGTAGAGTAGCTAGGATTGCAGGTGTGAGCCACCAGTGCTGGCTCAACTAGTTCTTGAAGAGGCTCTACTTGGGCCATGACCACAATACACAAAGAGAGTAATTAAGGTTTGCAAAGAGAAGTACTGGTTTGGTAAGTGAATTACCAGTAGAGGGAATTAGCCAGGATGGTTGGGGGAGAAGAAAAGTTAACAAGC
This sequence comes from Dipodomys ordii, assembly GCF_000151885.1. Classification (NCBI taxonomy): domain Eukaryota; kingdom Metazoa; phylum Chordata; class Mammalia; order Rodentia; family Heteromyidae; genus Dipodomys; species Dipodomys ordii. The sequence goes on along the minus strand of NW_012267231.1, from coordinate 12,969,362 downwards.
CAGGCTGGATGAAGGGTACATATTGGATAAGAGGAAGAAAAAAGAGCACAAGGGAGGAGAGAAGTCTAAATAACAAGAATCCTTTTTTACTTGATGCTAGGATCAAGTGGCAGATCAAAAATACTTAAAGCAAAGTAAAATAAAATTTGTATCATCTTATAGTTTATAGCTAGCCATAGTTCTCAAACAGTCTTTACCTATAACTACTTCATTTAAAACTTTACTGAAGGGGGCTGGGAAGGTGGCTCAGTGGTAGAGCGCTTGCCTTGCATGCATGAGGCCCTGGGTTTGATTCCTCAGCACTACATAGCAAAAAGAAAAAAAGCTGGAAGTGGCACTGTGGCTCAAGTGGTAGAGTGCTAGCCTTGAGCTGAAGAGCTGAAGGACAGAGCCCAAGGCCCCATGACCAGAACCGCCCCCAAAAAAAACCTTTACTGAAGGCCTACAAAAGATAGCTAAGTACTGTTCAAGGAAAGACTATATTAGTTGAATTATAATCATATAACTTATTTGCTTAATGCTTCAAGCATAATAGAAACTAAAGAAATGCTAATCAACACTAAGATTCTACACTGACAGCTTTAATTTCCAGGACTTGAAATTACCCTAAGGCTTTATATAAATATTTAAGATGAGAGCAAGTAAAAAACACCACAAGTTCAGCAAAAAGATATGTTCACTCTAGTTGAAACATGTAACTAAATAGCCATTCCTACTGAGAGTAAGGAATTATATTTAACATTCCATGAGAGGTTCTGCAGCAAAAATTCCAACAGTGTCATAGTAATCCTTCTGGGTAGATAAAAAAGAGTATTCCTGTTTTACCCTTCAAGGTGCTTTGTAATATCAACTACTGCTATATAATTGCATAGTTATTTTTGTTTATTCATTAGATACTTTCTGCATAATCAAAACACAATCTACTCATTATGTCCCCTTTTATAACAGTATTTAAATAATTTCTCTACAAATAATCCAAGTTAATAAATGCCAAATATGGTAAATTTTTCTGACTTAGGCCAAGAAATTACAAAAATATCTCACTTATTTTCTTCAGGCATTGTATTAACTCTCCTATTTTCTTAGAGAATATATATTTATAACTTTTTTTTCTTGAGATAGGGCCTTGCTATAGCACCAGGATAATGATGAACTCATGAACCAGCTGACTAAAATATCAAAGTAATTATCACACACAACATAAATTTAAGATAGGTTAATTTTATTTTATTTTTCATTGGTCATGGCACTTGAACTCAGGGCCTGGGAACTGTCTCTGAGTTCTTTTGCTCAAGACTAGTGCTCTACCACTTTAAGCCACAGCACCATTTCCACTTTTCTGGTGGTTAACTGAAGATAAGACTTCCCTGTCTGTGCTGGCTTTGAACTGTGATCCTCAGATTTCAGCCTCCTGAGTAGTTAGGATACAGGTGTGAGCTATTGGTGCCTGGCTAGATTTAATATTTAAAGGTAAAAGTCTAGAAGGTCAACTTATTTACCTAAGTTTGGAAAAAACAGACTAAGCATGATGGAGAAAAGGAAAAAAATACAAAGCAAAGAACTGAATAAGATTTGGCGCTATAAGGTACAGATTTTGTTTTTTTTAAATAAGACTGTGTTGAGAGATACCCAAATAAACAGTGAAAGAGGGAAAGTACATCTGTGAATCTTTCAAAAAAATTGGTCAGTACTCACAAAATTTCTTAAAAATTTTCATGCTTTTTGCCACAGCACTTCTACTTTTGATAATTACTGAAAGAAAATTATCACGCATGCAAAGCTATACCTATTAGGATAATTTTCAAAATGTTCTTAGGAATAGCAAAAGATAATCTACAAGTCAAGTGCTCAACCACAGGGATAGACTAAACAATGGCATAGAAAGACTTATGATAAATTGTGAAATGAAGGATCAGGTTATAAAACACTGGATAATGCATGAACCTATTTTTCAAATGGAAACATGAATAAAATTTATTGTATGACAAAAAGGCTTTAGCAACTCATTTTACAGTATAATAATTTAAATATAAACTCAGGTACTCATGGTGATTAATTTTTCCTTATAGTAGGAAAATCTGGTAAATATAAAAATTACTTACTCTTCCAATTTCTGCAGTCCAAGAAACAACAATTGTGTTTGGTACTGTTGTAGACAATCGGACAAGTGAGGTGATATTAATTGGTCGGCTGGGTCGCTTTGGTTCCACACCATTTTTAGTAGGTGGAAGGTAGCCCTAAGAAAGAAATATAATTTATTCCAATTTATATCTACAATTATTTCAGCTTCAACTTCTTAAAAAATATATATATAAACGCACTGGAAAAAAGAATGTTTCAACAAAAAGGAGAAAAGAAAACTTTATTTCTAAGAGTTACCTGAGTTATTATCTCTCCAGACAACCCCCCCCCCCCAGTCTCATTACACTAAGCCTGAAAAAATGTTACTATTAGAAATCCCTTAAATTCAAGAATTAGGATCAATTCATAAATAGCTAGACACAACTCATTCCCTTTCCCCTGTGTAAGGCACATCGTTCAAATCTTCCATTCATTCACAGGCTCACAGATTCTTGTGAACCTAGTGTTGAAAACATTTCTCCCTAAAATCCAGCATAAAACTATTTCATCTAGTAGTTAACTTGTAAAAGAATTTCACTAACTCACACAAATACATACACACACACAAAGCTCCAAAATAAAAATGTTTTCTTAATGAAATACTAGGATTAACAACAGCTGTAGTTACTAATTAAGATAGTTATATTGGTAATGTGTTTTGAAAATTAGCTTTAGAACTTACAGGAAGGCTGCAGGGTTTTGTATTCACTTTCACACAAAGATTGGGCGGGAAATGATCTTCTTGTGGACAACTAGTTTCTGATAAACAAAACCTACACAATACAGATCAAGTTTAATTTTTTTTTATTAAAACAACTTCATTACCAAATATAAGAATGAAATAATTCACACATGAATAAGTATATGCCAACAGGCTTAAGATAACAAAATGACCTTTGAACAACATGAATTTCAACTGCATAGATCCACTTATATACAGATTTTGTGTAGATTTGGAAATGTATAACAATGTAAATAAAGTGCAATGTCATAAGAAATATATATATATATACACATGTAGATAGTAGTCCAATTTGTTATTTATTATATGGAATATGCACAAAAAATTAGATCTTATAAAAATTTAAACACATAAACCATATGGGCACCATTCTGTCAAGAGAATGTAAACAAACATAATGAAGTATTAAATCAGAAAAAAAACCATAAAATGAGTTGCAGTACTTTTAACAATCATTTCATAGCTACCTACTGTTGTAGTTGTTGACAACCTCAAGTGTTGTTAAGTGTCCACTCAAAATGCCCTGTGGCACAGGTCATCTTGGTTTGAATAGTCCCTCTCTCCTGTAAACTGCCTACAGTAGTAAAAAAGTGAGATAGGGTTCCTACTTTTTTTTTCTTAAACCAGATATAATATACACAAAATATGTGCTATCCAACTGGGTTATCACTAAAGTTTCTGGTCAATGACTATGAGTAGTTAAGTTTGGGGGAGAGGGGTTGATGATTTTTCAGTAGTTAATTTTGATAGAGTTTCATGCTTTTTCCCACCGAAGTTGTTCAAGAGTTAACTGTAAATAATTCTGTCAACTACCTGAATTAGCAATCATGACAATCAATTAGTAGTTGTCCTCTTGATGATTTTGATTATTTAAATATGCATGTGAGATAAGGAACACTTATTTCCTCATGTGTTAAAAAGTAAACAGGTTGCCAGGCGCTGGTGGCTCATGACTGTAATCCTAGCTACTCCGGAGGCTGATATCTGAGGATCACAGTTCAAAGCCAGCCCAGGCAGGAAAGTCCGTGTTTTATATTTTGAAACAAGATTATATTATGTAAATATGGCTGCATAGATATATAAAAGCATAGAACTAGATCTTTTCTTTCAGAGCTATGTTTTCAAGCTTTGTTTTGGCAATGGGACCCTTTCTTGGAGTGAAAAGGAACCTATAAAAAAAGAGATAAAAGAAAAAAAAAGAGATAAAAGTAACACAACTTTTAATTCATAGTATGTATGTGTTATGGGTAGAAGGGAATAAGAATGGGACAATTGGTACCAATTGTATGAATCTGAGAATGATGTAGTTTGAAAACTTTCTTTTTTGTTTTCTGTTTCTATCCTGCTATTTTAAAGCTGAGATTAAAGGTTTTCCCATGATTCTATGACTTACTAGTGAACTTACACTCTGTTCACAACTTAGTATCTGATTACTGATACAAGACTGTTTATCTTTCCCACAATATAGGAAAAATAGTTAACTGAAGAAAACAATTTTCTATTTAGTGTATGTCTGTCTGTGCGTGTGTGCGAGCCAGTTCTAGGGTTTGAATTCAGGGCCTGTTAAGTGTCCCTGAGCTTTTGTGCACTCTCTAGTTCTACCACTTGATCCACAGCTCCAAGTCCAGCTTTTTGGTGTTAGTTGGAAATAGTCTCACGGATTTTACTGCCCTGGCTGGCTTTGAATCACAATACTCAGATCTTAGCCTCCTATGTAGCTAGGATTACAGGTGTAAGCCACTAGTACCCAGCTTTTCTTTACTTTTCTACCTCCTATTCCAACAAGAACAGTGTGGCACACTTAGGTTCATATGTAGATAGTAATATAAAATTGGTTTATATTAGCAAGAGAAAGATATTAGTAAAAACGATTTCTTAGATAACCTAAGAAATGAATGTGCTAAGAGGCATCTGTGAACCTATACTGGAAAAATCTTCAGTGCCTCTTTGAAAACTTCCAAGAGATGTTTCATATGGATTCTAAACTAGAACACATTCAAATTATTTAAAATACAGGACTAAGTAAATTAAAATATGTGTTTTTTTTAGTCCATGTGATTCTGAAGATTTAAGTATTAATAAGGATCTTCCTTTTGAAAAGCCATTATTTCTTTTTCTTTCTTTTTTGCCAGTCCTGGGCTTGAATTCTGGGGCTGGACACTGTCCCTGAGCATCTTTTGCTCAAGGCTAGTGCTCTACCACTTGAGCCACAGTGCCACTTCTGGCTTTTTTTGAGTAGTTTATTGGAGATAGGAGTTTCACAGACTTTCCTTCCTCAGCTGGCTTCAAACCAAGAAGCCTCCTGAGTAGCTAGGATTACTGGCATGAGCTAGCTACTGGTACCCAGTGAGAAGCTGTTATTTCTAAAGAGCTCACCAGCATCCTCTCCCCAAGGTAGTGGGGATTGAATTCAGGGCTTTTAGCTTGCCACACAGGCTCTATCACTTGAGCCACACACTCAGTTCCTTTTCACATTGGTTCATTATTTTTTTTTGGGGGGGGGTCCAATCATGAGGCCTGTACTCTGGGCCTGGGCGCTATCCCTCAGCTCTTCAGCTCAAGGCTAGCGTTCTACCACTTGAGCCACAGCGCCACTTCCGGCTTTTTTCTTTTTGCTTATGTGGTGCTGAGGAATTGAACCCAGGGCCTCAGGCA
>NW_012267231.1:12961153-12963794 GCF_000151885.1 Dipodomys ordii | reverse complement strand
TTTTCTTTTTGCTTATGTGGTGCTGAGGAATTGAACCCAGGGCCTCAGGCATGCAAGGCAAGCGCTCTACCACTGAGCCACCTTCCCAGCCCCTGGTTCGTTACTTTTGAGGTAGGATTTCCCTTTACATTTAGGCTGGCCTGGGCTTTGATCATACTATTTATGTTTCTCCATCCATATCCCTGGGAAGAAGTATGACAGGTACAAGCCACCATGACCAGCTTTGTCCAGAGGAAATCTCCTGAACATCTTGCCTGATAGCCTCAAACTGTGATGATCCCTTGATCTCTGTCTCCCAAATAGTCTGGATTACAAGGCTGAGCTACAGTGCCTGGCTGAGTTGACTAGTATTTCTCTTTTCTTCTGCTTTTTTTTGTTTGTTTGTTTTTGCCAGTCTTAGGGTTTGAATTCAGGGCCTGGGCACTGTCCGTGAGCTTCTTTTGCTCAAGGCTAGCACTCTACCACTTGAGCCACAGAGCCACTTCTGGCTTTTTCTGTTTCCATGGTACTGAGGAATTGATCCCAGGGCTTCATGCATGCTAGGCAAGCATCTGCCACTAGGCCACATTCCCAGCCTGCCTTTTCTTTCTTTCTTTTTAAAAGAATTTCTGTGCCTGTTCTGGGGTTTGAATTCAAGGTCTAGACATTATCCTGGAGCTTTTTTTGCTCAAGGCTAGCACTCTACCACTTGAGCCACAGATCCACTTCCGGGTTTTTGGTGATAAATTGGAGATAAGAATCTCAGGACTTTCCTGCCCAGCTAGTTTCCAACCATGATCCTCAGATCCTAGCCTCCTGAATAGCTAGGATTACAGGTGTGAGCAACTGATGCCCAGCCTAATTAGTATTTTTATAGAGAACATAAACTGAAGCTGTAAAGTTTCCCTGATTTAAATATCTGAACTCAGTATTTTAAAAAAAGTTTATTGGAAATCAGACAATTTTTTTTCCCTCACCATTTCTGAACTCTGGGCCTGGGCACTGTCCCTCAGCTTTTTAGCTCAAGGCTAGTGCCCTACCACTTGCCACAGTGCCACTTCCAGCTTTTTTCTGCTTATGTGGCGGTGAGGAATCAAACCCAGGGCGGGCCTCATGCATGAAAGGCAAGCACTCTACCACTAACTGAGTATATATTATGTCTAGTACATATTATATCTTAAAATTTCAACATACACTGTAATTAACACTGTACCTTAACTGCACCTGTACTGTGAAGTCACATTTGGTCCCAGAAATATCCCTAAAATAGAATAAGAATTATAATTACTTTAAAATCTGTATATAAAATACTTTAAAAACATGTACAGATGCTCTGAAACAGTTTTTCAAATTTTCAAATATGCTAGTTTATAAAGTAAATAACACTAATAGTATTTTCAACACTAATTTTGCATGACAACAACATTAAATCACCTAACAATACTGTTTGTTTTTTAAATTTATTTTTGGTGCTGAAAATTGAACCCAGAGCCTTTTACATGCTAGGCAAGTACACTAATGCTGAGCTGTATCCCCCAACTATCATGTTTCAAAATTCATTTAGTACAGATAGTACTCAACTGCAAACTCCAATTATATAGGAAGACAACTTACATGGAACTACTGATTTGCTGCACTTGTTGTGGTGTCAAGGCAAATGCAAAACAGGTTTCTCGAAAGCGCTGACTGTTGTCTGATGCTAAAGAAGACAAGAATTGTATTTTTAATGAACTTTAAATTTATCAATACAGCAGGCAGTAGTAAAAAACACATCTTTAATTAACCAGGAGGAATTCTATAATAAGACAAAATATTCAACAGTAAGAAATATACTAGATGTAATAGAACAAACAGAAAAGTTCAGAAAGGGCTAGTTCTTGAAATACAATAGGATTTAACTTCTGAGAATACATAAACAAAAATGAATAAAAGATTATTTAAATCATGTATGGTTACAAGCCCAGAAGTACATTTCTGTAAATGTATACTAACCCATGCTAAGATATGCATAGATGAGATGACATTTGGTCTTCAGGGCAAATAAAGAATTTTATCTTGGTGTGAGGGAGGGGTGGGGGGGAGATGGGAAGGGATACTAAGGGGAAACAAAGGAGGAGGCAACAATGCTTGATAAGAAATGCACTTATTATCTTGCTCATGTAATTGTAACCCCTCTGTATGGTATTTTCACAATAAAAAAAAAGAATTTTATCTAAACTCAAAATTTTAGACTAAACTCAAATTCATAATCCCCTGCCTTCATTTCCCAACTTTCTACAAGAAAAGGCTCATTAAGAATTATTACCAAGGAGTTCTTGGTCTGTGGCTGTGATATGCTAATAATGCAGCTGAAGTTGGCTGGTTCAAACCTGAGTGTGCTTCTACTGCAAACAGTACTTTCTCAACAACTACCACCCATTGTAGTATGTCATATGAAAATTCTGTACAAAATAAAAAATGAAAAAGGGGGCTGAATTAAAAAAAATCGTACAAATGTACCCTTATGAGAAAAGTAGAAAAAGGGAGGACTGATCTAAAGTTTTGCCATGCCAGAAGTATTTCTTTTTCATTGGTCACGGGGCTTGAACTCTGGGCCTGGGCGTTGTCCCTCAGCTCTTCATCTCAAGGCTAGCACTCTACCTCTTGAGCCACAGCACCACTT
>NW_012267231.1:12948177-12959838 GCF_000151885.1 Dipodomys ordii | reverse complement strand
CCCCCCCCAAAAAAAAATCCCTAAAATGGCCAGGTACTGGTGTGGTGGCTCATGTCTATAATCCTAGCTACTCAGAATCCTAGCCCAGGAGGACTAACTCAAGAGCCTCTTAGCTCTAATTAACCACCAAAAAGCTGGAAGTGGAACTGTGGCTCAAGCAGTAGAACACTAGCCTTGAGGAATAGCACCCAGGCCTTGAGATCAAACCCAGGACTGAAAATGGCACAATGACACTTGCATGTGTGCAAGTGAATGTGCACGTATGCACACACATGCATCCACACCACACTAAAATTTTATGTAAAAGTGTAACTTTTAAACTTTTTTTTTTTTTTGGTCGGCTGTGGGACTTGAATTCTGGGCCTGGGTGCTGTCCCTCAGCTCTTTAGTTCAAGGCTAGTGCTCTTCCACTTGAGCCACAGTGCCACTTCTGGTTTTCTGATGGTTTATTGGAGTCTCACGGACTTTCCTGCTCAAGCTGGCTTTGAACTGCAATCCTCAGATCTCAGCCCCCTGAGTAGCTAGGCTTACAGGCGTGAGCCACTGGCTCCTGGCTAAACTTCTGTTTTTTTAAATAGTTTTTACAACATACATGGTATTATACAATGGTAACTTCTCTGAACTCAATTTTGTTATCAAGTTGTTCTCAAACTCATGATTGTGTGGCTTGAGGCTTTTTTTATGTATAGTATATGCTCAAGTATTTTGCTTAGAAGTACATGTGAGCAAATTAAGTTTGCAGACCACTGATCTAGAATCCAATTTTTCCTTCACCTTTCCATTTATTTTCTGTTTGAACACTACTTAGAAATGGAAGAGAATTGCCACTGCTTTGTCAGATAGAAGATGGCTGTGATAAACAATTTAACTGAACAAAGCCCAATAGGATATGGAAGAGATTACACAGACCTGGTTTCCTTATTTGCAATGTGGCCTTATCTAATTAACCACTTTCAATTGTTTCCTCTAATATTTAACTTGAGATAATAGATATAGACAGATAGATGCTCTATCTTCTTCTTATGCCTTTATACTTTATACCTATCACCCCATTTTGTTACAATTAAACTTTTATCTCACCCATCTTACTTTATAAATTGTTTAATTATATAACATCATTTATTAAACAACGCTTCCTTCTCCTGGGAATGTGTGCTTCTTTGATCATATATTAATCTTTATAACTGAACTTGTTTTCTCTTCCCTTCTCTTTCATTCTCCTTTTCCTTTTTTTTAGATCTTACTCTGTACCCCAGGCCAACCTTAAACTCATGACCCTCCTGCCTCTGCCTCCCCAGTAGCTGGGTATAGACTTGAGCCACACCATGTTTGGCCTGATAGAGAATTACTTCCTCAATTTTTTTCTTTTTTCTTTTGAAGTAGAAATGGGCCTTGAACTTCATAAAACTTAAAAAAAATTTTTTTAACTTAAAATAAGCAAATATACTCATAATGAGACTTTTGGGTTCTCACTCTAGTCATGATTTAGTAACTGAGTGAATCTGGGCAAGATTTCTGTCCTTCCAAGCATTGGTTTCCTTATATGTTAATATACCTCTAAGATAACCTAGAGGATAACTTAAGAGGATTATGCTGGTACTTAAAATTTAAAACACACAGAAAAGTGCATATAGAATTATAAGAAATCAACAAATGCTGGTGCCAGTGGCTCACACACCTTAATCCTAGCTACTTGGGAGGCTGGGATATGAGGATCGTGGTTGGAAACTAGCCCCAGAAGAAACACTCTGTGAGACTTATCTTGAATTAACTACTCAAAAACTGGAAGTGGCACCGTGGCTCAAAGTGGTAGAGTGCTAGTCTTGAGCAAAAGAGCTCAGGGACAGAGCCCAGGCCTTGAGTTCAAGCCTCACCACTGACAGAAAAAAAAAATTATTCTCTTACTGACAAATTCTTCTGTTTGGAAACACAACTGTGGGTGGGCGATCTGTTGTTGTGTTGTTCTGATTTTTCTGTTTTTACTTGAGGAAAGATTAGATTTAGCTCATGGTTTCAGAGGTGTCAATCCTTCATGGTGGGAGTGGAACAGAGCAATTCACAAAAGGATTGCCCCTTAGCAGAGGAGTATGCCTGTGTATTGTCCTGTCTTTATGCTACCTTTCTTTTGTTCTCTTCATTGACTTGCTTTAAAAAAATTTTTTTTGAGAATATTTTAGAGAACAGAGAAATTACCTGACCCTGAAAAAATATTTAAAGAATTTACTGGTAAATATATCAAGACCAGAGGTTTTCTCTTTATTTTTAGATAAAGATATAGCTCAGTTATAGAGTGTGCTTGCCTAGTAATTTAAAAGGCCTGGTTTCAAATCATAGTACCACAAATAAAAAGCAGTTCTTGATATTACTATCTACTTACTTCATGTTTTAGATATTCATTTTAATATATCCACATCAGTAATTTTAAAAAGTTTCTCCATTTGAACCAGTGGTGACTAGGATTATACTGTAATACTCCCTATTCAGGAGGCTGAGATCTGAGGTTCAAATTTGAAAGCTACAAGGGCAGGAAAGTCCATGAGATTCTTATCTCCAATTAATCAGCAAAAGCCCAGAAGTAGAGCCATGGCTCAAACGGTAGGATGCTACCCTTGAGCAAATAAGCTAAGGGACAGTGTCCAGGCCCTGAGTTCAAGCCCTAGTATTGGCAAATATGCAGGCACACGTGCACATGTGCACACACGAGCGCACACACGTGCACGCACACACACACACATACACACAGTTTGCACTTTTGGAATCAGGTTCTTTCCTTATGGTGAAGCATATGTAGTCTTATAAACATTTTCAATATGTGCAAATAACTGGATTTTCTAATATTTGTAATCTACAAGGGCTAGAGATACAGCTCAGTAATAGAGCACCTGTCTAGTACGTGTAAGGCTCTGTGACCCATCTCAAGCACTGCAAAAAAATTTTTTTAATATAAAAATCAACAAATTACAAACTAAGAGGTTTTTGTTTTTAACTACTGGTCACTGCTTCTGATGATTGTATTTAATTTTCTTTTTTGGGAGAAAATTATTATTCACATTTTATATTGTAATTATTGATTTTGATTTTTTTTAATCTAGCTCTATTGGCTTATTGTATATGCATTTTGTGACTTCTTCCCCAAGTCTGTCCTCTATTATGTGACTAATTTAATTTGGGGTGCTACTTTCTTTTTTGCTGGAATGCAAATAGCTTCAGACCCTTAAGGAAAATTCATTCTCAATCATAATACTGTAAGAAAGAATATTATTTTTGCCAGGAGCCGGTGGCTCATGCCTATAATCCTAGCTACTCAGGAGGCTGAGATCTGAGAATCTCAGTTCAAAGCCAGCCCAGGCAGGAAAGGACAGTCCATGAAACTCTTATCTCCAATAAACCACTCAGAAAACTAGAAGAGGTGCCATGACTCAAGTGGTAGAGTGCTAGCCTTGAGCTGAAGAGTTGAGGGATAGGACCCAGGCCCAGAGTTCAAGCCCCATGACTGACAAAAAAAAAAAAAGGAAAAGAAAGAATATTATTTCTAAGGGGGGGGGTGGGATGAGAGAAGAGGGTTAAGAAAGAGTAACAAAGACGAGGCAAATCTGACCAAAATAGATTATATACAGGCTGAGAATGTGGCCTAGTGGTAGAGTGCTTGCCTAGTATGTATGAAGCCCTGGGTTCAATTCCTCAATACCACATACACAGAAAAAGCCAGAAGTGGTGCTGTGGCTCAGTGGTAGAGTGCTAGCCTTGAGCTGAAGAGCTCAGGAACAGCGCCCAGGCCCAGAGTTCAAGCCCTATGATCAACCAAAAAAAAAAAAAAAAAAAAAGTACATTATATACATATAACGTAAATTTCATAATGAAGTCCCTGTACAGCTAATTTTTCCTAACAAAATTTAAAGAAATGATATTATTTCTGGCAGAATATGGAATATATTTTAATTAGAATCTGGAATGTTTTAACAGATAAAGTAACATTTTCAGAATCTGTGGCTTTTTTTAATGTTCCACAAGATTTTTTCAACTTGGAAAACTAGAAAATACAAACAGAACAGATCTGACCCTGAATCACAACCAGTCTCACTAATTATAAGATTAAGCAGTTGGAAGAGCACTAGCCAATGCCAATGAGTGAAAGTCAGGTACCAAATTAGAGTTTTAGTTTCGGACCAAAGAGAAATGATTTAAATCTTTTCTAAAAGCTTTCCAAGTGATTCTAAATGTGTGGCCATTTTCCCTTTGCTGGAAGTGGGAGCAAAGCAAGATGGCTAAATAAGGAGAATTCCTTGAAAAATTGTTTGTGAGATAACCAGACCTCCAGGTCCCTCTATCTTCCCTAAGGCAGCTGGAAAACTGCCACCTCTTTCATTGGGCAAACGGTCCATTAGAACTCCTCAAATGAAAGCTCAAAACCAAAATTAGGGCCACAAATTCTGATTTATCTAGACTAAAAAACAAAGATTAGGGGCTGGAGTAGAGCTCAGTGCTACCTATAGAGGTAGAACAGGCTCCTGGTTCAACTTCCCTAGCACTGCAAAGGAAAAACAAAAGACCAGATACATTAACATGACCAGGCACTCTTAATGTAAGAGGAAATCCTGAAATGTGAAATAATAGAGACCAAAATAATAATAAGAAAGAAAAAAAAATCCCTGGAAGCTGCCAGATCATGCAGAGATTAGAAAAGCTTCCAAAGATTCTTAAAAGTTATCAATATCTACAGAAATAAAAGATTTACTATAAAAAAGTTAACCAAGTATTGATGAAAAAATAGAGTGCAAAATAGTATTTATGCATAAAAGTATTGTTGCAGAAAAATAAAAGCAAATAAGTTAAGAATAAACACAAGAAATTCTCCCACGTGAAGTAAAATTAAGACAAAAGACAAATAATGAAATTAGATAAAATTAGGCAATCGTTCTGGAAGTAGGAACTCCAAAGTGAGAGTAAAGAAAGTAAAATATAGAAAATAACTGAATAAATTCTCCCAAGATACACTGTATCCCCAATACAATGGTTGAAATTGACCCAAATTGACCCCAAAGAGAGTTTGCCTGTTTGAAGAAACTACAATGAAGTTGACTACTATACCAACTTGGCCATTTTCCTCCCACAAGAATCCCGTTTTTTAGAAACTTTTCCATGCACATGAATGCATCCTTTGCTCTTGCAGTTCTTTTTCCTCTAAGTCTATTCACTCCAGGTAAGTTCCTATTGCTTCTTTCTGCTAACTTACAGACAGACAGACAGCCATAAGGAAATACAAATCTGGAGTTTAGGAAGAGATCTGTGTGTAGACTACTAGTTAGGAAACCTCTCCTGGAGAGAGTAGATAGCATTATAAGTATAGAATGGGCACACCTGTGATTAAAAAAAATAAAAACACACTTTAAATTAAGAAATGACCAGACCAAATGAAGTCATTATATTCGTTGTACTTTATGTAAAAACGGAACTATGTAGCTTTGAGGGTAGGAATGGGAAAGGAGAGATGAAGAATGTACAAGGTGGAATCAATCAAGGTGCATTGTACTCATAACCTGATATATGAAAATGTAATCACTTTTTACAACTACTTAAGAAAAAAAAAGAGCTAGGCACTGGTGATTCACATCTATAGCTACGCAGGAGGCTAAGATCTGAGTATCACAGTTTGAAGCCAGCCTGGGCAAGAAAGTCCATAAGACTTTTATCTCCAAATAAGCACCAAAAAGCCAGAAGTGGAGCTGTGGCGACTTAATAATTTTTTTTTAAGAAATTTCACTCCCCCCATCTTTTTTTAAATCACATTGTTCCACATTGGAATAAACTAGGTCAAAAAGAAAAGGAGGAACCCTATTACAAACTATATACATTCAAAACACCAGAACATAAAACATAGATACACAAAATAAGGTTTTGAGTTCTGATGATAGGGACACTGAGAATCTAAGCTGTATTTTCAACTGCTCTAAAAATATTTGGTATTCCACCTCACCAGCAGAAAGAAAAGCTAAAAATAGTCCTCTGTTAGAGAGTATTTTTGCTGTCTTGGAAAAAGCGAAACTAAACCCTCAAATGTCAGCCTTAGATCTTTAATGAATTCTGTTTTACTCAAAACAAAACCCCCAAACAATGTAATTTTAAAAAACATAACTAGAATGATGTGGCTACCTCATTAGGCTCCCAACTAACTTTAAGACATGATTATAGAAAATTTGTTCTCTAAAGTAAGACACACATTGTATCATTAATAAATTCACACTGCTTTAACCAAATATCCTTATAATGAGAACTTTCTAGGAAAGAAATGACATGAGGACAGTCATACAATATTAAATCAAAAATCAAAATAAAATACTGAAGTGGAAATCTAAGTAAATTAACGTTTTATGCAATGAGAAATCAAAACAGGAATTTAAAATGCTTTGTAATTTCTATTTTTAAATTCTTCACATTATGTATTGCTTTAAAAATTTTTTACATACCTTATGGAAAAATGAATGTATTATTTTATGTACATATATGTGTATAGATGTATAAAACACATAATTGGCATTCTATCACTAAATTTTTTAATTTTCATGGTGCTAAATATTTCATAATGAAACCTGGCTTACTTCTTTGCAGTAGGACAAACTGCTTTTGAATTTTTCCACTCATATAGAACATAAATAAGACATGGTTACAATATACAACACTTTCAACTTTAGCTATACATAGCCTTTGGTTTCATTTTATTACACCCTAATTACAAGTTCCTAAAAACTCATCTTTAGTAACCATGTTTTCCATCTATTTTATCTTTACGTTATTTCTTAGATCAGTATATGAATTTAGCAGGTAGCCTCCTGGCAGACTAATTGAATGGGCCAATAAAGATTCTTAGGCAACTTGCAAGCTAAAAGTATGATAAAATATTTTATCCTGTCCACCTATTCTCTTAACAGTTGGCAGGCTAATTAGACTGTTTAAAGGGCAGAGAGGTTAAGAAGCAGAACTTGGTTAGACCAACCTAGCAAGTTATGAACCCCGTTTAATGACCAATTTTTGTTTATTATTTATAAGAAAACAGAAAAAAAGACTAGGGATGCTAATTTTCTTTCTTGATTTCTTTTTTGTTGTTGTTAGTACAAACCATTAAAGTTTTAAAAAACACAATAATTCTGTTACTTGACAATAGCAGTTGAAAATACTCTAGATATTTCATTAGAAGAAATGTACATACTTATGTACATGTATTATAGATATATACAGCTCAGTGTAATATACAAAACTGCATTGATGCAGTTTTTCCTCACTTAGAAATATAAAATAGTTCTAGATTTCCTTGCCAACACCAGATAGACGTTTTAATAAAACATCTCATTTTATATTTTCATTCCTTTGACTATTCTAGAAGCTGACTATTTTCATGCCATTATTGTTTTTTTTTTTTTTTTATGTGTGAACTACTTTACAGGGCTGTATAGTCATTCTTCACTTTTTAAATTTTAACTCTCCAAACCTAGGAAAAACCATGGATTTTGTGTTATAATCATGGTCACTGATAACAAAAATTGACAGCAATTTCTTTGGCATATGGTTAGAAAAAAATCAACTTGGAAAGGGTTCATGACAGAAGAGGAAAGAAAGAAAGAGACAGTGAACTGAGACACCCCTGTCGAGGAATTTTGTGGTGAGGGCTAAGAACAGGAGGATGGAACAGAAGAAAAAGTAATATAAACGAACAAGAGTGTGCTGGGTGCCAGTGGCTCACACCTGTAATCCTAGCTACTTAGGAAGCTGAGATCTGAGGATCATGGTTTAAAGCTAGAGCCTGCAGGAAAGTCCATGAGACTCTTATCTCCAATTAACCATTAGAAAATGGGAAGTAGGGCTGGGAAGGTGGCTCAGTGGTAGAACACTTGCCTTGTATGCATGGGGCCCTGGGTTCGATTCCTCAGTACCACATAAGCAAAAAGAAAAAAGTTGGAAGTGGTACTGTGGCTCAAGTGGTAGAGTGCTAGCCTTGAGCTGAAGAGCTGAGGGGCAGGGCCCAGGCCCCGAGTTCAGGCCCCATGACTGGACCCTCCAACCCCCTCTCCCCCAAAAAAGAAAAAGAAAACGGGAAGTGTTACTGTGACTCCAATAGTACAACACTTGCCTTGAGCTGATGAAGAACTCAGCGACAGTGCCCAGGCCCAGAGTTCAGGCCCTACGATCAACCAAACCAAACCAAAAAACCAAAAACAAACAAAAAAACACTTGAAGTTGGGCACTATTGGCTCACACCTGTAATCCTAGCTACTCAGGAGGCTGAGATCTGAGGATCATAGTTCCAAGCCAGCTTGGGCAAAAAAATCCCATGATACCTATCTCCAATTACCTACCAAAAAAAGCCAGAAGTGAAGGTGTGGCTAAGTACTAACTTTGAGCAGAAAAGTTCAGGGACAGTGCCCATTTGGCATAATCTCTCAGTCTTCCTCTCTTCCTCTCTCCCTCCCTCCCTCCCTCCCTCCTTCCCTCCCTCTCTCTCTCTCTCTCTCTTCCTCACACAACCCCTCTACCCCCACACACACCAGGAGAGAAAAGTAATTTTTTAAAAAAAGCAACAGAAATATTAGCATAAAGTTGTTAGCAAGTAATAATACCTAAAAAAAGAAAGAAAAAACAGAACCCTCTGATGGTGCTGTGGAGTTGAAGAATTGTTAAGCAATAAATGTTAGGGACTGGCCTCAGCTAGCGATCCGAAGACCAGCTGAAGTCATGGAACAGCACAGCAGCATGGGCAGAGGTGCAGACAAGTGGGAATGAAATTTGCATGTGATAGAAGTTATCTTCAATCAGTTCCATGTTTTCGGTGAGGAAGAAATAAAAAGCAAAGCTTTTTCCAAAGCTTTAAGGTATAACAGTACTTGTCAGGAAAGTACAGTGAGAGATTAAGGCATAAAATAGTCATTTAGGAAAATGTGAGTGAATATGGACTATATTAATGCTGTACAATGGCTCAGTGGAAAAAACATTCCCATCCACACACAAATTCTTTCCAGTTCTTCTTCATGTGCTAAAGATATGTAATAATGGTCACACACTGCAAATATCTCCCCTTAGTTTATTTTGCCATTTAACATAATAAACTTTTTGTTTTGAGTCTCTAAAATAAAATCCTAATGATTTGCTTTAGGTTTATCCTAGGGAAACCTCTATCCTCCCTCCAATGCTATTTAATTATTACACATTTGTCTGAATACAACCTATACTTTCTTGATATTGTTTATATTTTAAGTATTTAATCTTTAAATAATTTCTACATTGCTATTGCATTGCATAGAAGAAACTTTTTAATGTTCAATCAGCTACTCCTGAACAATTTAATACCTTATTCATGCCCCTGGTTAGAAATTTCACTGATTGGGCTGGGAAGGTGGCTCAGTGATAGAACACTTGCCTTGCATGCCTGAGGCCCTGGGTTCAATTCTTCAGCACCACATAAGCAAAAAGAAAAAAAGCCAGAAGTGGCGCTGTGGCTCAACTGGTAGAGCGCTAGCCTTGAGCTGAAGAACTGAGGGACAGTGCCCAAGCCCAGAGTTCAGGGCCCACGACCGGACCCCTCCCCAAAAAAACAGAAATTTCACTGATTATGCAGGCACCATTTCCACTTCAGTTCCTATATGTCTATCTAGATAAATTTTCTGTGTGTCATGGCCTTCATCTTATTTTTCTCTTTTATTATTTTGGACATTTTAGTTAAGGCAACTAACAACCACATGTTTTCCTCTTCCAGCTAGGTATTCCTAGTCCTCTCCACTTCCATAGAAGTAGCTCTAAGAATTCTCTGCACAGAACAACAGTAGTGTCATCACAGAAAGTATGATTTTCCAATGGGTGGCCCAACTTCTGGCAAGCAATGAAGGGATCCACTCATCAGTTGACAGATTAACCACCATCAATCTAAACCAGTTTCTTGGGGGATTTTAAAGTCTGAAACATGGGGGAAGGTTTTTAACTAGAAACGAACATAATAGATGCTTACAAAGACATAAAGTACCACAGAGGTTAGAAAAGACAATTGATCAAATAAAGTTTATAATCGCAACTGTTTCATTTTGGTTTTCACCCCTATATATCTTTTCTTATATAATGAGGTATTATTCTTCCTTGAAATTAAAATAGCCCATAACAACACAAACTTCAGAATCATTTGACAAAAATCTCTTCTTCCTTTCACCTCTCAAACCAGAAAAACGTAGATGTATCTTTCAAAAGACTTTTCTATATATTAGTGTTTAGGGAACTAAACATTTGTTTTCTTCAGTATTCGTGTAATAATTTTAGCAACTTGGTAACATGGTTCCAGGCTAGCCCAAACAGAAAGTCCATGAGACTCTTGAAGTTAGATGCGGTGGTGTGTGCCTGATAGTCCAGCAACAACAGAAAGCCTAAAATAGAGGACTGTAGTCCAGACACATGTGTGGACAGGAATAGAAAAATAACTGGTTTAAAAAAAAAAGGTATTGTTTGAGGGCATTGCTCAGTAGTAGAGTACCTGCTTAACAAGTGACAGGTCATGTTCAAACTCTAGTAACCACCAAAAAATTTTGTTCTTCAAGTAAGTGTGCATTTGAAAAATGTTTTGCTTTTGTTCTTTTCCCAGACCTTTTTTTTTTGGGGGGGGGAGGGTTTGGGAGGGAACTGCCAGTCATGGGGCTTGAACTCAGGGCTTAGATAGTGTCTCTGAGCTCTTTCGCTTAAAGCTAGTCTCTACCACTTTAAGCCGTAGTGCCATTTCTGGTTTTCTGATGGCTAATTGTAGGTAAGAGTCTTATAGACTTTCCTGACTGGGCTGGCTTTGAACACCAATCCTCAGCTCTTAGCCTCCTGAGTAGTTATGATTTTTAAGGTGTGAATCACTGGCACCTGGCTGCTTTTATTCTCATTTGAGCTTTTTCTTCAATTTTCTAACTCAATCTAACTGAATACTAGTATTTCTAATAGTTCTATAAGAATGCAGTTGAGATAGTTCAAGAAGAAAATTGCTCCACAATGAAGGAATTTTGGGAAGTTGTTGCATAAAGTATCTCCCGTTTCAAGATTTATAGAACGTTATTATGCTAATAAAATTTTGTCTAAATTTAGCTGGCAGCCAGTGGCTCACATCTGTAAACCTAGCGACTCAGAAGGCAAGATCTGAGGATCATGGTTTGAAGCCAGCATGGGTAGAAAAGTAACTGAGGCTATCTCCAACTAACCAGCAAAAAGCCAGAAGTGGAGGTGTAGCTCGAGTGAGTGCCAGCTCTTAAGTGGAAAAAACCATGCCCTGCATTCAAGACATTACCCACCCCCACTTCCCTAAAAAAACAAACAAACATATTTAAGTTTCAAAATGTAATGGGGTCTGGTCAAAGACTATCTGCTAGTCCCATTAGGTATCCACGGATCACATTTTGTACAAACTAATTATACTCTGTGTATAAGCTAGTACATACTTCTTGAATATTTACTCAGCTTTATCTCCAGAATCAGTTAGAATATATGATCAAAGGCTAGACCAGACAGTGCAATGCCTTCTCCCAGCAATGGTTGGCTGGTCAAGGGCTAATAAATTTGGCAATTAAGGTGCTGGGAAGGTGGCTCAGTGGTAGAGTGCTTGCCTTGCATGCCTGAGGCCCTGGGTTCGATTCCTCAGCACCACATAAGCAAAAA
>NW_012267231.1:12939279-12947671 GCF_000151885.1 Dipodomys ordii | reverse complement strand
GGGGGGAGGCTGGGAAGGGATGTGAAGGGTAAAAAGGAGGAGGATGCAATGCTTGGTAAGAAATGTACGCATTATCCTGCCCATGCAATTGTAACTCCTCTGTACAGTATGTTCACAAATAAAATTAAATTAAATTAAAAAAGAAATTAGCTTTTAATAAAGCATTTATGACCAAAAAAAAAAAATAAGCCGGAAGTGGTGCTGTGGCTCAAGTGGTAGAGCACTAGCCTTGAGCTGAAGAGCTGAGGGGCAGCGCCCAGGCTCAGAGTTCAGGCCCATGACCGGACCCAAATAAAACAAAACAAAAACAAGAGTGTCACAGACTTTCCTGCCAGGGCTGGCTTTTAACTGTGATCCTCAGATCTTAACTTCCTAAATAGCTAGTATTACAGACATGAGCCACCAGTGCAGCCCTAATATTTCTAAGATGTTAATCTCTTGTTTACCAAAAAACATTAAGCATCTAATATCTCTTAAGATATTGGTCTCTTGTTTAAATATATAAAAAAAAGACCAAAACCAATACTTTTATGGCATTCACACTGCAAAAGACATTAGAAAGCAACCAATGCTATAGAAAAAGAGCAGGTTAACAGGGATTTTGAAGGAAAGAGGTGGAATTTAAATATTACCTTGACCACAAAGTGAAGGAGTCAGCCATGATGAAAGTATGGGATGATAAAGACATAGATGGAGGCTATAGGATTAGTAACCTCAGAGGCAGAGCAACCTGGGTTCAATCTCCAGTACCTCAAAAATAATAAGTAAGCATAGTTGGAGCAGGCTCTTCAGTACAGTGGCTGCTTAGCAAGCACAGGTCCTGGGTTCTAATCCCAGTGCCACCAAAAAAAAAAAAAACCCGAAACCCAACATAATTGGGCTTGGAAGGTGGTTCAGTGGTAGAGCACTTGCCTTGCATGCATGAGGCATGCATGCCCCCAGCACCACATAAGCAGAAAAAGCCAGAAGTGTGGGTGGTGGCTCAAGTGGTAGAGCACTAGCCTTGAGCTAAAGAGCTGAAGGACAGTGCCCAGGCCCAGAGTTCAGGCCTCACAACTGACAAAAAAAAAAAGTAAAAAGAGTAACAACCAGTAGTTTCTGGTTATATGCTACAATTCTACAGAAATTTTATCTAAAATATTTTATTATCTACCAAGTAATATAGACTGAAAGGAATTGACTTTGTTTGCATTTTTATAGCACTGGGGATTAAACTCAGGGCCTTGCATATGTAAGGCAAGTACAATACCACTAATCTACACTAAACTTATTAAGTTAAGCTATTTTAACTTTTTCTGGCCCTGTTTATATTTTAAGCAAGGGTCTTACCATGTTGCTGAGTCTGGCCTTAAACATACAACCCTCCTCTATCAGCTTCCTGCTTACCTAGAATAATGGGCATATAATTCAGCTTTAGTTTTCTCCAAAAATATGTACTGTCTCTAGTTAAGTATTTCTGTATTACCCTTCTTCATGTTTATAAACGTTAACCACCTTATATTTCATTACAGTCAGATATATGAGCCAAGCCTCCAGCCCTTTTGTTTCTAGTTTTTGAGATAAAAGTCTAGCTAAAGTTGCCAGGGCTGGCCTTGAGATTGCAATCCTGCCCCAGATTCCGAGTAGTTAGGATTACAGGCCACTTTGCAAGGTATTAAATATTTTCTTTCTTAAATGAGTAAGTATTAAAACTTGGAATAGCAAATTCAATTCATGAACAAAGGAAAAGCTCTAAATAAATATCAATTACATATAAAAACACTTAGCATTTAACAGATGAATCACAAATTCCAGACATCTGGATATTTATTAGTACTTCTGAAATATACAGCGTAAGAAATATCAGTCTTACAAACTAAGATGTTCACTTTCAGTAGGGCGCTGGTAGTTCATGTTTGTAATCCTAGCTACTCAGGAGGGTGAAATTTGCAGACTGTGGTTCAAAGCCAGCCTAGGAGGAAAGTACAAGAGTCTTATCTGCAATAAACTATTTTCAAAAAGCCAGAAATAGAGCTATGGCTCAAGTGGTAGAACATTGGTCTTGAGCAAAAAAGGTCCAACACCCAAGCACAAACAAACAAAAAAGATGTTCACCAAAAAGAAATCAGATACCAAGAAGAAATGTGATTCCCTTCTCAGGAGTAAGGAGACTCACAAAAGTCAGAATGGGAACTATACTCAAAATATACTTTTAAGAAAAATAATCTGAATTTGGGAGCTGATGGCTCCTGCTTGTAATCCTATCTACTCAGGAGGCTGAGATCTGAAGATCAAGGAGAGTTGTGAGACTCATATCCAATTAACCACAAAAAGCCATAAATGGAGCTATGGCTCAAATAGTAGAGCATTACCCTTGAGTACAAAAGCTCAGGGATAATGCCCAGGCCCTGAGTTCAAGCCAACAAGAAAAAAAGAAGAAAACAACTATGTTAATGGATAATCATTGAAAAACACCAAGTTTGCAAATAAGCAAGTTTATGCAAATAGCCCCTTGTATCTTTGATACCCCCCTTCATCACAAACCCTTCAGGCTCACTAGTGGAAACTGAATAGCAAGATTAATTTGCTGGAGCAAACCAAGAAAAATGCTTAAGCAAAAGTGGGTCTCTTTTTTTGTACCAGGGCTTGAACTTAAGACCTAGGTGCTGTCCCTTAGCTTTTTTGCTCAAGCATAGAACTCTACCACTTGAGCCACAGCTCCATGTTTAGCTTTTTGGTGGTTAACTGGAGGATAAGAATCTCATGGACTTTGCTGCTCAGGCTGGCTTCAAACCACAATCCTCAGCTTTGTCTCCTGGGTAGGCAGGATTACAGGAGTGAGCCACCAGCACCTGGTAGATTTCTTAGATTTAGCCACTTTGCCAAACCATCTTTCCCCTACAGTTGCAAATAGCCAAAAATAAAGCCATTCATCCAGATTGACTAAGAAAGGCAGGAAGGAAAATAAAGTATGGTTTCCTTGACAATCTGTTTACCTCTTATGACATGAGTAGCCTATGCTGAACATGACAGTCTTGCAAGCATCCTAAGAGGTTATCATACAAAGATGGCCCATAAATATAGGCTAATTTCACCTGTGATCACCCAAAGAAACAGCTATCTGACCTAACAGGCTGGAGGAAAGTTCACTAGGCTCTATCTATATGCAAATATGGTACACAATTTTGACTGATAGACAATTTCAGGAAGTTTTAGCAGTTGAGCTAATAATTGACTTTAGAATCTGACCATCTTTGTTCCACAGGTCAGGTTGTTTTCTCTTACAGAAAAGTGAAGTGTCTTGTGGCGTTTACCATAATGAAAGTATACTTGCAGGCTTGAAGACAAT
The DNA here is from genome assembly GCF_000151885.1 of Dipodomys ordii. Taxonomy (NCBI): domain Eukaryota; kingdom Metazoa; phylum Chordata; class Mammalia; order Rodentia; family Heteromyidae; genus Dipodomys; species Dipodomys ordii. The sequence goes on along the minus strand of NW_012267231.1, from coordinate 12,944,343 downwards.
TCCAGTTAGGAAAAAAAGACAACAGATACTTACAGAGGGTACTGTAGAAAGAGGTAGGAAACATTTAAAAGTCAACTGCTTAGCTTTTTTGCTCAAGGCTGATGCTCTACCACAAAATAAATAAAATTTAAGAACAAAACTAAAACTTTTATTTCCAGGAATTAGACTCTCCTGAATAGACAAGAAGTCAGAGATCTTAATGTAGTTAAACTTAATGCTACATTCAACATCCAGTTTCTTCCGCACTTCAATACTGTATCCTCTGGCACATCTAAGGCTTAATTACATTCCAGTCTTGATAAATTTAGCTAGTAGTGATGCCAAAACACTAGAATAGCTAATGTTCATGCAAAACTATTGGGTTATCTGTAAACAGTCAGAATAAAAAGTAGCCTTCTAGAAAGGACATGGCTAAAATTTATCTTTCAGTACCAGGTATTTATCAACAAAATGTCTTAAAAAAAAAAAAAAAGGCCTGAGGAAGCAATACTGCCAAATTTTGTTCTTTTCTTTTTTTTCTTGGTACCATCTTACCATCCCAAAGTCCTCCAAGCTGCCAGGTCTACAAATTTCCTCAATTTGTGCTCAAGAGGTTGAGCCAAAACATGATGGCAAAACCTACCAGCAAATTCTGAAACACTGTATTCCAAAAACTATATGCTATTTCATTTTCACATTCCATACATCTTAATGTTGTCAGGCATGATGATTAACACTTATAATTCTAGCACTCCAGTGGCTGAGGCAGTAGGATCAAGAGTTCAAAGTCAGCCTGGGCTATATAACAAGATCCTTTCTCAACCTCCACCCAAAATGTGAAAGAGAGAAAAGTAAAGGGGCGGGGGGTGAGAGAGAGATAGTGAGAGAAAGATATCTTAAATGTTGGGTTTCTTTGTAATTCTTTCATTCTCTCAATTTAAAAAATTGTTTCACATTTATAACTATACAATCAATCATGAAAACAAGGAAATCTGTTGAAATTGTTTTGGGAAGGGAAAAGGAGGGTCATGAGGGGTTACTGATTGGAATATATTATAGACATGTGGAAATATAACAATGAAATCCCCCTCTGTATAACTATTGTAAGTTAATTTTTTAAAATGCTTAAAAAACCCATGCTTGTTTTTGTTTTTTACTGATTCTGTCAAGATTCTTTTCCTTGCTTAGCCTTCTGCTCTTACTTACTAAGGTTACATTCAAGTACACAGACATTCATTTATTAAAACAAACTGGATGCCTCAGGCTTTCTAGACTACAAGGATTAATAAAAAATATTTAAATCACTAGGTAAAGACAGAATACTAGCTGGGCTCCGGTGGCTCATGCCTGTAATCCTAGCTACTCAGGAGGTTGAGATCAGAGGATGGAGGTTCAAAGCCAGCCCGGGCAGGAAAGTTCGTGAGACTCTTATCTCCAATTAACGCCCCCCCCCCCATCTAGAAAACAAGAAGTGGTGCTGTGGCTCAAGCAGTAGAGCTCTTGTCTTGAGCTGAAGAGCACAGGGACAGCGTCCAAGCCCACAGTTCAAGCCCCACGACCGACCAAAAAAAAAAAAAGACAGAATACTATCTATGAATGACTGTAAGCTTTAGAAGGTAAATCTTAGATTTGTTTTGAAGATCAAAAATCAGTGCTGACTCAGTAAGAAATAATGTACCTGGAGAAAAAACTCAATTACAGAAAAATTAGTGCTTTTGATTTCCCCAAATTCAAGTATAATAGAACATAGCTTGTCCAGAGCTGTCCAATGGTAAACTTTTCTAATATCAGAGTGATCCTAAGGTCTGTGCATGCCCTTTCCAGTACTTATCAGAGCCTGTTTTCTTGAATTTATATCACTTGATCTCCAGGTACTGGTTTTTAATTAACATGTGAAAGAAGAAAAACTCAATTATCAAAAAATTAAAAAGAAATATAATTCAATGCCAGAAGAGCTCTTGGTTAAAAAAAAAAAAACAAAAAACAGAAACTAATGTTTTTAAAATTAGGAGAGGCTGGGAATGTGGCTTAGTGGTTAGAGTGCCTGCCTAGCACACATGAAGCCCTGTGTTCGATTCCTTAGTATTATATAAACAGAAAAGGCCAGAAGTGGTATTGTGGTTCAAGTGGGAGAGTGCTAGCCTTGAGCAAAAAAGAAGCTCAGGAACAGTGCCCAGGTCCTGAGCGTAAGCCCCAGGACTGGCAAAAACAAAGAGAAACTTATTCATATATTTTTCCAAGCCTAAGGCTGCAAAACTCTACAAAGCTGGTGGCAGAGTGCTTGACTGGAATGCACAAGGCCTCAGATTGAAGTTATTGTAAAATGAAAGGGTGGGGCAACTAAGTCTTAAAAAGTACTGAGACAATAACCCAGCACACCTGGCTTGCTGGTCATCTCTAGCATGTATTGATACACCACCTCACATCAAATAAAAACTGCTTATAACCAAGCTTAAATGTTCTTGATATTTAATGGAAGACTGTTTCACAAACATAGAATTTGAATAGAAACCACTCTGCAAAGCCTAAAAAAGAGAAGGATAAAACATAAATGACTTGTTTAAACACAAATTGAAGAATGACATCCAGTGTTGATACTTAGATGTGTCCCAATATTTATGATTCTTCAGTCTGTAGCATCCAAGTAATTTCCAATACTGGAATGTAGTAGGACCAAAAAGAGAGAAAGATCATCTTCACATCTAATTCTCAACTAAAAGATTGGCATGAACTCAGAGGTGGGACACAGTGGTAAAGCGCCAGCTGTAAGCAAGAAAGCCAAGTTTCAAGTCTTAATATCTACCCAGTAAGAAAATAAATAAAAATTTGTAGTCTTTTACTCTCATTTCCTGCCTGGAAATACTTTTCTTTTTTTTAACAAAAATTAATTTTTCCCTATTTATACTAAAATAATTATCAGCAAAAAGTCCCTTTAGAGCCTGTAACCTTAGCTACTTAGAGGCTGAGATCTGAGGATTGAAGTTCAAAGCCAGCCCAGGCAGGAAAGTCTGTGACACTCTTATCTCCAATTAACCATCAGAAAACTGGAAGTGGTGCTGTGGCTCAAGTGGTAGAGTGCCTTGAGCTGAAGAGCTGAGGGACAGCATTCAAGCCCAGAGTTCAACCCCATGACCAACCAAAAAAAAGTCCCTTTTAAAAAAGGATGGAAGAAGAGCTCCTGTTTAGAAAGTATGAGACAAAGTTTAAACCTCAGTACTGCTAAAAAGGACACAAAAGATATAAGCAAAAATTCCAGGCATGAAGGGGCATGCCTGTAATATTAGCTACTTAGGAAGCAGAAGTAGGAAAATCAGGGTCTGAGGCCAGCCCAGGCAAAATGAGAGCCAATCAGAAAAACGAAACTAAAAGCAAGTAAGACTGGGCACACAGCTGAAATGGTAGAGAACTTCCCTACCAAGTACAAAGCCCCAAGTTCAATCCTCATTACTACTCTCTCCCAAATAAGAAATATATAAAAGAGCTCGCTTCGGCAGCACATATACTAAAATTGGAATGATACAGAGAAGATTAGCATGGCCCCTGTGCAAGGATGGCAAGCAAATTTGTGAAGCAGTCCATATTTTTGTGCTCTACATCTTGTATATACGTTTTTCTAATTTGGAAAGGGGAAGGGAAAGAACAAAATGCTGAAATGGATAGATACAGGTTGACCCATTGTAACAACGAGATGTACAAGACACTATGTTGAAAACAAACTTTACAACTTTGTGTGGGGGGGGAGTAGTTGGGGAGGTAGGGAGGGAAGGGATTGTAGGGGAAACACAAAGGAGGGGGTAACAATGCTTGATAGGAAATGTACTCATTACCTTACTCATGTAACTGTAATCCCTCTGTACAGTATCTTTACAATAAAATATATATTAAAAAAGAATACATAAGAATAATTTAAGCGGGGGGAGGGGGGAGGCTGGGAAGGGATGTGAAGGGTAAACCAAAGGAGGAGGCTGCAATGCTTGGTAAGAAATGTACGCATTATCCTGCCCATGTAATTGTAACCCCCCTGTACAGTATGTTCACAAATAAAATAAAATTTAAAAAAAATAATTTAAGCAAATATGACTTATCAGACCTATTGCTTCAACTTTACTTGAAAATACAACGATACAGAAAAGCATTCATGCTAGGCATGGTGGGTGCATGCCTGTAATCCAGTCCCCAGAGGAGGGTACTTGAGTTCTAGAGTTCTAGGGTATAGGAGGATCTTGAGTTCTAGAACTGCTTAGGTAAAACAGTAAAACCTTATCTCAAAAACAAAAAAACAAACATGTTCAAATGTAAGCTGAATGTTTTTATAGCATGTACCAACACACTCAGCCTCTGAACATTTTAAAGTGAACTTAAGACTAGTATTTATAGTAAAAATAAAAGTGGGAGGGGGGGAGGAAATCAAATATACCTACCATTCCAAACTCAAGTGACAGTTCTGATCATAAAGCAGATATATGTCAAAACTAATTTCAATAAACCTTGATTTTATATGTTTAGAAACAAAGAAAAGGATGGAAGTGATCTCATTTTTCAGAAAACATTGTTTTCTTCGATTATCTATTGGCAAAAATAATAATCCAGGAAGGTAAAGTCACAAGCACAGAAATAATCTTTTAATAACATTAAAGAATCTATGAACACAGAACCTTAAAAATGTGCTCATTTTAATAAACCCTGGAGATTACTCTGAATCTTTCTTCAGTAAATACTTCCCAGATTCACTGAGCATTCCCCTGAAACAAACATTTACTGAGTCAATAAAATTCCACAAATTATTTTCTGGTAAGATCTTTCTATGCATAGTCAAAATGTTTGCCTTACTTTAATTACTTTTACTTTAACTCTATGCATACACACAATTCATATAGTTACAGGATTTAAAACAAAAGATATATATGTGTGTGTGTATACATACATGTGTGTATACATACACACATATATATCAGACAGACAATAAAAGATTTTTTTTTTTTTGTCGGTCGTGAGGCTTGAACTCGGCCTGGGCGCTGTCCCTCAGCTCTTCAGCTCAAGGTGAGCACTCTACCACTTGAGCTACAGCGCCACTTCCGGTTTTCT
>NW_012267231.1:12922513-12936274 GCF_000151885.1 Dipodomys ordii | reverse complement strand
CAGCTCAAGGCTAGTGCTCAACCACTTGAGCCACAGCACCACTTCCAGCTTTTTTCTTATGTGGTGCTGAGGAATCGAACCCAGGGCCTCAAGCATGCAAGGCAAGTACTCTCCCATTGAGCCACCTTCCCAGCCCCAAATCTCCTTTTATAGTAAGCAAAATCATCCTCATTAATCAAATCTATTTACAGCCTTTGTTTTTTCTTGATGTCATCCACACCTGAAAATTAGGAACTCAATTCAGAGATGTAGTAACTTTGTTTGGTTTTAATTTTTTAACTTACAAAGGTTATTGTAAAATTAAGTTAACAAACTATTCTTTAAAATCTATATTCTTGAAATGCATCAACAGCATCACTATTATCACCATTTTCCCCCATCAGAAAGGCAGCTTTTATGCATTTGATTTCATGTGAAAGTGAAAAATTCTCATCATCTTAATGCTTAGAACTGAATATAAATTTCATTATGAATAATAAACTGAGTCAAGCTATAAATCTAAAATAAAATCTCTAACCCACAAAATAACCAAATATTCTTATATAATAATCTTACCTAGACTGGTGGGTTTTATCAGTTCATCCAGTAAGTCATAAAATGGTAGTTTTTGAAGTTTTATATCCGGATGGACTGGGTGAAGAGCTGATGTAAGATGTGGGAGTTCCAGTTCATGTTTAGGTCCCAGAAGAGAAGCAGGGAGTAGCGGTGACGATGCAGGGTGACCATCATAAGTGAGTTGTGGAATGGTGGATGGAGACAAAGTTGCTGGCATAGGACTTGAATGTACGTTTGGGATGGACAAGTCCGCAGGTGTCATAATTTTCTGGGGAAATCGCCGCCTATAGAGTTCCTTAATTTTCATTTGTACAGCAGGACTACAGCCAGCCTTTAGCAAATGCAGTGCTTTTGTGAGAAGTTCGTGTTTGCGTCCGTGCTTATTTCTCCCAGCGTAGCCCAACAGTACTTGGAGTTCAGAAACTCTAAGGCTCATAACCATTTGCTTGAAGAAGAAATAAAATGTAAAACATTAGTCTCAAAAAGAGTACAATATTTTAAAATATTTCATTATAATCCCTCTTTATAGTTATGTCAAAGCAACTCATTTACAATCCTAATTATTTCAAATTTAATCTCTTCATTTAATCTCTTAAATAACCAAAGAAATTTAAAAGTAATGTTCATAAATTCATTGAGTTCCACCCAGGATCATGAAAGATGTGAGAAAAAGCATGCATCATGTAGAACCATCTCTCACTTCAGTCTACAGTTTCAGTAAAATTGTCAGATATTTTAACAAGCAGTTACTGTATCTCCAGGAAAATGTACTATGTAAATGGCAAAAGAACATTTCTGGTTTCTTGGGAAAAATTATAATAATATGTAACAGCTCACCTCAAATACTAAATGTAGGTGGTAGGCTAACAATATCATATTATGAGGTATTACATTCTATATTAACTCTGGAATTTGTAAGACTCAAAAGAATAGCTTTTTGGCCAGCTTAATTTGATATGTTCATGTAAGTTATAATTATAGTATATCCCACAAGGTATTATCCTTTCTGCTTTATATAAAAAGACCAGAGTTCACAAAAGTTAAGTAAGTTTCTTGATGCCCTAGCTAAGCAGCAGTGAGAATTCAAATCCAGCTAAACCGCTAGGTAGAAAACAAGGCTGGACATATATTATTTACCCTTGTTTGACTTGGAAGATTAGACTAAAAATCCAGGAATTCAATCTACATGCCAAAATGTATGAAACTGTGTAAAGAAATCTATTTACTTCATTTAGCCCTGTGTTTTTAAGTGCTTTTGATCACTGTTACTACTAGGAAGTAAACAACAGGAAATGGCCATCTAATCCAATCTTCCCATTTTTAAGGCAGCAGAAAATGGAAACCAAAGAAATGATTTACCCTGCTTCACCTAGGTAGTAAAACAGAATACTGCAGATTTTCACCAGCACTGACAGGGAGGGAGGGTTAGGATGGGCAGACAGATGCTAGCTTAACATTCATTAGCTTTATTTCCTCAAGTGTTTGATTTCCTACCCCATCGCAAATTTCACTACATAAAGGCTAAGCTGTCTTTGCTAACTCACCACACCAAAGTAACGATTTTCCTCCTCAGCTCTTCCTTTTGAGGCTTGTGCAGGCGGCAAAGAAAACAAATAAGACAGAAGTACATGAAAAGGAGAATACCAGTGCCTCAAAGTCCAGCTTTTGTCAACCTTTCCCCAGTAGACAGGAAAAGAACTATATCTACTTTTTGTGCCAGTTACCAGTACTGAGGCTTGGCCTGTGCCCTCCTGTCCCTGAGCTTTTGGTCAAGGCTTAGTGGTTAACACTTGAGCCACGCCTCCACTTCAGGCTTTTTAATTGGAGGTGAGTCTCGTGGCCTTTTCTTCCTGGGTTGGCTTCAAACTGTGATCCTCAGATCTCAGCCTCCTGAATAGTTAGCTAGGATTAGAGGCATGAGCCACCAGCATCCAGCTATTCTACCTTTTTACACTGTCTCCTTCTCACCCTCCCTCCCCACCCCTTTCTTTGCTGGTCTTGAAGTCCCTGGGCCCCTTTTGCTCAAGGCTAGTGAGCTGCCACTAGAGCCATAGCACCACTTCCAGCTTTTTCTGTGATTAATTGGCAATAAGAATCTCACAGACTTTCCTACTGTGATCCTCAGATCTCAGACTCCGGTAAAGCTAGGATTACAGGTGTGGGTCACCAGCATCCAGCTTGTTCATATCTTTATTTTAGCATTTATCCTACTGTTCTTGTTTATGTAAGTGATTTCTTGCCAAAACTCAAGTTCTCTAGAGCCCACAAACATGTTATTCTCAGAATCTAGGACTAGGGCCTAATAGTAGAAACTCATCAAACAACTAGGCAACAAATAAATGAACAAAAAAGACATATTAGAAGAGTGGTACAGTGTACCCAAATGAACACCCAAACTTTATGCTTTATAGAGGTGTGAAAAGGTATCACGTTATCTTTAAAAACAAATTCTGCTGGGTGTGGTGGCCCATGACCACAACACCTTAGCATTCTGGAAACTCAGATAAGAGAACTGACAATTCAAGATCAGCCTGAGTTACATGGTGAGACTGTTTCATAAAAACCACAAATGAGCCAGGTATGCTACTTCACTCACATCTGTAATCACAGCTACTCAGGAGGATAGCAGTTTTAGAGTCCAACGCAGGCAAAAAATCAGTGATACTGCAAACATAACAACCAGATACACCAGACCTCCCAGCTATGTGAGAGGCATAGGAAGATCATGATCTAAGGCCAGTTGTGGTAAAAATGAGAGCTAATATATGAAAAATCTCAAGTATAAGGGAGTGGGGCATGGCTCAAGTAGTAGAAACACTGTCTAGAAAGCTCAGGCCCGGAGTTCAAACTCTAGCACTGTCAAGAAAAACAAAAAACACTAAATGTATGGACATATACACACACACATTCTACCGCCAACCTTATATTCCCTTTCTTAGATGATATCAGATTAATAATTACTAACTTTAAGTCAATAGGATATCATCTTTTCCCAACCCAACAAAATGTCCTAAAGCACACAAAATACTTTTGAAGCTTTTCATTCTTTATTTAAAAGGGATAGGAAACTCAAACTGAAATACACTATTAAGTTTCACATGTAGACTTAACAGCGAGAGGTTGCTTCTTGAGAAGGCAATGGAGGGCTAGCATTATTTTTTTCCAATAAAATCAGCTTTATCCTTTTAAAAAAAGTAATCTTCAACTGTACATGGTGGCACATGTTTATGATCCCAGCATATGGGTGGCCCAGGCAGAAAGAACTCAAGTGTGAGCCCATCTGGGACCGCACCTTGTCTCAAACAAACAGTAAATAAGCAAGCTAGCTAGCTAATTTCTGCTTATAAACAAACAACTTGAAGCAGGGTGCTGGTAGCACTCATGCTTGTACTCCTACATACTCAAGAGGCTGAAAGTGATCTAGGCAGAAAAATTCTCAAGACCCCATCTTGAGAATGAGCAACGATCAGGGCAGGAGGTGTATTTAGGGCCTGCCTAACAAGTAAGTGCAAGGCACTGAATTCAAACCCCAATACCACCAAAAAACAAAGCAGACAAATGAAATGATCTTCCTTCAGTGTTTTTCTATTCTCTTTCTTATATGCCTATTATTTAGATGTTGGCCTTCCTAGAATGATTCCCTAGATGTTCTCAGGGGAGAGTAATGACTAGGGAGAGAAGAAGGGAAGTCCTCACCATTCTATTAGAAAACATTTCCCTCAATCCCCTTTTCCAGGTATGAAAAACTTCATAAACGTCTTTTTACGTATGTGAACCCTACCACAGCCACAAAGGCAGGAACCATATTCTAAGATAGATAGATACAATATGCAAGTGTTATTAACCTTCAGACAGAGTGCTTTTTGCAATTAAATAGAAAGTTCCAGTTTTATTATCTCATTAGCTATGACACTAAAGGTCATATCTAAATTGTGAGTAAGAATTGGGTGCATCTGTTGTACAACATAATTACTCTCATTCTACATTCTACTGCAGTGGTTTACAGGATCAGTCATAAAGCAGACCCTATATTACAAATTTTTACCTGCTACCACTTTATAACCAATTATAAACCATAATAAATTCTAAAATAGACAAGTTAGGCATTTAGAACTGTTATTTCAGGGTTGACATTGTCCAAAAAGAAATGAACTCTTTACCTGACTTATGTAACTGTAAACCCCTTTGTACATCACCTTTTTTATTTATTTATTTTTTTGCTGGGCATGGGGCCTGAACCGTGGGCCTGGGCGCTGTCCCTCAGCTCTTCAGCTCAAGACTAGCGCTCTACCACTTGAGCCACAGTGCCACTTCCAGCTTTTTCTGCTTATGTGGTGCTGAGGAATCGAACCCAGGGCCTCATGCATGCAAGGCAAGCACTCTGCCAGTGAGCCACCTTCCCAGCCCTACATCACCTTTTTAATAAGAGTAAAAAAAAATTAAGTTATTTCAGGACAGATATGGTGATTAACACCTGTAATCCCACTAATTGAAAGACTGAGATCAGCAGGGTCATGGTTCAAGACCAGTCCATGCAAAACCTTTATAAGATCACCATCTCAACAATTAAAATGATGACAGTGTCATTTCACCTAAACAAGAAACCCATTCAGACCACCCAGACTAAAAGGGAAGGAAGGAAGGAAGGAAGGAAGGAAGGAAGGAAGGAAGGAAGGAAGGAAGGAAGGAAGGAAGGAAGGAAGGAAGGAAGGAAGGAAGGAAGGAAGGAAGGAAGGAAGGAAGGGCTAGATACTAGTGGCTCTGACCTAGAATCCCAGCTACCCAGGAGGCTAAGATCTAAGCATTGTGGTTCAAAGCCAGCCCTTGCAGGAAAGGCCATGAGATTTTTCTTCCTCCTCCAATAAACTATTCAGAAAAGGCCTGAAGTGGAACTGTGGTTAAAGTGGTAGAGCACTAGCCTTGAGTAAAATAATCTGGAGAAATAAATGCCAGGCCCTGAGATCAACCCTAAGACAAGCACATACAACAACAACCACCACGACAACCACAACCACAACCACAACAATCAAATCAAAAAGGGGGCTGGGAATATGGCCTCATTTTAGAGTACTTGCCTACCATGCATGAAGCCCTGGGTTTGACTCTTCAGGACCACATAAACAGAAAAGTGGAAGTGGTGCTGTGGCTCAACAGTCAACAGGTAGAGTGCTAGTCTTGAGCAAAAGAAGCTCAGGGACAGTGCCCAGGCCCTGAGTTCAAGCCCCAGGACTGGCAAAAAAAAACAAAAAGGATAGGAGGCATGGCTGAAGTAGGAGAGCACCTGTCTAGCAAGTATGCGGCCCTAAATTCAAATCCCAGTACCGTCAAAAAAATAATAGGTTGGGAATGTGGCTTAGTGGTAGAGTGGTTGCATAGCATGCATGAAGCCCTGGTTTTAATTCCTCACTACAACATAAACAGAAAAAGCCAGAAGTGGCACTATGGCTCAAGTGGTAGAGTGCTAGCCTTGAGCAAAAGAAGCTCAGGGACAGTGTGCAGGCCCTGAGTTCACACGCCAAGACTGGCAATAAAAAAGTGGAAATTTTTAAGTGTCACATTTAATTTACTTTTTTACCTTCTACCTCTAACTGCAAAGGAATAATCAGATTTTATAACTGTATATGCTGAAGTCTTTACAGTAACAACAAAAATCTTATTCATTATTTTCAAGGTCAGATAATTTATTCATATTCAATGGGACTAAATTCTGGCTCATTCCAAATCCTTCCTATTAGAAATAGTTAACAAGCAGCTGGTAGATGAACAATTTGTCAATAATGCCTAGTTCAACCAGAAAACCTAGTTAGACAATGTCTACTCAAAGAAGGAAATAAAGCTGGTTATATATTTCTCCACAACCTTCTTCCATCCAATTTCTCATCTTTTATTTATGTCTCAACGTAAGATAACTGGAAAAATACCTGCAGCACTATCCCCCAGCTGATCATCTTCCTCCTCTCCTGGTCTCTATTCCTCCATATTGATTACACTGAACTCCCATAAAGTGACAAAATATTGTGATTATACATAAATAGAGATTTCATTCTCCTTCAGGCAAAGCATAAGCTGAACACTGTTGAAATAGTATACCATGTCTTCAATTTTTGATAGATAATTTAAGCATCATTTCCATTTATGTACTACCACATTTCATGAAACAGATGGATAAGTGCTTCTAAAAGCTTCATCGTGGTAACTTGAATACTAAAAATAACAAATCTAATTCAGAATATTTTAAAATTTGGATATGTTTTTATAGTAAAAAAGTTTAATTTAAAACTTCAGAGCTTAAAACCCTAACATACTAGTCAACGTCTAATGCAGAGGCAGGAAAATGTGCTTTTCATTTGGGGAAAAAATTGTTCTGAACATATTCAATAACGCTTTTATTCATTATTTAGGCAAGACTGGGATTTGAACTCAGGGCCTTGGTACTTGTTAAACAAGTGCTATACTACCAGAGTCACACCTCCTTTTTGCTGATTATTTTTGTAGATGGACCCTAGCTGACTTTTCTGCCTGGACTAGCTTCAAAATGATTTACTGGGGGTTGGGAGTATGGCTCAGTGGTAGAGCGCTTGCCTTGCATGCCTGAGGCCCTGGGTTCAATTCCTCAGCACCACATAAGCAGAAAAAAGAAAAAAGCTGGAAGTGGCGCTGTGGCTCAAGTGGTAGAACACTAGCCTTGAGCTGAAGAGCTGAGGGACAGCGCCCAGGCCCAGAGTTCAGGCCCCACAACTGGACTCAAAAAAAAAAAAGCTCTATGCCAGGTGCTGGTGGCTCACACCTATAATCCTAGGTACTCAGGAGGCTGAGATCTGAGGATCATGGTTCAAAGCCAGCCTGGTCAGGAAAGACTGTGAGACTCCTATCTCCAATAAACCACCAGAAAAACGGAAGTGGCACTGTAGCTCAAGTGGTAGAGCGCTCGCCTTGAGCTGAAGAGCTGAGGGACAGCACCCAAGCCCAGAGTTCAAAAAAAGAATGCATAAAGCTCTGGGTTCCTCAGTACCACATAAACAGAAAAAGCCAGAAATGGCACTGTGGCTCAAGTGGTAGATTGCTAACCTTGAGCAAAAAAGAAGCTCAGGGACAGTGCCCAGGCTCTGAGCTCAAGCCCCAGGATTGGCAAAAAAGAAAAGAGAAAAGAAAGAAAGAGAGAGAGACACACAGAGAGAGAGGGAGGGAGAGGGAGAGGGAAAGGAAGAGGGAGAGAGAGAAAGGAAGGAAGGAAGGAAGAAAGAAAGAAAGAAAGAAAGAAAGAAAGAAAGAAAGAAAGAAAGAAAGAAAGAAAGAAAGAAAGAAAGAAAGAAAGAAAGAAAAGGTAAGCAGGCAGTGGAATAAGTAACTAAACATGGGAAGGTAAAAATGTGATGAACATAGTGCTAGAGGAAGTTATTAAGCAGCAACAGACAGGATGGGTTTTTTAAAAAAAGAAAGACTAAGAATCTGGGTACCAGTGGCTCATGCTTGCAACCTTAGCTACTCAGAAAGTTGAGACCTGGAGGATGAAAGTTCAAAGTACAAGTCTATGAGACTCCATCTCTAATTAGCCAGCAAAATGCAAGGCTAGAGATATGGCTCAAGTGGCAGGGCACCAGCACTAAGCAAGCCAAGAGAGAAGCAGGCCTTTCAGCCCTAGTACCAGCAAAAATATATAAGAAAAGAAGAAGAACAGAAGTAACTGATCTGTATGTATGGTACAGTTACAAAACAGTAATAGAACTCAGACTCCTAAGTCAGATTCGAAGTCCACACAATGCTTCAAACATACTGACAATTATACATACATATTTTAAAACATTGTTGGAAATAAGAACTTGAGGTGTGGCTCTCAAGTGGTAGAGCACTCAGCAAGCAAGATCTTCCTATCCAATCTTCCATCTAATATATTGTTTCACCATACTTCTTGATTGATAACCTTCCAGGTTCTGCTTAAACACTTCTAAGAGTTCACAACCATTTAAAGCAGCCCACACTTGTGAAAAGCTCTATAAATCAAAAGTTTTCTACAACTTGCACCTAAGATATACCAGTCTATTCTTAAAATATTGGTGAAGGCTCTTTTTCTTTAACTAGTGAGACCCATTTCCACTGTTGATCATTGTCCAACAGTCTGTAATACTCAGGTGCCAATGAAAAATAATCCAGATATGGCTCAGAGAGTTTTAGATATATTTCTACTCTTATTATGAATATGATACTTCTATCAATGCTCTTTAATTAGACATTCACAGTTTAGATTTGTTTAAAATTGAAGAAGGGAGAAAGCATCATATGCACTTGTCTAGCATGTATAAGATCCAGGTTTCATAGTAGGAAGAATATTGTAAGAAGCAATTTGACTGAGCTTGATACTTTAAAGACCTTCAATTTTAAGTAAATAGGATAGTATAATTGATCATTCTTCTAACTAGATTCATAGTGGTAATAAGTATCCAAACCTGGAGTAAAACAAGTTCAGAAAATTCAACATTCTATATAGTTCCTTCTCAAATCATATTAATATATTAAAAAAGTATAGAAAGAAATGTTTAGTTAATATAACATTGTATGAATTTACTTGGTTGGTTATAAAACTTCTATTATCCTAAGTGTTTGCTATTCTCATTTCTTTCTAATTCACAAAAGAATTTTCAGATGGGCCGGGGCAGGTGGCTTATGCCTGTCATCCTAGCTGCTCAGGAGGCTGATATCTGAGGATTGCAGTTCAAAGCCCGCCCAGGCAGGAAAGTCTGTGAGACTTTGATCTCCAATTAACCACCGGAAAACCAGAAGTGGCACTGTGGCTCAAAGTGGTAAAGCGTTAGCCTTGAGCTGAAGAGCTCAGGGGCAGTGCCCAGGCAGTACCCAGTTCAAGACCCACAGCTCCCCCCCTCAAATATATGGATACTGTGGAATTGAGGATGACAAAACATGTCAACTACCATCACTAAATATACAGTCAGCATGGCCATATTATTGCACTCAGTTAAAATGCTATGTATACGATTAACCTCAATCACCTTCCCCAATTTTCTGAAATGATTCTCTATTAGCAATCTGTTTGTCTGTTTTGTGGTAACAGGTATGAAACTCAAGGCATGCTAGACAAAGGTTCTATTTAGCGGCAATCCCAATCCTCCAGTGGCAATCTTATGTATTTTAAAAATGTTCTGGACTACTCAACTAGTATGGACTATCTAAATTCATGACCCAAACAGATTTTGACAACAAAGGATATTTATACTGGCATATTTTGAAAGAATCCATTATATCTAATTATTAAGGGAAAAATGAGAGGGAAGGAAAGAGGAAAAGAGGGAGGGAGGACAGTTTGGTGGTTAAGTTGGTTAGCTGGTCAGTCTCTTTCTCAAAGGTTCTACAGACTAGGTTCTATAGAACCCTACAGATGCCTTCCCTCCTAACACTCATAACTGCTTATTGGTGCTACTATCTATAGAAAAGTGCTGTCCAAGAGCTGAAGTATGGCTCAAGCAATAAGCAGAGCACCTGCCTAGCAAGCTGGAGGCCCTGAGTTCAAACCCCAGTGAAGTAAAACAAGCAACAATAAAAAGCTGCAAGTGTGAACTACATATATAATTTTAAAGTTTTCTACTGGACACAGTTTAAAAACTAAGGAAAGGAATAGACAGTGGTAGTAACTGGTGATAGTTAATTCTTGCCTAACATGTTCAGGGCTCTAGTTCACATTTGTAACTACTCAAAAAAAATTAAGAAGCAAGTGAAATTAATCTTAATATCAATAATAATTTTACTCAAATACCAGGTAAATCCAAAATATTATTGCTTCAATACATTATCAATATAAAACAACCTTTTTTCATTCTATGCCTAAAAATACAGCATATATTTTATACTTGGAAGCAAATTCAATTATTGACTACAGTTTGTACAATACAACTCTAGAATATACTTGTGACTCATCAAAGGTTTTAGCACCTTCCTCAAGTCATCCAGGCTCCAATTTAACTCATCATTATTCTCCACTCACTACCATAGTAACTTGCTAGACCATTCCCTAATCTTACCCCTTCAAAATCAGTGATTCAAACACTCATTTTCTAACTACAACCTCCTATCCTTGTCTCAATGCAACAATCGAATTTCCTAAAATCTATAATTAATTAATGTTATCACTCTCTCCATCAAACCCATTCAGGTCCGAGTTTAATAAGATTCCAAGGTCAGCCACTTAAAAAAAAATCCTTTGCAAAACTCTCCATTCAACTGCAACTTACTTTGCAGGAAAAAAGAATGCAAGCACTCAGGTAAGCATATGCTACAATATATCCACAATTGTTTATCTCAATGTACACTGGCATCTCACTATGTTTTTCAGCAAGATATTCAAACTTCCACAGTAACTGTTTTGTATCTTTTCCTTATTACTTTTATACCTCTTTCCTCCAAATACTACCTTGAGAAAATATACATGAAAGAAGTAACCATTTAACTTTATGCATCTGTTACTTGGTGTTCAAAAACACCACTTTTCCAAAATAAAAATGAAGTTCTGCCAATTATAAAAACATCAGCCAAGGCTGGGAAGGAGGCTCAGTGGTAGAGCACTTGCCTCGCATGCCTGAGGCCCTGGGTTCGATTCCTCAGCACCACATAAGCAAAAAGAAAAAAGCCAGAAGTGGCACTGTGGCTCAAGTAGTAGAGCTGAGCTGAAGAGCTGAAGAGCTGAGGGACAGTGCCCAGACCCAGAGTTCAGGCCCCACGACCGGACCCCCCCAAAAAAAATTATTAAAAAAAAATCATCAGCCGGGTGCTGGTGGCTCACGCCTGTCATCTTAGCTACTCAGGAGGCTGAGATCTGAGGATTGCAGTGCAAAGCCAGCACGGGCAGGAAATGTTGTAAAACTCTTATCTCCAATAAACCATCAGAAAACCAGAAGTGGTACTATAGCTCAAGTGGTAGAGTACACAGCCTTGAGCTGAAGAGCTTAGGGACAGCTCCCAGGTCCAGAGTTCAAGTCCCACAACCAAAAAAAAAAAAAAAAAGGTCAAATATAGAGAGGTATGAGACTCAAACCTAATCAGTACAGTGATGTATGCCTAGTTTTGGCTACCAGTAGGCTGAGGCTGAAATTTTAATCCCAGGAGTTTAAGACTAGCCCTGATAAAGTAGCAAAATGTTCCTGTTTAAAATAATAATGATGGGGAGGGGTGTTTCTAGAATATTCCTGGATTCAAGGTCAGCCTGGACTATATATGGAAACTCTCAAAACAAACTAGCCATGGGGCTGGGAAGGTGGCTCAGTGGTAGAGCTCTTGCCTTGCATGCCTGAGGCCCTGGGTTTGATTCCTCAGCACCACATAAGCAAAAAGAAAAAAACAAACTAGCCAGCCTTTGATTAGGGATATAGCTTAGAGGTAGCATATGTGCAAGACCTTTGGTTCAATCCCCCAATGTTGCAAAAATAAACCAATTTTTAAAACTAGCCGTTAGATAAAATTTTCTAAAATGACAAAATCTGTTAGATTTTGCAGTAAATGAGCTTTAAGATTTTTTTTAAAGCTCAAAGCTAATCTTATTCTTTTGGTCCTAACATCATCACAGTTTAGTTAGATCAGTAAAATAACCTAAAAGTGAATGATAATCTTAAAATTATGTTGGGGAGGTGGGGGGAAAGAAGGGACTAAAGGTAAGAGTAACAGAAATCTCAGAATCAAAGACTTTAATGCAAACCCAACAACACTGACAGTCTTCACTACCACTATATCCTATTCACAAATACATGTTGTTCCTTTAGATAGATTACATGGTTGTGATAACAGATGTTTGAAATAAAGGGAGCTACTGTATTACTAAAGTTACAAATAAAACTGCAATTAACTTCTAAAACAAAATGTTCGGTATTATCCTACATACTCAGTTCCAGGAAACACAAACTCAAGCGTGCAAAGTATTTACCTAGAATTAAAGTGTACTAAACAATTATCAGGTGAGGCATAGAGAAGTACACCTATAATTCCAGCTACTCAGGAGGCAGAGATCTCAAGAAGATCATGGTTCAAGGCCAAACTAGGCAAAAAATACATCAAATATGACAGGTGCCTGCTATCAAAGCTAGCAAGCATACATAGAGGATCTTGGGCAAAAATTCAAGCTTTCTATCTAAAAAATAACACAAAAAGAACTAGAATATGGCTGGGGGTAGACTGCCAGCCTAGCAAGCCCCAAGCTTTGAGTTTAAAAAAAAAAAGGAAAAGAAAAAAGAAAAAAAGTGGGGCTGGGAAGATGGCTCAGTGGTAGAGTGCTTATTTTCCATGCATGAGGCCCTGGGTTTGATTCCTCAACACCACATAAGCAGAAAATGCTGGAAGTGGTGCTGTGGCTCAAGTGGTAGAGCTCTAGACTTGAACTGAAGAGATGAGGGACAGGGCCCAGGCCCAGAGTTCTGGCCCCATGACCAACAAGAAAAAAAGTATTAATCTGTCTTCCCCCCAAAAAAAACAAAAAACAAAGCAATAGTTTTACCATAAACATGGTTGTATATGGTAAAAATATTAATTGCTTCTTTTTTAAGACTAGGCTGGGCTATAAAGTGGTCTTGTCATTTAAAAAAATAGTATTCTTAATTTACATAAGTTTATATAAGCATTTATTAACTAGTTTAGCCCATGTAAATTTCTCTTTGAAATAGAAAAACGTTTTCACTATTTATGTAATTTTTCTATAACCAACTACTTAATATTACTTACCAATTTAACACCATGATAAATCTGCCTTGAGAGTAAAAAACAGAGCAAATTCTCATTTCCACTTTCTTTAAAAATTTTTAATAAGCTAGTTAAAAACTGGCAAGAATAGCCAGGCCCTAGTGGCTCACACCTGTAAACCTAGCTACTCAGGAGGCTGAGATATAAGGATCAGTGTTCAAAGCCAATCCAGGGAGGAATATCCGTGAGCCTCTTATATCCAATTAAACACCAGAAAACCAGTGCTGTGGCTCAAAACAGTAACATGCTAGTCTTAAGCAAAAGAGCTCAAGGACAGTGCCCAGGCCCTGAGTTCAACCTCTATTACTGACCAAGGGGGAAAACAAAAAACACAAAAAAAAATCCTGACACGAATAGGGCACAAGGGGCTGGGAATGTGGCTCAGTGTTAGAGCGTTTGCCTTGCATGCTCGAGGCCCTGGGTTCGATTCCTCAGCACCACATAAGCAAAAAAAAAGAAAAAAGCCGGAAGTGG
>NW_012267231.1:12916368-12919263 GCF_000151885.1 Dipodomys ordii | reverse complement strand
TTTTTTTTTTTTTTTTGGTTGTGGGGCCTGAACTCTGTGCTTGGGCACTGTCCCTCAGCTCTTCAACTCAAGGCTAGTGCCCTACCACTTGAGCCACAGCGCCACTTCTGGCTTTTTCTGCTTATGTGGGAATCGAACCCAGGGCCTCATGCATGCAAGGCATGCACTATACCACAGAGCCACCTTCCCAGCCCCTGTCAGATTCTTAACTACAAAAATCATCTGGACAGCACACCTTTCTAATTTTTTAAATTCCTAAAGATAATACAATGTTTCCCCCTTCACAGTCTCAAACATCACTTTATGGGTATTTCCCTAACAAAAAATTAAAACTTTTCATAAACAAATGTGCATAGAGAACTGGTTTTGACATGTATGACTCACAATTTAATTTTTTATTGGCAATTTCTTAAGTGCTACAGCTTTCACTTTTCAAATAGAGAATACAGATGTTTTTCCTACTGATCTTTGCAAGACTGCCATAGATTTAAAAGGAGTCACTAAAAAGACCACGAGGAAGCAGGGTGCTGGTGGCTCATACCTGTCATCCTAGCTACTTAGGAGGCTGAGATCTGAGGATCGCCCTGTAAAGCCAGCCTGAGCAGGAAAGTCCGTGAGACTCTTATCTCCAATGAGCCACCAGAAAACTGGAAGCGGCTCTGTGGCTCAAGTGGTAGAGTGCTAGCCTTGAACTGAAGAGCTGAGGGCCGGCCAGCACCCAGGCCCAGAGTTCAAGCCCCACAAATGGCAAAACACAAAACAAAAGACCATGAGAAACATGACTGTGAATACAATCCACAGCCAAACTGTATGGATTGTGATCTAGGATAATGAAAAAGTCACTGCATTTACTCAATGCCTCCTAGTTAGAAGTACTGTATTTTCATTTAAAACTTTAAAAAAATTCTTGGCTTTTCTTAATTTTTACTCTAATTTTTTTTCTACCTTACTAGGTCGAGTGCTGTTTACCTCCAAAACTCACAAACAAAAAACTCTGAGAAAATATCTTCCAAATTTAAGTGCAAAGTTACATATGCACATTCTTGAATAACTATGGTAGGCATTCCTAAGATCACCTCTGCCCATCCCTCCAAAAAGAAAAGGAAATCTAACCACAGTGAAGTATTTTTCTTTATCTTTCAGTAGTTGTACAAAAGAACTGCCATTTAACAAAGCAGCTTATGAATACAATTTCTTAATGTCACCTCTTTCAATATCCTCACCCACTCTCTCCTACCTATTCCCCCTTCCCTCATTCTTCTTCATTTTAATAGAATATACCCCGTCTGCGTTTCCCTCCTCTTCTCTCCATTCGTCTACCCTACAGTGAAGTATTAACAAAACTGTTAACACAGCCATCACCAGCTAAGTCCCTCAGAGTCCACCACCAGTTCCTCAGCCTCAGGCATACACAATGACATACCAGCATGTGAAAACAGTTAATACAGTTTGAAAAGTATACAACAGGAACATAAAAGAAAATGACTCCTCTGGAAGGACTCAAGCTTTGGGAGAAAGTAAAAAGGGAGACCAATTTTACAAAAATAACATTTCCCCAAGCGTTCAGTATTTGTCTTGACACTGGCTCATTTTTGTAAAGAGAAACCTTACCTAACAAGACTCACACCAGGGGTCCCATCGATCCTTAAGGCACTTGCTTAAAATGAGAAAGAACAAAGAAGAAAATCTCCCAGCATGTGCTTTTGCAGTAGGTTCTTTGGACAGCATTGAGAGTATATTGTTAAAGCCCCCACAAGCTTTCCAGCTTCACTCTATGGCCTCTGTATAATAGAACTGATTAGCTATCATTCAAATGCAACTCCTAACAAAGTAAATATTAGAAAACAAAAATCACCGCACAAGACTTCACTTTACAAGAAACTATTCAAAGCACGCTATCTTCAGTTGAGTACTTTTTTTTAATTTCCAAAGTTAATCATCTCCAAATATTTCACATCCTGAGGCTTTCTCCTTTCAGTCAAGTTTGAAACTGGCATAAAAGAAAAGTATCCATTCTAAGTCTGCTCTGTCTTGAACAAATTAGAAGGAAACCAAAACAAAAGAATGACACTTCAAAGGCAATACCTTAACACTCAAATCTTGAGACGTGAACATTGCAAAGTTAGTAGGGAAATGACTTTTTCAGTGAGGCTTTTCCGGGGAGGGGGGGGTGGTGGAGGAAGAGAAGAGATACCTCCAAAAACAAAACAAACCTCACGTCTGGCTCCTTCTACAAGTTGATTAAAAGAATCAAGAGAAAGCATCATTTCAGTCTCTCCACCCCCCCCCCCAAGATTGATTCCGATCTATCCCGATCTCCACTCTTGACAAGAAGCTGTCAGTTCTCCGGGGCTGGGGTACAACCCAGCTGCGTGGTTCACACGCGCAGGGAGCCGCAGAGAAGGGAATGTCGCCTTCAGGAGCCTCGAAATAACATGCGCTGGTTCAGAACTGTTCGCTCACCAATTAAAGAAAAAAAAAAAAACACCACCAAAATTACTCGAGCGGGGCCACATTTTGTCGCCTCCCCGGCGGCGGCGGGGCTGGGCGCGGGGTGTGCGGGCACCGGCGCCCGCGCAGGTGAGCGCGGGGCGGGAGAGGAGTGGGGGGCAGGTGGGGGCGCCTTCCCTCGGATCCCGCGAGGCGGGAGGGATCGGTACAGTTGGGGGAGGCACCGAGGGGCGTTCTATTTATCGGGGGTTGGAGTGGGGCGCGGGGTGGGGGTGGGGGGGGTTGGAATTTAGTTCCAATCAACATGGCCAGCAAGATGTCCCCACAACAAAAGGCAGCGGCGGGGACATAAACACGAACCGTTCACCTCGGCCAGCCGCGGCATCGCCATCATGGGTGTGCGCGGGGAACCCCCCGCACTCCGCGCCCCGGGATGGGGGGGGG
>NW_012267231.1:12909412-12916318 GCF_000151885.1 Dipodomys ordii | reverse complement strand
GAGGGGGGAGAGGGAAAGAAAGAAGAGGGAGAGAAGTCAGGTTACTTTCTCAAAGTTCAACCAAGTTTTCAGAAGTATTTGAAGAACACTGCATCTGTACTAAGTACATACAGTCTTGTCATTTCATAAACAACACTTTTAAAACACAAACATAGTGTTAAGCATTATAAAAATCTAGAGGTGATTTAAATTATATCGCAAGATGGTGTTGGCTATTTGCAAATCTTATAGCATTTTTTCTGAGGAACTTGATGATGCTGAGATTTAGGTTATCTGCAGGGTGCTGGAACCAGTGTCCCATAAATACTAAGGGAGCACTATATCCTATACATCCATTGCAATACCCTGAGGTTCCTTCTTTTCCAATCACAAAGGGGCTTCAGGATTACATTCAGCTAGGTGTTAAGGCTTCTGCCTTCAGACTTTTTTGTTGTTGTTTAGTGTTTCTTTCCTCTTCCTGTGTTGGCCTTCAAATCACTTGACTGAGCCTCTCTCTTTGAGGAACTGACCAGGGTTCTTGAAATCCTCAACTTCTGGCTACAGTCTTGTTCCAAATAAACTGATGACCCAGAACAAAGGTACTTCCTCCTGTCTGACTCTGAGCACTGCGTGTTCTTCGGACACCACGTCTTGGTCTGCTGCCCACTCCCTTGGGGGCTAGTCTGAGGCAGGATCATTTTCTCTAGCTCCATCCCCTCAGGCTCTAGTCCCTTCTCTCCCCATTAACCCCTGATGCTGAGAGTACAGCCAGTTCACGCATATTCAATCATGTCTTTTTCCTTTTGGGTTTTAGGTTCACCTCTAAGAAAATGTTTGCATATATATATATATATGCATATATATGCATATATATATATATATATATATGGTTTGCTTATAGTTTCAATTTCCCCCTCAGTTCTTACTCTCTTGGTCAACATAACGGCCCGGCCCCGCCTCCAGCCCCGCCCCTCCCGGCGCTCGCGGCCCCGCCCGGGGCACGCACGACGACGAAGCCCTCACGTACTATTTAAATAGTGGCGCCAAGCGGCGGGTCCTGGCGGTTACACTCCGCCGGTCTTCCCCGCCTCTTCTGCCTCCGGGGCTGTGCTGTTACCGGCTCCCACGCCTGCGGGCCGGAGTCCCCGGATACCCGGCCGGGGCCGAGGGGCGCAGGCCCGGAGCCCTTCCTTGGGCACAGCGTGCACATCTCTGAAGAAACGAACACCCCCGGCCGCCAGCGTCAGCACCCAGCGCGGCTTCGGATGGGCCCCACACAACGGATTCTGTTTAATGTCTGGGACTGTCGGCGGGCATGCTACGGTAAGGTGTGAGGAAGGCCCCGGAGAGATCGCAGGCCCATGGTAGAGATGCCGGAAAGGGAGCTCGGGGATCGGGGTGGGGGGAGGAGTGCCTGCCCGGACGACAACGTGTCTGGGTGGCCGAAGACCAGACGCTGAAGACTTGATCGGCGACGTACCGGGGAGCGCCACGAATCCGGGGTTTGTCCCCAAGCCAGGGCCTGGGGATGGATTCATGGCCGTTCCCCCCATCCCCCAAAACCTGGCAGCTTCGAATGTAGTTAATACAAAGCTTACAAAGGCCTGAGGAACTAAATCCAGCAAAAAGCGTGTGTTTAGCAGAAGCAAAGCAGGCTTAGTTGGGAACCATCCGGGACCATCGAGGGCCAGAATTCCCCAGAGCTTAACCACCCTGGACACACCTGCAGTTCTCCAAACCGGGTGAAAAATAATCCCCCACCGACTGTTCAAACACTTTAAGACCGAGGTGAGGACAAGATGGCCTTACGTCCCCCTATTTCAGATTCAACAAGTATTTCCGTGACTATCTGCTGTCCCTCGCCATCCAGGAGCTTAGCAAAACCAACCCTGCTGTCAGGTCTGGGGAGAGAGGGGGGAGAGAAGAAATCCCCCAGGTGAATTAATAATTTTTACAACTACAAATGATAATGAAACCCAGTTCCCCAGGCTCACACCTGGAATCCTAGCTGCACAGAAGGTTGGGATCTGAGTATCATGATTCGAAGATGACAGTCTTGGGCAAAAGTGAGAAACTTATCTGCAATTAACCACCAAAAGGCTGGAAGTGGAGCTGTGGTTCAAGTGGTAGGGTGCTAACCTAACCTCAAGCAAAGAGGCCTGAGGCCCTGAATTCAAAAACCTTTGCAAAAAACAAACATGGAAATAAAGAGCCCAAAGGAGCAAAGAGCCCAGTGAGAGGGAGACAAAAAGGTTTGGGAGATGTGCTTTATCCTGCAAGGGCTTTCTCCACTTCAATGTTATTTAATCACAGATAATTTCATCCATTTCTACTCCACTGAAAGCTTCCTACACTTCCAGCTCTACACTGACCAAGTTTGCCCCACACTTCATGAAAAAAAAAGAAAAAGCAAGCTATACCTGGTATGAACTATCTTCTCACCATCAAAACTACCCTTATCTGCACACTAACATTCCAGTTATTACGTAGTGTCCAAGAAGGCCAGGCCCTCTACCAGCAACCTAGATTCCTTTTACTCCCACATTCCTCCAGACTTCCCTCCTACAATTACCTTGTCCACCCAACATCCTAAGTTTGTGGGGTTTCCCCCCTTTTCTACTGAATCCTACTCATCAGCATATAAATATATGGAAATTCCATCGAGCTATAATTTCCTTTGGGTTGGAGTGCCAACCAATGAGCAAAAGCATCAGCTACCGACTTCAGTAGTTCCCCACCCTCCCTTGACTCCAAAACTGCCTCAAGATTGTTTCTCTGCTTTCTTCACTGCATAAATTCTCAAAAAGATTTCTCATCTTTCTATGGTACTTGTTGGCTTTGACTTCTATCACCAGGATCATTTATGGAGACTCCTAAACATTTCTTGGTTTCCAAAGCCAACTCTTCAATTCTAGTCTGATCTAAATTGACTATGGGGAACAGTTGACATACTTCCTTTCTCTTGAAACACTTTCCCTCGTAATCTTTCCTCCACTCCACATCATACTGTCTTAATATTCTTGTCCCTTCTTGGGCTTCCTTTTTAGTAGGCTTCACTCACTGTTGCTCTGTCCAATCTTTAAATGAGATACTCTAGGGCTCAGTCCTCATTCTCTATTATGCTAGTATTTATTGACACCGTTCAACAACTAGATTTAAGGTCTATGAGATGACACATTTCTGGCTTGGACCTCTCCACCAAAACCACAGATTTACAAATGCAATTGGCTGGGCTGGGAAGGTGGCACGGTGGTAGAGTACTTGCCTTGCATGCATGAGGCCCTGAGTTCCATTCCTCAGCACCACATAAGCAAAAAGGGGGAAAAAAACGGAAGTGGCGCTGTAACTCAAGTGGTAGAGTGCTAGCCTTGAGCTGAAGAACTGAGGGACAACGTCCAAGCCCAGAGTTCAGGCCCCACGACAGGACCCTCCCCCCCAAAAAAAATACATTTGGCTGCTTAGTGTGTCTGTCAGGTCTCATCATTTCAAATTCATCATGCCAAAATGATTTTGCTCCCAGTCTGGCTCCTTTCCCATTATTCTCACTGACTGGCACCATTATTTACTCAAGCCAGAAGTCTAGAACATCACTGACTTCTTTTTTCAACCCATCCAACCCTCAGCCAGTCCATCTGACTGCCACCAAGATAATCCAATCCAGTCCATTTTTCTTCATCTTTACTACCATCACCTTCCAAACAGTCAAGAGTTTTACACCTAGCCAGGCGCCAGTGGCTCACACCTGTAATATTAGCTACCCAGGAGGCTGAGATCTGAGGATCCCAGTTTAAAGCCAGCCCAGGCAGGAAAGTCTGTGAGACTCTTATCTCCAATTAACCACCAGAAAACTGGAAGTGGAGCTGTGGCTCAAATGGTGGAGTGCTCGCCTTGAGCTGAAGAACTCAGGGACAGTGCCCAGGCCCACAGTTCAAGCCCCACGACTGACAAAAAAGAAAAAAAAAATCTTTGCATAAATGAATAAAATAAGAGAAAATATACTGGCTGGGAGTATAGTTCAGAGGTAGAATGTTTGCTTAACATTCACAGAGCACTGGGTTCCATCCCCTGCACCATAAAATCTGTATAGATACACTAATTACATATAATGCATTGAACATGTAGCCCATAGTCAGTACTTCACAATACTTTTTATTGTCATTATTATTGCTGATTGAGTGCTAGTATATGTGTGTGTCCAATAAAACAAATACTAAATACATTTTTGGGGGGATAGTACTAGTGGGGTTTGAATTCCA
Source organism: Dipodomys ordii (assembly GCF_000151885.1). Classification (NCBI taxonomy): domain Eukaryota; kingdom Metazoa; phylum Chordata; class Mammalia; order Rodentia; family Heteromyidae; genus Dipodomys; species Dipodomys ordii. The sequence continues at coordinate 12,912,083 of NW_012267231.1, read as the reverse complement.
GACCATGAATTTGCTAGACAAATGCTCTACCACTTAAGCCAATAAATGTTCATCTTCCTTTCCTTCCTTTTGTATCTTGTACAGCACCAGAGAGACTGTTTTGCATGTACTAAGCACTGTTACTGATGACTGATGATATTTTACTATAGGAGTACCACAAATATCCATAATGGCAAGCCAAAATTGCAGTGGATCCCTGGTCCTTCACCCGCCAGCATTCAGCCCCCATGGGGAGAGTAGACACAAGATTACAGTAGCTGGGTGGCTCAAGGAAGGAAGGAAAGGAAAGAGGGGGTAACAATGCTCGATAGGAAATGGACTCATTACCTTGCTCATGTAACTGTAACCCTTCTGTACAGTATCTTTACAATAAAAAATATATATTTAAAAAAAAAGAAAGAAAAGAAGAAAGGGTTGCTGGTTCCCCAGCCCTTTTGACTTCTTTTACCACGGCTCAATAGAAAACTCTGGATCTGACAGCCAACTCCTGAAAGACTATTCAAATATTAAATATTTTCAGATACAAAGTGCTTTGGAGGGACGAATGCTTAGCCCTAAGATAAAATTGTGATATAGTGTGCAAGGGGTTAGCAAAAACCTGACTGTAATCACCAGGGCTGGGCTTTGTTTAAATAAGTGTAAGGAATGTGCTCAGAACTATATTCAGATCATTTAAAATCTAATGAATTAGGCCAGGTGCCAGTGGCTCACGCCTGTAATCCTAGCTACTCTGGAGGCTGAGATCTGAGGATCATGGTTCAAAGCCAGTCCGGATGGGAAATTCCATGAGACTCATCTCCAATAAACCACTAGAAAACCGGAAGTGATGCTGTGACTGGAGTGGTAGAGCTCTCGCCTTGAGCTGAAGAGCACAGAGACAATGCCCAAGCCCAGAGTTCAAGCTCCACGACCGACAAAAAAATAAAATATAATCTAATGAATTAAAAAAATAAAGGTAAACACTTAGATGGTTTCAAAGATTGGTCATTCTATGTGTATGTCTGAGGCAAAGTGTGTGGAGGGAGGAGTCTGTACACAGTGAACTCATACACATTGGATTTTCTGGAGGCATTGTCAGTAGCAAATATTCTGGTACTAGCAAACCATGTGTTTAGAAGTTGGTTTGTTTCAATAAGTGTGGCATCCATTTTTGTTTTATTTGTAGTTTGGGTTTGGGTTTGGAGATTGATTCCAGGAATTTTAGATTGTCCACTTCAACCCTTTTATTTTACAAAGAAAAACACAAGACTCAAACATGGGTGCTAGACATAGCTCTTAGCTATAGATTCTCTTTAAATACTTGAGAACTAATCAAGCTTGGACCATGACTTGCTTATAAATAGCAAGTTGCCCCATTAGAACTCAAGTTCAAGTGACTTGATCCTGAGTTCAACATTCCTAAAGTTCTTGCTCATTCCCTGGGCTGGCTTTCCCTCTTCTGAAGTGGAGGCTTCATGTTATCTGTCAACTTGGTTGGTCCTCTTGTCCAGAGATCTGACAGTGAATTCACAGAAGTCATTCAGTGGCAGGTGCTACAGTTAAAGAAAAAAAAGGAGAAGAAAGCCAGGTGCTGGTAGATTATACCTGTAATCCTAGCTACTCAGAAGGCTGAGATCTGACAATCACAGTTCAAAGTCGCCTGACCAGGAAAGTCCAGGAGACTCTCATCTCCAATTAACCACCAAAAAGCTAGAAGTATAGCTGTGCTTCAAGTGGTAAAGTGTAAGCCATGAGCAAGAAAACCCAAAGATAGCACCCAGGTCCTGACTTCAAGCCCCAGGACTGGAACAAGAGGGGGGGGTTGGAGGGGGGAGAGGGAAAGAAAGAAGAGGGAGAGAAGTCAGGTTACTTTCTCAAAGTTCAACCAAGTTTTCAGAAGTATTTGAAGAACACTGCATCTGTACTAAGTACATACAGTCTTGTCATTTCATAAACAACACTTTTAAAACACAAACATAGTGTTAAGCATTATAAAAATCTAGAGGTGATTTAAATTATATCGCAAGATGGTGTTGGCTATTTGCAAATCTTATAGCATTTTTTCTGAGGAACTTGATGATGCTGAGATTTAGGTTATCTGCAGGGTGCTGGAACCAGTGTCCCATAAATACTAAGGGAGCACTATATCCTATACATCCATTGCAATACCCTGAGGTTCCTTCTTTTCCAATCACAAAGGGGCTTCAGGATTACATTCAGCTAGGTGTTAAGGCTTCTGCCTTCAGACTTTTTTGTTGTTGTTTAGTGTTTCTTTCCTCTTCCTGTGTTGGCCTTCAAATCACTTGACTGAGCCTCTCTCTTTGAGGAACTGACCAGGGTTCTTGAAATCCTCAACTTCTGGCTACAGTCTTGTTCCAAATAAACTGATGACCCAGAACAAAGGTACTTCCTCCTGTCTGACTCTGAGCACTGCGTGTTCTTCGGACACCACGTCTTGGTCTGCTGCCCACTCCCTTGGGGGCTAGTCTGAGGCAGGATCATTTTCTCTAGCTCCATCCCCTCAGGCTCTAGTCCCTTCTCTCCCCATTAACCCCTGATGCTGAGAGTACAGCCAGTTCACGCATATTCAATCATGTCTTTTTCCTTTTGGGTTTTAGGTTCACCTCTAAGAAAATGTTTGCATATATATATATATATGCATATATATGCATATATATATATATATATATAT
>NW_012267231.1:12902916-12909159 GCF_000151885.1 Dipodomys ordii | reverse complement strand
TTCCTTCCTTCCTTCCTTCCTTCCTTCCTTCCTTCCTTCCTGCTTTTCTTCCTTTTCTTCATTTCCTCTACCAGTACTGGGGCTTAAATTCGGGGCCTGGTGTTCTTGCATAGCTTTTCTTCTACTCACACTTGGCTCTTGAACCACACTTCCACTTCTGTTTTTCTTTTTTGCTAGTTAATTGAAGATAAGAGTCTCCCTGACTTTTCTGACAGGCTGGCTTCAAGCTACAATCCTCAGATCTTAGCCTCCTGAGTCTCTGGGATTACAGATGTGAGCCGCCAGCACCTGGCAGTGGCTTTTTTCTCATTAAGTAAACTTCTCTTAATTATATCTCTTTCTATGTTCACCCTAATTCTATAGTTCAAAGACCTTGGCTGTCTCTAGACTATACAACTAGGTTCTGTATTTTGAAATTTTAATAGGTTGTCCTGTTTTCAGGACAACAGGTTGGTTCCTGATTTTTTTTTTTTTTTGCTCTTGTTTAAAAGACAGCTCTAATCTATGAAAACTTGAAAATGCCTGAGAGCAGAAGGTAGAAATATGCAAAGCGTTCTGGCTTTTGTTTTCTAGAAAGCTAAGGATTCTGAGAGAAAATTAGGGGGTTTACAATGGAAAGAAGGTTATTTGCAGTTACAGATAGTGTTTAGTGGCAAAAATAGAGTTCCTTGGTGGAGGCAAAGAAGAAAAGAGAGGCCTGAGAGGCCTGGATCAGCACAGAACCTGGTCCCTCCTGAGAGATAGCAAGGCCCGTGAGAGGGCTAGCTGCTGCCTAGTCTAGACTGGGTGTCCATAGACACACTTGTGAGGGCTGCCAGCATTCTAATGGTGACACAAAGGTGGCAACATTGCTGGGCCTCAAGGGGCCACGTGGGCAGGCCCATTGGTTGTGAGAGTACAATGCCACCTGTGGCCCCACACCTCTCCTGGGTAGACAATCCCCCCCCCCAGCTCTTCAGCACCCCTTCTGGTGAAAGGGAAGAACTCAGGCCAAGTCACCTGGAGAGGGCATCTGGGATCCAGATCCTCAAAGTCATGTCAATAAGACATCTGAGATCACACAACTGCTAACAAGGGGCAGAGGCCTGGGAGAGCAACCTGTGCTTGATTACTCTGCAGGACTGCAGAGATTCTGGGCCTTGATACTTCATCAGCTCCTTGTGGAGCAAATGGCTCTCTTTGCCCCAGAAACGCGAAGGTGCAGTCCATGTCTTTTCAGGTGACCCCCTCGGTGGTGGGGCAGCTGTGGAGAATAAAGTAGCCCCGTGAAGGCAAGCTCAGCCTCCTCCCTTCCTCCCCAGGACATGTGACAAGCCTCAGGCTCTTGGTCTGTGAATGAAGGAACACCCCAACCTGCCTCCTAGGCTCCTGGGAAGTTTGAGATAAGATAATAGAGATGAAATAAACTGTACTGTACAAATGGCCCAGTTTGGGAATAACATCAAGAAGAACATTAACAATGAGCACTTTAACGACAGCCTGAGGCCCTGCTGGATCTTGGAGAGCTGTCCCTTTTGGGAGGCTGAGCTCTCTGGTGTCCTAGACTGAGCACAGCCTGCTCCCCTTCGCCAGAACATCTTGTCTCACCCTGTCTTCCCTTTGTACTTTCTTCTACTGATCTGTTCTCAATGGACTTTTCCGGGCCACTCCCGATGGCAACCCCCAGATACACTGCTCCATTCACCAGCCCATCAGACCAGTGCTTTTTCCTGTGGGCCCCTCCAATTAAACCAGCTAGTTCCCTGATTCTTGAGGCAGGTCTGTGCTGCCCAGTTTATGGTGGATTGTGGGTTGTAACTGAAAATATACTTAATACACTGAACCTACCAGACTGTGAAACATCAGCCATTGCCTCTCAAGATGTGACCCATAGCAGCAGACACTCACTGCCCAGCATGCCATTGTGTATTGCTAGCTTGGGAAACTCAAAACATGGTCCATACTGAATGTATATCATTTTCTCTGCTCCCCCTTACAATGAATTGACTTAGGTGTTTTCAACTTTACAATGATATAAAAGAAAATGTACTCATGCAAACCTTGTGCTTTTTTCACTTGCAGTACAGAATGCAATAAATTAAATTAGACATTCAATAATTTATGATAAAACAGGCTTTGTGACCAACAGACGAATGTAAATGGCCTAGGCTAAGTATGATGTTTGGTAGGTTTGTAAGCAACTTAAAAGCTGCTTTTGCTGGGCCATAATTCTCCCTATTTAACATAAGGCCACTGTCTCTACCCCCAAAAGATGGCTAAAGATACACTGAAGTGCTGATTTTATGTGGCTATCACATAATAAATCACCTTTCTCTGCCTTTTACTATGTCTCTTTACTTGGCATATAGATCTGACATGTGGGATTACTAGAGTTTGGTTTCAAGTAAAAAACACTAATTTCATGTTGGGTTTATTAAGTGCATTGTTTAGGGCAGTGCTGTAGTTTTAGTAATATTGGGGTTTACATTCCACCGCTGTGTCATAGCCCCTTGCCATATATATAAATAATTTTGGGGGGTACCAGTCCTGGGGGTTGAACTCAGGGCCTGGGCACTGTCCCTGAGCTTCTTTTGCTCAAGGTTAGCAATCTACCACTTGAGTCACAGCACCACTTCCTGCTGTTTCTGTTTATATGGTACTGACTGAGGAACTGGACCCAGAGCTTCATGCATGCTAGGCAAACACTCTACCACTAAGCCACATTCCTAGCCCCTTGCCATATATATATATATATTTTTTGGGGGGGTCATGGGGCTTGAACTCTGGGCCTGGGTGCTATCCCTCAGTTCTTCAGCTCAAGGTGAGTGTTCTACCACTTGAGCCACAACGCCACTTCTGGTTTATTGGAGATAAGAGTCTTATAGACTTTCCTGCCCTGGCTGGCTTTGAACTGTGATCCTCATATCTCAGCCTCCTGAGTAGCTAGGATTACAGGTGTGAGCCACTGCTGCCACCTGACTCCTGGCTATATTTTTAAAGATAGTGTTTCATGCCGGGCGCTGGTGGCTCACGCCTGTAATCCTAGCTACTCAAGAGGCTGAGATCTGAGGATCGCAGTTCAAAGCCAGCCCGGGCAGGAGAGACCGTGAGACTCCTATCTTCAGTAAACCACCAGAAAACCGGAAGTGGCACTGTAGCTCAAGTGGTAGAGCGCTGGCCTTGAGCTGAAGAGCTGAGGGACAGCGCCCAGGCCCAGAGTTCAAGCCCCACGACCGACAAAAAAAAAAGATAGTGTTTCATACTTTTTGCCTGGGCCAAGGGCTATGGTTCTCCAACTTACAGTTATTTATTTATTTATTTTTGGCAGTACTGGGGTTTGAACTTATAGCCTTGCACTTGGTAAGCAAGCATTCTACATGCCTAGCTTTCTTCTCTTTTAGCTAATTTTTCAGGTAAAGTCTTGCACTTTTTGTCTAGGCCAGCCTGACTGTCATCCTTTTACCTACACCCGCCCACGTAGCTGAGATGACAGATGTGAGCCTTTACCTCTAGCTTGTTAGTTGAGATAGGGTCTAGATAACTTTTTGGTCTGGTCTGGCCTGGAGCTGTGATCCTCCTATCTCTGTCTCTTTTGCAAGTTCTTGGGGTGACAGATATAAGCCACACTGCCACATTTAAAATTATCTTTAACATACATATTTTCATCTCTAAGTATATAACCTCATTGTAACTGATTGTGGAACATCTTTATTTGAATATCTGTTTTGTTGTTGCTGGCAAATAGGCCATAAACTCCTAAACAGACTATAATTCTCTGCCTTTTACATTGTGCCTTAGAAAGTTCCTGAGGAACATTTGCTGAATGATTGGTAAGCACAGTACCTTTCTTCAACCAGTATAGGGACAGAATCAACTGCATAGTCTTCTTCTTATACAACTTTCTTTTTATTTATATGCAATAACTGTACATATGAATGGCAACCCAGGTGTACAGTTGGCACTGATCAGATTGGGGTAATTTACATTTCTTTTTTTTGTGGGGTTTGAATACAGGACTTGTGCTTGCTAGTCGGGCTCTCTTCCACCTTCCCCTTTTAACTGAGTCTTAACCTTTGCCAAGATTCAGGGCTGAGGGATATTCTGTGTTTCAGAAATTATGGAAATTTATAGCAAGATTTTTTTTCTTTCAGAAATATACCAAGAACCAGCTCAAGAAGGTCAGATGCCTGTTCTAGACTACCCTGTCTTGAGATACCAGAGCCCTGCAATGGTCAAGACCACCTGGAATCTAGGTTCAAGACCACCCTGCCTTCAGTTGCTCACAGTCAAAGAAAGGAAGATTGTGAAGAGTCCTAGTGTTAGTCCTGGCACTTGTGCAAGTCCACAGATTTGTGCTTTGATCTCCTTACCTTGGGCTGGTCATTAAGAAGTTAATGAACTTAGAAGCCAGCCGAGCCCTAAACCAATCACTCTAAATAGCCATGAGACCTACCAACTGCAGACATTTCACAGTGAAAGATGGGGCAACTTCAGTCTTATTTGTGGTACACAGTTCACAATCACACTATATTTCACCCCATCTCAGCGTGGACCTAGAATATTGGACAGTGAGTAGAGGTCCAGTGGTTCCTGCCCTGCCTGGAGCTCAGCTCCCTTCCTCTGCCTGCCTTCCTCTCTCCATCTTCCCTCCCTTTCCTCCTTTTCTTCCCTCCTTCTTATTCCTTCTTCCCACCCTCCTTCCCTGGGCTAGGCTTATATATTATGTTAGCCTGACACCCTCAGGAGTTGTTCATCCCTTTGCAAGAGAAAACACTTGGTTTTTGATATCTTGGTTTTGACTAGGCTGAAGTAAAAACAATGAGTTTTCCTATAAAGTTTCGGATGACTAGTCACATGAGACAGCTGTCACTTTAAAAAATCATTTAAGCTGGGTGCCGATGGCTCACGCCTATAATCCTAGCTACTCAGGAGACTGAGATCTGAGGATCATGGTTCAAAGCCAGCCTGGGCAGGAAAGTCAGTGAGATTCTTATCTCCAATTAACCACCAGAAAACTGGAAGTGGTGCCGTGGCTCAAGTGGTAGAGGGCTAGTCTTGAGCTGAAGAGGTCAGATACAGTGCCCAGGCCCAGAGTTCGAGTCCCACAACTGACAAAAAAAATCATATTTAGTGGACTTGAGGACAAATAATGTATTTTCTCCTAAGATAAAAATGGACATAAACATGCAGAGACTTCTTTGGTGGTTCTGGGGTTTGAACTCAGGGACTTGTACTTGTTAGGCAGGGGTCTACCACTTGAACCATATTCCAAGGCCTTTTTGTTTAAAAAAAAATTTGCTTTTGGTTATTTTTCAGATAAGGTTTCATCAACTATTTTTTTTTTTTGGGTCCGGTTGTGGGGCCTGAACTCTGGGCCTGGGCGCTGTCCCTCAGCTCTTCAGCTCAAGGCTAGCGCTCTACCACTTGAGCCACAGCGCCACTTCCGGCTTTTTTCTTTTTGCTTATGTGGTGCTGAGGAATCAAACCCAGGGCCTCGAGCATGCAAGGCAAGCGCTCTACCACTGAGCCACCTTCCCAGCCCGGTTTCATCAACTTTTTGCCCCAGCTGGCCGTGATTCTTCCAGTTGCTATCTCTCAAGTACAGATGTAAATTACAGATGTAAGTCACTATGCTTGGCTTGGCTCTTTTATATATTTATTATTTTCTACTGGTCCTAGGATTTAAACTCAGGGCCTGGGCCCTGTTCCTGAGCGTTTATGTTCAAGGCTAGTAGTGCTCTATCACTTGAGCTACAGCTCTACTTCCATCTTCATTTTTGTTTTAGCCATTTGGCTTTCTTTCTTGGGGCTGGATTGAAACTCTAGTCATCAGATAATCAGCCTCTAGAGTTTTTTTTTTTTGTTGTTGTTGTTTTTTGACTAGATTTTACAGTGAAGATCAGGCTGGCCTTGAACTCATAATCCCCTGGTCCTTCTCCCCTACTCTCCTGTTCTTATATTAAAGGCTTGTGTTATCAGTCAAGTAGACTGCCTACTAGATTTTTTTGGGGGGGGGGGTAGTCTGGTTCTCATGTTTCCTTCACCTTTATTTTATAGAATAAACTTTCATTAAGTCCAAAACCATGTATCTGAGCAAACTAAGCCAAGAAGTTCCTTCCCTGGGAATCTGGAATCGAAAAAGTTGTGGGAAGAGAGATAAGAAAGACTTGTAAGGGCTGGGAAGGTGGCTCAGTGGTAGAGTGCTTGCCTTGCATGCCTGAGGCCCTGGGTTCGATTCCTCAGCACCACATAAGCAAAAAGAAA
>NW_012267231.1:12897411-12901591 GCF_000151885.1 Dipodomys ordii | reverse complement strand
TGGGGCTTGAACTCTGGGCCTAGGCACTGTCCCTGAGCTCTTCAGCTCAAGGCGAGCACTCTACCGCTTGAGCCACAGTGTCACTTCCAGTTTTCTAGTGGTTTATTGGAGATCAGAGTCTCTTGGACTCTCCTGCCCGGGCTGGCTTTGAACTATGATCCTCATTTCTCAGTCTCCTGAGCAGCTAGGATTACAGGCGTGAGCCACCAGTGCCTGGCCTGTGAGACTCATTATCTCTAATTAAGCATCAAAAACTGGAAGTGGAGCTGTGGCTCAAGTGGTAGAACACTAGCCTTGAGCACAGAGGCTCAGGGATAGCACCCATGCTCTGAGTTCAAGCCTAGGACTGGCACCAAAAGAAAAGAAAAGAAATAGGCACTGAGGAAACAGCGTGGTGGTGAATGTGCTTAGAATCCACCAGGTCCAATCCCCAATACCAAAAAAAAAAAAAGAGGATGACAAATAATTATTTGCCACCTTTAATTTTAACTTGATGTAATTAACATTTAAATTCATATATGTTTATTTCAATAATGCTCTACTTAATAACTGAAAAAAATCCTGTAAATTTCCTCACCTGCTTTCCTAAATTGGCACATTGGTACAGACGTGTATGAATTATTGCTGGCTAAATTCAAATACAGATGCTCTTTCTATCACCTCCAGGACACTATAATTGCATCAGCACTTCCCAACCCAAACTCATTACTTTCTGCCTGAACTTGCTCTTCCTCCTCCTTCTCCACCTATTTTACACCCTAACCACAAAGAACTATTTGTTCCCCATCTCATTTAATATCATCCCTATCACTCTGTGTACTAAGTTTGAAATCGTAGTAGTTATCGTTCACTGTGGCTACCAACAGCCTGTAAACTGGGTATCATGAACAGCAGTTCAGCCTTAATTCTACTTTGAGTGAAGAAGATAAAAAAAAGAAAAAAAAACACAAAAAGTCCAGGTGATTCTACTGCACTGTGAAGATGCAAGACCGTGGTGTTATTACCATTCTTACCTGCTCCCTCTTACCTTTTACTTTCTAGTTGGCTGCTAAGATGAGTCCATTCTGCCTCCAGTTTACTGTCCTTGTGCTGGCTTGCCCTCTCCTGGACTGCCATGATGGCTCCTGGCCTGTTTCTCCTTCATTATATCTGCTATCAACTGCCAAAGTGATCTTTGAAACTGCAGGTCTAGTCATGTCTTATACCCTTTGAAAAGCAAGTGGCAAGTATTTGCTCCATAAGATTTGGATATTCAAAAAAATCTTATAAAACATCTTATCTGTCTTTTTTTCTTTCTTCTTTCCTTCCTTCCTTTCCTTCTTCCTCCCTCCCTCCCTCCCTTCCTTCCTTCCTTCCTTCCTTCCTTCCTTCCTTCCTTCCTTCCTTCCTTCCTTCCTTCCTTCTTCTCTCCCTCTCCTTCTCCCCCTCCCTCTCTCCCCTCCAGTTCCTGGGGCTTGGACTACAGCCTGGGTGCTGTTCCTGAGCTCCTTTTACTCAGGGGTAGCTCAAGACTACCACTTAAAAGACCAAGCCACTTGCAGCTTTTTCAGTGATTAATTGGTGGTATGAGTCTAACTTGAATCGTGATCCTCAAATCTCAGCCTCCTGAGTAGCTAGGATTACAGGTGTGAGCCACCAGCACCTGGCTGTCCCAGTGTGTGTGTGTGTGTGTGTGTGTGTGTGTGTGTGTGTAGTTTCTAGGGCTTGAACTCAGGGCCTTAAAATATCACTTGTCTTTTTAAATTCAAGGATGGCATGGCACCACTTCTATCACCTCTACCTCCAATTTTTTTTTTTTCCTGGTTCTTTGGAGATAAGAGTCCTATGGACTTTTCTACCTAGGCTAGCTTTGAACTTTGACCCTCATATCTCAGCCTCTTGAGTAGCTAGGATTACAGGTGTGAGCAACCCATTCACAGCTTTATCTGTCTTTCTGAACTCAAATTGAACTGACTTCAAGAACATACTGCTGAACTTTCTTCCTAGAATTGTATAGTCATTCTGGGAAGCTTGAAGGACTAAATGTGTGTGTGTGTGTGTGTGTGTGTGTGTGTGCACGCGCGCGCGCATGCACGCTTTTGCTTTTGTCAGTTGTGGGACTTGAACTCTGGGCCTGATGCTGTCCCTGAGTTTTTTTCCTCAAGGCTAATGCTCTACCACTTTGAGCCACAGCGCCACTTCTGGTTTCCTAGTGGTTTACTGGAGATAAGAGTCTCATGGACTTTCCTGCCAGGGCTGGCTGTGAACTATGATCCTCAGATCTCAGCTTCCTTAGTAGCTAGGATGACAGGCGTGAGTCACCAGTGCCCAGTTTGTCTAAATATTTTGAGCATGCCCTCTAAGTGCCTCTTGGTGACTGCTGAGTTGCTCTTCCTTGATTTAAGCCAGATACAAAAGTCTTTCCCATTTCCCCATTACAGTGTTTGTGGTCTAGCCAATCTGGGCCCAGAAATGGTACAATAGGTGCCCAAAAATCTACCACCAAGAGCCTATTACCTGAAACTATTTTTTTCTGCTTTGAGGAAACTGAATTTGGCTCTTTGATCCTGGATAGCTTCTTAGTTTTTTTTTTTTTGGGGGGGGTGTCCGGTGGTGGAACTTGAACTCTGGGCCCGGGCGCTGTCCCCCAGCTCTTCAGCTCAAGGCTAGCGCTCTACCACTTGAGTCACAGCACCACTTCTGGCTTTTTTCTTTTTGCTTATATGGTGCTGAGGAATCGAACCCAGGGCCTCAGGCATGCAAGGCAAGCGCTCTGCCACTGAGCCACCTACCCAGCCCCTTCTTTCTCTATAGGAAGCAGCTCCAATGTTCAGTAAGATGTTCGATTGTTGGTCTGAGCTGGTCAGATCCCAGAGGCCAGACTATGCAGACTTACTTCAAGGCTTTTACAGTCTTATCAACACTGTTCCCCTTCACTTGACCTTGTCCAGTTACAAAATAATAGAAAGAAAAGTATGGGACAGTCAATGATTAAACAACTCTGGAGGCTGGGAATGTGGCTTAGTGGTAGAGTGCTTGCCTAGCATGCATGAAGCCCTGGGTTTGATTCCTCAGTACCACATAAACAGAAAAAGCCAGAATTGGCACTGTGGCTCAAGTGGTAGAGTGCTAGCCTTGAGCAAAAGCTCAGGGACAGTGCCCAGGCCCTGAGTTCAAACCCCGGGTCTGGCAAAAACAAAACAAAACTCTGTTGTTACTTGGTTACCTGCTGGTTACCCCAGCATTAGTCCCGTTTCCAAATGCTCTGAGGAGCTCTTCTGGCCTAGGCAGCTTGTCCCTCAGTATCTCTCTTGCCTGCTCCTGCCCAGGTCCCTAGTTATTGCAGGAACTTACTGAGCATGCTCCCTTCTGAGGCCTCCAGAAATAGAATCATGCTGGTCTCTCTTCCTCTAATGCCTCCTATTCTTTCCCCACTCTGTGAGCTCTTGTGTTTTTATTTAACTCTCACTTAACTGTCACCATCTCAACAACAACACAAAAATCCCAAATCCCAAACATTCCCAAATCCTCTTCAAAACACTTGATTCATTCTCCCATTTTATTTTATTTTATTTTGTCAGTCCTGGGGCTTGAACTCAGGGCCTGGATGCTGTCCCTAAGCTCTTTTGTTCAATGCTAGTGTTCTACCACTTTGAGCCACAGTTCCACTTCCAACTTTTTGAGTGGTTAATTGGAGATAAGAGTATCACAGGGACTCTTTGAACCTCACTCTTCAGATTTCAGCTTCCTGAGTAGCTAGGATTGCAAGCATGAGCCACTGGTGCCGGACTGTTCCCCCATTTTAATATCACTAATTGTATTTGGTCTCTCCCGTAAGCTACACACAGCATATCTATCTTCTGCTGCTGTCTGGCTCATGGGTAGGAAATGTGGTTTTGAGCCCTGGTTATCTTTAGTACCTTTTCTAAGTCAGGCTTATGTTAGATAAAGTTCTAGACTTTTTTTTTTTTGGTCAGTCGTGGGGCTTGAACTCTGGGCTTGGGCGCTGTCCCTCAGCTCTTCAGCTCAAGGTGAACACTCTACTGTTTGAGCCACAGCGCCAGTTCCAGTTCCGGTTTTCTAGTGGTTTATTGGAGATAAGAGTCTCACGGACTTTTCTTGCCCAGGTTGGCTTTGAACCATGATCCTCAGATCTCAGCCTCCTGAGTAGCTAGGATTACAGGCGTGAGCCACTGGCACC
>NW_012267231.1:12880801-12895851 GCF_000151885.1 Dipodomys ordii | reverse complement strand
TTCCTTCCTTCCTTCCTTCCTTCCTTCCTTCCTTCCTTCCTTTGTGCTGAAGATCAAAACTAGGACCTTTTGTATGCTGAGCAATTGCTCTACCTTTGAGCTATATCCTGGGTTGTCTGAATTTTTTTGCCTGCCTGTAAGCCATCTGGACTTGACTGCATTCTGCCTTTTCTTCTTCTTTTCAAATATTGTAATTATCATTATTATTATTGCTGTTGTTATTATTAAGTAGTTGTACAAAGGGGCTAAAATTCCATAATGCTTCTTAGTCAATGTTACCCCTTCCTGCATTATCTCTCATTTTCTCTCTTCCATTCCTACCCTCAAGTTTTATAGTTCAATTTTTACATAATATACATTGACTATGCATTTGTTCAACTCACTCCCTCCATTGTATTCTGCCTTTTGTATCTTTCCCTATGTCTTTTTTTTTTTTGTCTGACATGGGGCTTGAACTCTGGGTCTAGGCGCTGTATATCAGCTCTTCAGCTCAAAGCAAGGGCTCTACCACTTTGAGCCACAGCACCACTTTCAGTTTTCTGGTGGTGGAGATAAGAGTCTCACAGACTTTCCTGCCCAGGCTGTCTTTGAACCATGATCCTCAGATCTCAACCTCTTTAGTAGCTAGGATTACAGGCATGAGCCACTGGTGCCCAACTCTCCCTATGTCTTATATGTCACTCACTCCAGATTACCCTTCATATTTCCTCTGGGGCTATTCTTCCTAGAGATCCTTTCCTGCCTCTTCTGCCAATTAGAAGCCTCCTATCTTTCACCTAGTGTGGATTACTTGCCTGTAATTCCAGCTACTCAAGATGCAGAGATAAGAAAGGTTGTGGTTTGAGGTCAGTCTGGGAAAAAGTGAAGCTATCTCAACAAACAAGTTGGGCATTGTGGTGTACAACTCTAATCCCAGCTACTAAGGAAGTTCACAGATAGGAAGATCTCAGTCCAAGCTGCCTCCAGAAAAATGTGAGACCCCATCTATAAAATAACTAAAGTAAAAAGGGCTGGAGGTATAGCTCAAGTGGTAGAGTGAGTGCCTGCTGAGCAAATACAAGGGCCTGAATTCAACCCCCAGTATCTCAAAAAGAAGGAGGAGGAGGAGGATCTTCACCTTTGAAGATCCAGCTTTCCTGCTGCCTCTCACTAGAATCTCCATGCAGACTGTTGGTATCTATATGTCATCCTACTCTCTATACCCTTCTAGACACAGGCCTGGGTATACAGTTGCATTGATGATTGGTGATCAGCTGATTGAATGAAGACATAGTCAAGACCAGATCTTCTCAACATTGAAACAAATATTTTAAAAGGACTCAGTTAACCTGGGCGCCTGTGGCTCACACCTGTAATCCTAGCGACTCAGGAAGCTAAGATCTGAGGATCGAGGTTCAAAGCTAGCCCGGGCAGAAAAGTCTGTGAGACTGTGATCTCCAATAAACCACGAGAAAACCGTAACTGGAGCTATGGCTCAAGAGGTAGAGCACTCGCCTTGAGCTGAAGAGTGCAGGGACAGCACCCAGGCCCAGAGTTCAAGCCCCACGACAGACAAAAAAAAAAAAAAAGGACTCAGTTATCTCTTTGTCCAGATAGATCCATACCTCCACCAAATTTTTAAAAAATCACATACCTATAAATAGAGTTGTCTGAATTAAGTTATTTTGTTGGCTTTTAAAAAATGCAGAAAGCTAGACACCGGTGATGGATGCCTGGAATTCTAGCTACTGAGGAGCCTGAGATCTGAGGCGCTCAGTTCAAAGCCAAACCTGGCAGGAAAGTTCATGAGACTCTTTTTTTTTGGGTGCGGTTGTGGAGCTTGAACTCTGGGCCCAGGCGCTGTCCCTCAGCTCTTCAGCTCAAGGCTAGCGCTCTACCACTTGAGCCACAGCGCCACTTCCGGCTTTTTTTTTCTTTGCTTATGTGGTGCTGAGGAATCGAACCCAGGGCCTCATGCATGCAAGGCAAGCGCTCTACCACTGAGCCACCTTCCCAGCCCCTTCATGAGACTCTTATCTCCAATGAACTATCAAAAAGCCAAAAGTGGAGCTATGGCTCAAGTGGTAGAGCCTTAGCCTAGAGTAAGAAAAAAACCTTCAGGGACAGCTCCAGGAAAGGTACCAATAAACAACAACAAAAGCAGGGTAAATACTTGAAAGAAGAGTTGTGATTACCAATTGGCTTTTCATAAACTGTTCCCAGAGTCCCTATCTAACATTATTCTAAAAGAAAACTAGTCACAGGTTTTAAATTTCTCCAGTTGTTCTTTCACGAGCTATCCCAAATGAGATCCATATGCAATAAACCTTCATCTACCAAGTGCTATGGATGGTGACCATGACACCTGAACTCTGCACAGTGATTAATATCTCAATGCCAGGGGTTCACACTGTGAAGCTTAAGTTCCAGATTTGATCCAGTGAAGAAACACAACTGGTACTTCTAGTAAAAACACTCACCGAACGACTCCCTACCTATAGGAACATACAGGATTGCTCCACAGGAGAGAACATCATCATTTCCTTAAAGTGTTGGCAAGAAAGCCTTAGGAGTCCTCATAAGAGCTAGCAATGTAGAAGAACATTTCCTCCTCTTACTGGCACCCAGCCAGCCTCTGACAGCCTTGTGCCAGTTTCTCAGAGCTGCAAATGGCTTGGATTTTTTTTTTTGGTAACTTTATTATCAACTCACAACCTATAGAAATAATAAAAGAAGAAAATATGATGGATGAAATGTGAAGTGATAGCAATGAACCATGTCCAATTGAAGATGAAATTCAAAATGCATAACTACACCACACACTTAATACAAATTCAGACTGTAGGCACTATGGGGGTCAAGTTCCATTAGGAATAGTCTTTTGATTCTAGGTGAACCCAGGCAGGAAGAAGCTTATTCTTTTTCCCTCTTAGGGCACTTGAAATGGAAGTAATGGGTGGTAAAAAGAATTCTTTATGTAATTCATAGGACTGAAGTATTATTTGGAGCATTACAAATTATTATCCTACAATCAGAAACTGATCATAATTTATTCTTGCATTCATGTACAAAATATTTGTTTTTTCCCCCTAATTTTTATGTGCTGGTCCTGGGACTTGAACTCAGGCCTTGGGCATTGTCCCCAATCTTTTTTTTTGGTCAGTCATGGGGCTTGAACTCTGGACCTGGGCTCTGTCCTTCAGCTCTTCAGCCCAAAGCAAGCTCTCTACCACTTGAGCCACAGCACCACTTCCGGTTTTCTGGTGGCTTATTGGAGATAAGAGTTTCACAGGGGCTGGGAAGGTGGCTCAGTGGTAGAGCGCTTGCCTTGAGCAGAAGAGCTGAGGGACAGCGCTCAGGCCCAGAGTTCAGGCCCCATGCCCAGACCCCTCTCCCCCCCCCCAAAAAAAAAGTTTCACAGACTTTCCTGCTGGCTTTGAACTGTGATCCTCAGATCTCAGCCTCCTGAGTAGTTAGGATTACAGGCATGAGCCACCAGTGCCAGGCTGTCCCTGATCATCTTTTACTTAAGGCTAGCCCTGTCCAGGGGGCTGCAGATGTCAGCAGCATCCAGTGTCCATGCCAAAGGGGCCTCAGGAGGAGAGGCAAGTCCTGTGCTTGAGATACAGCTATTTTTCTGGTCATGTCAGGTGACTGACCACAAAGGCTGGGATGTGGCTGAAATGACTGAGCAGAACATCTGCCTTGCAAAGGGTAATGCTTGAGTTCAAAGCCCAGTACCACCAAACCAAAATTTAATATTTTAAAAAAGATCAAAGAGTTATCATTGATGAAGAGGTTGTTTTCATAGCCCCTGTAGCAAATAATACAGCCTCATCTTAAAAGAATAGTTTTAAGGCCCGGGGCTGTGGTTTTGTGACATAGTGCTTGCCCAGCATGCTGGAGGCCTTGGGATCCATCCCAATGTCATAAAAAAAATACATAAAAGAACATTTTCTTCCTAGGGACACAGGCCATTTGTTCCTGCCTGTCTCTTGGGGAAATAGTTGGATTCTATCTAAAGTATAAATGTGAGCTGAGAATCCTACACACGGTTCTGCACTATAGCTTTCAGTTACACAAGTCAACCATGACCAGAAAGCATGAAGTGGAAAAGTCAAGAAATAAGCAATTTGTAAATGCAAACTAAGTATTATTATAGTATAGCTTTTAATACTCTAATTTGTTATTAGTTCTTTCTTTCCTTCCTTCCTTCCTTCCTTCTTTGGTGCTGGTCCTAGGGCTTGAATTCAGGGCCTGGATACCATCCTTGAGCTTTTCTTGTTTGTTCAAGGTTAGTACTATACCACTTCAGCCACAGCTCCACTCTGGCTTTTGGGTATCTAATTGGAGATAAGAGTCTCACTTTCTTGGTAGGCTGGCTTCGAACCACAATCCTTAGATCTCAGCCTCCTTTGTAGCTGGGTTTACAGGCCTGAGCCACCAATGTCCCGCTACTTCTTGTTAACCTCATACTGTGCCTGATTTAGAAATTAAACTTTATCCTAGGAATGTGTAGCTAACATAGTACATGCTCAGAGTTTCAGGGAACCCCAGCAGTCCTCCAACTTGGTGGGATCATTGTGTAAATTCACCAGTGGTATTGTTTTGTGTTGCTCAAAGCTTCAAGATCCCACAAGATTGTTCCTAAGTCTTGCTTCTATGATGAGGATATGAGAGTCCAAGGCCCAAGGTAGGTAAGAGCCACCATTTGTTTTTTGTTTTTTTTAAATTCTAACAATAGTATATTGTAAGCTTTATTTTTTAGTTTGTAGTTTTGACAATACTTTTAAAAATCATCTTTTCAAACACAACTTAAAATGAATCTGTGTTCAAAATATGAAGAAATTTGAGAATAACAAGCTAATCTAGCATCTAGACCTACCCCCTTTTTTTTTTCCAAATTTTTTATTGTGATTAAGTGGTTACATAATTTCCCAAATTTCACAGTATTGTGGGATAGTGATGCTCAGTTAAAGTCATAAACACATTCTAACTTTCATGGACCAAATTGTCTATCATGGGCTATAACATTTATGAGTTCTATGAGCTTTGACAATACAGTTATTTCTTCCACATTGGGTGATATGTACATTTCTTTTGTATTCCATAGCGTCAGCTGTTCCCTCCCTCCCATTGCTGCCATTGAATTGCTTAGTTCATTTTGGTCAATGTCCAGTGCAACTGATGGGCCACCCTTTGTGAAGCTGAGATTCAGATCTGCCAGAAGCCTGCCTACCTCATAGACCAGCCTGGTCCTTCTAGAGCCCAGGATAGACAGGCAGGACTTTCCGGGGGAGGTGGGGAGAAGGAGGGGGTTGCTGATGTGTAACTTAACATTTGCTTGATTGGGTCAGGTGAATTTAGTCACCTTATAGTTTAAATCACTTCAGCTAGTCTTCATAATAGTTTGTGTTGATAGAGCTTCTATTTTCCCAAACATTTAAAAAAATTTCACTAGATTGAGCCACCCCTGGGGGAAGTAGAGTCTTTATTACCAGTAGCTGCTCTGAGAACTTCAGAGAACAGGCAGGCTGCTCGATACTGACTTGTCCAGGCCTCACCTGCTTCCCATTTAAGCGGAGACTAGAGAGAAGGGGGTCTTGCATGGTAGGGGTCCTCCAGCACCCCCATGCTATTCCTCATACGCTTTGCTGAAAGCACCTGGGTTCAGCTCATTCTCTTGTCCAACCCACTATTCTCCATAGCATGATGTCGGGGCTAAGCCAGGGGTTGGAGCCACTAGAGGGATCTCAGTATAGAATGGAACTATATATTTGCCAATCCTGGGGCTTGAACTCCAAGCCTTGGCACTGTCACTGGGCTAGCACTCTACCACTTGAACCACAGCACCACTTCCAGCCTTTTCTGTTTATGTGGTATGGAGGAATCGAACCCAGGGCTTCATGCATGCTAGGTAAGCACTTTATCACTAAGCCACATTCCCAGCCCAAGTGGAACAATGTCAAGCCTGAATATTAACCATTATCCTTCCCAGAAGTCCCCAGGGCTGCATCATTGCACAATGTAGTTCTACTAAGACTTTGCCAATCTCTAGCCCTGTATCCCAGCCTCAAACCTCTCCAAGAAAAGTTGCCTCCTTTATTTCCACCTTACAGATCTGCTTTGCGAATCTTCTCCACCTTGAAAATTTGCTCCTACCTTTTCAGGCAAACCTAACCTTCAAAGGTGAAGCTTGATCTCATTCCAAAGTGTGACGTATGCAGACAGCACAATTCCTTGTTTCTGAGTTACTGAGTTTGAAATGATACTCAGGCAGTCAGTGGAATAGACCACAATAAGGTAGGGGTTTGTTCCATGTTACCTTGCAAATAATAGGGATGCTTCTTTATTTTCTAGTTAACTTTTACTTTTCTGTCAGCCT
This sequence comes from Dipodomys ordii, assembly GCF_000151885.1. Taxonomy (NCBI): domain Eukaryota; kingdom Metazoa; phylum Chordata; class Mammalia; order Rodentia; family Heteromyidae; genus Dipodomys; species Dipodomys ordii. The sequence continues at coordinate 12,889,487 of NW_012267231.1, read as the reverse complement.
TTCAAATCTACAAGGAAGACAAATGTTTCTGAATTGTCCTGTAGTTTGCCAGTCTGCTTCATTTTCAGAGTTAGTATCATACACTGTTAGCAACATTGGCATTTGGTCTTTTCCTAAAACTCCCTCCTGATTTTTTTTTTTTTTGCCAGTCCTGGGGCTTGAAATCAGGGGCTTGGGCACTGTCCCTGAGCCTCTCTGTGCTCAAGGCTAGGGCTCTACCCTTGAGCCACAACACCACTTCCGGCTTTTCCTGTTTATGTGGTATTGAGGAATCAAACCCAGGGCTCATGCATGCTAGGTAAACACTCTACCACCAAGCCACATTCCCACCCTACCTCCCCACCAGATTTTGAAAGAGTCCTCCTTGGCCTGGTTGGGATTTCAAACTTCCACAAGAGCTTCTTTCTCTCTCTTACAGGTGGCTCTTCTAACTGTGCATGCACCTGGTCAAAGCCTGGAAACCTCTGGGATTGGAGAATGGTTGGTAACATGCCTGTCACCAAGTTGGACTAGGGAAGAGTGGGTGACATGACCTCACTGGCAGCGGTTCAGGGCTCACCCTCTCCTCATCCCAACTTTTAGATGGTGCTTTCAGTCAGTGCAAACAGAAGGGAGATGATCAGAATCACCTCAGCAGAAGTCAGGAAGGTCATGGGGGCAGGTGACTATCAGTGCAGTGGAGGGTTCAAGTAAGGCTTAACTGTAGATCCCATGTTTGACAGTATGCCCCCTCCCCCATCCCACACATTCCTTTACTTTCTGTACCCTGGCAGACATGGCTAAACGATCATCGTGATCTTTCCCACCAACCTGGCTACTCTCTCACAAGCAGTAAAGCTACCAGCATATATCATCTTGTGCAGCCAGCTTGAGCCAAACTGATAACCAGGGTAAAACCACATCTTGTCCTAGTGAGATGGAAGTGTGATCCACGAGATGAGAACATGCATGGTGACAGCAAATAGGACCAAGTCAGCTGCTGAACCCTCAGCATTTGTGGAGAGTATAAGGGAGGTCCTTTCATGGGAAAGGCACTTTAGAAACTATAGAATGTCAAAAGGAGTGATCTTGATCAAGATATATTGCTGGGCGCTGGTGGCTCACACCTGCAATTCTAGCTACTCAGGAGACTGAAGCATCAAGGGTCAAAGGCAGCTGGGGCAGAGAAGTCCATGAAACTCTTATTTCCAAAGAACCACCAGAAAACCAGAAGTGGTGATGCGGCTCAAGTGGTAGATGGCTAGCCTTGAGCAAAAGAGCTCAGGTACAGTGCCCAGGCCCTGAGTTCAAGCCCATGACTGACCCCCCCCACAAAAATATATATAATATTCATAAACTACTTTGTTAAATGGCAACAGCTTTGTAAAAGTACTTACGGATAATTTTTAAAAATTAAAAGAAACTGTTAGATTCCTCTACAGATTCTGCCCATTCATCTTAACTGCAGCAATATTAACAATAGGAGGGAGTATCCATGGTAGATTTTCAGTAATAAATGACAGAAGGTGTCCGTAGTTTCTAGAAACCAACATATTTTTTTTTTGCCAGTCCTGGAGCTTGAACTCAGGGCCTGGGCACTGTCCTTGAGCTTCTTTTGCTCAAGGCTAGCCCTCTACCACTTGAGCCACAGTGCCACTTTCAGCTTTTTCTGTTTATGTGATACTGAGGAATCGAACCCAAGGCTTCATGCATGCTAGGCAAGCACTACGACTAAGCCACATTCCCAGCCTCTCCTGGAAATCCACATTGACCTTTGCTTCCTGATCTACCTCATTCCATATTCTGACCCAGTTTAGGCTTCCCTATGAAAGCTCATAGAAACATTTCCTCACTCTAATTACAGGATCTCTCTTTCGTAAGAAGGGCTGTTAGAAAAGGGATGATGTACCAAGGCACATAATTGAAGGGTATAGGAAAACATCTAGTGAGTGGCACATGAAGCCCCTTCCTATTAGTCTCCATTCTCATTATCCAAGGGCAAAGACAGGAGTATGCTTCACTTAGACTAGAGGTGAGGTGAGGTACCTGTGGATGTGGGGAGAGGGATTCCTGGAGCCTTCTGTGTGGAATGAGTTGAAACCCTCCCTCCCTACCACTAAGGCTTTCCACGTGGCGGGCCATGGCTCTGTTGGAAAGGTCTACTAATCCTGAGACTGGAGGGACCATTTGGAGTAAAGGCAGTGTGACTCCTGCCACTGAACAGAACAGTAAAAAGTTCAAAAATAGTAGTATCTGCTGGTGGAAAAACCAATAAACATATAATTTCCAGGTAATTACCATCATATAATTAGCTCCCTGCCTTTATATGCTCTGGTGTAAACTAGGTTGGAGGAACCACTGTGACACAACTTAGTACACATGGTACATTCCATGCAAAGGAATTAATTCTTCTCTAACAGAAATGGAGGGCAAGAGTGCCCAAGGATGTCTCAGTCTAGGCCCAATTCCTATTGGCTGGTCCCATAGGAGCCACCTGGCTGATAATGGACTCCAGACCTCGGATAGGAGGATCTGGTCTTTCCCCTCACTCTCATGAGCAATCCTGTGATACTTCTCTCAACTGCAGTATTATAATCAGGAAAATCTTGGGCTTGAACAAAATCGCACATTCTCATCATACCCAAGGAGGTAAATGTGGATTCTTGGGGAAGTGAAGAAATATTAGCTTTTATAATGGTTTTTGGCCCTCCAACTGGGGCTTGATCTCAGGGACAGAGCTCTCTCCCTTGGCTTTTGTGTTCAAAGCTGATGCTCTAGTAATTGAGCCACTTCTGGCTTTTTTTGGGGTGGGGTAGGGGGTCACTTATGGGGTTTGAACTCAGGGCCTAGACACTGTCATTGAGCTCTTTTGCTCAAGGCTAGCACTCTATCACTTTGAGCCACAGCACTACTTCAAGTTTTCTGGTAGTTATTTAGAGATAAGAGTCTCATAGCCGAGCACTGGAGGATCACACCTGTAATCCTAGCTAGTCAGGAGGCTGAGATCTGAGGATCACAGTTCAAAGCCAGCTGGGGCAAGAAAGTGAGATTCTAATCTCCAGTTAACCACCAGAAAAACCAGAAATGACATTGTGGCTCAAGTGGTGGAGCTTTAGCCTTGAGGTGAAGAGCTGATGGACATGCCCAGGCCCAGAATTCAAGCCCCAAGAACGACAAAAAAAAGTCTCACAGACTTTCCTGTCCAGTCTGGCCTTGAACCACAATCTTCAGATCTCTGCCTGCTGAGCAGCTAGGATTACAAGTGTGAGCCACCAGCACCTGGCTTCACTTCTGGTTTTATTTTGTTTTGTTTTGCTAGTTAATTGAAGATAAAAATCTTGGAGTTTTTTTTTTTCCTGCCCAGGCTAGGTTTGAACCTCTATCCTTTATCCTCTCTAAAGTGGTCTTGATCTTTGCTGGTCTGTGTTGTTGTTGCAGCACCACACACACAAAAAAGATATTCTCATACAAGTATCAAGGCCCTAAAATTATAGCAGTATAGTACTAAATTCATCTAGACTTTTTGTTTTTTGCCAGTCCTGGACTTGAACTCAGGGCCTGGGCACTGTCCTTGAGCCTCTATGTTCTCAAGACAAGTACTCTACCACTTGAGTCACAGCTCCACTTCCGGCTTATGCGGTACTGAGGAATTGAACCCAGCCAGGGCTTCATGCATTCTAGGCAAGCACTCTAAGCCACATTCCCAGCCCCTAGACTTTTTAGCTTATTATTGATTATATGTAATAATATACAAATAATACATTGATACATTCTTTTTTGAAAACTTGAACTTCACTAATGAGGGAAAAAGTCCTTCTGGAACTTCTAACCCTCTTTCCAAGAAGAAGCTGTGCATGTGTGTGCATGTATGTGCGTGAGAACATGTATGTGTGTGTGCATGTGGATGTGTGTTTGAGACGGGGCCTCTCTATCTCAGCTCCCTGAGAGCTGGGATGATGAGCAAGTGCCACCAGCCCTGAGGTAGGAAGCCATAAGTTATGAGTTATTCCCCTGCCTTTTTCTATGCATTTACATATCTATAACCCATAGGAAATAGACTCATCGTTATCTTTTGACAGTTAATCTTGGGGCTGTGCCTGGGGTTGTCCTTTATATTCATGAATACTTCGCAAATCAGGCCTCTAGTATATAGGTGGATATAAGTGAAATACTTTATAAAACCTCAGAGAGAATTGCTACAACAAGGGAAATAGCTTTATTGAAACTCCACAGCCACCAGGAAGATAGAAAGTCCATTTCAGCTTCCATACTTCGCAGCTGCTTTCTCCTTTCACACTCGCCTCTGAGGATTGATGGCCTTCTTGGCTGCCAGGAGTGTTGCACTGACAAAAAGGTGAATGTGGAAAAAAGAAAGATACTTGGGTTGGAGGTCACTTTGTTGTACAGGAACTCAGTCATAAGAAGCAGAGAGGCCACATTTTGAGAGGTTGGTTGGAGTATTGGAGAGCCAGCGATTACAGGTAGACTCCCATCCCAAAGACCTGCAGTCCCTCAAATACACTTAACACTGTTAGAAACTGAACCACGAGAGCCGGAGGGGAAAGAAAAAACAAACACAATACCAACAAGCCCGATCAACTTCAATGGAAAGCGGAAGTGGGATGCCATGGTGATGGGGGGGGGGGGGCCCAGGAGACAGGGAGACACAGCACTTGACCTCTGGCCCCTGAGCAGCTTCAGGCCTAAATAGGGCCGAGATCAGGGGTCAGAGTCACAGGAAACTCCCAGAGTTCATAGCACAGGACTGACAGGTCCAGTAGCCTATTGTCCAGGTCCCTCCCCTTGCCTCTAGAATTCAGACACACCCATCATGTGGGGGTGGAACTTCCTTGCCTCCAGATCAAGACCTCCAGAGGAAAAAGTGAACATTGAATGTCACCCAGCTGGGTAGAGGCTGGCGAGGGTGAAAAGTCAGCCTTCCTGAATCCAGGTGCTCTTTCCGTGCTCACACGCACAGGTCCAGCTCCCTCACAGACGGATCCAAAGTGAGGCTGTGATGTTTAGTCCAGTCTCATAGACACACGGACCAGCAATTATCTTGACAGTTTTTGAGAGAGGATATAGGTGTTCATTCCTGGTGACCTGAACAACAAAGAAGTTTGGATGGCAAGGGAGTGGAGACCCAGGATTTTAAACAAGCTGGTTACACACAAAAATAGGCATTAACCAGATACCCAGAAGGTGTCTGGGAGGGCGTGGCTGAGCAGCAAAGTGTGAAGGGATTTCCAGGCCCTGCAAGGTACTGGCAAAAGAAAAGCCAGGCAGGTTTCAGAGAATGAGTGGAGCTCATTGGTGGTGATAGAATGCTTGTGAGGGGAGCTGGTGCTGGCCTTGGCAGGTGCCTTGTCGTGTTCACTAGAGTTTATTTCTCCTAAAGTGAGACAATGAACCTCACAGCCCTACATTCTCTCAATGCCAGGAAAAGTCAGGCATATGTTATATTTATGCTATAGTATACTTATTATAATATGGAGTTGTTTTATATTATAATTCTAATCTGCTATAATAGATACTATGACACAGAGAGCATCATATGTATATATTTGTGTATATACGTAATCACATATGATATGTATAATCACATATGATGCATATGATCACACATATGATACGTAATCACATATGATATGTATAATCACATATGATGAATATGATCACACATATGATATGTGATCACATATGATATAATATCACATATATGACATATATGACCACATACCATATCCTGAGGCTTGAACTCGGAGCCTGCGCACTGTCCCTGAGCTCTTTTTCCCAAGGTGAGCACTCTACCACTTGAGCCACAGCACCACTTCCAGCTTCTTCTGTTTATGTGGTACTGAGGAATTGAACCCAGGGTTTCACGCATGCTAGGCAAGCACTCTGCCTCTAAGACACATTCCCAGCCCGATCTTGACTCTTTTGAACAGCACAGACCAGTTATTTTGTATAGTGTTCCTTTGTCATTCATGTTTTCTCATAATTATTTATTTTGGTCACTTATTCTTTTACTTTTTAATTATTTCATTTGTGCTGGCACTGGGCTTGACCTCAAGGCCTCTTGCTTGGCTTTTGCTGCTTATATTGGCACCTTACCACTCAAAGTTACACCTCCAGTTTTCCTTTTGCTGGTTAATTGGAAATAGTCTCTCAGACTTTTTCTGCCTGGGCTGGCTTTGGCCTATAATCTTTGGGTTTCAACCTCCTGAGTGGCTAAGATTACAGCATTTTTGAAAATTATTTTATGATGCTAGGATGGAGCCCAGGACCTCATGAATGATTCATACACTTTAGTTTTAAATTTTCATTTATTTTTATTTATTTATTTACTTTGCTGATCCTGGGGCTTGAACTCAGGGCCTGGGCCTGTCCCTGAGCCTCTCTGTGCTCAAGGCTAGTGCTCTACCACTTGAGCCATAGTGCCACTTCCAGCTTTTTCTGGTTATGTGGTACTGAGGAATTGAACCCAGGGCTTCATGCATGCTAGGCAAGCATTCTACCACTGAGCTACATTCCCAGCCCCTAATTTTTAGAGTCTTGTTGAAATAATTTTTGCAATGATGGCCAAATGGTAGTTTTCCAATTTCTTCAACCCTTCCTCACTTATTACCTGTAGCTATACTCTAGGAAAGACCTTTTACTTTTTCTCTTATTTATTTATTCCTTTTTCCCTCTTTCAGATTGGGGCTAGGATGGCTTTGAACTCTTGACTCTCTTTGTCAGGCAAGAGAGTCAAACATACTGAGCTCTGGAATTATAGGCTTGTATCACCATGCCATATTTAGCCAGTAAGATCCCTTTCACACTGGCTTCTAGGACCTCAATCCCATCATTTAGGGGGGTACTTCTATAAGCACGTGATTCAATCTCATCATTTTGGGGGCACTTCTTTAACACCTGATGCAATAAGATGTTCCAGGCTTAGGGTGAGCTGCCTCTATGTGTTTCTGAGAACTGGCCATTTCTCTGCGGAAGCTTTGATTATGTTTAGTAGATAATGGTCTATCAAAATCAAGATTAGAACTATATATACATTCTTTGCTATACAAGTGCCATTCCCGTTAGGGAAGCACACACACACACACACACACACACACACACACAAACACACACACATACGGAGATATTTGAAAATGTACTGTTTTTCATGTTACTGGAGACTGAAAATTCAATACTTTTTCCATGTTAAGCTCTGCTTCTGAACTATACCCACCAGGCCAAAAGAATATGTTTTTTGATGAAATGGAAAAACATTGAATTTTATAGCAAGCTTGGAGAAGACAGGAGGGTGGGCTATATATTCAAGAACAAATGAGAGTTTTCTCTATGATCGCAAAGTGTGAGGAAGCTCTGTGCAGCTGAATATGGAATTGGATTAGAGAGGAAAACAGCACTGCAGAAGCTGACGTGAGCCACACAAAAGTAAGGAGCAAGGCAAGGCTTTCTGCTGGAGAGATGACAGAACAAAGTTGGAAACGAAAGGGCACCCAAGGGAAATCAACAGGATGGCCCTGTGTTCCTCTGGGGAGCCGGCAGGAGCAGCCAGGGCTGTTCACCTTGCATTTCTCCATTCTCCTGCATATCCATGACACAGACATATGTGTACTCAATGGTTGTCAAAACCCAGGAGAAACAGCCAGGCCTGAAGAGCAGCTGACAGGGCTCCCACTCACAGCAGGGCTTGCCTGCCAAAACAGTAGATGCATGAGCTCCAGCAGCTGCTTTGCCCTCCCTCTGCACAAGTTGCATGGCCACAGGCAGCTCTCAGAGCAACACTCACCAGTCTCCAAAATGCACCAGCAGTCGGTGATCACCAAGTGTGATCCTCCAAACAAAGAGAACAGAGATGTCAAAACAAGAAATCCACACCTAACGGAGGAGAGTGAACTGGGTGACCAGAACTAGGCACACACACACACACACACACACACACACACACACACACACACACAATTGTCTTCAGAGAGACAGGAAGATAAAACAGTAATAAATCATGAGAAATTTTGTAATAAGAGATAAAATAATTGAAATAAGAATAAACACGGTGGAAGGATGAATGAAGGAACTGCAAGATGACCAGGGATTTTTCAGAGTGTAGCACATAGCAATGTGGCAATCAGTAAAGATGAGGGTGGTAGTACCACAATTTATCTAATAAGAGTTCCAGAATTTGGAGCAGTGATGATAGTCAGAGGCAGCATTTTGAAAAGAGTGATCAGGGGGCTGGGAAGGTGGCTCAGTGGTAGAGCGCTTGCCTTGCATGCATGAGACACTGGGTTCAATTCCTCAGCACCACATAAGCAAAAAGAAAAAGCTGGAAGTGGCACTGTGGCTCAAGAGGTAGAGCGCTAACCTTGAGCTGAAGAGCTGAGGGACAGCGCCCAGGCCCAGAGTACAGGCCCCATGACCGGACCCTCCCCGCCCCCCACACACACAAAAAGAAAAGAATGATCAGCAACTGGGCACCAGTGGCTCACACCTGTAATCCTGCCTACTTAGGAGGCAGAGATCTGAGAATCATGGATCAAAGCTAACCTGGGCAGGAAAGTCCCTTTGGGACTCTTATCTCCAATAAGCCACTCAGAAAAGGGGAAGTGGTGTTGTGGTTCAAGTGATAGAGCACTGACCTTGAGAGCCAAGGGACAGCACCCTGGCCAGAGTTCAAGCTGACAACTGACAAAAAAAAAAA
>NW_012267231.1:12853717-12879971 GCF_000151885.1 Dipodomys ordii | reverse complement strand
GGGTTCAATTCCTCAGCACCACATAAGCAAAAAGAAAAAAGCTGGAAGTGGTGCTGTGGCTCAAGTGGTAGAGCGCTAGCCTTGAGCTGAAGAGCAGAGGGACAGCACTCAGGCCCAGAGTTCAGGCCCCATGACCGGACCACCCTCCCCCCCTCCCAAAAAAAAAAGAGTCTCACAGACTTTCCTGCCCGGGCTGGCTTTGAACCTTGATCCTCAGAGATCAGCCTCCTGAGTAGGTAGGATTACAGGCGTGAGACACCAGTGCCCAGCTCCAAAAAGATTTTTTAACCCATAAATGGAATCATCATAGTAAGCTTTAAGAGCATCAAAGATAAAGAAGAGATTCTTATCTTCTGAAGGAGGAGGTACCATATTTACTTGCTACAAAAGAATGAGGTCAAACTTCTTCAGCAACATCAGTTCAATACCTCCAACACGCTAACCAAAGAATTTGAATTTATAATTTTATAGCTAAATTATTATTTAAATGTGAGAACAACACAGAGGCATTTTCAGACACAAAAATACTCCTTCCCTTCAAGATACTTCATTGGGGTTGAAGGAAAGCCAGTGAATATTGTACTATAAATAAGAAAACGAATCCAGCAGAAACAGTGACAGGGCAGGGCTGGTAATGTGGCTCAGTGGTAGAGTGCCTGCCTAGCATGCATGAAACCCTTGGTTCCATTCCTCAGTACCACATAAACAGAAAAAGCTAGAAGTGGTGCTGTGGCTTAAGTGGTAGAGCACTAGCCTTGAGCACAGAGAGGCTCAGGGACAGCGCCCAGGCCCGGAGTTCAAGCCCTAGGACTTGCCAAAAAACGAAGAAGCAAAGATGAACCAAGAACTTAAGAAATCTCTTATTTGATGGTTACTGAAGTTTGAAAAATCCTTATGTGGCCTGGAAGGGCATAGATCAAACTTACCAGAGAGGAATCCAGGGTGGGATGAAACTCAAACAAATCTTTAGCTTTATTCATCTAAGCTACATGTTATTCCTTAAATCATTATGGTTTTTTTTTAGTTATTTTTGAAAATCATAGTACAATATACTCTCTACAAAGAAAAATAGAAAATGACAGAAAGCAAACAACACTCTTGATGTGATCTAATAGATGCCTTTGGGTGACCTGCTGGTGGATGATTTTAATTTTTGTCCTTGTTTTCTTCTTCCTTTAAAAAAAAAAAAGCAAACACATTTTCTGAAAGGGGTCTATGTTACTTTATAATTACCCATAGAAAACGAGACAGAAAAAAATAACATTAAAACCCCCCACGGTCCAATTCAGTCTTTATATCCTAATGTGCTTCTTCCTCCTACCCCGAAGAGGCCCTGACATTTAGAAACAGTAAACAAAAAATGACTCTGAAGCACCACTTAATCCTATTACACGTCTGGACCTCTTACACACAGGGGATGATCCCTTTGGCTCTTTAAAATAAATCTCCCAAGGTCAGTAGCTGTTGGTAACCAGGATAAAACTCCCAGCCCAGTGTTCTGCCACCAGGGCCATCTGGTGCCTTCCAATTTCATCGAAGATGTACAGCTGAGCTAACCAAAAAGAAATTTTTAAAAAGCTCAAGCTAATTTTCTTTATAGCTCACTCCAATGCTGCTCTGGACCTCAGTTTCCTCAAACAGAGGGAGATGACATCCACCAAACCTGGGAATCCCAGTTTCCCAGAAACCATGCCCAGTTCTCTCCTCTGTAAGCCTCTGGCTGCCTACTTCTGCCCAGGAAGGCCACACAGGGAAACCCTCTCCAGCCTGGCTGTGTCCTGAACTCATTTGCTGGGTGTCCTCAAGCACTTTTGGTGGTAGTCTGGGAGCCTCTGTTTCCTCAAAGAGTGACAAGCAGCGTTTGGGCCCAGACCAAAGTGTGTGTGTGTGTGTGTGTCCCCATTCTGGGGGAGTGGGATGATGGAGGGGAGCAGCTTCCTACGTGTCTATTCGGCATGTTGGAGCTCTGGGTACGATTTCCTTTGAAACAAGAATGTGTTGCTACAAACCTGCTTGAAAACCACTAGGCCATGAGACTCTGCAAGTCCTTACCCGGAGTGCCACATTCTGTTTCTCCAGGTGCTGCAGAACTCTGGGCACAGGGGTAAAAGAACGGGAAACGGTCCCCTGAGCTTGCAGACCCCTTCCACCGGCTCCCCAGGCTTCCCTGCAGGGATCCAATCGACCTGAGTAGGTGCCACTAGATGGTATTAAGATCTGAGATGCAGCTAAATACAGCCGGTACTTATCCCTCCTCCTCCTCCTCCTCCTCTCTCTTCTCCTGTCACCTAGGCAACCGGGCGGGGCCCTGAGCGCCTGGCCCCTCCTCCCCTTCCCTCCCCACCCACTGAAACGCCAAGATCTGCCACAGAATCCCCGGGCCTGAGCTTATCAGGAGGTGCATCCTTGCAAACCAGATTCTAAGCAAGGGTCCCATCTTGCGAAAATAACCCTGATTTGCATGTTAAATTTACCTATATTCCTAGCAGGTACACTGCAGGCAAAGGGCCAAAACCGGCCAAGACAGCATGTGCAGAGCTTTGAGAGGCCTGAGACAGGGACCCTTTGGCGCTCAGAAAGTCCTAGACAGCTTGCCTTGTGTCCCAGAATGACCTAGAATGCCCCAGACAGTACCTGGGGACGGGGGAATTCAGGTCACCAGGGTATTCAGGGGCTAGGTGGTTCTCCAGTGGAGGTATGTTGGAAGATCAGAGAACTGGAAGGAGTGGGCAGAGGTCTTCATAGAGAGAGCTTGCTGGATTTTTTGTTGTTCTTGCTCTGTGGTCTGGGGCTTGAACTTGGGGCTTGGGCACTGTTCGTGAGCTCCTTTGTTCAAGGCTAACACTACCATTTGAGCCCCAGTGCCACTTCCTGACCAGAATTGCTTGACCCTCCTTCCTCAATGCTAGGATTATGGATGTGTACCACCATTAGTAGCTGGATGTGTAGTTGCAAATCCTCTGAAAGTTGGAGGCTCAAGGACTGAGCTGGTCCCCTAGACACTGAAAAGGAAATCCCAATGCAATCTGGGCCATCAGAGGCAACTCCTAGTTTCTTAGCTTCTTTAAAACAATTCCTAGGGGGTGGGAGAAAGTCTGTGCACTGGAGCAAGGCTAATACTAATATTAGAGGTACATACTAAACAAAGTCAGTGGTGTTATGGGGTAAGGTCAATACACAACTGTCAGTTGTGCTTCTATACATTAAAACCAAAACACAATCTGAGTAGGAAATTTTGATAATTCCATGTCTAACAATGTCAAAGCAACAGAAGGAGTTATACAGAAAAATCTGTATTTTCTGCTGACTTTTGTTGTCAACACTGTCCTCAAAAGTCTATTAAATAAAAAAAATGTAAAAACCTAGAAATAAGTTTATCCAACCGGGAGCCAGTGGATCATGCCCGTAATCCTAGCTACTCAGGCAGCTGAGATCTGAGGATCGAGGTTCAAAGCCAGCCCAGGCAGGAAAGTCTGTGAGACTCTTATCTCCAATTAACCACCAGAAAACCAGAAGTGGTGCTGTGGCTCAAATGGTAGAGCCCTTCCTTGAACTGAATAGCTAAGGGACAGTGCCAGACCCAGAGTTCAAGCCTCATGACGGGCAAATAAACAAAAAATAAAAAAGTTTATCCAAAGATGTCAGATTTATAAAAATGAAACCATTGCTGAAAGTAAGTAAACATTGGAGGAGTCACCCTTCTTGATTTCAAAATTTAATTAAAACCAGTGCTTTAATTACTAGTTAAGGTTAGACATACAGACCCATGAACAGAACAGAGTCTACACATAAACTGTGATATTTACAGTCAATTGGTTTCCAAGGCAGCTGTGGTCATTTAACGAGGAGAAAGGAGTCTCTACAATAGTTGGGGGAGGGGGGGGAGAATTGACTATCCACATGCCAAAGAATGAACAGAAGTCCTATTTTGCATCATGTACAACATCCACTTCACAGGGGTAAAAGATCTCTATCCACAGACTCATCTACAGCAGGCATTGGTTGTGGTTTGTCTTTATTTCTTAATGACACCAAAGCACAAACAACAAAAGAAAAAAATATATCAATACATTTGACTTTGTCAAAACTGACCACCTGGCCTCTTAATCAGCACCTCTCTTGGCAGAGTGGCTGACATCCACATCTGGGAAGGCTGCAGTTCCCTGAGGGGCGACCCTGGGATCACTCCAGGTCAGAGGTCGCCTCCTGCCTGGGTGGAATGGGAATAGTCACTGACCTCCTGGCTCAGACTTTGTTTTAGTGGGTACTGCCCAGCCACCATTTGTTGCCATTTGCACAGGGCTAACCGTGGTCTCCTTTTGTGAGGTTCGCTGTCTCTCCAAAACTGAAAAATTAGTAAGAAAAATAGAAAAGCCAGGCACCAGTGGCTCATGCCCGTCATCCTAGCTACTCAGGAGGCTGAGATCTGAGGATCTTAATTTGAAGCCAGCCTAGGCAGGAAAGTGAGAGACTTAGCTCCAAGGAATCACCAGAAAACCAGAAGTGATGCTGTGGCTCAAAGTGATAGATAGCTAGCCTTGAGCAAAAGAGCTTAGAGACGGCACCCAGGCTATTTGGAGCTGTGTGTGGTGGCACATGCCTGTAATCCTAGAACTGGGGAGAAACAGAGATAGGAGGATTGCTAGTTCTAAGCCAGCCTGGGCTGCATAGTTTGGCCTTATCTAAAAAATTATATATGTATATAAATTATGAATATATAAATAATATATAGTGTATGCATATGTGTGTATATATACATATATATGTTCACTAAATCATGTTCCAAAAGAGTGCTACATCCTGGAAATTTATTTTTACTTTTACAAAATGAAACAGTAACCCCTCTATACATCACCTTTATAATAATAAAAAAAATATTTAAAGGGCTGGGAATGTGGCTTCGTGGTAGAGTGCTTGCCTAGCATTCGTGAAGCCTTGGGTTCGATTCCTCAGTACTACATAAATAGAAAAGGCCAGAAGTGGTGCTGTGGCTCAAGTGGTAAAGGGCTAGCCTTGAGCAAAAGAAGCTCAGGTACAGTGCCCAGACCCTGACTTCCAGCCCCAGAACTGAAAAAAATATTTTAAAATAATTTTGCTAGTGTTGAACTTGGGACCTGGGCACTGTCCCTGAGCTCTTTTTGTACTCTACCATTTTGAGCTACAGCACCCCTTCTGGTTTTCTGGTGGTTAATTGAAGCCAAGAGTCTCACAGACTTTCCTGCTCAGGTTGACCTTGAACCAAGATCCTCAGATTTTAGACTCCTGAATAGCCAGGATTACAGGCATGAGCCACCAGCACCCAGCTAATTTTGATTGTTTTAATAGAATAATCATGTTGTGCAAGTATAAGCTCATGCAGAAACTCCATCCTTAGACAAAGGTAAATCTCTTAACACCATCTGAAAGTTCCTAAGTAATGGGGTAGTTTCTGAGATATCTCCAGCCCTAACCTTCTGGATCTGACATGCTCAGGCAATTGACTATGGATCTGTTGGACACCTGGGTTGGCAGGTATGCCGGAATTGTCCCCTAAATTCAATCCCAAGTTGCTGGATGCCATTCTTAGAAAAGGTGGCAAGGGGCTGGGAATGTGGTTAGTGGTAGAGTGCTTGCCTAGCATGCATGAAGCCCTGAGTTCAATTCCTCAGCACCACATAAACAGAAAAAAGATGGAAGTAAGTCTGTGGCTCAAGTGGTAGAGTGCTAGCCTGGAGCAAAATGAAGCTCAGGGACAGTGCCGAGGACCTGAGTTCAAGTCCCAGGACTGGCAAAAAAGAAAAAGTGGCAAGGCAACCTTGTAGTGAAAAGTCCAGGGATGGCCCGTGAAGGAAGTCGGTGTGGTGTTAAGTGTTGGGGGCTCTGGAGCCAATCTGACTGGTTTTGATTGCTAGAACCCAACTTAATAGCTTCTTTCTGGAAGATATGCTCCCAAACTGTACATCAGGGATTAATAACACTCTGGATGGCTCCGTGGTGCTATGAGAACTGAATGTGTTAATTGGTATAAAGTGCTTAGACCAATGCCTGGCAGATAGAAAGCCCTCAATAATTCATCTCACTTTTATCCTGAAATCACAGGGGTCTTATCTGTCATATGACAGCCTGGCTGACTTTGTGGTGACTGAGTATCTCAGGTGATAGGCATGGAGCAGGCCTTGCCTGTCAACCTGCTTTCTCTGGCAGTACATTTGCTGGTGGCTGATGGAGATATTCTCTTCAAAAATCTTAGAATGTATATTTCAAACTGCTGGTCTGAACACCTTGGTCTTAATCAATTGAGTTGTGAGTAAGTACAAACTTTTTTTAAAAATGAAGAAGAGAGAGAGAGAGAGAGAGAGAGAGAGAAAGTGTTCTTTCTGATATACAGACCTTCTAAAACACCCTAGGATATGACAAATTATACATATATATACATATATACACATATATATACTTGTATATATGTGTATATACTTGTATATATATGTGTATATATGTATATATATGTATATATATATGTGTGTGTGTATATATATATATATATATAGATAGATAGATAGATACAGTTAAACCAAAAGAGAATGCTCTTAGGAGAGAATCACAAAGGTGCAATGCCTAAGCGCCTCTTCATATTTATATAAAATAATATATATATACTGAAATGAGATATGGTATCTACCCTGAGATATGGTAACAAAATACTTCTTAGGACCTTGTACATGCAAGGCAAGTGTTTTACACTAGAGCCATGACTCCATCCCACATATATTTCTTAGTGAGGACTGTAGTAAAAAATATGTGAAGGCCAGTATGTGGTGACCCCAGGAATTCTCTGAAGGACCCCACACTAGTTGAGGAAGGCTGCTTATCTGAGGAATGAAAAACTGATTTAGGGGGGAGGAGGTAGCGGGGGTAGGTGGGGAAGGGAAGGGATAGTAGGAGAAAAACAAAGGAGGGGGTAACAATGTTTGACAATAAATGTACTCATTACCTTACTAATGTAAATGTAGCCCTTCTGTATAGCAACTTTACAATAAAGTAAAATTGAAAAAAAGAAAAAGAAAACCTGATTTACTAGGCAGTGTGCCCAGCCCCCAGCAAAACTGAGACAAGGAAGGAAAATTCTCCAAGGTAGAGAGATTTGAAGGTTGGGACCTAAAGATGATTTGGATCAAGATACAGACAGACAGACAGACACACACGCGCGCGCGCACACACACACACACACACACACACACACACAGGTCACCAAGGTACAAACCAAGTGCTAATCTCTTGTTTTTTGCATATTGTATTTTTTTGGGGGGTATTTTCTGGCCTATTCTGTAGTACTCAGTCTATTCTGGGATTCCAGAGCCACAGAATTTAAGTAGTGGACGTCATTCTTGGAAAAGATAGCACTCCACAGTGAAAAGTTCAAGAATGTCGGGGTGTGGAGGAGGTGAAAGCAGTGCTTGAGAACTTGGGGTCTCTGGAGCTGAGGGGACTCACGCAGATCCATTTCAGAACTGCTGGCCTTCTGAACCCCCTTTTCCCCACTTCCTTCTCAGATATCACTTGCTCCTCTCGTTTCCTGCTCTTCGGGGCCATCTTTGGTTCTCTGCAGAATCATCCCCCTTTCTTGAAGCCGACTTACCGCCCCCCTGCCCCCCCCAGTCCTCAGTATAAAGACAGACCCCTATTTCACATTTGTAAGGTGTGGGAGGTTTAGACTCTCTAGAGATTTATGGTCTTTGCTACAGCTGGGACCAAGGGTGGCCTGCTTTGTAGAAAGAACATTCTGGAGACTTCTGAGTGAGGAGGACGAGTCCTAAGAGGTTGGTACCCAGAGGACCCTTTGGTTTTGTTTGGCCAGGAAAACATGGATGTGAGATGAAGCCCCTTCTACTGCTTTGGACTTCAGACTCTGCACCGAGTCCACACTCAGGTCAGTTCCTAGCTGGAATAGGGCAACTAACTTCATGAAGCCAGAGCATAGAAATCCAAAAGAGGGATTTCACCTCAGTCAGCAAAGGATACAGTTTTTTCCCCCAGTCCTGGGGCTTGTGAACTCAGGGCCCAGGCACTGTCCCTGAGCTCCTTTTGCGCAAGGCTAGCACTTTACCACTGGAGCCACAGTGCCACTTCCAGCTTTTTCTGTGTATGTGGTACTGAGGAATTGAACACAGGGCTTCATGAATGCTAGGCAAGCACTCTACCACCAAGCCACATTCCCAGACCCTTGGTCCTAGGTCTTGAATTCAGAGCTTGAGCACCATCCCTGGACTTTTTTGCTCAAGGCTAGCACTCTACTACTTGAGCCACAGTTCTCCCCCAGGCTTTTTGGTGGTTAACTGTAGATAAGAGTTTCATGCACTTTTCTGCCTGAGCTGGCTTTGAGCCACTGTCCTCATCTCTCAGCCTCCTGAGTAGCTAGGATTACAGGTATGAGCCATTGGACCCCAGCCACTGTTTCTTAATCTCATCTCCCTTTCCTCTTTCTCTTTTCCTCTCCCTCTCTCCCTCCCTCCCTTCCTCTCTCTCCCTTTCTTTTATTTTTCTCTCTCTCTTTCTCCTTCCCTCCCCCCTCCCCCCTCCCCTCCCCCGTCTCTCCAGGGATGGACCCAGGGCCTTGGTATTCAAGACAAACACTCAACCACTGAGCTACATCCCCAGGCCTTTCTTTATGCTTAAAAAGAAATACAGAAATTGAATCGTATTGTTTATTTTTCTGCCATAGACCATTTTATTGTAGAGTGACTATTTCATAAACAATGGAAGTTTATTTAGCTCTTGTTTCTGGAGGCTGGGAGATCCAAGATCACAGAGCTGCATCTCATAAGGGCCTTCAGCTAATGTGGAAGAAGGGCAAAGAAAGGTCATGAGAAAGCATGATTCTCAACCTTTTTCTTTTTTGCTGGTCCTAGGGCTTGAACTCGGCCTGGGCTCTGTCCCTCAGCCTCGCTGAGCCACTGGCTCCCGGCTCAGGACACTCAACTCTTATGCAACCTCCTATCCTGGGTTTGCATAAGAAATAGAAACAGCAGTCCAACACAAGGGCAGAACCCCCCCCCCCCCCCCCCACACACACACCTAGTAATTGCTTTAAGGTCTGCCTCTCAACACCATAGCTTTGGGGATGATGTTTCTAACATGTAAATCCACAGGGACACATTCAAACCATGACATTCTCTAATTTCATTTTTTGGTGAGATGTGTTCTATCTATTATAATCCAGGCTGGTTGGAACCAAGGGTCCTCTGCCTGGCCTGGAACTAAGGATACTTCCCAGGATCCTCCACCTTTGTCAACCAAGTTCTGGGATTACAGGTGTGCATCTCTCCATCTGGCTTCTATCGAAATTTCAACTCAGGCTTTTTTTTTTTTCGCCCAAGTCCTGGAGCTTGAACTCAGGGCCTGGGCACTGTCCCTGAGCTTCTTTTGCTCTAGGCTAGCACTCTACCACTTGAGCCACAGCCCCACTTCCAGCTTTTTCTGTTTATATGGTACTCAGGAATCGAATCCAGGACTTCATGTCTACTAGGCGAGCAATCTACCACTAAGCCACATCCCCAGGCCCAACTCGTGGTTTTGGTTTTTTTTTCACACTTACTATGTCATGAGTGTCTTTGTAAGTTGGACTGCCTTCTTTTTATTTACAGTACAGGCAAATAGATTGCCCACACATGGTTTATTTAAACCTTCCCCTAGTCTCACATAACAAAGTATCCCTCCAGATAATTTCATTGCACTTGTTGGAGTTTTTCTAGGCCAAATTGCTTTAAAAGTACAGCCCCTGAGTTAGAGAATAGAATGCCCACAATAGAGATATTAGCAAACAATATTCCCACGGTAGTGGTGATGTACCTTTATCCAACAACAGAATGTCACAGGCCACTTCCTTTTTGAATATGACATTAATATTTTTTGAATATTAATGTCATTAGAACCTTTTTTTCCCCCAGGTGATATCCCTATCACAGTAACTCATTGTTTTGTGTTACATTTCTTTGACCAAAGTAAGGTAAATCATCATTTGGAAGTTTGCATCTTCTCTTTTGCAAATTGCCTATTTGTTTTTCTACTGGACTTGCTATGTTTTGGTTGTTAAACTGCAGACAATTCTTCACCCAGGAGGAACACTCACCTTTCACCTGTCTTACACATTGCAGACATGTTTGTCCACTTTGCCATTTGCACTCTGTATGATCTTGGCTATTCAGAATGTTAACTATTTTATGTAGTCAGTCATGTTCATTTTCCCCTATGGCATCTAGATTACTACTCTGTTTCAGAAAGCCTTTCTGTTCTTCCTCTCCAGGGCCCATTGTTAGGAAAATGGAGGAGAATGGAAAAGGAATAGGCCGGACTCGATCATCAACAGGCGAGGACTGTTTATTGAGAAACAGTGAGGGGCACACTGCAGGCAACCAGCAACCTAGCTTACACTGCCCTACCCAGCACAGATCTGGATCCTGAAGACCCCAGCCCCAGAGACTCCTCGACACCCCCACGCCAGCAGGAAGTAGCCAGAAAAGACCACAACCTCCCTCCACCTTTTATACTCCTTCAGGGTTCCAAATGATGGGAATCTACTTTGTTCTCACAACTCCATGTTACTCCCCTGTCAGACCAATTCTTTTTATGCATCCAAAGATCCTATAGGAAGGACTTGCCTCTCTCCTCTTAGCCTGATCATTTTATGTATCTAAAGATGGAATATGAAGAATTGACCCCCACCCTATTGTCCCAGGCCCATCCAGACGCCAGGCAAAATCCCAGGGCTGTGTGAACTTGTTTGAGGTGCAGGCAGGGCAGTCCACCTAAGCCCAGCTGTAAACATCCCATTGTGGGCCCAGGTGAAAGGCCCCCACCTTCCTTGACCCTAGTGGCTTTTTTCATGAACCTTGCTCGGACCTCCTATACAAACCCAGTTCCTGTCCCAACTCTCTGGCACAACCTCCAAACCCATGGGAAGGTCTGTGGCCCTCGCTCTTCCTCAATAAACAGTCCTCGCCTGTTGATGATCGAGTCTGACCTATTCCTTTTCCGTTTTCCTCCATTTTCCTAACTCCCACTGCTATGTTGGGCACCCGCTCCTCAGCAACAGCTGGCATTGGACAGTCACAGTGTCCAGCGCTGTCCTGCCGGCAGCTTGGGTTCCTTATCTGTCAACACAATGTAATAATGTCCAGTGCTAAGAAGTATCACAGTGTGTGGGAACAGCCCAGAGAAAGGAGCGTGGAGGAGGCAAGATGGACCCAGAAGGCAGAGAAAGAAGCGAGTGGGAGTTGGTGGAATTGAAGGCTGAGAAAACAAAGACGGAGAGGAATTCCATGACCTTGAGCTGGACATCTGAAAGTCATGCCCACTGATAGCTGAGTAGCATTTTTAGCACCAACAGCATCTTGGAAACAAATTCCAGGTTTTTTCTTCTTCTAAAACCCATTTCATTCTTTTTTTCCCTTCTTTCTTTCTCTCTCCTTCCCTTCCTCCCACTATCCTTCTCCTTCTTTCTCTGTCTCTCTCTGTCTCTCACTCTCTCTGTCTCTGTCTCTCTGTCTCTTTCTGTAACTGTCTCTGTCTTTCTCTTTCTCTGTCTTTCTGTCTTTGTCTCTCTCTGTATCTATATCTGTATCTGTCTCTCTTTCCTCTCTACCACTCCTCTCTCTCCCTCTCCCCCCCTCTCTCTGCCAGTCCTCAGGTCTCTCTCTTTGTGCCAGTCCTCAGGCTTAAACTCAGGGCCTGAGCTCTGTCCCAGAGCTCTATGCTCAAGGCCCCATTTCCAGCTTTGCGGTAGTTAATTGGAGTTTAGAGTCTCACAGACTTTCCTGCCCAGATTGGCTTTGAATCACAACACTCAGATCTCAGGTTCCCGAGGAACTAGGATTACAGGCATGAGCCACTGGTGCCTGGCCCGTTTCATTCTTAAGTGCTATACAGTGTCTGGTCCCTATATCTGAGAGGCAATACAGAAACCTCCTGGCAAGACTTGAAGAGAAGGAAAAGAAATTGGAAAGTCGGACTTCAACTTAAAACCATATCTCCTCTAGTGTGAACTTTAATATGTATTCCAGACTCCATATATCAAATGCTTAGTTTAAAAGCATTTTTTGAAGAAATAAGGTAACTAGTCAAGTGAATCTGTATTCTCTACTTGCCCTTAATTCACTGCTCTATTTGTTAATTTAACCTTTAAAATTATTAATTAATTTGTCTTTCTGCTTTGAGACATAGTCGCTTTACAATCCAGGCTGCCCTCATACTTGAGGTACCCTTGACTCAGCCTCCCTCATGCTGGGATTCCAGGTATACCTCACCATCTTAGTTCACCTCCTAAACAAATAAACAGAGACCATATATGGGTGCCTGTGGCTCATGCCTGTCATTCTAGCTACTCAGGAGGCTAAAATTTGAAGGACTGTAGCTTGAAGCCACTCTAGGCAGAAAAGGCTGTACAATTCTGCCTACAAAAACATAACCAGTGGGCTGGGAATGTGGCTGAGTAGTAGAGTGCTTACCTAGCATGCATCAAACTCTGGGTTCGATTCCTCAGCACCACATAAACAGAAAAAGCCAGAAGTGGTGCTGTGGCTCAAGTGGTAGAGTTCTAGCTTTGAGCAAAAGAAGCTCAAGGACAGTGCCCAGGCCTAGAGTTGTTCACAAGCCCCAGGATTAGCGATAATAATAATAACCAGTAAGAAGCAAAGGTAGAAGCATGGACTCAAGTGGTAGAGCTCCAGTTGAGCAAGAGAGCTGAGCAAGTACGAGGCCCTGAGTTCAAACCCAGTGCTCCCAAACTCAATAATAAAAAACTTTAAAAAAATTCCCAACCACAACAAAAAAGTCTCTGCAGCCATATACATGGTAACATCGGCTGATCACCAGCTTTCTCTATCTTTTTTTTTTTTTCAGTTATGGGGCTTGAACTCAGGGCCTGGGCACTGTCCTTGAGCTTTTTTAAAAAATCATTCAAGGCTAGCATTCTACCTCTTTGAGCCACAGCACCACTTCTGCTTTTCTAGTGGTTAATTGAAGAGTCTCCAATTAACTTTTCTTCCTGGGCTGGTTTTGAGCTGGGATCCTCAGAACTCAGCCTCCTTAGTAGCTAGGATTATAGGCATGAACCACAAGAGCCCGGCCAACTTTCTCTCATTAAAGAATCCTTAAGGATATTGGGCTGGGAATGTGGTTTAGTGGTAGAGTGCTTGCCTAGCATGCATGAAGCCCTGGATTCAATTCCTCAGTACCACATACACAGAAAAAGCTGCAAGTGGCACTGTGGCTCAAGGGCTAGAGCTCTAGCCTTGAGCACAGAGAGGCTCAGGGACAGAGCTCAGGCCCTGAGTTCAAGCCCCAGGACTGGCAAAAATAAATAAATAAATTATCCCTGAGGTCAATGGTCAGGAATGACTTGGCATCATGGCAGTCCACAGGTCTGGATCTCTGCCCAGTGACTCCTGGAAGAAGTTGTCCCTGACTCTCTGTTGCCCCTCTGTGAGGTCACAGACTTGCTCTAAGCTTTGACAGCTCAATGCCACGCCCTACTTCATGCTCTGCTCTTTACCATCTGTGTGTACATGCGAGGCTCTCCTTTCACAGTTATCATCCAGCCAGATGATCTCTTAGATTCACACCAGTTTCCAGAGACAGGACCTGACTAGTTCAGTTATCACTGGTATCCCTTTGGGGTCGTCTATTTGACTGTTGTTGAGAACAGGATTCACCATAGTGGCAGGGCCAGATGGTCAGTTTTCCTCAAGTGTACCCCACAGAGGCAGTAAAGGTCCAGAGAATGAAATGAACTGATTTTCACTGCTAGCTTCTGCTTTCCTCAAGATTTGACTTCTGTCTTCTCAGTTTCTAGTACGCTGAAACAATGGATAATAAAGAGGTGACATGGATTATGAGATGGTACTTACAATCATTAGCTACATATAAATGAACTGTCATTTGTTCATCACTTCCTAAACATTAATAATTATCATTGAGCTGTCAGAACTTGAGAAGCTTACCCATTGGGCCATTTAATGTCATACAAGCCTTGTACCCTTTGCTATCTAAGCTGTCCTATTATAGCGCCCTGAATAATACTTGACATGCAGAATGGATCTGAGTCTTGCAAATGCTAAGTTGAGCTCTAAATGTGCTCCTTAGTGGTTAAGAACAGCTTCGGTGTTTTTTTAAATTACTGAACTCTTATCACCACTTTTTTTGTCAGTTGAGGGGCTTGAACTTAGGGCCTGGGTGCTGTCCCTGAGCCTCTTTGTACTCAGGCTAGTACTCTACCACTTGAGCCACAGTGCCACTACGGTTTTTGAAGGGTTAATTGGAGATAAGAGACTCACAGGGACTTTTCTGCCTAGGCTGGCTTTGAATTGTGATCCTCAGATCTCAGCCTCCTGAGTAGCTAGGATGACAGGCGTGAGCCACCGGTGCCCAGCTGTCATCACCACTTAACACCATTGACAAAAATTATTCATAGGCCTACTTACTTTCATAGTCCCTGTGCAAATACCAGGCTTATTATTTTTTTTTTTTTGTCGGTCGTGGGGCTTGAACTCTAGGCCTGGGCGCTGTCCCTCAGCAATTCAGCTCAAGGCGAGCGCTCTACCACTTGAGCTACAGCGCCACTTCCGGTTTTGTGGTGGTTTATTGGAGATAGGAGTCTCACGGTCTCTCCTGCCCGGGCTGGCTTTGAACCGCGATCCTCAGATCTCAGCCTCCTGAGTAGCTAGGATTACAGGCGTGAGCCACCAGCGCCCGGCAATACCAGGCTTATTTAACAACTCTCCCAGAGGCTCTGGAAACCTGACTTTAGTCCTGGGCTGTTGGCATAAATTTCAAGGCTATAAATTAGAACCAATGTTCATATTCTATGCCCATCATCTTCACTGATGAGCATAGGCTATATGTGTGTGTGTGTATGTATATGTATGTTATAGTATATTATGGTATACATATGTGTGTGTGTGATGGTTTAAGCTTGAAATGTTGCCTCATGTATTGAAGGCTCATATATTGAAGACTTGATCCCCAGCTGGGATGCTATGGAGTGGTGACTGGAGGATGATGTTAACTTCATCAGTGCATTATCCATTGATGAGTTCATACTGAATGGGGTACTGGGAGGCCTGGTTTGGGAAGTAGGTCACTGGAAGTGAGTTTTTGAAGGTTTACCTTCAGAGATACACCCCACCTGCTTCTTTCTCTCTGCTTCCTGGCCACCATAAGTTGTACTGTTTTGCTCTACCATGAGTTCCTAACCTTGGTCCCAAAAGCAGTGGGCCAGGCAGAGCATGAGCAGAGCCCTTGAAACCACAAGCCAAAATAGATCTCTTTTCCTTTAAATTGTTTGTCCCAAGTGTTTTGTCACAGAAATGAACACTGATTCAGAAACTACACTTAACTGTTGCTACCATGTGGACTCTAGGGCTTTCTGTAGATGAATCCTTTCAACAGCCTTCAGTGTGGTATTATGCCCACCTGGAAGAAGAGGAACTCAAGCAAGGTTCAGTGAAGCGATGTTGGCCCCAAGGTGGACCAGTTGTCTGGAGCCTTGAGAGAGGTTACTGGGAACCCCAGTTTCATGTCTTAACTCAGGCTAGTCTTAGAGCAGCTTAGTTGGTGGCTTCTGGCTTAGGCTATCTCCTTGTTGTTCTTGAATATTAAAAAGGGTACCCATGGCTCAGACCTGTCATCCTAGCTACTTAGGAGGCTGAGATCTGAGGATCATGATTCCAAGCCAGCCTGGGCAGGAAAGTTCATGAGACCCTTATCTCCAATTGACCACCAGAAAACCAGAAGTGGCGCTGTGGCCCAAGTGATAGCACTCTAGCCTTGAGTGAAAATGCTCAGGTACAGCATCCAGGCTCTGAGTTCAAGTCTTACAATAGACAAAAAAAGTTGATTTTTGTTACTGTTGTTAGTTAGGCAAATATGACTTTGAGATTCCATTTCAAATCTTTTTGCTATATATCCCAGGAAGTAAGATTGCTGGATCACATAGCTCTATGTTTATGCTTTTGGGAAAGCTAGCCATTGTTCTCCACAGTGGTTACACCAACAGCCCCAGCACTGTATAAGCATTCCCATTTGTCCATATCCCTGACAACAATGTCATTTTCATATTATTTAAATTTTTGAGCCATTGATATTGTCTACTCCCTAAAATATAATAAAGTAGAATAAAATTTCCAAGGAAAAACATTCCATGTGAGGAAATACTGAACATATGGAATGTTAAGAATAGATCTTTCTTTCTCTTTGGATGCTCATTGACTTCCTGTTATTAGCTAAGCAAAAATATGTAAATCACTGTTTCTTTCTGGCCTTGGTTGCTTAGAAGCATGGAGCTAATTGTGCTTAGCTACCATATAGTCCATGTATCAAGACTTCTTGTAAATCCTCCTTATTGTCTTACTGATGACTTGGCTTTTCTTCATTTATTCTCATTCCTGACTCTAATGGTCAACCCATTCTAATGCTTTCTGAGGCAAAAATCAACTAGAGAATAGTAATATAATGCTTTATTTATTTATTTATTTTACTGATTGTGGGGTTTGAACTTAGGACCTTGGCACTAGGCCTGAGCCACTTTGTACTCAAGACTCATGCTATACCACTTGAACCACAGCATCACTTCTGGTTAATTGGAGATAAGAGTCTTACAGGGACTTTTCTGCCCAGGCTGATTTCAAATGGCGATCCTCAGATCTAAGCCTCTTGAGTAGCAGGATTACAGGTGTGAGCCACCAGTGCCTGGCTATAATGCTTTATTTAAGAAGACAGGAAATGGATACTTTTATACATTTTTACTGAAGTTTAAGATATTTACATATCTTAAGATATATGTGTGTATGTGTGTGTGTGTGTATTTATTTTTCCTTCAGTATTCATGTAAGGCCTCAGACTTGCTATGCAGATCCGCTAGCACTTGAGCCACACACACACCCCTGTTCCTTTTAGCATTGGCTATTTTCTGTTTTTTGGGGGGGGCAGGGTCCAGTCATGGGCCTGAACTCTGGGCCTGGGCACTGTCCCCTCAGCTGTTTACCTCAAGGCTAGCGCTCTACCACTTGAGCCACAGCGCCACTTCCAGCTTTTTTTTTCTGCTTATGTGGTGCTGAGGAATCGAACCCAGGGCCTCATGCATGCAAGGCAAGCGCTCTACCACTGAGCCACCTTCCCAGCCTGCATTAGCTATTTTCTAGGTAGAGCCCTGTGGTTTCTCCTCCCCCAGGTTGGACTCAGATCTATCCATAAATGAGATCATAGACATGTACCACTAACCCTTGCTTGATTGAGATGAAGTCTTGCTAATTTTGGGAGGGCCTAGGATGGCCTCAAACTACAATTCTTTTGATCCTCAAGATTGAGTAGCTAATGGGCTGGGAAGGTGGCTCAGTGGTAGAGCGCTTGCCTTGCATGCATGAGGCCCTGGGTTTGATACCTTAGCACCACATAAGCAGAGAAAAAAAAGCCAGCAGTGGCGCTGTGGCTCAAGTGGTAGAGTGCTAGCCTTGAGCTGAAGAGCTGAGGGACAGCGCCCAGGCCCAGAGTTCAGGCTCCACAGCTGGACGCCCCCCCCCCCAAAAAAAGAAGAAGAATTTGTCCTGCCAGGTACCAGTGGCTCATGCTTGTAATCCTATATACTCAGGAAGCTGAGATCTAAGCATCGCAGTTTGAAGCCAGACTGGACAGGAAAGGCCATAAGATTCTTATCTCCAATTAACCACCAGAAAACTGGAGCCAGACTGGACAGGAAAGGCCACAAGACTCTTATCTCCAATTAACCACCAGAAAACTGGAAGTGGCGCTGTCATTCAAAGTGGTAGAGCACTAGCCTTGAGGAAGAAAGCTCAGGGACAGCGCCCAGACCCTGAGTTCAAGCCTCAAGAACAACAACAACAACAACAAAAATCTACTGTACAGAAATACTTGCCAAAGTATGTAAGGTATAAGTACAAAAGAAGGTCAATGTATGTAATGACCAGTAATGGAAAAATATGTCCAACCTCAAGGTCCATTAATAGAAGCATGGCTATATTAGGTAAATTAGGAGCAGGGTTCTCAACTGGGATTTCCCACAGTCTCTTCCAGCATCCGCTCCTGGTCCTCTTGTTACTTAGATGTCTCATATGGGCAGACAGAGCAAGCTAGCTCAGGCCTCTGTTCCCCTAGATATGAAGCCCCTGTTACCATCATGGCCCCAACCAATGGCCGTGCCTAATCCCAAACAGACAAATTTAGGTGTTAAGTTTCCGACACATAAATATTTGAGGGGCTACATTTAAATCCACAGCAAGCTAGACTTATTAGCATGTAATAATCATCAAGTGCTTTCAAGTATTTTGTTGGTCTCAGGATCCTTTACACTCATAAATCACTCCAGATCCTAAAGAGCTTTTGTTAGAAAGGTTTTGTCTATCAGCATTTGCTACTTTAGAAATTAAAACTAAAGCTAATATGGCAGGCATATCTGTTGGGAGGCTGAGGCAGGAGGATGGCAAATCTGATGTTAGCCTAAGCTACATGGCAGCAGTTTGTCCCCTGTCCCCTGCACCCTGAAAGAGATCCCCAAATCCAAATAAAAACTTAAAACTAAGACACTTAAAAGCAGATTTATAAGCCAGGCATTGGTGGCTCACACCTGTCATCCTAGCTATTCAGGAGGCTGAGATCTGAGGAGCGCAGTTCAAAGCCAGCCTAGGCAGGAAAGTCCATGAGACTCTAATCTCCCATAAACCACTCAGAAAACTGGAAGTGGCACTGTGGTTCAAGTGGTAGAGCACTAGCCTTGAGCTGAAGAGCTGAGGGATAGCATTCAGGCCCAGAGTTCAAGCCCCATAACCAACCAAAAAAAAAAACAAAAAACAAAACAGATTTATAAATTTCTGTAACAGCAGCAAATTCCTTACATGTTAGTATAAGTCACAGCCATTTTTTATGAACATTAACATAATTTAGTGGTAAGACTGGCATTGTTTCACATTTCTGCAAATGTATTTCAATATCTGGCTCCACAGAAGACAGCTGGATTTTACTATCTGCTTCTGCCTTCAATCTGTTTCGATATGTTGTTTTGGTTGAAGTATATGAGGAAAATCTGGCTCCCATAGATACATAGTTGGAAAAGGGATGATTATTTGTAGTCTGCTCAGATGATTGTGGACACTCTTCTTTGATTATTTACCACAATTTGACAAGTGGTAGTCTCTGAAAGTCCATTGCAATGTTGATTTTGACTTAATTGGTGATGGGTTCATACGCTGTTACATTAAAATCCAATGGTTTATTTTCTGCTTTGAGTGAATCTTTCATACACACTTGCTTTTGTAACATTATGCATTGGTCTTAAAAAAACAACTCTAGTTCCCTGAGTGTACAGATCTAATATTAACATGTTTTATGAGCAGTGATTTAAAAAAGCACATTTGCTAATCTCACCACCAATGTCATTACTGAAGTCTCCAAGTGTTGGAAAGCTGTCCAGTTAATTAAAGCTTTGAAATTCTATTTTATTTTTTTGCTTGCAAGCTTGGGCTGGGTTATTAGTAATAGACATTTATTCATTTTTGTTATTCTCAAAGGTTCATTTTATTGACTTTTGAGAAAGCATCTGAAGACTGCTCAAATCTAGACAGCCATAGTTTGTCCATCAGTAGTTTTTTGTTTGTTTGTTTGTTTGTTTTTCAAGTAAGAATGGTGCCCTAGGGGGAAAAAAAAGGAAAAAAAAAGAAAACAGTGAATTTGGCTTGTAGTGCAAACAGGTGCTTAGGGCAGAGGATCTGAAGGAGGCAAAGGCCTGGCATTCATGCACACACAGACACACAGACAGACACAGACAGACAGACAGACAGACAGACACACACACACACACACACACACACACGGATAAGCCGGCAGCTGTTGATTCATGCCTGAAATCCTCGCTACTCAGGAGGCTGAGAGCTGAGGATTGTTTGAATTCAGTCGGATCAGGAAAGTCTGTGAGACTCTTATCTCCGATTAAACAAAGAAGCCAAAGTGGAACTTTGACTCAAGTGGTGGAATTTTATCTTTGATCAAAAAAGGCACAGGCACAATGCTCCAGTCCTGAGTTCAAGCTCCAGGACTGGTATTTTAAAAAAATACAAAAAGACACATACCAAAATGCTAGCCACAACTACCCAGTAAAGTGATGCTTACTTTTTGTTTTATATACTTTGCAATTTTATGAATTCTTTGCAAGAAGTGTTTATTTCTTAAGTATTTGAAAACACTAAAGAAAGAAAAAAGGGCTGGGAATGCAGCTTAGAGGTAGAGTGCTTGCCTAGCATGCATAAAGCCCTGGGTGCGATTCCTCAGTACCACATAAACAGAAAAAGCTGGAAGTGGTGCTGTAGTTCTAGTAGTAGAGTGCTAGCCTTGAGCAAAAGAAGCTCAGGGACAGTGCCTAGGCCCTGAGTTCAAGCTCCAGGACTGGCCAAAAAAAAAAAAAAAAAAAAAAAAGAAAGAAAGAAAGAAAAGAAAGAAAAGAAATCCTTTCAAAAAAAGAAAGAAAAAGAAAAAATAAATTTAAATTATAAATAATTACAATATACTCAGAGAATGTACAATAACTCATGAAATCAGTTTCCTGCTGAAAATAGGAAGAGATTTGATACATAAAATAGGGAGCTTAAATTATTAAAACAAAACAAAAATGTCTCCTGAGAACATAGCTTGTGTTTCACAGGGCTAGAGGAAGGAGGTGGAACTGTGCAGAACTCTGAGCCACTCACCAGACCCAGGCAGCTGAAATGAATGACCTGCTGATCTCTTCAGAGGCGGCTTGAAAATAAATCCAAAACACATTTTCTCTGGGAGACACCAAGATTAGACGCGCCCTTTCCGCTCTCTAAACCAAGCCCCCAGTCACCCCTTGCTCTGGCAGATTCCAGTGTCCTTTTGATTTACTCTACTCTGCCCTGCTACCTAAACCTCTTGGTTTAGGTCTTTGTTCAAGCACACCTCTGATGTGCAGTCGAAGGCCAGATCCTAAACAAGGCAGCGAAGATGACACTGAGGAGAACTCTGAAATGGGAGGCCTTCAGGTTTCAAAAATCACTGCTTCAAGCTGGGCACCGGTAGCTCAGGTCTGTAATCCTAGCTACTCAAGAGGCTGAGAGCTGAGGATCCCAGTTTGAAGCCAGCCCAGGCAGGCAAGTCCATGAGACTCTTATCTTCAATAAACTATTCAGAAAAAGCCAGAAGTGGTACTGTGGCTCAAGTGGTAGAGTGCTAACCTTGAGCACAAAGAGGCTTAGGGACAGTACCCAGGCCCTGAGTTCAAGCCCCAGGACTGGCAAAAAAGAAGAAAGAAAGAAAGAAAGAAAGAAAAGAAAGAAAGAAAGAAAGAAAGGAAGGAAGGAAGGAAGGAAGGAAGGAAGGAAGGAAGGAAGGAAGGAAGGAAGGAAGGAAGAAAGAAAAGAAAATCACTGCTCCCTGAGGAAAATCTTTCTCTGCTGTGTAAAGTTACCCAGTATAAGCATTGCATAAAACCAAGGAGGCTGTAAAACCAAGGAGGCTGCACTATTAACTTAAAGATGGCCTGTGTGTGTGCGTGCGTGCGTGCGTGCGTGCGTGCGTGCGTGTGTGTGTGTGTGTGTGTGTGTGTGTGCATGAAGCTCAGTGCTTGGACACTGTCCCTAGTTTTATTTATTTTTATATTGTATCTTTTTTTTTTTTTTTTTGGGTACTGTCGTGGGGCCTGAACTCTGGGCCTGGGCGCTGTCCCTCAGCTCTTCAGCTCAAGGCTACCACTTGAGCCACAGCACCACTTCCGGCTTTTTTCTTTTTTGCTTATGTGGTGCTGAGGAATTGAACCCAAGGCCTCCTGCATGCAAGGCAAGCACTCTACCACTGAGCCACCTTCCCAGCCCCTATATTGTATCTTTTTATTTTATTTTATTTTTACCAGTCCTGGGGCCTGAACTCAGGGCCTGGGTACTGTCTCTGAGCTTCTTTTTGCTCAAGGCTAGCATTCTACCACTTGAGCCACGGCACCACTTCTGGCTTTTTCTGTGTATATAGCACTGAGGAATCTCACCCAGGGCTTCATGCGTGCTACACAAGCACTCTACCACTAAGCCATATTCCCAGCCTGTATCTTTCTAAAAAAAATTTTATTGTAAGGGTGATATACCGAGGGGTTACCTTTACATAAGTAAGGTGATAAGTATATTTCTTGTCGAACATTGTCAACCCCTCCCTCTTTCTCTCCCACTTTCCCTCCCCCTACTTATTTTTTTGTTCAAGCCGCATGGTGCTCTACCATTTGAGTCATACCTTCTGGCCTTTTGGGTGGTTACTTGGAGATAGTCTCACAGACTTTCCTGCTTCAGGCTGGCTTTGAGCTGCAGATCTCAGCCTCCTGAGTAGCTAGGATGACAGGCATGAGGCCCTGGCATGGCACCCAGCTTCGAGGTGGCCTCTAGGCTCCAAGGATAAGGATTCTGAAACCGAGCTGATTCCACACAAGGAAGTGTGACTCAGGAGGAGGCCTTGGGAACGGACATCTTGACATCTTGTTTTCAGTTCCTCATTGAAAGAGTATGTTCAAAGGCTACCCACTCCCTGCAGTTTGCTCCTTCCCCTTCTCTTCGTCCAGGCCTGCTTCTCCAGGGGGAAGATCAAACAAGGAGGTTGCCTGGGGTGGTGACATGCTGTGCTTTGTTAAAGTCAGGCTGGCTTATGACGAGGAGATACCCTGGAGAAGGAAGGAGTTGGGAGACAGGCTGACCCTGAGGACAGCGCTAAGATATCCTTCCCACGTGTGCACCTGACCCTTACCACAAAGGGACTTGCTAAGGCTTGACCTGAGATTCCCAACTCCTACTTCTGTGTCCCTACCTCTGCCCATAGACACTGTGGGAAGACTGAAAAAAAAAACCATCGCCAAATTAAAGGAATAAATATGCAACTTGGTGCAGTGTTTGGTTTCAACCTACTATGACCATGTCAAGGGCAAACAAAGGTCATGGTTGACCTCCCCCGCCCCCTGCCACACACATCATGCCTAACATGGATTAGATGCCAGAATACAGATGAAATTAACTTCCCCATTGAGCTTCAAAAAATTATTTTAGAGGGCTGGGAAGGTGGCTGGCTCAGTGGTAGAGCGCTTGCCTTGCATGCATAAGGCCCTGGGTTCGATTCCACAGCAACACATAAGCAAAAAGAAAAAAAGCCGAAAGTAGTACTGTGGCTCAAATGGTAGAGCAGTAGCCTTGAGCTGAAGAGCTGAGGGACAGCGCCCAGGCCCAGAGTTCAGGCCCCACGACCAGACCCCCCCCCCAAAAAAAGTATTTTAGAAGGCAATGGGTTTTTCCCATTAAGTATCACCATGTCACTCAACTCCTAGAAAACTGGCCTGGAGAAAGGTTGGTATAAAATAAAGAAAAGCAGGTTAAAGATTTTGTGTTGGCACTTCTAGTGACCAGAAAAAGTCACTCTCAAAAATAGGGTGGGTAAACATTTCCTGCTTTTGGTAGCCTGTGGGAAGCTCTGGGACTCTAAGTGTGCAAATTGGCCTTGTAAAGTGCATTGTGAGCCTGGTGTCAGTGATTCACGCCTGTCATTCTAGCTACTCCGGAGGCTGAGATCTGAAGAAATCATGGTTCAAAGCCAGCCTGTGCAAGAATGTGAAACTCATCTCCAATTAATCACCAGAAAACCCCAAGTGTTGCTATGACTCAAAGTAGCGTACTAGCCTTGAGCAAAAAATGCTCAGGGACAGCACCCAGGCCTGGAGCTCAAGGCCCATGACCACCACCAACAACAACAACAAGGGCACTGTGAGCAGTAGGGCTTGTTATGATTTTAGATGAGCTGTTGAAGATCCCATGAGAATGACCAATCTGATTAGACATGGAAACTTCCAGTTCCCCACTTGATCTTGCTCTTCAAAAACGCTCAGCATCCACTTGTTTTCCCGCCCACAACTCTGCAGACTAGCAGGTAGGGCCTAGGCCCAGTGGGAAGTCCTGACGCTATTCATGGAGAGTAGCCAGCTACCTGGGATGAGGTCAGGGTTACAGATTCGGGCTGTGCCTACTGAGACGTTTTGCTGTCTTCTGGGTCTATACCACAGACATCCTGGGCAGGTAGTAGACCCCAGGAGGTAAGCTGAGAGCCAGGGTAACTCTGTGGACAGCCCTAAGCCGTGCCCTACCCTGCTACTCTAGAAGTCACCCATAGCCCTGGCAGACTGTACTTTGGTGGCTTTTCACCTTTCCCAATCACCTTTTCCTTTCTGCTCCGGGGCTTTCTCTAGCCTCAGAAGAACGAAAGCGTAAGAAAATTCATAATCTCAGATGCACAGCTCAGCCAGGGAAGTGCAGCTGTTGTTGGCTGAACAAACCTTCCTGGGCCCTCAGATGGTCCACTTGGCATGCTCCGTATTGTCCCTTGGAGGGGTGTGGAGGCCTAGTTTCCCTGGGAGAACAGCCTGCTCATTAATACTTATTTTTCTCCCTCCCTCCCTCCTTCCCTTCATTCTCTCCCTCCCTCCCTCTCTTTCTTTCTTTCTCTCTCTCTCCCTCCCTCCCTCCCTCTCTTCCTTCCTTCCTTTCTTTCCATCCTGGGGCTTGAACTCTGGGCCTGGAAGCTGTCCTTGAGTTCCTTTTACTCAAGCTAATCTTCTGGCTTTTTCTGTGATTAATTGAAGATAAGCATCTCTAGCCTTTCCTACCCTTTGAACTACGATTTTCAGATCTCAGCCTCCTGAGTAGCTAAGATTACAGTATGAGCCACCAGCACCCAGCCATTAATACCTTTTTAGTCTGACTTTTCCCCTTTCCTGTATCACTTTCCTTCCTCCCACTTGGCTTTCCTGGGGTCATCTCTTGAATAAAGTAGTAGGCCCCAAGTCCTTCTCTTGGGGCCAAGCAAGGATCCAGGCATGATGGCTCATGCCTGTAATCTCAGCTACTCAGGAGGCAGAGATTGAGAAGACTGAATTTTAAGACCACCTGGCCAAAACATCTCAACCAACAAGCCAGGTGCGGTGGGACTTGGCTGCAATCCCAGCTGTGGAGCAGGAGTAGATAGGAGGATGGAAGTCAGAGGTCAGCCCTGGGGGAAAATAGGAAATACTCTTATCGCCCCCCCCTCAACAAAATAAAGCAGAAAAGGGACTGGAGGCGTGACTCAAGTAGTAAAGCGCCTACCTAGCAAGCATGCAACTCTGAGTTCAAACTTCAGTACCGCCCAGGCATCCATGTCAGGCCATAGGAATGCCAAGATGTCACCCCAGTCGGTGAGGCTGCAGCAGGAGAGCTTGGTTAGATAGATGCGGCCTGCGAGCCAGTGTGGCCATCGGGCAACAATTTGAGAAGCAAAGAAGATTAGGGCAAGGCCGTGTGTTGAGGCAGGATGGAACCTCATCCCCTCACCCGCTCCTCCTTCATCGCATGCGTTCTGAGCACCAGCCAGGAACCAGGCCTTGCTCTGGGGATGAGTGTACAGAGGTGAGAATCAGAGACATAGCTGCTGCCTTTTGCAGGCACACATCTACACACTGTCACTCTAGGATGACGTAGACCCTCCCTTCCAGCCTGAGCAGCCATTTCACGTTGTTCCAAGGTCCTCTAGAAACAGAAACGCATGATCTGCCCAGGTTCAAATTGTCTACAAGGCTGGATGTTATAGTCAATAATGGAATCTCTCCCCTTAAAAGAAAACATGTGATGGAAAGAAGGTTAAACCAACCCACCATAACAAAATGGCAGTAAAGTACCGGACATAGCTCTTCTCTGTGGAGGTAACAGGATCTCTGGCTTTGCACTCCCAGAGACCCCTCTCTGTCTCATCCAGCCTGGGTCCCGGGTTCCAGTTCAGAACGTGCAGGGCCCGAGAGCAAAACAGTATGTCTGCCACACTGGCTGGTTCATGGCCATGTTAGTGCCTGCTGCACAGATATCCCAAGGAGCCTGAAGGCAGGCAACAATTCTTTTGCCACAGAAGAGACTCCGCCAGGAACAGTCACTATCCTAAAACTCCAAGCCTGTCAAGGAAGGGCATCCCCTGGCCTGGCCCCATGCTGAGCTCCTCTACCAGGATTCCAGGTGAGAGGCAGGAGGGCCTGAAGGGTAGTCACTGGAGCATCAGAAGGAAGTTCTGCAAATAAAATGGTAAGACAGGACTTTGGCCAGGTTCAGACTGTCTGGCCCATCCACAGCTCCTCTGCTCCCAGAAACATTTAGTCAAATGTTTGGGAAGCATAGAACCATCAAGTGTGTGTGTGTGTGTGTGTGTGTGTGTGTGTCTGTGT
>NW_012267231.1:12836904-12850322 GCF_000151885.1 Dipodomys ordii | reverse complement strand
TGGCGCTGTGGCTCAAGTGGTAGAGCACTAGCCTTGAGCTGAAGAGCTGAGGGACAGCACCCAGGCCCAGAGTTCAGGCCCCACGACCGGACCCCCAAAAAAAAAAAACCAGACAGAGGGGAAGAAATTATGAAGGAAATATTACAAATAAACGGCTCAGAATTAAAGAACATAACTGCCCAAATTGAAAGCGTTCATTCAGTATACTGTGTACCTGTACCAGAAATTGGGTACAGTACACCACCTGTTTAAAATTCCAGAAGATTGTTGGTGGCTCAGGTCTGTCATCCTAGCTACTCAGGAGGCTGAGATCTGAGGATCATGGTTCAAACCTAGCTTTGGCAGGAAAATCCATGAGACTTTTATCTCAAATTAATCACCAGAAAAACCAGAAATGATGCTGTAGCTGAAAGTGGCAGAGCGCTAGCCTTGAACAAAAAAAGAAAAAAAAAGAAAAATGCTCAGGGATAGCACCCAGGCCCTGAGTTCAAGCCCAACGATCAACAAAAAATAAAAATAAAATAAGACTGGGAATGTGGCTTAGTGATAGAATGCTTGTCTAGCATGCATGAAGCCCTGGGTTTGATTCCTCAGTACCACATAAACAGAAAAAGCCAGAATTGGCACTGTGGCTCAAGTGGTAGAGTGCTAGCCTTAAGCAACAGAAGCTCAGGGATAGTGCCGAGGCCCTGAGTTCAAGTCCCATGACTGGCAAAAAACAAAAACAAAACAAAAAATAAAATAAAATTCCAGACATTTAGAGAATCAAAAACAGATTACATACAAAGAAGTAAGAATCAAAATGGGATCAGAATTTTCTTTTTTCTTTTTTTTGGGGGGTGGTGCTGGTGGTGATCCTGGGGCTTGAACTCAGGGTCTGGGCACTGTCTGTACCTGAGCATTTTTGTTCAAGGCTAGTGCTCTACCACTTGAGCCACAGCTCTACTCCTTTTCTTTATTATTTATTTTTTTCTATTCTATTACTGGTTAATTGGAGAGTCTCATGTACTTTCCTTCCCCAGGCTCCCTTCAAATTGTGATCCTCAGATCTCAGTCCTCTTAGTAGCTAGGATTATAATCCACTGGCACCTGGCTAAGATATCCGATTTTAACAATCCAGATACTTTACAAAAGATTTCCAGTCTAGCTGGACACTGGTGGCTCAGGCCTGTAATCCTAGCTACTCAGGAGGCTGAGATCTGAGGATTGTGGTTCAAAGCCAGCCCTGGCAAGAAAGTCCATGAGACACTTATCTCTAATAAATCACCAGAAAATGGGAAATGGCACTGTGGCTCAAGTGGTAAAGCACTTGCCTTGAGCTGAAGAACTGGGGGACAGCACCTGGTCCCAGAGTTCAAGTCCCACAACAGACAAAAAAAAAAAATAGACGAGGTTTTCAGGCATTCTTAGTCTTTCTACCATGGTATAAGTCAGAAAGAAGATCCTCCATAGATACTGGGGCTATGTCCTTGAACTTCCCAGTCCCCAGAACTGAGAGCTAAATAAATCTCGATTGTGTATAAATTACTCACTCTGGGGTATTTTGTGAGAGTAGCAGAAAATAGATTAAGACAGTTATTCACTCCAGGTAAAAGATGTGCAAGAAAGGAAATGTTACTTGGTACATTCCTGTGCAGAGAGCAGTACTTACCCAGGGATTGTCATATAAACATTGACTGCTAATTCAATGGACAATTACAATGTAGCTCCATTAGATGAGCTGGGAGATCTGGACATGGTGGCACATGCTCATTCCAGCATTCTGGAGCCTCACGCAGGAACACTGCTTCTTCCAGACCTGCCTGGGATGCAGAGAGAGACTCTGTCTCCACAAACCAAACAATAAAACCAAACAAAAAGTCAATAAAAGACCTCCATTCCCTAAGACCCCTAGTTTGGGAGAATAAGCACCTGTAGAGAAAGGAATCTAATATTTTTTTTTTTTTGTCGGTCGTGGGGCTTGAACTCTGGGCCTGGGCGCTGTCCCTAAGCCTCTTTGTGCTCAAGGCTAGCACTCTACTCCTTGAGCCATAGCACCACTTCTGGCTTTTTCTGTCTATATGGTACTGAGGAATCAAACCCAGGGCTTCATGCATGCTAGGCAAGCACTCTGCCATTAAGCCACATTCCCAGCCCCACTTCTTATACCTGAAAGACACCAGAAGCTGGGTGCTGATGGTTCATTCCTGTAAGCCTAGCTACTCAGGAGGCTGAGATCTGAGGATCATGGTTCAAAGCCAGCTGGAGCAGGAAAGGCCTGTGAGACTCTTATCACTAATAAACTACTCAGAAAAAGCCAGAAGTGTCACTCTGGATCAAGTGACAAGAGTGCTAACCTTGAGTGCCAAGAGGCTCAGGGACATCACACAGGCCCTGAGTTCAAGCCCCAGGAGCAGTTAAAAAAAAAAAAAAACACTGGAAGCACAGTTAGTGTATGACTCAGTTGTAGTTCCCCAGAGTGTCTGGCCTCCTGGTAGGGGTGGATTCCTTCCTGCCACACCCCTGTCTCTCTTCTCTGCACAGCGAGTAGGACCAGGTGGTCAGGGCCCTATTGGACAGACAGAGAGGAGAGGAGACCCATTTGGCATATGGATTTCATATGTTCCCTATTTGGGTCACAAGTGCAATCTCAAAAGGGAGATGGAAAAATATTTAAGATTAGTGGTCTCATGAGTTGTGGGGCCTTGTGTACTTTGCCAAATTCACTGAGCTCCAGCATCTCTTAGTTCTGGGTTCTAGAACCCAGTGCAGTAAACTGGTGACTTATTAACAACAGGGATGTGTTTCTCATAGTTATGGAGGCTTATACCCTCACATGGCTGAAAGAAAGCTAGAGTTCCTCTGTGGGGTCCATTTATTTATTTGTTTACTTGTTTGTTTGTTTATTGATTCCAGTCCTGGGGCTTGAACTCAGGGCCTGGGCACTGTCCCTAAGTTTCTTTTGCTCAAGACAAGCACTCTACCACTTGAGCCACAGCGCTACTTCTGGCTTTTTTTGTTTATGTGGGACTGAGGAACTGAATCCAGGGCTTCAAACACTTTACCACCAAGCCACATTCCCAGTCCTATGGGGGTCCTTTATAGAAAGGCAGTAATTCCACTCATGAAGATTCCACCAACCTGACGTAATAATCTCCAAAGGTCCCCTTCCAACGCTATCTTATTGAGGGTTAGCAGATCAACATCTGAATTGTGGGGAAATATAAACAAATTAAGCCACCACAATCTTTTCATCAAATCTCCCAACATCAGGGTCCATGTTTCTCTACATTCTCACCAATGAATCCTTTATAGTTGCAAAGAAAAATGTGTGCTGCCAAGAAATCTAGATATGGGTACAGAATTGGCTCTCTGCTAGTTGGAAATTTCTTAGAGCATACTGTGTACTCATAAAAATCCTGCAGATTCTTATCTTCTATGCCAAAACATATACATATTTAATTTTAAATAAAAAAAATCCAACCAACCCTGTCTTCCCACCTACCATATTTAAACCGGCTCTTCCTGAAAATGGAGGGTATTCAGTGTATGGCTTCACATCGCTTATACTCTATCTGGGTCGCCTTTCATGATTAGCCTATGCAATCTGCATTTGATAGGCTACTTCAGCCATGAATTTGGCTGATTCCAGACCTCTTACCCTCTAATGTCCTGCTTGGACTATTCTTCTGCTCTCTACTATTCAGCTATAGTATAAAATGCCAAGATTTGTCTTTCCCCAACACACACACACACTGTCTCTCTGTCTCTCTTTCTCTCTGTCTCTCTGTCTCTGTCTCTGTCTCTGTCTCTCTCTCTCTCTCACACACACACACACACAGGAATAGCTTGATCCACTGTTTGGGGACCTACGTGACCTGGATACCACACCAGGCATGGGTTGATGTAGCAAGCAACATCAACTTTGAGTCACTTATAGAAGACACAAGGAAACAGAAGGCAAGAAAAAGCTGGCAGCCCCAGAATGCCAGGCAGGTGAAACATTGAAAGTAGGAGTCTGTGGACAAAAGCCTCAAGGTGCTAGGATGAGTGGATCTCATACACTTTCTGTTGTTGTATTCTTTGCTCAAGGTTTGAATTCCTAGGAAAGAATATCTGGCTGACCTCACTTACATTCGTGGTCTGCTTACTGGCCAGAAATGGTAGGGTCCTTTGACAGGAAGTCTTAGCAACATTAGTAAATGAAAGAGGGGTCAGCTTTAGATCATAACATCTTTCGTTCAGATAAGACTGGTGCTGTTGGCAGAGAAATAACCAGTGACCACGGGGCAGGAGTGATCATAGCTATATACTATGATTCTGTGACTCATGTCCAGAGCCAGTTGTGCTGTTTCCAAGGGACTCATATCGAGAGAAGAATCTTTCGCTGCCAGATCGCCAGGTCATCTCCACCACTGCTGTGTATTACTTCCCCAGGACACAAAGTCTTTCCCCCAAACAGGAAGGTCCAGGGTGAAGTTCAAAGGCCCAGGGGAAGAGAACCCACCTGGAGAAACCTTTGTCCCTAGTGGGATGACTCACATCAGTCAGAACCATTCAGGGGAACAGGAGGGAACATGGCCACAAAGGGTTCCTGTGGGCTCCTTGCGCTATTTGGACAGAGACAAGCTCTGACCTAGGGGTGTTCACTCTGGGATGTCCCAAGTCATGGTTAGCTAGAGTCTTCCATCTGAAATGTCAGAACAAAGAAGCAGGGGGCAGGGGATGTAGCTACGTAGGTGAGCGTATGGTATGCACTTTTAGATTCATAGAAAACTTTCTCTGGTTCCAGGTACAGATGTGAATGGCCATGGATTTGGGGGTAAGGACTAGAGGAATGAATGAGTACTGAAGCCATTCACTGTGATTTTGAAAACTCTCCTCACACAGGCCTAGCCTTTCCTTTCGTCCATGCCTAGGTTCAGAACCAGCATAAGGAAGCTGGGTGCTGGTGGCTCACGCCTGTCATCCTAGCTACTCAGGAGGCTGAGATCTGAGGATCAAAGTTCAAGGCTAGTCCAGGCAGGAAAGTCTGTGACACTCTTATCTCCAATTAACCACCAGAAAACCAGAAATGGCTCTGTGGCTCAAATGGTAGAGCACTAGCCTTGAGCTGGAGAGCTGAGTGACAGTGCCCAGGCCCAGAATTCAAACCCCAGGACAGAAAGAAAGAAAGAAAGAGAGAAAGAAAGAGAGAAAGGAAGAGAGAAAGAAAGAGAGAAAGAGAAAAAGAGAAAGAGAGAAAGAGAGAGAGAAAGAGAGAAAAAAGAAAGAAAGAGAGAAAAAAGAAAGAAAGAGAGAAAAAAGAAAGAAATATGAACGGAAGGAAGAAAGAAAGAAAGTAAGCAGAAGGAATCAGAACCATTTATTGGGGTGCTTGATTTCAGCCTCTTGACCATCAAACCTTGATTTCTTTGGGTTGTCTGAATTAATTATTGGCCACCCAGCTACTTGCTCCCCCAGTACTTCCCAGTTGAAGTCTGGGACGTCTGTATGTTTCATGCTTGATGGTATGACGAATGGACAGGCTGACAGAAGTGTGGCTGAATGAAGAAGGATGATCCCATGGTAAGAAAATGGGGAAAACCAAGCCAGGCCTGTTTGTTCAGATTCTCTGTGGAGTTCTGTGTGACATTCTTCACCTCAGGGCGTTGGCGTAAGACACCTGTCACATGAGAGTCTCCAGAGGAAAGGGGCCGGGAAAAGTCAGAGATTGACCTTCCTTGTTTCCATGGTCACCTTGAGAGAAAAGGGCGAGGTGAAGGTGGCCTTCTTGCTTTGACTTGTTTTCAATACGCCATCCTTGGGAATAACATCTCCTGCATCTCAACAGCCTGCCCCAGACCTCCTTACATCTATGCCCATTGGTGGCTGGCTGGCCGGCAAGTGATCTCTCTCCAAATTCCCACTTTCAAATTTGCCTCCCAAACCTCAAGTGACTTCTGGCACTAACTGTCTTATGTTTGGGTTTCCTGGTGGCCACACTGAGATGGTGAATTGTCTGAACTCCTTCAGGCAATTTACCAGGCACTGCTCTTGGGAGCTACATTCTGAGAGGACAGAATGAGGAAAGGGAAAAGGATGAGTCTCAGCAGGCTAGGGAGGCCTCAGTGGACCCTGTGGGTACTCTGAGCTACAGAGCCCCTTCTGAGGGTTCCATGTTGGCACAGGGGCCTGGGCCATCATATCCCGCATCAGCCAATCTCTGGCTGCAGATGCCCTTCAGAGACTGGACATCCTATTGGTAGAGGCAACAGCTTGAGGGTGAGGACAATCACCATTGAAGGAAGAAGTTGTGAGGTTGATGGAGAATATTCCCAACAATAGGAACACAGACACTGCCTTGTCCAGTCTAATACCTATCTCACCAAAGCCCAGTATAATACCAATCTCACTAAGGCCTTGTGAGAGCTGAATGAGACCAATTTTTTGAGAGTTTAGCAATAATAGGGGGTATTTATGAGGCATTGGGTTCAATCCCCAAACTATGGCCCACATATGTGATGGGGTTTCCTTAACACTATTACTGTACATTTCCTGTGTGGAGATATGTTTAGGTACCCAAATACCCATCACTGTGTTCCCTCTCATTGTCTACAACGTATAGTACAGACACCTGCTGTACAGGTGTAGCCTAAGAACTGTAGGCTCTGCATAGTACCTGCAGCCTCTGATGTGAGTATACACAATTTCTCAAACCCTATCATAAATGGCTTACGATCTGCCAGGCACCAAAGGTTCACTGGGCAGGAAAGTCCATGAGACTCTTATCTCCAATTAACCACCAGGAAGCCAGTAGTGGTGCTGTGGCTCAAGGTGATAGACTGCTAGACTTAACTGAAGAGCTCAGTGACAGCCCCCAGGTCCAGGGTTCAAGCCTTACAACCAACAAAAACAAACAAACAAGTAAATAAATGGCTGTGATAATAACAGTAGTTATGGAATATGTAACAATATTAAGTGCAACTACGAAATTGTTAACATTTGTCCACATTTTCCCTATAAGCATTTCAATTTCATAGGTTTGACATTATCATTAATAAAGAGCAATTAGCAATCAAGTACCTATTCTCTGTATCTTGAAGGATTATTTTGAGGCTCTGCTAGAGATTGGATATACAGAATAATGCTTGTGAAGTGAAAAGCCCTATTAAAATGTTGGTAGGGTAGATGGTTGGCATTATCTGTTTGTGTGTTTTTACCACTATAACATCTAATAGAGTGGCTGTGTTCAGGCCTCTCTTCTCTGTCCAATAACGAAAAACATCATACCTTCCTTAAATGTCCAAATACAGTTAGTCTCATGAGATCTCAGCCTCTCCAGAATGTTCCTAGCTATTTTGGAGCTCTTTTGTACTGGTTTACAACTGACCTATGGACCCAACCAACTACAGATGGAAAATATTTTTGTGATAAATTCTATCCATAATGACTGGCCACACACAGTCTTTCCCCCAATGTTATTATTCCCTAAACAATACAATTCACTCACTATTAAGGTAACAGTGGGCCCAGGGTATGGCTCAAGCGGTAGAACATTTGCCTATATCAACCAAAGGATATATCCTCTGTCTATATCTGCTTCAGAGAATGCATATCTGAGATGATATACATCAAGTTCACAAATGTGCTTTTAGGATGGGGACCCTTGGGAGGGGAAATTTCATTGTATATCTTCTACACATTTTCTTTGTTTTTGTATTTTCAATTTTTTTTTTGGTATTTGTTATGCTTGCTTGCCAATCCTGGGGCTTGAACTCAGGGCCTGGCGTCTGTCTTGGAGCCTCTTTGTGCTCAAGGCTAGTATTCTACCACTTGAGCCTCAGTGCCACTCTGGCTTTTTCTGAGTAGTTTATTGGAGATAAGAGTCTCACAGATTTTTCTTGCTGGGGCTGGCTTTGAACCTCAATCCTCAGACCTCAGCCTCCCAAGTAGCTAGGATTACAGGCATGAGTCACCAGTACCTGGCTCTTATGTATGTTTTTGGTATCATGTAAACATAGTAACTGCCAGAAATCAGCCATGATCTTGGCACAGAATCTTCCGCTGTTACTCCTGGTGGTCAGAGTCCAACATAACCCGTTTGGCTTAGCGTTTTGCTTAGTGTTATGAGTTGCTGTTTGGGGTAGACATTGAGTGAAGTCCAGGACAACAGAGGAGCACAGTTGTTCACATAACAACTTTATTCAGAAGCAAACTAGCTCGCTTTTAGGTCATCATTAACAGTGTGTGGCTGTTGTCAGATGTGTGTCCTCTTCTTCAAGTGATTGTGTCTCTCTGTGTCTCTCGGCGTCTGTGTCTCTGTTGTGCTCTCTCCCTGATGTCTCTGAGTGTAGGGGTTCTTACATTATAAGCTGGGCTCTAATTGGTTGCTCCTATTACAATTAGGTGTTTGGGGAAGGTAACAGTTTAGTGATCAGGCCCTGCAACACACTGCTGGTTGTTAGTTCCTAATCAGGTCTGTTCTACAAATCCTCTTTCCTGGGTCACAGGAAGGTTATCTAAACTAGGAAGGGCAGAGGCAAGACTTCTGAAACACTGTCTCCTTTGCATCTGGTTTTGGCCTGCTAAGCCAACATGCTGTCCCAGGGGCCTGATCTAACTGATTTACTCTATT
Source organism: Dipodomys ordii (assembly GCF_000151885.1). Classification (NCBI taxonomy): domain Eukaryota; kingdom Metazoa; phylum Chordata; class Mammalia; order Rodentia; family Heteromyidae; genus Dipodomys; species Dipodomys ordii. Next base: position 12,841,726 of record NW_012267231.1, on the reverse strand, counting down.
GTCAACATCGTTTTTTGCCAGTCCTGGAGCTTGGACTCCCAGCCCATCAACATCTTTTTAAATAATAATAACAACAACAACAAAGAATCAGTCCAGTCAAGAGGCCATGGATATAGCTCAGTAGTAAAAGGTGCAGCTAGCTAGCTGAGAAAGAGGTCTAGGGCCTGTTCTCTTACCCTAGAGGGGAGAAAGAATCCATGAATAAAACAAGTAAAAGGAAAAAGCTTGACTTGGAATGTGGTTTACTAGTAGAGTGCTTGCCTAGCAAGCATGAAGCCCTGGGTTCGATTCCTCAGTACCACATAAACAGAAAAGGCTGGAAGTGGTATTGTGGCTCAAATGATACAGTGCTAGGTTTGAGCAAAAGAAGCTCAGAGATAATGCCCAGGCCCTGAGTTCAAGCCCCAGGACTGGCAAAAAAAAAAAGGCATAGCTGGAGATATGGCTCAAATGGTAGAGTACCAGCCTATCAAAATGCCCTGAGTTCAAACCCCAGTACTACAAAAGAAAAACAATAATTTTAAAAAATTCAGCGATATTCCTGGCGGAAGAGCTGTTATTGATTTGTGACTTCCTCTTATTCCCCACATCCAAATGTTGTCAACTTTACTTTCAGAGAAATCTCAAATCTTTCCATTTCTCTCCCCATCTTTCAACATTCTACCCTGGATCAAGCCACAGGGATCTTTCCCTGGTCTACTGCAGCACCTCTCTATCTACCCTCCATCCACCCTTCATTCATGGCCACACGTCCACTAGATTGATCCTAAACCACTTTCTTTCCTCAAACAAGATTTCTGAGCAAGTTTTCACTTTCTCATGTTACCACATTTGTTATTGGAAATAGCTTCTAATTTTAAAAATACCTCTGAAAAAAAGGGGGGGGGGAGAAGCGTACTGCTCCATACTGTGTGGTGCTTATAGATGCAAGATTGACTGTGCTAGGAATGTTCACAGTTACTCTCTCCATGGTACAGGTGAGACCTGAGGCCCCGGAGGCTCAGTGCATGCCTTGAGGAGTACCTGCCCAAGACAGTTGAGGAATGAACTCTTCCTGGTTTTGCCACTTAGTTATTGTAGAAGCTGCTATCTATCATCTACTACCATATGATTTTAAAAAAATCAACTCTAAAAACTGAAAGAGATCAAGAGAAGGAGTGACATTGTCCAAAAAGGAAATGTACTATTTACAGTCCTGGGGCTTGAACTCAGGGCCTGGGCACTGTCCTTGAGCTTCTTTTGTTTAAGACTAGCACTCTACCATTTGAGCCACTGTGCCACTTCCAGCTTTTTCTGCTTATGTGGTACTGAGGAATCGAACCCAAGGCTTCATACACACTAGGCAAGCATCCTACCACTAGGCCACCTTCCCATCTCCTCTTTACCTGACTTTTTTTTTTTTGGGTCCAGCCATGGGGCCTGAACTCTGGGCCTGGGCACTGTCCCTCAGCTCTTCAGCTCAAGGCTACTGCTCTACCACTTGAGCCACAGTGCCACTTCTGGCTTTTTTCTTTTTGCTTATGTGGTGCTCAGGAAACGAACTCAGGGCCCCAGGCATACAAGGCAAGCACTCTACCACTGAGCCACCTTCCCAGCCCCCCATCTCCTCTTGATCTGACTTTTATAACTGTAACCCCACTGTACATTACCTTTATAATAACAATTTTAAAATAATTTTTAAAAATTCCAACTTTGAACCAGGCCATGGCTTTCCATCTTGCCCTGAAATTGAGATGTTGAACTGTGTGGCCTTGCTACCATGTCGCTCTGCACCATAACACCTGCTTTTGTCTAATAACATGATAGGTGGAAGAGATGACCAACCCTCAAGAGTCTTACTTCCTCCTGAACTCTAAAATGAGATGGAGGTGGCAAAGGATGAGTGATCTCTCTGAACTTTAGTGAGAGGGTAGTGAGTGTTCTCACCTGGAAGGAGTTGGTCTTTCCCAAAATGGATGAATCACAGAGACAAAAACTGAGCCTCTGCCAGGAGTGCCTTAACTTAGCCTGCCTCTTGCCAAAACCCAAGACCCTGTCCCCCTAGAGAAGTTCCTGTCCCCTCAGATTCAATTAAATGTTACATTCCCGTCGTGCACGTGGGCCTACTGCTCAGAGGTTGTTGGCTGCTTTTAAGAGTTCTTTATGCAATTCCACTTGGGCTCCTTGCCACTGAATTCTTCCTGCTCATGCATTACTGAGATTAGCTAAGGATGTTGGCATTTACAGCCATACTCCAGCATTTATCTCAGAAGGCGGTCCAATGGCCGTCTTGGTTGTTATTTTAATGAACGGCTCCTCTGCAGGGATTGTTCTTTGTAACATTGGGTATTATATAGCATCTTGCTCTATCTGTTCTTCTGCATGTTTTTATGGTTAACTTGTCTGGGAGTCCCATTCATTGCATAGTGGGCCTCACAGTGGGCCAGTAAGCCAAACAAGAGGCTCCAACCACTTTGTTCTCTGCCTCCTTCACTAATTCTTCCGTTTCTTCTTCTGTCTTCTGATTCCTCCTCCTCCTCCTTCTCCTCCTCCTCCTCCTCCTCCTCCTCCTCTTCTTCTTCTTCTTTTGTCTTGAACTTGGGGCCTGGGCACTGCCCCTGAGCCTCTTTGTGCTCAAGGCTAGCACTCTACCACTCTGAGCTATAGCTTCACTTCTGGCTTTCTGGCAATTAATTGGAGGTTAGAGTCTCACAGACTTTCCTGCCCTGGCTGGCTTTGAGCCACCATCCTCAGGTCTCTGCTTCCCGAGTAGCTAAGATTACAGGCATGAGCCTTTAATCTTTCCTCCTCCTTCTGCTCCTCCTCCTCCCCCCCCCTCCTCCTTCCTCCTCCACTTCTGCTTCTGCTTCTTCACCAGTCCTGGGGCTTGAATTCAGCACCTTGGTACTGTCTCTGATCTTCTTTGTGCTCAAGGCTAGCACTCTACCACTTGAGCTACAGTGCCTTTTCCAGCTTTTTCTGTTTATGTGGGTATCGAGGAATACTGCAGAGGCAAGCACTCTACCACTAAGCCACATTCCAGCCCTTCTCTCTGTCCTTCTTTCTCTTTTTCTCTTGTCTTTTTTCCCTCCCCTCTCTCTTTTTCACCTTTCTCTCTCTCTCTTTCTTTCTTTCTTTTCTTGCTTTTTCTTTCATCCTTTCTCTCTTTCTCTCTCTTTCAAACCTTGTGCATGCTAAGCCCTTGATGTATCCTGGAGCTACACTCCAAGCACTCTTGTCTTGGTGTTTACATGACTCCACCTGCCTCTCTTCTGAGACAGGGCTGGCCTGTCTCTCAAAGGACTGACTCTCAGTTCCCCTACTGCTGTGGTTGGCACTTTACACAGAGAGAAATCAGCTCTCATGAGGAGATAAGGTGGTTCTTCTCACTGGGCAGCCACATTTCTTACCTCAGAGTCTACAATACTATGTGTTTTTGTTTATTTTTTGTCTTCCTTTCCTCAGGGTCTTGAGTTTGCTGGGCAAGCTCTCTACCACCTGAACTATGCTGACATCTCCTTTGTGCTTCAGTTATTTTATTTAGTTAGTTAGTTGGTTGTGGGGCTTAACTCTGGGCCTGAGCTTTTCAGCTCAAGGCTGGCACTCTACCACTTAAGCCACAGTGCCACTTCTGGTTTTCTGATGGTTCATTGGAGGTAAGAGTCTCACAAACTTTCCTGTCCAGGTTGGCTTTGAACCACGATCCTCAGATTTCAGCCTCCAGAGTAGCTAGGATTACAGGCATGAGCCACTGGCGCCCAGCTACTTCAGTTATTTTTTTTTTAAGATAGGATCTTCATTTTTTCCCCTGGCTGGCCTTGGGCTGTGATCCTTCTACCGCACCGCTGCCTCCCATAGACTTGGAATTATAGATACCCACCCCGATACCCAGCTTGTTTTTGAGATAGAGTCTCATTAACTCTTTTGCTTGGGTGGGACTTGAACTGAAATTCTACTCATCTCAGCCACGTGAGTAGCTGAGATTACAGGAATGAATAACCACACCTGGTTGTAGGATGTTTTTCACTGTACCACCATTACCGACTTTTTTTTAAATTAAAAATAACTCAACTTTGAGAAATAGCTACCATACCCAAGATGGTCTGTTCCAGATGTATTGGTTAGGGCAAAGCTCAGCTTCCATAATGAAGAGATCCAACCAAACTGTGACCTAAGGTGCACAAGAGACTTCCTCTCAAATCGCAGTCCACAAAGGCTGGCAGCAATGCTGTGCACAGCCAGCCAAGACCCAGGTTCTGTCAAAGTCTCTTTTCTCACTAGGGCCTACTTATCATCTGCATGATGGGAGGCTGAGTTGCAGGCACTCCTGGGTTACAGCTGGTGGAAAGAGGAAGGAGGAAACATGTTCCCCATCATAAGGCCAGAGCCCCCAGCTGCCACAGATCTCCACCAGTCACACAGTGGAGAGAATGTGGTCAGATTGCAGCCCTGGAACTGGGGGTCGGGAAATGTCATCCAGCTCTGTGCCAGGAATAGACAGCAGGAAACAAGATGGAGACTCACAAGCTGAGAAGTACCACAGCCAAAGCGAAGTAAGTGAAAGAGATGAGTCAGAAAATCCAGTCTAAGGAAATTCCTTCAAAAGTTGATCAAAAAGATGAAGGCAGAAATTAGAATTGTTTTTAAAGAAAAGACAAATCCACAGGTCTTTGAATTACAGTTTCAAAAAGAAACAACAGACAGGGCTGGGAAGGTGGCTCAGTGGTAGAGTGCTTGCCTTGCATGCTTGAGGCCCTGGGTTTGATTCCTCAGCACCACATAAGCAGAAAAAAAAAAACCTGGAAGTGGCGCTGTGGCTCAAGTGGTAGAGCACTAGCCTTGA
>NW_012267231.1:12805635-12834789 GCF_000151885.1 Dipodomys ordii | reverse complement strand
GAGTAGCTAGGATTACAGGCGTGAGCCACCAGCGCCCGGCAGGAATCTAATATTTTAAAAACATACATTCCAGATTGGTGGACGTAGCTCAGAGGTAAAGGATTCGTTTGGCACACTGAGGCCTGAGTTCGATCCTCAGTACCACCACTAGGGGGGAAAAAGTAACTCTATCTACTGTAGTAGAAAACTAATTAAGAACATTTGAAAAGAAATTCAGTTATTTAGGACAGGTATCAGAAATGCCACCCTGGGCTATACAGAAAGACCTTGTCCCAAAAGCCAAAAATAATGGTCTGGGAATGTGGCTCAGTGGTAGAGTGCTTGCCTAGCATGCATGAAGTCCTGGGTTCGATTCCTCAGTACCACATACACAGAAAAGGCCAGAAGTGGCTTTGTGGCTCAAGTGATAGAGCACTAGCCTTGGGCAAAAAGAAGCTCAGGGACAGTGTCCAGGCCCTGAGTTCAAGCCCCAGGACTGGCAAAAAAGAAAGAAAATGTGATTTGGCTCTTTTGTGCATTACTACGTTTTGATAAAAGGAACAAATTGTTCTTTTTCTTTTTTTTTTTTTAAGGAGGTGTCCTGGCTCCCTGGAGGGAGAGGGAGGGAGGCGCTGGTCTGACGTCAGAGCTCAAACCTGAGCCTTGACCTGCTGGCCCCTGCTTCTTATCAGTCAGCATCCCATCATGGGATTGTCATAGCATCCGTGACAGAGAGTTCCAGAACACAGTGGTTGTGAGCTCCCCTGTTGAACTTGCTAGCTTCACAAAGTCCTGGTCAAGTTACTTAATTTCTCTGGGCCTCGGTTTTGCTGTGGATAAAATGGGGTTAATAATACCTCCCTGCAGCGCTGCCGGGAGCTGCTTTCTACGAATACCATGTGAAAACACTTAGCACAGTGGCACAGCCGTAGAAGCCTAATGAATGTTAGCTATTGTTACTCTCATTTTTCACAGATTCCATCAGTGAGGTCCAGATAGGGAAAGTGGCATGCACAGTGTCACACAGCAGAGGAGAAAAGGGCTAGAACTTGTGCTTAGGGACTCTTCTGTCTCTGTGAATAGTCTCTCCTTTGTGCCCACCCCAAGTGCTTAGCAATGCATAAAGCCTGTTCGGACAGATAATCCAGAACAAGAACAACAGTGGACAGATCGGATCTTAGGATATGGGGATTGAGAAGAAAGTGCGCTTTATTCGCACCAAGCTTTTAAACATTCCAAGCCACACTACATTACTAACATAAAATAAGGAGGCAAGTGGAATGGGTTAATTAAAGAGATGGGATCAATCAACTCTTTTTCAGGACAGGAAAGAGAAGCGAACATCCTCAGCACTAAGTGACAGCCACGTGCATCATGGGACTTTTTAGTAAAAACAAACTTTGCTGGGGAGAGGGTGGGGTGGGTTTGAAGAAGACACTTTAGGAAGTGGGGGGGGGCAGTAACTTTCAGGCTGGTTATTAGTCACGATCTTGTGTTTGAAATGCTATAGGTTTGCTAGGCCGCAGGTGAAGCTATATGTGGAATGCAAGGGAAATTTCTGCCTTTGGCACCGGGTAATAGAAGCCCCTTCTTGGACTGGCTTCCAGCCTGCATCCCAGCCTCAGTTGGACAATCGTTCTGGAAAATATGATTAAGATTGCAGAAGGCGGGTTTGAAATTGGGGATGACAGTGAGGGCCACAGTTTGTTTTCCAAGGGAGGGGACTGACTCCCAGAAATAGCTGAGCTGGAGATGGCAGGCGGCTGGCAGAGCTGGAAGGCTCCAGGGCAACGCTCCCGGGGCCGTGTTGACTTTGGACTGGCTGCCGGAGCATTGTAAACAATTGCAGAAATGATTTCCTACCCTGGCGCAAGTCTTGTTTGGACAAGGGGGTCTCCTCCCCACTTCTTTAAAAGGCAGTTTTATCATTTGTTTGCGAAAATGCTCAATCCCCTCTTTCTTTGGCTTGTTCCCTCCTGTGGGCTCAGGTCTTTCCCCTCCCTCCCCTCCCCCCAAGAGCCAGCTGAAAAATCTTTGTTTCTTTAAAGTTAACCAATCCCCCCCACCACACACACACACACACACACACACACACACTCACACAACACACACACACTCTCTCTCTCTCTCCTTTTTTTTTAAACTTTTCCAGGTTCTGCTAGACAACTCTTCCCTAGCAACAGGACTTACAAGGGTCTGCTAAAGATTTTTGTTAGGCTGGCGTCTTTAGCTAGTGTGACTTGGAATTTTTTCTTTCTTTCTTCTTCTTCTTCTCCCTTGTTTATTCCATGTTTAACTACCAACACCATAAAACCTGGATTTGGAAAAGCAATGAAAGTGCGACTCCTAATGTATTGCCATTCTTCCCCCCCCCCCATTCGCGAATGCTGTTTGTAGACACTGATGTCACAAATTTGATCGGTTCCTCCCCAGCTATTCCCTCCCCCCCCCCAAGATGTCCGCTGCCTAGGAAATAAAAGTCTAGAAGGGCCAATAGTGAGCTGGGTTGCAGCTGGGTGGGGCTGCGGAGAGGCTGGGGGGATGGGCAGAGCACTGAAAAGCAGCCAGAACTCCCAGCAGTTCAGAAGAAGAAGAAGAAGAAAAAAGGAATACTCTGTTCTTGACCACCCAGGGACAAGGGCAGCCACAGAGTAGATGAGGAGTTTGATATACTGCTAGCCTGCATACTCCCTGTCCTCTCCCTCCAAAAGGAGAAGGAGAAAGGAGGAAGAAAGCAAATAGGGAGGGATAGGAGTGGGGGTTGGAGAGAGGGAGGAGGAGGCAGGGGTTGGATTCCAGCTGAAATAGTCCCAGCTAGAAACAGAAGCCAAGAGAATCTGGGGAGAGTTTAATAAAGGTACTGTATTGACAAGGTATAGACCAAGTGGGAGGGAACCAGAAAGAGTAGAGCTTCTACCCAGGACTGCAGCAGCTGAGAAGCCCATACCCTGCCTAGCCTGGAGAGGCTCCTCTAGAGATAGCACACCAGACTTCTTGGGGTGTTTTTGTTTTGTTAGTTGTGGGGCTTGAACTCAGGGCCTAAGCCCTGTCCCTGAGCTTTTTTAACACAAGGCTAGCGCTCTACCACTTTGAAGCACAGAGCCACTTCTAGTTTTCTGGTGGTTCATTGGAGATAAGAGACTCACGGACTTTCCTGCCTGGGTTGGCTTTGATCCATGATCCTCAGATCTCAGCCTCCTGAGAAGCTAGGATTCCAAGGCGTGAGCTACCACCAGTGCCCAGCTTCGGACAACTTATTTTTCAGTAAATCATCCATTTCCATCATGTCTTCAAACACAATTTGTCATTATATTGGAAGATACGATGGGAACTGCCAAACAAATCAAAGTAAGAACTGACATAAGTTAGGGGTGTGGGTGCATTACTGGTCCCAAGCAAGGTCTCTTAGGTTTGCAAGTTTCCATTGGATCTGGTATGGCTCCAAGAGCAGGCAGCACCAAGGCACCTTGGATTATTAAGTTAAGAGACAATATCATCTCCTTCTCTGAGCCTTCTTCAAGGTGTTTGTGTACTATTGCCACTGTATAAACCCATTTATCCATACTTTTACTTACTGATACGCTTCTTGCTTCTCTCTATTTATGCCCAAATTCCGAAAGTCCTGGCAAAATGGATGACAGGGTGTGTGCAGGCTAGCTATCACACTCCTCAACTTTTCCATCTATGGAAAGGATGTTGGGTAGGTTCAGCCACTGCAGGCAGTGGCTTGCTAATGTTGCAAATGCCTCTGTGTGTTCATCTAGGAGAGAGGAGAGCAGGGATAAAGCCTGAATGCTATTTCTACCAAGTAAGCCAATGGAGCTACATTCCTTGTTGAGCTCCTTTGCCTGATGTCGTGAAGGCACAACCTATTTTACCAGGACCTTAGGAATTCTGGCAGAAAGATGTGAAAGTCACACCTTAAGTTAAAGGTTAGAAGGTTTTCTTTGCTCAGTTGTGGGGTCTGAACTCTGGGCCTGGGCACTGTCCCTCAGCTCTTCAGCTCAAAGCTAACACTATATCACTTGAGCCCCAGCCCCCTTCCGGCTTTTTCTGCTTATGTGGTGCTGAGGAATCGAACCCAGGGCCTCATGCATGCAAGGCTAGCGCTCTACCACTGAGCCACCTTCCCACCCCCCTACAGTTTCTTGTTTAAGAAAGATCTCTGCTTCTAGCACTTGAAAGCCTTGTGCCTGGAACTCCAGCCATCAGGTAGGAAAAAGAAGCTGGAGGGATGTGAGGAAGAAAGGCAAAAGTATAGTCATCTTGGCATTCTTCCCCCCCCCACCCCCTTTTGTAGAAGAATTCTCTAGGCAAACCTGTTATCCTCTCTGACACTATTCTGCCCAGCTTTGCTAGAAAGCAGAGATCTATCCAGGATGATACCTGGGCACCTTATGTGAAATGTAATCACATATAATCAAGGCATACAAGCCAGCCCTTCATGCCTCTATTGCTTAAACTCAGGGCCTTGGCTCTGTCTATGAGTTATTCTGCTCAAGGCTAGTGCTCTATCACTTTGAGCCACAGCGCCACTTCCATTTTTCTAGTGCTTAATGGAAGGTAAGAGTCTCACAGACTTTCCTTCCTAGGCTTGTCTTTGAACCACAATCCTTAGATCTCAGCCTCCTGAGTAGTTAGGATGACAGTGTGAGCTATCATTGCCCTATTTGTCTTTTGTTTTTGTAGTTTATATTAATTATTCAGAGGGGATTTCACTGCTGCATTTTCACGCATGTTTACCGTGTGTTCCAATTCATCTCACCTCCTCTAGCTCTCTCCCTTTCCCACTGTCTTAAACAGCACTGGATCGCTCATTTTCATTCCTTATTAAACCATTGCTCTGAGGAGGGTATCTCTCAGACCATGGCTGGACATTCTGTGCTGGAAGTATAGTCCCTGGTCTGAATAAATATAACTTGGTAGTCCAAATTAGTACAGTACCTTCTGTTCCAATTCTTTTATAGTACTCAGCATCTGCACCTATGCAAAACCCCATTCTGAGTCAGTGTCTATTCCTTTCAGGACCTGTTTTTAGCCTCCCATGCTACCACCCTCAATCCCACTTGCCAGCTCTGTGCAGGGCCTTCCCAAAGGAATCTGCCCCAAAGCTATCCGAGTCTCCGTCTCTTTCGCTGGAAGATGAAATCGTACTTACTGGTATTTTGTGCTTCAGAGGAGGCGGGAAAAATATGTCTGACTTTAGCCTGACGGTGCTGCATTGCTGCATCTGTCTACTGTCCTCTTGTTTCACATCTCCATGGGGGCTCCTAGGAATCAATCTTTTGAGTCTCATCTACTTCATCACGATGACTTTAATCCATGCCCAATGAAATCTCTTTCCACCAGTCTCAGAAAATGAGGTGTTTCCTAAGTCCAAGGTAATTCTGTAAACCCACTCTCTCCTTTTCTTCTGTGGATTTTGCCCCTTTACACCCTTTTTTTGCCCAATCAAAAACTTTCCTTTTCCATGGGGCTCCCAAGTCGAGTCACACACTTCAATCTCACTGATTCCCAAAAGATCCCTCCTTTATAGCTGGGGGACAGACATTTCAGGTACTTGCAGACGAGAGTGTGAATTGGGTAAGATCCTTCCGGGAGGTAATTTGGTAATCTAAATCAAAAGCCTGAAAAATAGTTTCACCCTTTGTCCCAGTAATCCTTACTCTAAAATTTCATCTAAGGGGCTGGGAAGGTGGCTTAGTGGTAGAGTGCTTGTCTAGCATACATGAAGCCCTGGGTTGGATTCCTCAATGCCACATAAACAGAAAAAGCCAGAAGTGGCACTGTGGCTCAAGTGGTAGAGTGCTAGCCTTGAGCACAGAGGCTCAGAGACAGTGCTCAAGCCCTGAGTTCAAGCCCCAGGACTGGCAAAAAATAAAAATAAAAAAAACCATCTAAGGAAATAATCAGAAATGCTGACAAAGAAAGATGTTTAAAGATGTTATTCTCACTATGATTTTAATGGCAAAAATTACAGGCAATTGAAAGAGTCAACAGTACTTAATGGAGCAAAATATTGTGTAACCACTAAATATGTAATTTGGGAAGAATATTTTTCATTGAAAACTCTTGTAAGTGAAAGCAACAGGATATAAGCAATATGTATAGTACGGCCTTGTTTTCATCAGGTATAAAAACAGCTAATACTTACAGCATGTGGTACAAAGCTGTCATCCCAGCTACTCCAGAGGTAGACAACAGGATGATCAAAGTTCAAGGCTAGCTGGGGTAAAGAGCCAAGACTTGATTTAGAAAAAGAACTAAAGCAAAAAGTGTTCAGGGTATGCATGGTTCAGGTGGTAGAGGGCTAGTTCAAACTCAGTAGAGGAAGAAGAAGAGACAGCAATCCTTTCTCTGTCATTACATAAAACCCTACATTGAGTCTTTCATAAGTGGCTGCATCTTGGCATTCAAGGTTCCTTGTCTAAAAAGGAGATGCTGTCCAGGTCCTAGTTTGCAGCAATGGGATTTTGTTTGTTTGTTTATCAAGTGAGGAACCAGCTCTGGCTGCTGGGCCTGCCAAAGGGCTCCGTTTGGGGAGGCCTACAAAAAGTTCAAGACACAATCTGACTCTGCCATCTACTCACCCAGTCATTAAAGGCTAAATCGCCTTTACTTTCTGCACTCTTTACCCATCTTTCAGCAGGAGTAACCGCTTCGGGCTTGTGCACTTGGAGACAGTAGTGCTCCAAGGACTCCTTTATTCTTGGTGTGGGACTTTGGAGGTCTTGAGGGGGCTGAGAATTGGCTGCATGGCCCTCCACTGCTGCTCTATAGGAGCAAATTAGTGCGGAGGTGAGGAACTTCCTCTGTGCAACCTGCGCCCCCTGGTGGTCACTGCCACTCACGTCCTCTAAGACAGAGAGGTTCTCATGGAGCCCCCAAAACCTGCCTGAAGGATAGGCCAGATACAGGCAACTCAGAGCTGGAAGCTGAGACGAGGACCGGGTGCCACCCAAATACGGTTTACAATGATTCCTGTGAACTGTGAAAGCAATATGTCCTGGCCCACTGAGATTTTACTCAGGTGAGAAGACTCTACTGTGGAGTGTATTCAGGAAAAGGAAAGGAGAAGAATACTAGACAGGTAGGTAAACTGGGGTACATTGGTGAGTGTACACAAATAGGAGATACATTTTCTGGGCCTATGCATCCTAAGACAGAGGTGTACAACTTCAAGACAGCCTGTCAGACCCAGAGTGTTTTCCCAGAGCCCCAGCCAATGGTTTCCATGACTATGGTCACAATGCCTGGTTTAAATTCACTGCAGGAAGTCCACAGTCCCAAGACCTGAAGCCCTGTGGCAAGCTCCTGCTGTCCTAAAGCAGGGCATCCTGGAACACTTATTCCTTATTGCTCAGTGTGCACCTGTATGCTCTAATTCAGAGAACTATGTTACTACTGTTCTGAAAGCAGCTTACCATGAAGGTGTAAAATGTGACATATTTGTAACTCTTAACTGTGGATCTGTTTGGAGGTAAGAGGGGAATATGAGGAAGAAAAGGAAAGAATCATGGAGGACGAATAATATCAAAATAAGATGTGCCTATGCATGAAAATGGTATAAGGAAACTCACTGAAAGCTGTTGAACAACAGGAGTTAGAGAGAGAGAGAGAGAGAGAGCAATAGAGGAGATTAATCCAACAAACCCACAAAAGGCTATTCCCCACTCCACCCACCAATGGCACAGCCCCTTCACGTGGCTCACAAACTCCTCCTTGTGCACTCTTCTCAACACTACAGCCAATGTTACATTTTAAAAATAATCACCAGGCCAGGTGCTGGTGGTTCACATTTATAATCCTAGCTACTCAGGAGATCTGAGGATCATGGTTCAAAGCCAGCCCGGGCAGGAAAGTCAGTGAGACTCTTATCTCCAATAAACCACTAGAAAACTGGAGGTGGCACTGTAGCTCAAAGTGGTAGAGTGCTAGCCTTGAACAAGAGAGCTCAGAGACAGTGCACAGGCCCTGAGTTCAAGTTCTATGACCACCACCACCAACAACAAAAAATCACCAGAGCAGAGCTATCAAATGGGTCCCACTGAGAGCTCTGAACCAAGTCAGAGTCCTCGGAAGGTGCTTAGGCCTCAACCTTTGTATTCACCCCAACTTTACTTCCCTCCAACTGCTTCCTCCTACCCCAATGCTGCCACAGGCAAGCTCTGTTGTGTTGTCCATCTGCAGCCTGTGCACCAGCTGTCCCCCTCCTCCCTCCACAGCCCACTGTGCTCCCTTGCCTACTTCAAGTCTTTGCTCAGATACCATGCCCTCAAGGAGGCCCACCCATGGCCCGTCTTACTATGGTGCCCACCTCCCCCACCACCTGAATCCTCTCACGTGACCCTGCTGGTTATGGTACCAGCACTCTCTAAAAGGCTGTGCTCAAGTTTACTTTGCACTTTATGATGGTTTCCCCTCATCCACTAGCATACCAGGTCCATGAGAGCAGGGGCTGAAGATGGGAGGAACACATCCAGATCAAAGGACAGAATGTATGAAAACAAATGAGCAGCTGGCTTCGACACTTTATGGGGTCAGGCTGAGCAAGCTTAGGATGTCTGCAGACTGTTCTTACCTGGACCCTAGACCTCCACTGGGTACACATAGCCTAGGTACGCGTAGACACATCCAACAGCAAAGCCTCAACAGCTGGCTTGACATCCAGTTAGCTGATGTTTTCAGTGGCTGTTCCTCCTCTCCCTCCTTCTTCCTCCTTCCTCTTCCCTCCTTCCTCCCTCTCACTCCTTCTTCCCCTCCCTCTTCCTCCTCCCCCTCCCCCTACTCTCCCCCTCCTCCTTCTTCTTCTCCTTCTTTTCTTCTTCTTTTGTCCTGGTTCTGGGGCTTGAATTCAGAGCCTGAGCACCATCCTTGTACTTTATTTTTTGCTCAAGGATAGCTAGGATTACAGGTATGAGCTATGGGTACTTAGCTACATCTTGTTGTTGTTTTTTTTAATGAAGATTCATTCCTAGGTTGGCCTTGAATTTCTTCTTTTTCTTTTTTTTTTTGCCAGTCATGGTGCTTGAACTCTGGGCCTGGGTGCTGTCCCTCAGCTCTTCAGCTCACAGAATCACTTCCAGCTTTTTCTGCTTATGTGGTGCTGAGGAATCGAACCCAGGGCCTCATGCGTGCAAGGCAAGCGCTCTACCACTGAGCCACCTTCCCAGCCTGGCCTTGAACTTCTCATACTCCTGCCTTAGCCTCCCATGTACAAGAACTATAGGTATGTACCATCATGCCCAGCTATTGTTTCACTTCTAAAAGAAAGCTCAACTGTGCTTCCCCACTCCCTCCAGCCGTGGAGCTTGAACTCAGGGCCTGGGAACTGTTCCTGAGTTCTTCTGCTCAGGCAGGGCTGGCATTCTACCACTTTGAGCCACAGCTCCAATTCTGGTTTTCTGGTGGTTCATTGAAGATAAGAGCCTCACAGACTTTCCTACCCGTGGTGGCTTTGAACTCAGATTCTCAGATTAGTGTCCTGAAAAGCTAGGATAACTGGTGTGAGCCACCGGTACCCAGCTACAACTGTGCTTTTTACTTAAACATCCACTCCCGGATTAGGGCCACATTATATGGACCACAGTTCTTGAAACTTGGCTATGGGAACTCAAAGCAGTGGCCATTTGAGATATTCAGCTGTGTTCGGATGCTCAGCTGCACAGGAAGTGGAAGTGGACCAGAGTGCTGGTAGAGATGGCCAAATCTACCTGCCTCTGGAAGCTAGAAATGTGGAGAGCTAGGCCCCCTGCTGCTAAGCCATGGAGAAGAAGAGGAGCCACTGGCCTACATGTGCCATACTGGACAAGTACCTGACTAGGTCTTCAGGGATGCTGAGTCCTAGAGCTGGTTCCTGGAGGTATCTAGCTTCAGGCTGGCTGGGCAGGCTGGAGCAGTGTGTATGCCCAAGAGGAGGATGGCGAGATGTTCTCTGGGCACATTGGCTCTGGGACCATGGTACTGCATGGCTTCTCACAAGTGCTTTCCCTACAGGTTGTGGATCACAAGCTCCAGTACCTCTCCAAACAAGCTCCTGTTCAGATCCTCCAGAATCTGGGCGGTTGAGGCCACTTCTGGAAGGTCCCAGGACCACAGGAAACTGACTTGGTCATTGCAATTGTCAAAAAGGTGACAATCCAGCTACGGAGCTGTAGCACCCAAGGCAGAGATCCCATTTCCTCCTCTTTGGTCAGCCTGGTGGGGAGTATTCAGACATAACTACATGAATAGGGGGAGGGAAGGTGGACATTGACTCGTTTACCAGGATAAATACAAGTCCTCTTAAGTAACAGATGAATGATCTAGAGCTCTACATAACTACCTAAAGCTCCAGAGGCTTAGTGGGCCTGCTTGATCCACTGCCTTTCCTAAGATCCTGGAATCCACCACTCTGACACTGCCTTTCCAGAAAATGAAGTAGAGGGAGGTGTTTCATTTCAGTTCTCTTTCTCCCTCCTCT
Source organism: Dipodomys ordii (assembly GCF_000151885.1). Classification (NCBI taxonomy): domain Eukaryota; kingdom Metazoa; phylum Chordata; class Mammalia; order Rodentia; family Heteromyidae; genus Dipodomys; species Dipodomys ordii. The sequence continues at coordinate 12,824,348 of NW_012267231.1, read as the reverse complement.
CCTTCCCTCTCCCCCTCCCCATCCTGGGCTTTATCAGGGCCTGGGTGTTAATCCTAAGCTTTTTGCTCAAAGCTGGTGCTCTATAACTTGAGCCACAGCTCCACTTTTGGCTTTTTGTTGGTTAATTGGAGATGAGAGTTTCAGGGACTTTTCTGCTCCAGCTGGCTTTGAACTGCAATCTTCAGGTCTCAGCCTCCTGAGTAGCTAGATTTAGAGGTGTGAGCCACTGGTACCCAGCTTCATTTCAGTTTTCTGTAACTGGGCCTACATCTATATTTGTTCCCCCATCACAGGGTATATAACCTGGGGCCCGATGCCCATGGGTCCAGTATAAGAGATGCTCTCTAGGATGCACATAGTTAACACAACTGCACACTTAAAAATGATAAAGAAGCTGGGCGCTGGTGGCTCACGCCTGTAATCCTAGCTACTCAGGAGGCTGAGATCTGAGGATCGCGGTTCAAAGCCAGCCCGGGCAAGAGAAACCGTGAGACTCCTATCTCCAATAAACCACCAGAAAACCACAAGTGGCGCTGTAGCTCAAGTGGTAGAGCACTCGCCTTGAGCTGAAGAGCTGAGGGACAGCGCCCAGGCTCAGAGTTCAAGCCCCACGACCGACCAAAAAGAAAAAAAAAAGATAAAGAGTGGGGTGCTGGTGGCTCATGCCTGTGATCCTAGCTACTCAGGAGCCTGAGATCTGAGGATCGAAGTTCAAAACCAGCCAGGGCAGGAAAATCTGAGAGACTGTGGTTCAAGTGGTAGAGTGCTAGCCTTGAGCTGAAGAGCTGAAGGACAGCGCCAGGCCCAGAGTTCAAGCCCCACGACTGCCAAAAAAAAGAGATAAAGATGGAAAATTTTGTTCTATATGTCAAGGGACAATATTTCAACAAATTGAGTTTAGAGATCAACTTGACTTTTGTTGGTGGACCTGGAAGCATCTTCATCTGAGAAATGGGTTGGCACAATGATCAGCTTTGGTGTAGTAACACTGGCCAGACCTCACTGACAGCACTAAAACTGAGTGGCTGACACCAGCCACTTCACATGACTCTCTTTGATGACTGAAGCATTGACATGGATGATTGGGCCCCTCCATGGATGATCCAGCCTCCTGTTATTTGCAGAACTGGGCTGTTTCTTAGTTCTGAGACTACTAACATGAGTGATTCCATTCTTGCTTGACCTGCCCTCTTGAGGTCTATTCAGGAGCTAGTGCCCCCCACCACCCCCTTCCACCATGAACTCCTATAAATTTTATTTAATGCATATTACTATATTTTTAAGGAAATGAATAGAATATACCCAAACGATTGAATTTTTCAATTAGTATGGGTGAATTATATGGTATGTGAGTTATAGTTTAAAGGAAAACTGTGTTTTAAAAAAAATCTCAAAAGGGAAGGGAAATAATCAGATTCACTAAGTGAGTAAAAGACTGGAATACGCAGCCTAAGGACCTGGAGTATTCAACAGATCTACCCCCTGTCTCCTTGCATGCATAACTTCCAGGGCCAGTCTAAGGCGGCAAGAGCACACCACCGGAAGCGGCCCTGGCCTACACTTCCGGCTGCTCTACCTAGACTTCCGGTGGCACGGGCTCTCTCGGCTCCTCTCTTGTCGGTTGGCTGCGCTGACTCTCCGGTGGAAAGGGGAACCCGGGCTGAAAGGAGACTCGCCAGGGCCAGCATCCAAAAAAGACTGGCGTGGTGGCCCTCGGCTGAAGCTCTCGCGGTAATCCTGGCTACTCAGGGACGCTGAGATTTGAGGATGGCCGTTTGAAGCCAGCCCGGGCAGGAACGTCCAGGAGACTCTTGAGCTCTAATGAGTCACAGAAAAAAGCCGGAAGTGCTGCTGTAGTTCAAGTGGTAAGAGTGCTAGCCTTGAGCAAAAGGAGCTTAGGGACAGCGCGCCCAGGCCTAGAGGTCAAGGCCCAGTACTGCGCGCGCGCGCAGGCGCACACAGGAACCAAGGCAGTGAGGGGCCAAGGGGAGGGGCTTGTGGGCAGACCACGCGAGAGGTGGGGTGAGAGAACGGTAGTGAGCAGTCAGGGGGCGGAGCCAAGCCTCTAGACTAACGCTCAAAAGGGCGGAGCTTGTGGGCGGGGCAGAGCACGAGAGACGTGGGGTGAGAGAACGGTAGTGAACAGTCAGGGGGCGGGGCCAAGCTTCTGGGCTGATGTTCAAGATGGGTGGGGGGCGGGGCCTGTGGGCGGGGCAAAGCAGGTAGTGAGTGGTCAGGGGCGGGGCCAAGCCTCTGGGCTGACCCTCGAGAAGGATGGAGCTTGTGGGAGGGGCAGAGCATGAGGGAGGTGGGGCAGGAACAAGGAAGTGAGGGGTCAAGGGGAGGGTCTTGTAGGGGGAAGCAGAGCATGAGAGGGGTGGGGCAAGAGCGAGGAAGTGAGAGGTCAAGGGGCGGGGCCAGGAACTGGTTTGGGTGGATTCTGCCTGGGACCTGCCAGCCTAGTGAGAGGCTCCCCGGGGCAGGGCCCTTCCTCTTCCTCTGCGATGGTGCGTGGTTGGGGTTAGGGCCTACAAAGCCCGGCAAGCGCCTTTCAGTCTCTTGTTGGGGGGCTGTGCTTCTGTACACGGGGCCTGTCAGGCACCACCACCCAGCTTTTCTTTGTGGGGAAGTGCCTGAAGGAATGCCCGCTCTATGCAGATGCCTTCCTTGTTTGTGGAGAAGACTGGACTCCCCGCTGACCTTGAAGCAACTTTTGAAGACAAATAGAGCTAAGAGGTACTTCCTGCCAGGTCTGGGCCAGGGCATGGGAGGATGATGTGGGTGAGGAACTGTAATAACCCGTGGGGCCCCGATAAGCCCCGTGGCCCAGCCTGCTGGAGGGGGCAGGGCATCCTGAGGCTGACGTCACCGCCCGCGGGCCTGCCACCTGTGGGGCCTGCCATGCTGCTGAAGGGGCGGGGCGTGCCGCTGGAAGGAGGAGGGGCACAGCCCATATATAGGCTGGGTGTTCTGAGTCCTGAGGAGAGCAGGGAAAGATGGGGAGTCCTGCGGAGAGTAGGGGAAGAGAGCAACTAAGAAGTAGAAGGACAAAAGGGTGGGGGGAGAGAGAGACAGCAGGAGGGGAAAGCCTGCCAGAGTAGAACAGGGCAGGCCTGAGGAGGGCAGGGCAAGCCTCTAGAGGCCATTTGGGGCTTCTTGAGAAAGCCATTTGGGACCTCCTCTGGAGGTCATTAGGGGCCTCCTTTGGAGGCCATTTGGGACCTCACTCTAGAGAGGCCTGTGGAGAGGCTCCTCCAGGAGCAGAGCAGGGCAGGCCTGTGGAGGGGCCCGCAGAGAAGGAGGAAGAGAAGAAAAGGAAAAGCCTTCCCCTCAGGGCTGGGAAGGTGGCTCAGTGGTAGAGCGCTTGCCTTGCATGCCTGAGGTTCTGAGTTAGATTCCTCAGCACCACATAAGCAAAACGAAAAAAGCCAGAAGTGGTGCTGTGGCTCAAGTGGTAGAGCACTAGCCTTGAGCTGAAGAGCTGAGGGACAGCGCCCGGGCCCAGAGTTCAGGCCCCACGACCGGACCCAAGAAGAAAAAAGGAAAGCCTTTCCCTTTGGAGGTTTGCAACCGACTAATTTGGTGGTTTGCAGGCCAACTAATGAAGGTGGGGGGGGGTTGGGCTGCCCATTGGAGGCTTGGTGGTTGAGGCTGCTCCTAGTTCTGGGTATATAGTCCATGACAAAGTAGTCGCAGGACCCCTCTCTGGTGTAAATAGTGTAAATAACCTTCTTTTGTGCACCTTTAAGGGTGCCTTGATGGATTGTCTTGGTTTTCTGAGGTCATAAGTGAACTAGGTGGAGAAGCACAGCCTACCTCTCCCCTGTTTGATATTTGTGTCTTTCCTGAAGTGGCTTTGGTGAGGTTAGGCCCCAAACCAGGCCTCCAGAGCTGACTCCCAGTCTGCGGTACTTTCAGTCTTGGCTGGCCCAGTGTGTGTGTGGCTGAGAAACTGTGGAGAACAGGGGCCGACTTTTCCCTTTCTTGTAACTTTAGCTGGGCTTGAAGTGTTAGTGAGTTAGGCCCCAAACCAGGCCTCCAGCACCAGGTTCAAGTCTGGGCCTACTCCAAGTGGGCAAAAACCTGAAGCCTATGCTGAGCATTCAGATTTGTCCATCCCAGATCATGGGGATGGGGAGGGTGAGGAACTGTGAGGAGAACCCCTGCTTGGTAACATTTGCTCTGTCTGAAGCAGTTTTGGTGAGTTAGGACCCACACCTGGACTCTGGCACAAGCTCTGAGTTTATACTAGCCCTGGGTCTTCACCAGCTTTCAGCTGCACTTTCAGTCTTGGCAGGCATAGAACATTGTGGTGGGATGACTGAGGAACTGTGTGGTAACTTTTGCTCTGTCTGAACTAATTTTGTTGAGTTAGGCCTCGAAACAGGGCACCAGCACCAGCTCTGAGCATACTCTAAGTCGGGCCTGTGCTCCAGATTGTTCACATGCTCTGAGCCTTTGCTGATCTTTCACCTGCACATTCAGTCTTGGCCTCAGGTGGTTTTGGTGAGTTATGTCCCCAAACAGGCTTCTGACGCCTTCTTTGCATCCATGCCAGCCCTACGTCTAAACCTCTATGCCAGCTCCTAGTCTGTTCCTGCTTGGAGTCTGGGCCAGCCACAGGTCCATTTCAGCTCCAAGTTCAGGCTAACTCTGAGTACAAGCCTTCCTGGAGTCTGGGCCAGCTCCATGTCTGGGCCTACCCCATCTGCTCCAGCTCCGAGTCTTGGTCTGTTCCAAATCCATGCCTTCTCCGAGTATGGACCAGTCATGAGTCTGGACCTACTGTGTGGAGAACTGGGGCCAGCTCCGAGTCTGGGTCTGCTCTAAATTCTGGCCAGTTCTGAGTCTGGGTCAGCTGGGAGTCTGGGTCCATTCCCAGTCTGTTCAGAACCTTCAGCTGTGGTGTGTCATGTCTGTAGCAGGGCCTGGGGTGGGGGGTTGGGAAAATTGTGTAAGACATTCATTTTCCAGTATTGAGGTCTTATCCACATTTTACTGATATTTTGTCTAGATTTTGGCCATGCAAATGGTATCTACAGCCTCCCCAGCTAGGCAAGCACTTATGCTGAACTGTGTCCCCTGTTGGTTGCAATAAGCCATCACTGCCTCAGGCCTGGCCCAAGATCTGTCCCATTAGGAGCTGGGTGGAGGTAGCAGAAGGTGGGACCAAAAAGTAGGATCTAGAGATCTATAAGGCCTTTTCTTTTTCTTTCTTCTGTCAGCCATACTCCAGATCCTGTTCAATAGAGAGGCTCCAGGATGCTGAACCTTTGTTCTACAGAGACTTCTTTTGACTTCAGGTGCTCTGATGAGAAAATGAAGAGAGTCCAGAAGCTTGGAATCGTGAGTGTAGGATCTGGGTATACAGCCCAATGTAAGATGGGCTAGGTGGAACCCAACAGGATTTGCTTTGGAGAACCTAGACCCCAGCCCAGGTCTTGCATAAGACATGGGGATTATGGTGTGAGGGGATTGTTTTTGCAAGTGCCAGTGGCTCATGCCTATAATCCTAGCTGCTCAGAAGGCCAAGTTCTGAGGATCGCCATTGGAACCCAGCCCAAGTAGGGAAGTACTTGAGGCTTTATCTCCAATAATCACCAAAAAAAGCTATAAGTAGAGCTGTGGCTCAAGTGGTAGAGCACTAGCCTTGAACAATAAATAAAAGCTCAGGGAGAGTGCCCAGGTCCTGAGTTCAAGTTCCAGGACCAGCACAAAAAGAAGTTTTTGTTTTCATCATACAGGTATTATATACATTTTATTAGGCAGGGCGTATTTCAATTCCTTTGTAGTGAATTCCAGTGGTATTGTGTTCCAGGGCTTCCTACAAGCTAGGCAAGTGCCTCAGCTCTTGGTCTTGGCCCTTTTTATCCAGCCTTTGATTTCCATGATTTCCAGCCTTTGATGCACATTGTATTCTTCTGGAGTGAAGGTACTTTGAGGGTATCAGGTAAAATGTGGAGAGCCTAGAAGCTTGGAATTGTGAATATAGGTTCAGGGTGTAGGGCCCAATGTAGGATGGTCTGGATGGACCCAATCAGAACTTGCTTTGGTGAACTCATGCCTTATTCAGGCCTCTGGCCTCTCTCCAAGTTGCATCAAGTTTTTATCTATACTTTCATGTCCATCCTGGGGCCTTGGGGCCTGGAGAAGCAGGTGAAGGCATGTGTCAGGAGGGCAGCCTATTCCTTCCTGCTTGGTACCTATCAGAACAACTTTGACCAGAACATCTAGGCCCCTGCCCAGGCCTCTGAATCTTCACTGCCCTTTCAGCTCTACTTTTGGTCATGTCCTGCTCTGTGCCTGTGAGTTGGGGGGGCTGAAGGGTTTGTGGTCTTATGCACATTTTGTTCAGCATACCAAGGTATTTAAATTTCTTCACAGTGAATTTAAATTTTATTGTGTTTCTCAGGGCCACTTCCCACAACCTAGGCAAGCACCTCAACACTGAGCCTCATCCCTTTATGTCTCATAACCCAATCAGTTCCTTTAGACTGGCATTATGTCAGTTTTCTAGTAAGGAGCTTCAGTGTGATTCAGAAAGTGGAACCTGGTATGCCTGTCCTTCCCCTATTAGCTACACAGGACCCCACTTTTCTGTGGAGCAGTTCCAGAATTCTCAGCCTTTGTTGTGTGTTGATTTCCTCTGACTGTAAGTACTTTGAGGGCAAAATGTGCAGAGTATCAGAAGAAAACATGTAGAGTCCACTTGCAATTGTGAGTGTAGAACCTGTATGTATGGTCTAATGTAGAGGTGCCTTGACTGACACCCCTCCCCTGAACTTGCTTTTCCAGACTTAAGGCCAATTTAGGTCTCCAGCTTCATCTGTAAATCTGTACCAAGTTTTTAATTGATGCTTTCATCCCAGATCCTGGAGAAGGGAATGAGGCATGTGAGAAGAAGGGCAATCTATGCCTTTCTGCTTGGCTACCCATACCGGTTCATCCTGTCTCCTTAGCTCTTGAGTCTTCACTGCGCATTCATCTGTACTTTGTCTTGTCCTGCATAGGTATGGGCATTAGGGATGAGGGGATGTGTGACAGATATTTGTGTTTTAATTATATACATCTTATATACACTTTATTGTGCATTCCAAGGTATTCTAGTTTGTTTTGTTGAATTCTAGGGTAGTGTGTTCAGGGATCTCCACAGGCTAGGGCTGTACTGGGTCATGTACTTCACGTTCTCACTTCAGTTATTTCTGCACTTGGCTGATGCTCTGCCGCTTGAGCTAGGCCCCAGTTCCTGCTCTTTGATGGTTAGAGATATTATGACTTTCTAGTATTAGAGCAGTGAGTCACTAAAACTCAGCATTTTTTTCCTATTTGAGTAAATTAATAACCAGGAGCTAGTGTGTGAGGGGAAATTTAATTTCTTTTTTTTTTTCAATTTGGTCTCCTGTTCTAATGTATAAGTCTGGCCTTTTTGCTTAAGCCAATGGGTAGTTTTACTGTTTCCTCTATATTTTTTCCCTTGGTTTAAAACTACCATTGCAAAAATTTCATGTCTTAGATATTTTTATCTTTTGTGCCAGTAGTGGAATTTGAACTCATGCCCTTGAGCTCTTGCTTATTTTTTGTTCAATGCTTAGACATACAACTCGAGCCACACTTTGAGTTCTTACTTTTACTGGCTCACCGGGTAAGTCTTTCAGATTTTTCTACAGGAGCTGCTTTGAAGCTCCATCCTTAGGCCACTCTTGAAGCTAAAATTACTGACATAGGCCATGACATGTGGCATGTCTTTGTTCATCTATGTAACTCTTCTTTCTGTTATTGATGATGGCCTTTACTTTTCAGTGTACATATTTTCTATGTATTTTGTTAATATTTTCTCCCCAAAGTAGATTTTTTATGTTGAGGTAAAAATTTCTTAGCTATTTGCACAAAACAATAGGTGTGTATACAGACTTGAACTTATTGTTAGAAGAGAGTCTCACATACTACTACATTTAGTCTTGCATTTTTCCCAATTGACAGAACACCTTTCTAGGACATCTGATCTGCTATGTCCTAGAGCTTTTATAGTGGCCCTTCACCCACCATAGAGCCAATGCCCTCTCTGTGCATTGAACAGTTCCCTGTATATCCAGTAGGTTCTCTTGTACAGCTCCATGTCACTCTACGTTTTTCCACTGCTCCAGACAGTGTGTCTGAGGCATCAGATTATAGATTCAGTATTTGGGATTTGTGAATTGTACAACATAATATAAACATTGATATTTTAATAAAGTTAGAATAGTAGATAGAACAAACATTTTACAGCAGGACAAAAAGAAAAATAGAGATTTTTCCCAGGGAGGTGGGAGGGAAGCTCTAAGTCTAGATTAGCCTCTAAGTTGCCTTCAGGAAGAAATTCTACCTTAGAAACCTTAAAGGGATCTACCTCCTCATGAAAGACAGGATTTTCTTCCTGAGTTAAGGGAGGGGCAGATTCTAATTTCTGAACTCTGGGCCTGGGCCCTGTCCCTCAGCTCTTAAGCTCAAGGCTCACACTCTATCACTCAAGCCACAGTGCCACTTCAGGCCTTTTCTGTTCATGTGGTGCTGAGGAATCGAACCCAGGGCCTCATGCATGCAAGGCAAGCATTCTACCACTAAGCCACCGTCCCAGCCCCAGATTCTAATTTCTCAGTTGGAGATTGGCACTCCTGCAGCAAGTCAAATTTGTCTGGATATTCTGTGAGAACAGACTCATTCTCCTCGACTAAATCTAGCTTTTGGACTTCACTTACTGTTTCTCCTGAACATAGACTGGGGACATATTAGCCCCACAGGCGCTACTTTATCCTGCACAAGAGAAGTGCTGATTTGACTCATTTGGAGCTGACCTAAGCCAACTGTGAAAGTCAGGAGAAGGCATTCTATATCATCATTTACCTCCAGGGTACCAGCAGGTTCATCTGTGTCACATATGGGGTTCAGAACATATGGGATATCTATAGGACTTGAAACCTGTTTGGAACAAACTGCTGTATATTCACATGCTTTTGTGGAGTCCAGTGATGGCTTCAGATCTCCATCCATCACCATCCCCGATATCACTGATGGGTTCTTTATCCAGAGGTCAGGAGAAGCTGCTCTACTGAAGCCAAAACCTGAGAATGGAAATAGATAGAGAACTCTTAGAATGGACTCTAGAAGTACAGGTGTGACTAAATCTCCATGAGGATCTAATAGAGGAAGCTGCAGAATTTGAGTTTGGACTGAACACTAATGAGAAGATAGGGTCTTTCTAATGAGTGTCTATGCCCAAGTACTTTTGAAAAGAGAACAGACATTGTCTGGCAGAGAATATCCATAGAAGGATGTTTTGCCAACCTGGGTGGTACTAGAGGCTCCTGGCCAATCAGGACCATCACTAGAGGACCAGGTTCCATCCTTACGTACAAGCTCTGAGGCATCTACACAAGGATTCCTCCCTCTTTTTCTTGGTCTTATTCTTCATAGGCTCTTCCAGCTCATCAAGACAAATGTGTAAGCAGAACGGTCCAAGGAGGGCATATGGAGCATGACATGGTGCATAAGTTCTTTTACAGTGTCTCTGGTTCTTGCACTCATAGAAATCATCAGGATAGAAGTCCGTCCACATAGTGAAGAAGGAACAAAGGGTGCTATGGGCAGATTGGTGACAAGGAGAGTGAGAGCCTGCCCTCCCCATCCTGAGCCTTCCATAGCCGCTTTCTGGCTGGACCACAGCCATGCTGTGGCTGTCCATCCTATACACAGACTTGTAGGTGTGAAGAGCAAAGACCCTGAAAGCGGGATGATCTTTACAACCCACTTCTAGAAGCTTCTGAAAGACATTTCTCCAGAATTCTCACTGTGATAAGCAGTGAGAAGGTTGTGTCCCACAGGACCTGACTTTCTGCACAGAGCACTCCCTGATATCCCCGAAAAACCGCAGCCACACCCGTTGTGTCCTCTTCCATCCACTGAAGTCCGAAGCCTCAATCCACTCGTGGAAATTATAAGTGATGTGCAAACAGGAAATTTGCACTTTGATTCAGAAGCCTCAAAGATCCACAGTTTTCAAGGAGAGAACTCTGTGCCAAAGTCCACTTACTTCTTCACTTGTTCATCTTCATCATAGTTATGGAGTAGGGATCTGTACCTATGGGAGGAGAGGAGGAAGTCACACCTTTGGTTCTCCTTTTCCATACTAACAGGACACTTGTGGTCTGGGAATGTAAAACTGACAAACAGTTAAGATATGTCCATACAGTTCTGTGAAAATTCTGCTAAGAGGCTTATATGCATCTGTCCAAAGTGTCAATGGTTCATGGCTCTAATTCTAGCTAATCAAGAGCGTGAGATCTCAGGATCACAGTGTGAGGACAGTCTAGTTAGCAAAAGTCTAAAGGCACCTGCAATTAACCAGAAAAAGTCCAGAATTGAACATATGGCTCAAATGGTAAGGTGCTAGCTCTGATCACCAAAGGGACAGCACTCAGGCCATGAGTTCAAGTTGCAGAAGTGGAAGACACACAAAAATGTAAATGCTTCAGGGATTATAAATAAAGCCAACAAAATCCCTCCATGATGGCTCAGAAGTGATTGAGCCCCAGTTCACCCTCCTCCCCCACACCCACAGCCTTTCCTCTGTCTACATTACTTCACAGGCCTCCAAGATTGCTACTTAAACCTTATTTACTAATGGAAAATGTGATTTCCTAGGGCCTCACCTAGGAGAGGGTAGAAGTTGTGTGCCACTGGCTCATGCCTGTAATCTTAGCCTCTCAGTATGCAGACTTTTGAGGCTCCAGTAGCTTCTGGGGGAAATTTCCTGGGCAGGCCAGTACTAAGAAACTAACCAGGGTGTACACTTCTTTGTCTCATGCCATGCTCCCATAAGAAGACCTCAGTGAAACAAACAGGCTCAGAGAGGTGCCAAGTATTCCAAGACTCAACCAGGAGGAACTGAACATTCCTGGGTTTGAAGGGGAGCACTCACTTTTTAAACAGAATATGCAGCACTTGCTCCATTGTCACCCACTCTCAATAGTTGTGAAGGAAGTTTCTTATAAAGAAGATAATACCTTTCTTTCACCAATAACTCCAGCAGGCCTGCCTTCAGGCTCCATACATTATATGGCACATTTGGGGCTGAATATTTGTCACCTTAAGGTGGTAAAAAAAAAAAAGGGAAAAAAAACCATGGAAATGGGAGCACACTTCAAATTGAGTAATTGTAATAGAGTGAAGTCTACACAGAAAGTATTATCTCAGAATAGACACTTAAAAGCACATGAGAAGAAGGTTCTAGTGTGGGCCAGGTTAGGGTCCGATTGGTTTCTTATCATGAGTATACCTTGCCTGAATTTCCTTGTATTTTCCTTGGTTTCTTCTTGGAAAAAAACCTGAATCAGACTCAGGGCTTGACACTGATCCAATGACTGCACTTTGAATGAGGCATCCGTACCTCTCTTGTCTAAGACCTGAGTGTCTTCACTGAATACAGCATGAGAACATCTTTCTTGTTCCTGAGTCGCAGGCCAAGTGAACTGGCTTGAGCGGACTGTCAGCTACAGTCACCTAGCTATCAGAGTTTGATGTTCTATTTAGTTGTGACAGAGGGTCAACTCTCAGGGCCCAATGACCTCTGCTGCTTCCTCACACAGGACAAACTGGAGGCTGAAATCTCCCCTCCCACATTATAATGTTCACATGTAGACAAGGTTACAGCACACCTTGTTGGTTGAACCCTGGGCTAGGCCTAGGTACTAGCATGGCCTCAGCTTCCAGGTGCCATTCCTAGGTCAGATCCATGCCTTATTTGGCATATTTCTTTATGCACAAACCATTTGCCTCTCAGGGCCCTCCTCAGCCTGCCATGTGCTTCTTATGCATATTATTTGTTAGCCTGACATGCTCCTTTCCCCAGATTGGCTGACAAAGGGCCCCTTTGGCGCAGGCAGCTGGTAAAAAGCGCCTTCCCTCTTGCCTTGAAGTGACATTCCATTTGGTCAGTTACAGCCATAATGGTAACAGCAGGCCCCCTTATCTACTATTTGGTCAGCTGCCATAAATCTTACCCCCTCCCCATAATGGAATCCTCTGCTCTGACAATGCACATTAAATCCTACCCTTAGCCCTTCTAGATCATAAGGACCACCCTAGACAAAGACAAGTTCTTTTTCTTTCCCTCCAGTGAGAGAACTACCTGTGTCAGCTCCTCTGCTGACAATAAACCCCTTTCTCTATATGTGACTATGTGTCTGAATGGTTTTCTGGGATGGGTGTTCTTCCGCTTTGGGAAATGTGAGCTGTTCCAGGGACCTGGTATCAAGCTGATGCCCACCCAGACAACAGCCCAGGTAAATTCCTCCTGACCGAGCGCCTTTCCTGCATTTAGCACTTGCTGGTTCACCCCTCTTCAGTGGTGAGCCACAGTTCAGGGCTCAGAGCAAAAAGGCAAAACTTGACACCAAGTTCTGAGTTCAGCCCAGGAAGCCAAAGCCACTCACTGGCCAATGTAGGTCAGGATCCAACAATTGCGTGGTAACAACACCTCTTGTTGCTTCCCTTGTGTGTTTGGGACCCAGTAATTGTGGAATATGACCCCTCTTGCTCCTTGCTGCCTCAGTCTGTATCCTCTGGGAATACCTGTGGAAGCTCTGTCATCAATGCGCTGCACTCACCATGGGAGGGGCCTTGTCTAAAATTCCTGAGAACTCTCCTCTAGGCTGTCTTTTGCATAACTTGGAACTTCTAAAGCTCCTGCCTGACATTAAGCCTCATATATGTATATGTATATATATGTACATGTATATATATACATATATAAATATTTCTGTAAGCCCTTAGGCAAGTGAACTAGGCAACCTATGTACAACCCTTCCCCCTGCTGCCTCTCTGCTTGTTTCCTTAAGAAGGGGGTCCTGGAATACCTCCCCTTATTAGGTTCCCTCTCAAGGATAGCTGTCCTGGTTTAAATTTTTCTTTTTCTTTTTTTTTTTTTTGGTTGGTCATGGGGCTTGAACTCTGGGCCTGGGCACTGAACCTTCAGCTCAAGGCGAGCACTGTACCGCTTGAGCCATAGCACCACTTCCAGTTTTCTAGTGGTTTATTGGAGATAGTCTCACAGACTTTCCTGCCCAGGCTGGCTTTGAACCATGATGCTCAGATCTCAGTCTCCTGAGTAGCTAGGATTACAGGTGTGCGCCACCAGCGCCCAGCCTCTTTTAAAATTTTCTAAGCTAAGATTAACTACTTTCTTTCTGCAGCCAGCTTGGATTCTTTAAAAACTGATAGTCTGTTCCAAGCATCCCATAATGGGAGCAGTTAGACAGAGAACATACCTGAATCAGTCCTTTTCTTTTCTGAGTCTACTCTCTTCAGAATCTGGAATATTAATCTCTCTCTTAAGGCAAAACTCCTCTAGGAGGCTGCTGTAAGCCCCTGAGGAAACCCTTCTCCCCTGTTCTGTCTACAGGTCCTGGAGATTAACACCTGCCTAGGAAGAGACAAAGAGCAGGTGGTGGGTTTTTCATACTCTCTGCCAAGCTTACTCCCTTCATCTCTCTATGTGTTGAAAGGTTCATTTATAGGCTAATGTGCCCCATTACCAAAATTGTTTTAAAGGTTTGCCATACTTGTGATCAATGTTTGCTTAAGCATGAAGATTCTGTCAAATTCTGCTATTTGTTGGCTGAATATTTTTTTTGTCGGTTGTGGGTCCTGAACTCTGGTCCCTGAGCCACTCTACATCTACCCTTTCAAAATTAACCAGAGCCAGGAGATCAAGAAAAATAGTTAATAAGCTTGCCCATCCAATGTCCCTACCTGTCTGTGTTCTAACTGGCCAGGAACTTACATCCTTGCCTTTGTTACCTGCTATTTCTATTTACAATAAGTCTTAGATTCAAGACAGTCTTGGAAGCCTCCTGGGTCTCTCATATATACTCTATAATCCAGACATCGTCCAAGGCTTCCTACTGTTTTTCTAGCTTTGACCTCATGGTTCTAAACTCAGGGCCAATTTTCTTTCTTTCTTTTCAAAAGACCTAAGCATGCCTTAAACCTTTTGTGCACAAGTGTGAACACATTAAAAGAAAAATTTGTGCACAGGTGTCATCTCATTGTAATATGTAAAAACTGCCATCATGGTGTAAAAATTACTTGCTTTTTAACTACAGTGGGAACCTTGTGTTAAAGGAGTTAATACCCTTAACTACTCCAATCCAGCCCTAGTCTCTGGCTAGAACTAGTCTCTGGTTATTCTCAACCAGATTTACTATAATATCACCTACTCAGTTGCCAGAAACCCTAGGTACTCCCTCCTGACCCCAGTCCAGTTACAATGGAAATTCCTCCTTCTCCGTAATGGGCCACAACTGGGCTTATGCTCCAAATGGAACTTTTCTGGCTTGTGGCCAGAGTATGTTCTCCCTTGTCATTCATGTTAACTGTTATGGCCACCTTGTCAGCTTTTGCCTGAATTCACCTTTTCAAAAGTTTCTCTTTAACAGGATAATAGCGCTTACTCAGGACACCACCTGGGAACAACTCAACACCATCCTATTATGACAGGCAGCTGGAGGCTTCAGTTACACTGCCTTGCCTAATGCAGGCCTGGACCCTAAAGACCCCAGCCCCAGTGACTCCTTGACACTCCCATGCCAGTAGGAAGTGTCAGAAAAGACCATGATGTCCATTGGCTCTGGCACATTTAAGTATTTCTGCTACCTCCTCCTGAGACCTCTGTGATCCTAAGATAAAGCTGGAAAAGTCTTACTTCCCCCTCCAGGATATGGGAGTCAGGTACCATGCTATATCTACAAGACAGAGAAGGCATCCTCCATTTCTTTCCTGTGCTCAACCAAGGTTTTGGTTAAATCAGTTATCATGGACCCCAATAGAGATCTGTTTTGGTGTAAATCCTCCTAATGGGACCCTCTCCTTGCATGTACTAACCCATTATGGTGAAGTGCTACAGGCTAATGCCAAGGAGATCACAGTGGCCCTTAATATACCACAGATTCAACTAAACTCCTTGGCAGATATGTCCCTCCAAATCAAAGGGCCTTAGATTTGTTAATGGCTGAAAAAGGGGAAACCTGCCTTGGGAAAAGTGTTACTACTGTTTAAATATGACTGGCAGAGTAGAAGAAAGCATGAGTAGAAGAAAGCATAAAAGCTATAAGAAGATAGCTGCTAGTCTAAGAAACAATCCAGAATCTCAGGTCTTTTGACAGCGCCTTCTGGGAATCAATCACTCACTGGCTTATGCTTCTCTTCGTCTGCTGGCAACAACTTTTTGCCTTTTTTTAATTGTGCCTTACAATTTTAGATAGCTACAAAATATTCTCACAGAAAAAATGAGGACCTTTACCAATCAAACTGTCAAGCAAATACTTCAAACTGTCAAGCAAATACTTCTTGGATGGTACCTGGTCAAGCAGCAATCCCTATTGACTACTTCACCCCTTCTCAGCAGGAAGTAGCTCCAGAAGAAAAGATCACCGCCCATATTCCAGACCTATGCTCTGACCTGGTACCCATACTTACTAAACAAAAAAGGGGGGACTGTTACCTGACGTGCTCCTTTCCCAGATTAACTGACAAAGGGCCCTTCTGATACAGGAGCTAATAACCAGCTCCCTCCCTCTCCGCTATGGCCACAAATGGTAACAACAGGCCCATTTGGGCAGCTGACAAAAATCTAAGCCCACCATAATGGAATCCTCTGCTCTCACATCCTACATTAAATCCCACCATTAGACCTCATAAGAACCACCCTAGACGACCAGTGCTTTTTCTCTCTTTCTGGTGAGAGAATTAGCCTTATCAGTGCCTCTGCTGACAATAAACCCCTTTCTTTGTATGTGACTGTGTGTCTGTGTGGTTTTTGGCATGGGTGCTTTCGTTTTGGCTGTATGTCTGGTTTTCTGGGATGGGTGCTTTCATTTTGACAATTATGTCCTAGGACATTGCTAACTTTCTGTAGCATAATCATCTGTCCTTGGAGCCCCTCTGTGCTGTCATCTGGAGCTAAAGTAGTATTGAAAAACAAACATTACACACATAGACATTTTTATAGGTGTGCATACTTGTAAGAGAAAAGGGAGAAGGGTTTTTATAGGTGTGCATACTTGTAAAAGGGAGAAGGGAAGAGGTGTTGCATTATTTTCTTATGACTAGTATTTTAGCCTTGAAGGAATGTAACTTTTTGTTGTTGTTGTAGGTTATGGGGCTTGAACTCTGGGCTTGGACGTTGTCCTTGCACTCTTCAACTCAAGGCAAGCACTCGTGGCTGCGTGTCTCATGCCGCCACTTCTGGTTTTCTAGTGGTTTATTAGAGATAAGTGTCTCACGACTTTGCTGCCTGGGCTGGATTTGAACCGTGCAATCCTCAGATCTCAGCCTGATGAGTAGCTAGGATTACAGGCATGAGTCACTGGTGCCCAGCAGCAATGTAATCTGAGATAGAAAACTGTACTTTTATGCACTTTTATGCACTTTTGTGCTTTTTAAGTAATTTTTACACGCAATTCATTTATGCAATATTTGCCTCTAAAGTCTTGGCTTCTGTGTCCCAAAAATTTTTGTAGGGAAAAAAGTATTAAACAATGAAAACAAACTCAGAGGAATTTTAAAGTCAGAGGAAAAAGGAATAAACCCATTGGAAAAATATTACGCAGTATGTGTGTGTGTGTGTGTGTGTGTGTGTGTGTGTGTGTGTGTGTGTGTGTGTCTAAAACTTGTTTGGAGGCAAATGAGTTTCAATTCAGCGCTTTAGTGGTAACCCTGAGCTTTTGTGCTCAAGGCTAGCATTCTACCAGTTGAACCAAAAGTCATGTCCTTGAGATACATGTCCATAATATTTCGAGATTCTAACACAGTTATAGTTTACACAGTTTGACACAGGTATAGTTTCAGCAATTGCTTTCTCATCAGGGTTGAAGTTGAAAGACACATTTCTTGATCAACAGAAAAAAAATTCAGCAGGCTTCTCTCATTATGTTCTTGGCTGGTGCTCTGTCATTTGAGCCAGGCCCCAATTCCTGCTTTTTGAACCCTACATTTTACCTATCGAAGTAAATTAATATCCAGAAGCTAGTGTTTCAGGATGAAGTAAATTAATATCCAGAAGATAGTGTTTCAGTATATAGTTTTCCTGTTTCTGTATTTCCTGTTTTGCTGTTTCCTATGCCAAAATCCAAAATTTAAAGTCTTTAACTGAAGAATAGGAAATATATTAGAGATACATAGAATGTTTTTGTGCGTGAAAATACTGTACAGAGGTATTACAATGAGTACAGGTACATAGGATTTTGAATGGTAGTGGAATTTGAACTCAGGGCCTTGAGCTCCAGCTTATTTTTTTTTGGGGGGGGTCCGGTCGTGGGGCCTGAACTCTGGGCCTGGGCACTGTCCCTCAGCTCTGCAGCTCAAGGCTAGAACTCTACCACTTGAGCCACAGCATTACTTCCGGCTTTTTTCTTATGTGGTGCTGAGG
The DNA here is from genome assembly GCF_000151885.1 of Dipodomys ordii. Taxonomy (NCBI): domain Eukaryota; kingdom Metazoa; phylum Chordata; class Mammalia; order Rodentia; family Heteromyidae; genus Dipodomys; species Dipodomys ordii. The sequence goes on along the minus strand of NW_012267231.1, from coordinate 12,806,887 downwards.
AATCGCACCCAGGGCCTCGAGCATGCAAGGCAAATGCTCTACCACTGAGCCACCTTCCCAGCCCCTCCTGCTTATTTTTTATTTATACCACTTGAGCCACACCTTTGGTTCCTGATTTTTTATTTTTGCTGCTAGGCCACTTTAGAAGGTGGATGGGCCATGATACCTCACATGTCTTTTTCCATTTTTTCCTATTGATGTATTACTTTCCAGTGTACATATTTCCTAATTTTCTCCCTGAAGTAGATTTTTTATGTTATGTGAAATCTTATTTTCCTAATGCACAATGCACAGTGGATATGTATACATTGGACTCTTCCACCAGTGAATTCAGGTCTATATACATATCCAATAGAGTCCAATATATACTACATTTACTCTGGCATTTATCCCAATTGATATAGGATGAACTTGAGCTTCAAGGTCTATGTTCTAGAGCTTGGTCACCCTATGCAGGCATGGCCTGGATTCCTTGCCACTCCTGTGCATTGAACATTTTCTCTGTATATCCAGTAAGTTCTCTTGAACAGCTGTTTTCATCCTCTTCGGATCCATATGCTCGGGACATCAGATTGTAGGTAGAAAAAAAAAACCCACAGTATAACACAAAAATTTGACATTTTTAATGAAGTTATAAGAATAAATAGAAGGAATATATGACAGCAGTCATTACAAAAAGAAAAACAGATATTTTCCCAGGGATGGGAGAGGGAAAGTCTAAGTCCTGATAAGTCTCTAAGTTGCCTTCAGGAAGAAATTCTAAGTCAGAGTCTTCCAAGGGATCTATGTCTTCATGAAAGGCAGGATTTTCTTCCTGAGTTGAGGGAAGAGCAGATTCTAATTTCTCAATCGGAGATTGGTTCTCCTGCAGCAGGACAGATTTGTCTGCATATTTTGTAAGGACAAATTCACTTTCCTTGACTGAATCTAGATTTTGGACCTCATTTAGTGGTTCTCCTGAACTTAGATTAGGGACACATGTTAGTTGATCCTGCACAATAAGCGGTGTGTCGGTTTGACTCGTTTGGAGCCGATCTAGGTGGACTGTGAACGTCAGAGGAAGAAATTCTGGATCTTCATCCTCCTCAGGGATACCTGCAGGTTCACCTGTGTCACATGTGGGGTTCACAACAAGGGGGGTGTCCACAGGATTCAAAATCTCTTTGGGCCTCACTGCAAAAGGCACAAAGCGCTGGATATTCACACGGTTGCTGGAGTCTGGTGATGGCTCCAGAACTCCATCTGTCACCAT
>NW_012267231.1:12798403-12799725 GCF_000151885.1 Dipodomys ordii | reverse complement strand
CTAATACAGTAATCTAGTAATCTAACCTGTTAATCTAATATTTAATTGCAGATGAGACTGATGAACTCTTCTGTCTGGCTGGCTTAGAATTGAATCCTCAGATCTCAGCCTCTTGAATATCTAGGGTAACAGACATGAGCCACCAGCACCTGCTGGTAAAGTGTTATTAATTGAGGGTTAGGTTTTGCAAGTTAGAGTCCAGCTTCACAAAAGAGTAAAATCTCATACCAAAATACAATAATAAGACGGGATGTGGAAGCCAGGTGCCAGTGACTCATGCCTGTCATCCTAGCTACTCAGGAGGCTGAGATCTGAGGATTGAGGTTGAAAGCCAGCCTGGGCAGGAAAGTCTGTGAGACCCTTATCTCCAATAAGCTACCATAAAACTGGAAGTGGCACTGTGGCTCAAGCAGTAGAGCACTCACCTTGAGCTGAAGAGTACAGGGACAGCGCCCAAGCTCAGACAAGCCTCATGACGGACAAAAAAAAAAAAAACACAATATGTGGATAAACTTTAATGTGATAGTATGCTATCCTAACTTGCAGGAGACCCTGGACTCAATATCTAGTATCACAAAACTAAGTAAAATGAGGTAATTTCAAAAGATTCTACCTATTTTGTATTTCTATCATATAATGGTTCAGAAAAGTGAAAAGACTTAAAAAGGAAAAACATCTGTATTTATAAGGGGAATAGAAGGAAAGATGGCAGAACCAGAAAAGGAAAATTATACACATCAAGGAAATGGTCTGGCACTGTCATGGTGGATATAAGATAGTGTTCTTCAGAGCAACAATGGATAAAAATACATTTACTACCTGTAATTCTACTTGTCGCTATCCCTGCCCACTTCTAAATTCTCCAGGGCACATTATCCCTTTATGGATTTTTATCATATATTCCAAAATAACTGGTAGAGTCATGGTTACCAAAGTACATTAGTTATCAGTGTTTTAGGAGATAAATGTGCTGATTATATTAGTCTGATTATTATATATACTAAACAAGGAGTGTGTTCTCACTGTATACCCTAAGTATGTACAGATACTACTTTAGAGAAAATCAGAATACAACAAGGTTTTGAAGGCGCATGCTGTAATGCTAGCTGTTTGGGAGGTTGACATCAGTTCAAGAGCAGTCTAGTTATACCTGCAATGCTTCGTCTCAACCACCAGCTTTGTGTGTCACCGGAGGACTGTGATGGCACACATCTGTCATCTCAGGTACATGGGAGGCTGAGAGCAGGAGGATTTCAATTCCAGGCCAGCCCATGCAAAAGTTCCATGTGACTTCATTTTAACAAGAGAAGGTTTGGTACTGG
>NW_012267231.1:12793560-12795953 GCF_000151885.1 Dipodomys ordii | reverse complement strand
AGACTTTCCTGCCTGGGCTGGCTTTGAACCATGATCCTCAGATCTCAGCCTCCTGAGTAGCTAGGATTACAGGTGTGAGCCACTGGCACCTGGCCTGGTTTAAAATTTTCTAAGCTAAGATTAACTACTTTCTTTCTGCTGCCAGCTTGGATTCTTTAAACTGATAGTCTGTTCCAAGCATCCCATAATGGGAGCAGTTAGACAGAGAACATACCTGAATCAGTCCTTTTCTTTTCTGAGTCTACTCTCTTCAGAATCTGGAATATTAATCTCTCCCTTAAGGCAAAACTCCTCTAGGAGGCTGCTGTAAGCCCCTGAGGAAACCCATCCCCCCTATTCTGTCTACAGGTCCTGGAGATTAATACCTGCCTAGGAAGAGAGAAAGAGCAGGTGGTGGGTTTTTCATACTCTCTGCCAAGCTTAGTGCCTTCACCTCTCTCTGTGTTCAAAGGTTCATTTATAGGCTAATGTGTCCCATTACCAAAATTGTGATCAATGTTTGTTTAAGCATGAAGATTCTGTCAAATTCTGCTTTTCATTGGCTAAATATTCTTTTTTTGGTCAGTTGTGGGTCCTGAGCTCTGGGCCTGGGCACTGTCCCTCAGCTCTTCAGCTCAAGGCTAGTGCTCTACCACTTGAGCCACAGCACCACTTCCAGCTTTTTCTCTTATGTGGTGCTGAGGAATCAAGCATTCTACCACTGAGCCACCTTCCCAGCCCTTTTTGGCTAAATCCTAAGTTTTGTCTTTTGTTTGATGTTGCTATTTTTCTACTGTTGACTACTTAGTTCTAAACTTATAGCCAATTTCCTTTTTTAAAAGACCTAATTGTTCCTTAAAACTTTTGTGCACAAGAGTGTGTATGAGAGAACATGTTCAAAGTAATCTTATTGTAACTACCCTGGTGAAAAAATTTCGTGATTTTTTTTATTACATTATAACTAATGGGAACCTTGTGTTTAAGGAGTTAATTATCAAGTGTGCTGCTTGTTAAAAAAAATCTTTTCAATAAAAGTAGTAAAAGGAATAGGACTTAGCTCCACTCCATACCTGTAATTAATCTGTAATTAAGAAAACCAGTAAGAAGTGATGTGAACAAAAGAGGAAAGTTAGTAAAAAGCCTTGAAGAAAATTGAAAAATCGCAACAAAAATGGTTAACTCTGGGTGAGAAAAGATCTGAAACACAAAAATTGTCTTACAAACCCCAAAAGTTTAGAGTATGTAGCAGTTGGTATGAATATGTCTTAAAAGATAGAGCTTATGAATAAAGTTGGTATCTAATTAAGTTGTCTGTGATTTAACTAAGGTCAAGAGTAATACACTAAGGTAAAACCAACATGTCATTCTTTATGTCCACCTATTCTATTAAGATTGTCAAGTTTTTAATATGTGTTTTCCAAGTATGTAAGCTACTGTGGATACAGAGCTGAGAATGGTTTCAATCTTCAGTAGTATCCTAAAATGCTATATTCATTTAATAAGTTTTAAAACTCTTACCACATCCACTGAGTTTTGTTATTACAGATTTTACCCTCTGCAGTATTTAGCCAGACCCACAGAAAAATAACTCTGACAAATATTTGTTGGTCATTTCTTAACAAGTTACAGGTAAACACTACTAATTATTTCTATCGGTCTCCTTGTTGCTTTAATTGGAAATAAAAAGGGGTTTGTGGCAAACGTTCATCTGATCTGATGATTATAGTTCAAAGCCAGCCGGGGTAGGAAAAAACCCTCTGGAACTCCATCTCCCAACTAACCAGCAAAGAGCCATGCTGGAAGCAGGGCTCAAGAGATCTATCTGTAATTAACTAGCCAAATCCTGGAAGTGGCACAGTTGTTCAAGGTGATAGAGTGCTGGCCTTGAGCAGAAGTGCCCAGGGACAGTGCCTATGCATTGAGTACAAACCCTGTGACTGCCTGGGACAAGCTACCCAGGGACAAAGCCAGTTGTGACAATGAGGAATCATGGAGAGGAAGAAGAGAGGATAGTTTTACATCCTAAATGGAGCCACTCTACATCCACCCTTTCAAAATTAACCAGAGCCAGGAGATCAAGAAAAATAATTCATAAGCTTGCCCATCTAATGTCCATACCTGTTTGTGTTTGAACTGGCCAGGAACTTACATCCTTGCCTTTGTTACCTGCTATTACTATTTACAGTAAGTCTTAGATTCAAGACAGCCTTGGAAACCTCCTGGATCTCCCATATATACTCTATAATCCAGACATCGTCCCCGGCTTTCTACTGTTTTCCTAGCTTTGACCTCATGGTTCTAAACTCAGGGCCAATTTTCTTTCTTTTTTTTTCAAAAGACCTAAGCATGCCTTAAACCTTTTGTGCACAAGTATGAACACAATCAAAGAAAACTTTTATGCCCAAGTGTGAACA
>NW_012267231.1:12792249-12793510 GCF_000151885.1 Dipodomys ordii | reverse complement strand
CCAGGCAGGAAACTCCATGAGACTCTTATCTCCAGGAAACTACTTATAAAAGCCAGACATGGCCCTGTGGCTCAAGTGGTAGAGTACCCCCCTTGAGGAAAAGAAAGTCATGGACAGCGCCCAGGCCTGGAGTTCAAGTCCCAGGACCAGCAAAAATTAATTGAAATGTGACCACTATCATTGTAATAAAAACATGATTTTATTGATCAGGAACCCAGGTTTTTTAAACCATCAAAAACAAATGTTCATGAATTCACAATGCCTTGGCCATAGTCACCTCTGGCATGTGAAGATGATTAGGCTTGCTAGAGTATATAATATTCCCTATACATTTATCTAATGTTTGCTTTATGCCAGATATTCTAGACACTTTTCAAACAAGAGAACTTGATGAGGTACATGCCTTGTCCAAATCACATAATGTAAACATTTTTTTTTCTCATTCGTGGGGCCTGTACTCTAGGCCTGGGTGCTGTCCTTGAGCCTTCAGCTCAAGGCTAGTGCTCTACCACTAGAGCCACAGTGCCATTTTCTGCTTTTTCTGCTTATGTGGTGCTGAGGAATCGAACCCAGGGCCTCATGCATGCGAGGCAAGCAATCTACCACTCAGCCACCTTGCCAGTCCCCACTTAACACATTTTCAAAGCCAGATTCAAGCTCAGGTAGCCTGGCTTGGGAGGAGGGAGAGAGGGACAATCACAGTTGGATGTGGGTCACAAAGGGTGACACACTTAGGTGCGCCTCAGAGCTTGACTCAACACTTGGCTGTCCCTTTGGAGTTTCTGGTCAGTTTTTGTTGTTGTTGTTCTGCAGTGCTGGAACTAGAACCCACATCTTTGCACATGATAAATGAGCACTCTGCCACTGAACTCTACTGCCAGCCCTCTTAGTAATCCTTCAGCAGGAACTCATATTTCACTGGTTACTACAACACAAACATCTCTAAACTGCTCCTTTGCTCCTTAAGAGAGAGAGAAAGAGAGATCTTTGCTTATGAGTTTATGTATTATTTCTTTGAATCTTTTGTTGTATAAATAGGATGTACATGGAATAAGAATGGAGAATGATTAATGAAGGGATTTAATTTAGTTTAAAAAAAAGAAAACTGTCCTGGTGCTTTTACAAGCCCTTCATTTATACACTAGTTGCCTCAAGTCTTGGCTTCTGTGTCCCATCACCCACTGTTCCTGATCCTCCTCCTTGAACACAATGAAGAAAAAGAAATTTCATAAATCATTTAGCTGCTATCCAATCTATGGAT
>NW_012267231.1:12778944-12780614 GCF_000151885.1 Dipodomys ordii | reverse complement strand
ACACACATAGACATTTTTATAGGTGTGCATACTTGTAAGAGAAAAGGGAGAAGGGAAGAGGTGTTGCATTATCTTATGGCTAGTATTTTAAAAATACTACAGCTTTGAAGGAATGTAACTTTTTGTTGTTGTTGTTGGTTATTGGGCTTGATCTCTGGGCTTGGATGCTGTCCTTGCACTCTTCAAATGGAGGCAAGCACTCTACCACGTAAGATTCAATGGCACTTCTGGTTTGTGGTGGTTTATTAGAGATAAGAGTCTCACGGACTTTGCTGCCCGGGCTGGCTTTGAATCGTGCGATCCTCAGATCTCAGCCTCCTGAGTAGCTAGAATTACAGGCATGAGTCACTGGTGCCGGGCAGCAATGTAATCTTAGAAAACTGTACTTTTGTGCACTTTTGTGCTTTTTAAGTACTTTTTACAAGCTATTCATTTATGCAGTATTTGCCTCTAAAGTCTTGGCTTCTGTGTCCCAAAAACTTTTGTAGGGAAAAAAGAATTGAACAATGAAAACAAACTCAGAGGAATTTTAAAGTCAGAGGAAAAAGGAATAAACCCATTGGAAAAAACTTGTTTGGTGGCAAATGGGTTTGAATTCAGCGCTTTAGTGCTATCCCTGAACTTTTGTGCTCAAGGCTAGCATTCTACCAGTTGAGCCAAAAGTCACGTCCTTGAGATACATGTCCATAATATTTCGAGATTCTAACACAGTTATAGTTTACACAGTTTGACACAGGTATAGTTTTAGCAATTGCTTTCTCATCAGGGTTGAAGTTGAAAGACACATTTCTTGATCAACAGAAAAAAAGATTCATCAGGTTTCTCTCATTTTGTTCTTGGCTGGTGCTCTGTCAGTTGATCCAGGCCCCAGTTCCTGCTTTTTGAACCCAACATTTTACCTATTGAAGTAAATTAATATCCAGAAGCTACTGTTTCAGTATGTAGTTTTCCTGTTTCCTATGCCAAAATCCAAAATTTAATGTCTTTAACTGATGAAATATATAAGTAATATAGGTACAGGTACCTATGCCAAAATCCAAAATTTAATGTCTTTAACTGATGAAATATATAAGTAATATAGGTACAGGTAATATAGGTACATAGGAAATATCTTATAGGTACACAGGCTTTGAATGGTAGTGGAATTTGAACTTACGGCCCTGCTTATTTTTTGAGCCACACCTTTGGTTCCTGATTTTTTATTTTTGCTGCTAGGGCACTTTAGAAGGTGGATGTGCCATCCATGACACCCATGATACCTCACATGTCTTTTTTACGTTATTTTTTGGTCCGGTCGTGGGTCTGAACTCTGGGCCTGGGCGCTCAAGGCTCAAGGCTAACACTCTACCACTGGAGCTGCACTACCACTTCCGGCTTTTTTCTTTTTGCTTATGTGGTGCTGAGGAATCGAACCCAGGGCCTCAGGCATGCAAGGCAAACGCTCTACCACTGAGCCACCTTCCCAGCCCTCTTTTTTTACTTTCCAGTGTACATATTTCCTAATTTTCTCCCTGAAGTAGATTTTTTATGTCTCTCACATATTTTCCCACATATTTTCCCAATGTACAATGCACAGTGGATATGTATATGCTGGACTCTGCCACCAGTGAATTCAGGTCTATATACATATCCAATAGAGTCCAACATATACTACATTTACTCTGGAATTT
>NW_012267231.1:12777119-12778394 GCF_000151885.1 Dipodomys ordii | reverse complement strand
TCTCTGTCCTAGGATATTGTTAGCCTTCTGTATCCTTATCTGTTTGCCCTTGAAGCAACTCTGTGCTGTCATCTGGGGAAAATGCAAAAACTCAAGAGATGGGAAAATCAAAGAAGTATTTGGAAACAAAACACACATAGGCATTTTTACAAGTTTTTTTTTTTTTTTTTTGGAGGTTGTGGGGTTTGAACTCTGGGCCTGGGCGTTGTCCCTGAGATCTTCAGCTCGAAGCTAGCACTCTACCTCTTGATCCATAGCGCCACTTCTGGTTTTCTGAGTGGTTTATTGGAGGTGTGTTTCTCGAATTTTCCTGCCCGGGTTGGCTTTGAGCCATGATCCTCAGATCTCAGCCTCTTGAGTAGCTAGGATTACAAGTGTGATCACCAGCGCCCGGCTACATGTCTTCATTCCTTTTGTTGTTGTTTTTTCTTTTTTTGGGTCCAGTACTGGGGCCTGAACTCTGGGCCTGAGCGCTGTCCCTCAGCTCTTCAGCTCAAGGACAGCGCTCTACCACTTGAGCCACAGTGCCCCTTCTAGCTCTTTTCTTTTTGCTTATGTGGTGCTGAGGAATCGAACCCAGGGCCTCAGGCATGCAGCAAGGCAAGTGCTCTACCACTGAGCCACCTTTCCAGCCCCCATGTCTTCATTTTTGCAAAACTTTTTGATAGTTTTGGAATTTTTTTTTGTCGGTCGTACGGCTTGTACTCTCAGCCTGGTGCTGTCCCTCAGTTCTTCAGCTTAAGGCTGGCACTCTACCACCTGAGCCACAGCGATGCTTCTGGCTTTTTTCTGCATATGTGGTGCTGAGGAATCGAACCCAGAGCCTCATGCATGGAAGGCAAGCACTTTACCATGGAGCTACCATCCCAGCCCTTTGGAAAATAGTTTATGAATGAGGTAAGGGACAAAGAAAACAGGTGCTCCACTGTCATCTTTGTAATATGATGATGACTATCATTTAAAAATACAGCTTTGAAGGAATATAATGTTCAAAGATAGAAAACTGTCCTCGTAAGTCTTGTGTTTTGCCGGAACTAGGAGCAGTGCACATGCGCCCTTCCTTCACACGGCACGCTTATTTTCAAAGCCTGGATAGGAACTGTGGTGGTCATCCTCGGCCTGAGACTATGTGTAGTACTTTGGACCTAGGAAGTAATTCCTCGGGAGTGTCTCAGTCTCTTGGTAGTGGCTGGTTCTTGTGGGAATACCACGGAGGTCCTGAGGCTAGTTGGAAGTTTGTGCAATGCTTATTCGCCTAAACATTGTATCATTGCT
>NW_012267231.1:12753095-12777069 GCF_000151885.1 Dipodomys ordii | reverse complement strand
TCCATCCACATAGTGAAGAAGGAACAAAGGGCACTGTGGGCAGATTGGTGACAAGGAAGTGAGAGCTCGCCCTCTCCATCCTGGGCCCCCCATAGCTTCTTTCTGGCTGGATGCCCATGCTGTGGCTGTCCATCATGTATGCATTTACATGTTGGGAAGTGTCATCCTTGAGAGTCCACAACCACAACACAGCCATGTCCCCTGCCACTCACTGATGTCCCAAGCCTACACTGCCTCCGTGGTACAATTCACAAGTGGTTCACAAGGAAGAAATTTGCACTTTGAATCAGCAGCCTCAAAGATAACCATTTTGCAAGGAGAAGTCTTTTTGTGCTAAAGTCAACTTACTTCTTAACTTGTTCGTCTTCCTCACAGCGAGGGCGGAGGGATCTGTACCTATGGGAGGAGAGGAGGAATTCAGCTGTATTGTTTTCTTTTTTGGAGCTAACAGGATATGAAGAGGCTAGCTAAGACCCAGATGGGAATGTAAGATTGAGAGAGAGACAAGTGAGATATTTATACAGTCTGTGAAAATTCTATAAAGAGGCTTATATGTTGTCTAAGTAAAGGTGGCTCATGCTTCTAATCCTAGCTAATCAGGATGCTGAGGTCTGAGGATCACAGTTTGAAGCCAGCCTGATCAGGGTAAGTCTAAAGACACTCTTCAGTGAACCCACAAAAACACTCAGGCCCTGAGTTCAAGATGCAGGACTGGCACACACACAAAGCTAACACTTCAGAGGCTTGACAAAAAGCCAACATAATCCCTCCTTGATGGCTCAGAAGTGATTCAGCCCCCAATTCACCCTGCCCCAGCCTTTCCTCTGTCTACATTATTTCACAGGCCTCCAAGATTGCTACTGAAATCTTATTTACTAATGGGAAATGTGGTTTCTTTCCTAGGGCCTCATTCAGGTGAAGGCTGAAGTTGGGTGCCTCTAGCTCATGCCTGTAATCCTAACCTCTTAGTACACAGACTTCTGAGCCTCCAGTTTAGCTTCCGAGGGAAATGAAATGTCCACACTGGAGACACAAGAGTCCTGAGTGGTCTAGACCTAAGAAATTAGCCAGGGTGTATACTTTTTCATCCCATGTTCCCATAAGAAGACCCCAGTAAAAGCAACAGGCTCAGAGAGGTGCCAAGAATTCCCAAGATGCAGCCAGGAGGGGCTGAGCAGCCCTGGGATGGAAGGGGGAACACTCACTTTTTGAACAGAATAGCCAGCACTTGGTCCATCGTCCCACTCTTTCTGTAGCTGTGTAGGAAGCTTTGAATAAAAAAGAGATCGCCTTTCTGGTGGGCAGGGACCAGGTTCATCACCAGCTTTTCCAGCAGGCCTGCCTCTGGGCTCCATACGTTATATGGCACATTCAGGGTCGGGGCTGAATAGTTGCCACCCTAAGGTGTTAAAGAGAAACCATCTTACAGACATGGAAATGGAGCACACTTCAAACTGAGAAATTGTGATAGAGGGAAGTGAAAAGTACACAGAAAGCATTATCTCAGTATAGATACTTAAGAAAAAGGTTCTAAAGTGGGCCAAGGTTGGGATCAAATAGGTTACCTATCGTGAGCATACCTGGCCTGAGTTGCCTTGTATTTCTCGCGGTTTCTTGAAAAACTGCCTAAGACGTTGGATTCGTGGCTTGGCACTGATCCAGCGTCTGAAGCTCTCTTGCCTGAGACCGGAGTCTCGTGACCTGCGAGTACAACACGAGAACATCTTTCCCGTTCCTGAGTCGCAGGTCAAGTGAGCTGCCTTGTGCCGACTATCACTTAAATAGCCTGGCTATCAGGCTTCCATGCTTTATTCCATTGTGAGGAGGCAGGGTCACCTCTCAGGGCCCAGTGACCTATGCTGCTTCCTCACACAGGACAAACTGCAGGCTGAAATCCCTCCTGTGTCACAATGCATATATGTAGTCACAGTTAACAGCACACCTTGTCTGTTGAATCTCAACATCCTCTGCTAGGCCTAGGTACTGGCATGGTCTCAGCATCCAGGAACCATTCCTAGGTCAGAGCCATGCCCTATCGGGCACTGTTCCTCTCATGCTGCACAAATCATTCTGCCTCTCGGGTCCCTCTCAGCCTGCCATGTGCTTCTTGCACATATTTTGACGTCTCTGTCCTAGGATATTGTTAGCCTTCTGTATCCTTATCTGTTTGCCCTTGAAGCAACTCTGTGCTGTCATCTGGGGAAAATGCAAAAACTCAAGAGATGGGAAAATCAAAGAAGTATTTGGAAACAAAACACACATAGGCATTTTTACAGGTCTTTTTTTTTTTTTTGGAGGTCATGGGGCTTGAACTCTCAGTCTGGGTGCTGTCCCTCAGCTCTTCAGCTTAAGGCTGGCACTCTACCACCTAAGCCACAGCTCCACTTCTGGCTTTTTTCTGCGTATGCGGTGCTGAGGAATCGAACCCAGGGCCTCATGCATGGAAGGCAAGCACTTTACCATGGAGCTACCATCCCAGCCCTTTGGAAAATACTTTATGAACGAGGTAAGGGACAAAGAAAACAGGTGCTCCACTGTCATCTTTGTAATATGATGATGACTATCATTTAAAAATACAGCTTTGTAGGTATATAATATTCAAAGATAGAAAACTGTCCTTGTAAGTCTTGTGCTTTGCCTGCACCAGGAGCAGTGCACATGCGCCCTTCCTTCACATGGCACGCTTATTTTCAAAGCCTGTATAGGAACTGTGGTGGTCATCCTCAGCCTGAGACTATGGGTAGTACTTTGGACCTAGGAGGTTATTCCTTGGGAGTGTCTCAGTCTCTTGGTAGTGGCTGGTTCTGGTGGAAATACCACAGAGATCCTGAGGCTAGTTGGAAGCTTGTGCAATGCTTATTCGCCTAAACATTGTATCATTGCTTATACCAGTAAAATGAGTGCCAGTGAAATTAATTCTTTTGAACTTGATCATGCTGGAAGAGAACCTAGTACCATGGACACCAAATGCGACATCCCCGAATTCCGAGAAGCCAGCAGTCCTGACTGTCCACAGTGCTCACCACCATCTGGGCTTCTGTGGCTCTCCTTTGCTATGATTTTCCAGATAAAGCCAGATTTGGTGTTGTGTAACGAACCAAGAACATATGTTCCTATCTTTGTATCTGCCCTCCTCCTTGGCATCCTTGGAATAAAGAAGGTGATCATTGTCTTCATTGAGAGCAACTGGGGGGTGGAAACATTATCCCTGTCCGGAAAGATTCTGTTCCATCTCCGGGATTACTTCATTGTTCATTGGCCAGCTCTAAAGGGGAAGTATCCCAAATCTGTGTACCTTGGGCAAATTATTTGACCAATGGCAACTTATTTCTTTAGAATGTTGCAGTCAACAATATTGACAGCACACTGATAAAGACTTCACAGTCTTAAGAATTATGGATGGCCATGGTTAAATGATGTAAAAATATCACATAGAGAAACTGAGATTCTTGAGTGATAGAACACACCTGTAATCCCAACACTAGAGCAACTAAAGCAAGAAGAGTGCAGGGTCTAGAACAATCTGTACTACATAGAAAATCCCTGTGTAAGAAGAAGAAAGAGAAGAAAGAAGGAAAGTGGGAGGTAAGGAGAGACGGAGGGAGTCCTCTCATAGAATTATTAAAATGTTAATAAACAGTTCATATCAAATATTTATGCCTCCATACATCAAATTTCTTCTTAGGTTAAAATATGAAACACTACCTAAAAGTTGTCTTACAAATTTAGTACTTTTTTCTCAACCTATTTGAAAGTTTATATGAAAAAGAAAAAAATATATATATATGTATATGAAATAGAAAGCAGCATTTCCTTCTTTAATAAGTATTCTGCATCATTAAAAGAAGGTTTACTTCTTCATTCTTTGTTCTGATGCAACAAGCTTTATTTCCTGTGTGGAATCAGTGATGTCTCTACTGAGCTCTTCTGCGTGAAGGAAGCAGTTGTGTGAAGCTGGCTTTATGACAGCTTGCACTCCACAGGCTTCAAACCTCAAGCCAGACTATCTCTCAAAATACCTAATTTAATTGTTAAAAATAAGTTAAAAGGCCTGGTGCTGATAGCTCAAACCTGTAGTCCTAGCTACTCAGGAGGCTGAGATCTGAGGATTGCCAGGCCAGGCAGGAAACTCCATGAGACTCTTATCTCCAGGAAACTACTTATAAAAGCCAGACATGGCCCTGTGGCTCAAGTGGTAGAGTACCCCCCTTGAGGAAAAGAAAGTCATGGACATCGGCCGGGCCCAGAGTTCAAGTCCCAGGACCAGCAAACATTAATTAAAAGGTGACCACTATCATTGTAATAAAAACATGATTTTATTGATCAGGAACCCAGGTTTTTTAAAACATCAAAAACAAATGTTCATGAATTCACAATGCCTTGGCTATAGTCACCTCTGGCATGTTAAGATGATTAGGCTTGCTGGAGTATATAATATTTACTATATATTTATCTAATGTTTGCTTTATGCCAGATATTCTAGGCACTTTTCAAACAAGAGAACTTGATGAGGTACATGCCTTGTCCAAATCACATGACTTAAAACATTTTTTTTTTGTCAGTCGTGGGGCCTGAACTGTGGGCCGGGGCGCTGTCCCTGAGCTCTTCAGCTCAAGGGCTAGTGCTCTACCACTAGAGCCACAGCGACACTTTCAGCTTTTTCTGCTTATGTGGTGCTGAGGAATCGAACCCAGGGCCTCATGCATGCGAGGCAAGCACTCTACCACTGAGCCACCTTCCCAGCCCCCACTTAACACATTTTCAAAGCCAGATTCAAGGTCAGGTAGCCTGGCTTGGGAGGATGGAGAGAGGGACAATCACAGTTGGATGTGGGTCACAAAGGGTGACACACTTAGGTGTGCCTCTGAGCTTGACTCAACACTTGGCTGTCCTTTGGAGTTTCTTGGTAATTGTGAATGCTGGTCACGTTTTGTTGTTGTTGTTCTGCAGTGCCGGAACTAGAACCCAGATCCTTGCACATGATAAATGAGCACTCTGCCACTGAACTCTACCCCCAGCCCTCCTAGTAATTCTTGATTAGGAACTCATATTTCAACCCTAACAGTTATGTAGCTTATTCTGGTTACTATAGCACAAACATCCCTAACCTGCTCCTTTGCCCCTTAAGAGAGAGAGAAAGAGAGAGAGAGAGAGAGACACAGACAGATCTTTGCTTAAGTGAGTTTATGTATTATTACTTTGAATCATTTGTTGTATAAATCGGATGTAAATGGAATAAGATAGGAGAATGATTAATGAAGGGATTTAATTTACTTAAAAAAAAAGAAAACTGTCCTGGTGCTTTTACAAGCCCTTCATTTATACACTAGTTGCCTCAAGTCTTGGTTTCTGTGTCCCATCACCCACTTTTCCTGATCCTCCTCCTTGAACACAATGAAGAAAAAGAAATTTCATAAATCATTTAGCTGCTATCCAATCTATGGATATGAATTTAAGATCAAATATTGGCTGTGATTTTGTGTGTGTCTGTGTGTGTGTGTGTGTGTCATTTTTTTGTGCCAATCCAGGGGTTTGAACTCAGGGCTTGTGAGATATCCCTGAGCATCCTAGTTGCTCTACTATTGAGTCTAGCTCCACTTCAGCTTTCTATAGTAATATAGTAATCTAATACAGTAATCTAGTAATCTAACTTGTTAATCTAATATTTAATTGCCGATGAGACTGATGAACTCTCCTGTCTGGCTGGCTTGGAATTGAATCCTCAGATCTCAGCCTCTTGAATATCTAGGGTAACAGACATGAGCCACCAGCATGAGGTTTACGTGTTGCAAGTTAACAGTCCAGCTTCACAAAACAGTAAAATCTCATACCGAAATACAATAATAAGACGGGATGTGGAAGCCGGGCATCAGTGGCTCACGCCTGTCATCCTAGCTACTCAGGAGGCTGATCTGAGGACTGAGGTTGAAAGCCGCCCGGGCAGGAAAGTCTGTGAGACTCATATCTCCAATAAGCTACAATAAAACTGGAAGTGGCACTGTGGCTCAAGCGGTAGAGCACTCGCCTTGAGCTGAAGAGTACAGGGACAGTGCCCAAGCCCAGACAAGCCTCATGACCAACAACAACAAAAAAAGACGGGATGTGCATAAACTTTAATGTGATAGTATGCTATCCTAACTTGCAGGAGACCCTAGTCTCATTATCTAGTATCACAAAACTAAGTAAAAATAGGTAATTTCAAAAGATTCTACCTACTTTGTATTTCCATCATATAATGGTTTAGAAAAGTGAAAAGAGTTAAAAAGGAAAAAACATTTGTATTTATAAGGGGAATAGAAGGAAAGATGGCAGAACCAGAAAAGGAAGTTTATGTACGGAAAAAAATTGTCTGGCATTGTCATGGTGGATAAAAGATGGTGTTCTTCAGAGCAACAATGGATAAAAATACATTTACTACCTGTAATCCTACTTGGCGCTATCCCTGCCCACTTCTAAATTCTCCAGGGCACATTATCCCTTTATGGATTTTTATCATATATTCCAAAATAACTGGTAGAGTCATGGTTACCAAAGTACATTAGTTATCAGTGTTTTAGGAGATAAATGTGCTGATTATATTAGTCTGATTATTATATATACTAAACAAGGAGTGTGTTCTCACTGTATACCCTAAGTATGTACAAATACTACTTTAGAGAAAATCAGAATACAACAAGGTTTTGAAGGCGCATGCTGTAATGCTAGCTGTTTGGGAGGTTGACATCAGTTCAAGAGCAGTCTAGTTATACCTGCAATGCTTCGTCTCAACCACCAGCTTTGTGTGTCACCGGAGGACTGTGATGGCACACATCTGTCATCTCAGGTACATGGGAGGCTGAGAGCAGGAGGATTTCAATTCCAGGCCAGCCCATGCAAAAGTTCCATGTGACTTCATTTTAACAAGAGAAGGTTTGGTACTGGTGAGCACCAATCACCCCATCTGGAGGAAAAGTAAAAATAGAAGCATTGTAGTATCAAAAAAAGAAAACACCAAGATTAAAACATACCAATGTAAACCATCATAAACAATAGATATCCAGTGCTGGTTTCTCACACTTCAATTCTACCTATACAGGAGACTGAGACCTGAGGATACTCGTTTGAAGCCAGCCTTGGAAAGAAAGTCCTTAGCCAGGTGCTGGTAGCTCATGCCTGTAATCCTAGTTACTCAGGAGGCTGAGATCTGAGGATCGAGGTTCAAAGCCAGCAAGAAATTCTGTGAGACTCTTATCTCTGATTAAGCACCAGAAGACTGGAAGTGGCACTGTGGCTCAAGTGATAGAGTGCTAGCCTTCAGCTGAAGAGCTGAGGGACAGCTCCCTGGCCCAGAGTTCAAGCCCCCAGGACTGACTAGAAAAAAAAAAGAAAGTAAGAAAGAAAGAAAAAGAAAGTTCTTGAGATTTTTACCTTGCATTAACCACTAAAAAGGCAGAAGTGGAACTGTGACTCAATTCCTATTGTACCAGCCTTGAGGGAAAATGCTAAGTGGTAGCACCCAGTCCCTGAGATGAATCATTTTCCCTCTCGGGTCTCTCAACTCAACATGTGCTTCCTGCCCATTTTCTGTTGACATCTAGGCCCTCGGTCATTGTTAGAGGTTTCTGTGTTCTAAACATCTGCTTGTATTTGAAGCTTCTCTGAGGTGTCATCTAGAGCTAATGAAAATACTAAGAGATTAGAAAATAAAAATGTTTGGAAATAAACATTGCACACATGGACATTTTCACAGATTTGCATTTTTCTAAAAGTGTATTAATAATACTTATCAAATTATTAGATGCAATAGTTATCAATTATTACATGGAAGCAGGCAAGGAGAGAGGAGGACATCTGCTCTGTTGTTCTTTTTTATGGTTATTATCACCATTGTCACTTAAAAAAATACTACAACTTTGAAGCAGGGTAAAATTTAAAGATAGAAAACTCAGTTGATGTGCCTTTTTTTACAAGCATATTAGTTTATACAGCCCTGGTGCTGGTGAAGAGGGCGTAAAGATGTGAGTGGGTAAAGTAAGTCCTGCCTCTTGCACTAACTGGGTCAGGCAAAGGTATTGTACCTCACTCACGTATGACAGTAGGAATTGGGTTTTCATTCATTTTGTTCAGCTTTTTTGTGACATGATTTTTGAGGCATCATCGATCCAAACATACATTCTGTATGGGCATACTCCCCTCCCCCATGAAAGCTGCTGAGCAGCAGGGGGGCCTGATACCATCCTAGGAAGCCATGCACAGGACAACGAGCCCCATTGCCAACCACCAGGACTGCCATATGGAATAGCAGCGCACTGAAGGACCATTGTTAGGAGAGATTGGCAACTCAATCAAAACCAGGTCACCACTTACTCCACCAGGAATGGGCACGCTTACTTATTTCCTTGGTGATCAAGGGGCAAGAATGGCACCAGATAGCTCATTCATGTGGCCTGGATGCCAGGCATCTCCAGGTGGAGCAGGACAAAGGTGGACTACATCCTAATCCATTGTCAGTTGGCCTTCTAGGGCCCTCAGAACCTGGGGAGGGGAGACAAAGCAAATGCCCGCTTGAGAAGAGGAGTGAACCACACGCCACACCACCCCAATCCCCTGCACACCAGTGCTTCTGCTCTACTTTCCCCAAGACTTGGACGCCCCTGATCTGCCTACTGCCCCACTGCACCCTTCTTCTGTGAGAGCACACTTCCTTGTTGGGTTGAAAGAAGGCAAGCTGCAAACAGAATCCATAGGTCAAAGGTCATCCCAAGTCCATAATGTCAGACGCATACCCACTCATATGGCCACACTAACATTGGGCTCTGCAACTGACTGGCTCTCAGGCTCTAGAGTTGGGCAGGGCAAGTTCTAGAGATTTGGAAGCAAGGGCACCCGGCACAAACAGAGACTACATTAAACTCCTATGTCCAAGTTTCCCTCATAAAACCCATGGAGAAGTGCCACCCAGCAACAATTCCCTTTAGGGAGGAAGGCTTGAAATCCTCAAAGAAAGTAGGTATGTGTATGGCACCAGAACAAGGACACTGTCTTCCTGAACTGAGCCTCTGGTCATTCCAACCAAGCCTAGAGTTTGACAGGCAAACTATCATAGAAGGCAGCCCCTGCCCATCCTCTTTGCAAATGCAACCCAGATGATAGATGGGGAGCCCATGTGAGTGGAGCTGAGCCCAACCTCTCCATGGCTCCTCATGGGTTGGATAGCAAGCAGGGATGCATTTATCACACCAGGGACCACCAAAAGCCAGTGGGAATTAACAAATAGTCATCCGATTGGACAGGCTATCTCAGAAGACAATGTTGTGGCCCTGATGTGATCACACATCCCTGTGCCTCCCAGTCAGTCCCTCTTGGCCCTGTTTTATCCTAACCCAATGCTAGCCCAAGAGGCACATCTCCCCAAAGGTCTTGCTATCCCATTTCTAGGTGCAAAAGGATCCCATATTCTGCTAACCCAGTGCAGGAGAAAACGGTTCCTATTCTAAGAATGGCTCTTCCCTGGGTCTTGCTTGTGGGCCTTGCCCAGCAACACCAGGTCAATTTCCTGTTTGGCTGACTGCCCACTCTGAGACAGAGCAACTCTGCATCTGGCCCCAATTCAAAGGCCGCCAACACCAAGGTCATTCCACCAAGCATTCCAGGGGGCTTGTACACATGGCTAAACAGAAGGACGGATGGTCATCCCTTACTGGCAAGGCACCTCCTCACAGCTGCTCCTCACAGGTGCAAGGATGTGAGTGGGAAAAGTAAGCCCTGCCTCACTCCTACGCTAGCTGGGTCAGGCAAAGGTGCTAGACGTCACTCACCGATGAGAATAAGAATTGGCTTTTAACTCATTTTGTTCAGTTTTTTTTTGCGACATGATTTGAGGCATCATGGATGCAAATACATATTTTGCAGGCACACATGCCTTCCCCATGAAATTTGTGGGGCAGCAGGTGGACCTGACACCATCTAGGGAAGCCATGACTGGTACAATCGAGGAACTCAGCCCCATGGCCAACTGCCAGGACTGCTACACTGAAAAGCAGTTCAGGAGCTGGGAATGTGGCTTGGTGGTAGAGTGCTTGCCTAGCATGCATGAAGCCCTCGGTTTGATTCCTCAGTTCCACATACACAGAAAAAGCCAGAAAGAAGTGGCACTGTGGCTCAACTGGTGTGCTATCCTTGAGCAAAAGAAGCTAGCTCAGGGACAGTGCCCTGGCCCTAAGTTCAAGCCCCACGACTGGCAAAAAAAAGGTAGTACACTGAATAAGGAAGGATGGGCATCCTAAATGGAACAGATCGATCTCTATCCCACTGGGCATGGGCATACTTACTTAGTTTTCTCAGTGACCAAGGGGTGAGAACGGCACCAGCCAGTTCATTCCTGTGGTCTAGGTACCCGCCACCTCCATGTGGAGTAGGACAAAGGCAGACCATTTCCTGACCCATTGTCAGCTGGCCTTCCAGGGCCTCAAAGCCTGGGTAGAGAGACAAAGCGAATGCCAACTTAAGGAGCGTGAACCACACGCTACACCTTGCACGCCAGTGCTGTCTCACATCCGCTTCTGTTCTACATCTCTGGTACCACTCTTTTAGCCCCCCCCCCCAAGCAAAGCCCAAGTCCTAGAACCCCTGTCGATGGGCCCCCTTCCAAGGCTCTTGCCTGGGCCATGAGCAAGTCGTTGGCTGGAGTGGGTGCAAATGAGTCAGGCCTCACTCCTAAACCAGGTGCTGGACCTCAGTCACCGATGAGAGAGACAGGAATGAGTTTTCACTCATTTTGTTCAGCTTTTCCAAGGAATTTTTTTTAGGGGGTGGGGGGTATCATCATGAATTCGAGCACAACCACTAAAGTCACAGGGCAGCAGGACAGCCCAGGACCTAGGCCGGCCTGCTGGATAGAGGACAAAAATGCTGGCATGGTACCACAACCTGGCAAGTGGGGAGACATCAAGAGAAGAGGACGCAGGCGCGTGGGACCCGCATCCGTGCCCCGCAGGAGCATCCGGGCACTTCCCGCGCTCTCGGGGCTGGTGCTGACTACGGGAACGGGCAACGCTGCGCTGGCCTGACTCGTGCGTGCGTGCGCGCATGCGTGCGAGGCGGCGGGCCGGTGGCTGCCCAGCCGCAGCCAGCGTCTCCCTGTCTCCTGGGGCATTCAATGCAACCACGGAACTGGCCTCACCGGGTGTGATCACACACCGGCGCTTCACAGTCGGGGAAGTCACTTATTACCACCCAAGAATTCCTTCACCCTTTCCCGCGCGACTCCCCCAAAGCTCAGCAGCCGGTCCGAGGGAGTTCTGCGAGGCTCGGAGCCGCGCACCTGCCATTGCGTCATCACTCCGCGCACCCGCCGTCCCGGCCCAAAGTTAACCGAAACTAAGATGTCACCCTTTGTACGGAGGCCTGTAGGAGCCTAAACTGTGGAAGTCCGCGCCGCTCGCCGGCACGGGCCTAACGGCGGTGCCGGTTTCGCTTTTGCTTTCAACGATGGCGGCCTAGTGACGTTCTGCACATTTTGCCCGCGTTTAAGATTAACGCCCTAGTGTCCCACACAAGTTCACGTCTCCAATCAACGACGTGTGCCCTACACAACACGGACCTGAAAGCTTCCGCTCAGCGGGCGCCGCTGGCTCGCCCTGTAGTCCTGGCAACTCAGGAGGCTGAGTTCTGAGGGTCGGGGTTCAAAGTCAGCCTGGGCAGAAAAATCCGCGAGACTCTTGTCTCCAGTGAACACAAAAAGCCGGAAGTGGCGCTGTGGCTAACGTGGTAAGGCAATAAATAACCTTGAGCAAAAAGGCTCAGAGAAAGTGCCAGAACCCAGTTCAAACCCCAGGACCAGAAAAAAAATTAAAAAGTTACAGCTTAATGACTTTGCTTTCTTGTTTTTATCTCTCCAGTTTTCTAAATTTAAAGTGTATTTTCAACGTTTACTCAAAACCAACGGAAGCCATGCATTGGTGGCTCACACCTGTAATCCTAGCTACTCAGGAGGCTGAGATCTGAGGATTACAGTTCAAAGCCAGGCCAGGCAGAAAAGTCTGTGAGATTTTTATCTTCAATAAACTACACACACACACACACACACACACACACACACACACACACACACACACACACACACACACACACACACACCAGAAATGGAAATATGGCTCAACTGCTAGAGTGCTAACCTTGAGGGCAAAAGTTCAGGAATGGTGCCTAGGCCCAGAGTTCAGTGCCCAGAGCTAGCACATACAAAATAATATCTTCATGAATATCTCCTTGACTATGAACATCTTAGGATAAAATCCCACTAAACATCCAACCATCTTCCTTTGAAATGTCAAATTATGTGTTTGCACTATGCAGAATGGTGTGTCTACATAGAGTTGATTGTGGCAGCGTTTCTGCATTTTGTTTGCTTCCCTGAGAGAGGGAAGTTGTCCCAACTGATAGATGAAGAGAACCAGGATCAAGTGGCCCACTATTCTGGGCCATCTGGCTTGTGCTATGATACTCCTTGTGTTCCTAAACATCAGGGGCTCCATCTCAGTATATGACAGCATCCTTCTATTTCCGGGTTCTTTGCCAATCTCTTCAGCATTTGCTGACACCTATTAGTCCAGCAGCTTCTTTCTCATACCTACCAGGTCAGTGTGTTTTGTTCTATTCATGCTCCAGTTGTTCTACAAGGAGATTCAGATAGCATTTAGACAATTGAAGTTGTTGTATGAAATGGATTTTAGATTTAGTACTCTAAAATTGCACATCTTAGAATGAAAAAAAGAGTGACATTTTATTAAATCAGCAATTAATATAACAACGCTGAAAAGAAACAGAAAAGGTAAAACAGATTATTTTCCCCCAGGGAAAGGCAGAAGGGAAGGGAGCTGCTGTCAGGTGGACAGTTGGAGGTCCACCAGTGGCTCAACCTCCATAGAAAACAGATACATGCAAGAGATGCATTGTGTACACTTTCCTATCCTTCATGAGTACAGATGTGGTGTTAGACAAAGTTTAGGCAGCTCCAGGTGAATATCCACTGCCAATGACAGGAATGTTACCTCCTGCCTTTATAACTGGGTGCTCTGTATTTCAGGTGGGTGACCAGAACCAGCTAGAGGCCCACAGGAGGCAGAAGGTGTTGTGCTCCTTACACAGAGGACGCATACTGCACTACCTCGATGTGGGGCACAGAGTCCTATGGAGGCCCCAGATCTTCTTCTGCGACTGGTGAAGCCGTGGATTCCACTACCTCCTCTGCTGCCATCATGGATGGATCCTCTGCCTTGATCTCAGGAGCAGGTGCTGTGTGCAGCCCCAAATCTAAGGCTGGAAATAGATGCACTGTTAATGGAGGGAGCTCTAGAAGTTGAGATGGGACTGAATCTTCAAGGAGAGTGTAGGTGTTGATAATGGGTGCCTATGCCTGAGAGTCTCCATACAGAGAATAGAGGCTGTCTGACATAGAATACCCATCACAGGACATCTTTCCTGATTGAGTTTTACCTAGTGGTTACTGGCCAATCACCAGCCTGGGATTCTTATCCCATGGGGGACTGGTTTTCATCCCTACTCACATGTTCTCAAGCACTTACCTGAAGACTCCTCTGTCTTTTTGTCTGCCTCCTTGTTCTCTTGCTCCTTCATCTGGGTGAGGAGGAGGTGTCCACGGACTGCCAAGTCTGACGAGGGCATGTGGAGCAGCACGTAGGCCATCAGCTTATTCAGGTTGGCCAGGTCCTTGGACTGGCAGAAATCCTCGGGGTACTTGTCCAGCCACATGGCCAGCATGGAACACAGGGTTCTGTGTGCAGTTGGATAGAAAGCAAAGTGAGAGTTGCTGTCTCCTGCCTGAGCTCCTTCACAGCCCCTTGCTGGAAGAGCTCCCATGCAGAGACTGCCCACCTCATAGACAGACTTGCAGGTTGGGAAGAGGGAGGAGACTCATGTGAGGAGAAGGCTGTCTACAGTTGCCCTGTGGCACCCATTGGAGGCCCTGCTAGGATTGGATAGTATATGATTGCTTCTCCATGGGGTTTTCAGTCCACATCTCCCCTCTCTTCCCTGGTAGACCAGGACACTCCACATGCCTTTACAAGATGCCTCAGGTGCCATCACAAGTGATGTGATCACTAAACCAGAGTTTCCTACTTTGTATCCCAAGCCCTAATAGTTAGCCCACACTTCCGTGAGAGCCCTTCCCTCTGTCCCCAATTCCACTCACTTCTTTACTTGTTCATCCTCCTCAGAGTTAGGATGGAAATGTGAATATCTACAGGAAGAGAGGAGGAAGTCATGTTTCCATCATCCTCTTTTTCTCTTCTGTTCTCTTCCTTCCTTCCTTTCTTCCTTCCTTCCTTCCTTCCTTCCTTCCTTCCTTCCTTCCTTCCTTCCTTCCTTCCTTTCTTTTCTCTTTTTCTTTCTTTTTGTTTTTTTGGTTGGTCATGAGGCTTGAACTCTGGGCCTAGGTGCTGTCCTTCAGCTCTCCAGCTCAAGGCTAGTGCGCTACCACTTTGAGCCACAGCTCCACTTCTGGTTTTCTGACTGGTTTATTGGAGATAAGAGTCTCATGGCCTTTCCTGCTAAAGCTGGCTTTGAACCATGATCCTCAGACCTCAGCCTCCTGAGTAGCTAGGATTACAGGCACCTGGCTCCACCACCCTCTTTTTCTGACCTCCCAGGTAGTCAAGATGGGCTGGCTAAATCCAGGATGAGAATGGGAAGATTTATCTGCACAGTTCCCTGAATTTTACACTAAGGACTTGGCATGTGCCTCTCCAAAGTGCATGCTTCATCTTTTTGTTGTTGTTGTTGTTTTTCGTCAGTCATGGGGCCTAAATTCTGGGCCTGGGCACTGTCCCTTAACTCTTCAAGGCTAGAGCTCTATCACAAGCCATGGTGCCACTTCCAGCTTTTTCTGCTTATGTGGTGCTGAGGAATCGAACCCAGGGCCTCGTGCATGCAAGGCAAGCACTCTACCACTGAGCCACCTTCCCAGCCCTTTAAAGTACATGCTTCGTATGTTGGCACAGTGATCCTTTGCTGATGACTCAGTAGACATAGAGTCTACCCCTATGCTGTAGCCCTTTCTCAGTCTCCAGTTTTCTAGGGGCATTGAAGATTGCTTTGGGAACCTTGCTAACTTATAGAAAATGTATCAGAGGACTTCAAATACATGATTCCTTACTCAGAGTTCTGTGTTTAAGGAAGTAATATGTTACCTCCAAGAAACCCATGGTCCTGGGCTTCCCACTTCAAAGGAACAAGCTTGGGAAGGCATTGACTGGTCTCATTCCAGAGTACAGTGTTTTCTAGCTCTAGCCAGGAGGGTGGCCACATCACTTTGGTTTGGATGGGGCACTCACCTGTTAAATAGAAGGTCCAACACTTGCCCTGTGGTGGTGAACCTCCTGTAAGTAAACAGGAAGGCTGGCACAAAGAAGGGATCCTCTTTCTGGTGTCGAGGAACCAGGAGGTTTACCATCTTCTCCAGCATGCCTGGCTCCAGGGTGCTCACTGTATGGGTCATGTCCTGGGCTGGGACTGGCTCCTTTTCCTTCTGAGGTGGGATCAGAGGAGGTAATTGAGAGGTGAGATGGTAAGACCTTTGAAAAATGGACTCAGTGTGATCAAGTGAAGTGAAAAGTGCACAGAATTACAGTGAACAGGACACCTGGGAATTGAGGAGGGCTCTAGGGTTGGCTGGGATGACAGTGAGATAAATTACCTGGGCAGAGTTCATTTGCTGTGGCGCAGCATTTGTGCCATTTGTGTGCCTTTGGAAGAATTCCCTGAGGCGCCAGAGTTGGGGGTGAGCCCTGACCCAGCGACCACTGCGGGATCTCCTGAGACCTGAGTCCCGGGATCTTGGCAGACAGCAAGAGAACATCCTCCTTCTTCAAGTTTGCTAGCCAAGTGAGCTGGCTGCTGTTGATCTGGAATGTTGTTGCCTGGCTACCAGGATTCCATGTTCAGTTGGCCCCACCCTTAAAGACATAGGATCCCCTCCCCAGTTCCCTTTCCTGAGCCCCTTCCTCACACAAGGCCTCCTCAGAGGACTCAATGGCTGCCAAAGTCCCCCTCCCTCATCACCATGCGCACATATGGACACATCACGCCCACCTTGTCCAATCTCACCGTCCTCTGTCAGAACTGGCTATCTGCAGGGTTTCAGTTAAAAGGAGACAGAGCCCTGATTTCTTACCATTTGGGTGAACCTCGACAAGTCATTTTACATGTCATGGTCCCTTTGTCAACCCAGCTGTTTCCTGGCCTTTATTCCAATATCTGTGTCCTATGGTATTATTAGGTGTCTGTACCCTTAAACATCTGTTTTACATGGCTCAAGATGTCGGGGTGTCTTATAGGAATAAGACCAACTCAAAAGGAATTCAGCAAGGCAAAGTTGACTTCTGCAGAGGGTAGGCCATCAGCCTCTTCTGTCAAGCATCTGTCCTGCATGCAGCAAGCAGGCTCCCTTTTTATCCCTAGCTCAAGAAAGTCTGTGAAAGTCTTATTTTCAGTTAAGCACCAAAAATGCTGAAAGCCGAGTTGTGACTCATGTGGTAGGGTGCTAGTCTTAAGCAAAAAAGCTCAAGGACAGTGCCTAGGCTCTGAGTTCAAGTCCCAGGACCACCCTCCTCTTAGCATGCACACAAAGAAAGTTAAAGCATTAGGGAAACACATACAGCATTGCCATTATTCTATGACTGCTTGTAGACATCGATAGACAGACAGACTGACAGGCAGGCAGATATAACTAATGGGGTAATAGAGATAGAGGGTCCAACACAAGATTTGTCCTTGAAATAGAAAAGTCCCCTGATGCATCTGAAGGAATAAATACATAAATCCCATGATACAATAAAAGGCAGGTGGTTTGAGGATAGTCAAAGATACAAAGATGTAGAAAACTGCCTGAGAGAAAGCAAAAATAAGATAGCAATAAAGTAATATACTGTGCAGTAGAAAATAGTTATATAGAGAGATCGTTACTGAGACATTCTGATTTGAGTCCATGAGCTTTATGAATGGTAAACTAATACTGCAGGCACATAGCAGGAGAAATTCAGGGAGAATAAGAAAGAGCCTCCAAAGGTAAAAGTGTGGCTTAAGTGACAGAGCAATAGCCTTAAGCAGGAAGAGCCAAGTGAGAGCACAAAGCCCTAAGTTCAAGCCCCAGTATCTCTGCCCCCACCCCCACACAATACTTAAAGGCTAAGGGTAAAGCTCATTCTCAGTGTATGCACATAGCGTTGAAGAGACATTGGAGTCAATCCCCAAGACCCCTCCCCCCAAAAAAAACCCCAAAACAACAAAAAAGGAAGAGTCTCCATTATTATCCATTTTCTTAGACAATCGAAGCAAATATAGTAAACATTGAGATTGGACAGATAGAGGGTGGATGCATGCCTGTTTTGAAATGTTCTTTGTACTTTTAGTTATATTTAGGTGGTACTGTATTTTGGGGGAGTTGGATTTGAATGCAAGGTAGGTGCTCTGCTACTACACTACACCCGTTTTGCCCTGGGTATTCGTGTGTGTGTGTGTGTGTGTGTGTGTGTGTGTGTGTGTGTGTGTGTGTGTGTGTTTTCGGTTGTGGGTCTGGGCGCTGTCTCTCAGCTCTTCAGCTCAAGGCTAGCGCTCTACCACGTGAGCCACAGCACCACTTACAGCCTTTTTCTGCATATATGGTACTGAGGAATCGAACCCGGGGCCACATGCATGCAAGGCAAGCACACTACCACTGACCCACTTTCCCAGCCTTTGTGGGTTTAAAAAAAATTTTTTTTTGCCAGTCCTGGGGCTTGAACTCAGGGCCTGGGCACTGTCCTTGAGCTTCTTTTGCTCAAGGCTAGCACTCTACCACTTGAGCCACAGCACCACTTCCGGCTTTTTCTGTGTATGTAGTACTGAGTTCTAAAATCCAGGCTTCATGCACACTAGGCAAGCATTCTAAACACTACACCACATTCCCAGCCCTAAATTTCTTTTATTGGTATTATAAAGGTGATGTATAGTGGGGTTACAGTTACATATGTCAGGTAATGAGTCTATTTCTTTTTGGACAATGTCACCCCTTCCCTTACTCTCTACCAGTTTTTCCCTCTATTTTAGTTTTTTTTTTTTCAGGTAGATTCTCATGTTTTGGAGGTATCCCATTTTTTATTTTTTTTTTTGTCGGTCATGGGAATTGAACAACTCTGGGCTTGGGCGCTGTCCCTCAGCTCTTCAGCTCAAGGTGAGAGCTCTACCACTTGAGCCACAGCGCCACTTTTCTAGTGGTTTATTGGAGATAAGAGTCTCACGGACTTTTCCTGCCTGGGCTGGCTTTGAACCATGATCCTTAGATCTCAGCCTCCTGAGTAGCTAGGATTACAGGCGTGAGCCACCAGCACCCGGCTCGCAAAATTTTTAACTGAGATAATTTTGAACCTCAGTCCTTCAGATCTCTGCCTTTTCATTGGCTGGGATTACAACAGGCTACCGTACCTGGCTCTTTTTTGTACTTTTATATACACTGAAATATGTTATAATTAAGAAAGATAAAACAGATTCTAATTTTCCTAGCTTTTCATTTTTACTCTTCTTAAGTTCAAATGAAGATTTTGTTTTGAAAATCTGGCTGGCTTCAGAATTGAAAACAGCATGCATGAATTCACATATACTATTTACTAATGAATTAGTTAGCCCTCCCTCCCTCCCACCCTCCCTTCTTCCCTTCCTTCCTTCCTTCCTTCCTTCCTTCCTTCCTTCCTTCTTTCATTCCTTCCTTCCTGGCAGTACTGTGGTTTGAACTTGGGGCCTCATGATTGCTAATCAAGCACTCTATCACTCAAGCCACACCCCTAACCTTTTTTTTTTCTTTACTTTTCAGAGATTCTCCCTGAACTAGCCTCTGACCATGATACTCCTATTGTTGAACAAATCTGGGATGATAGATGCATGCTATCACACCCAACTTAATGATTAAGATGGAGTCTTGCTAACTTTTTGGCCAGGTTGCCCTGGAATTATGATCTCTGGAATTATCAATCTCTGCCTCCCAAGTAGCTAGGATTACAGGTGCAAATGACCATACATTGGCTTTTTGTTGTTTTTACTTCTTAATCTTGTTAGGAAAGAGATTGTGTGGTCATTTGGAACTGCTTAACTGCGTTAGAATGGGCCTTGGGGCTGGAATACTTCCTTATGAAGATAATGAGCACTTGCATCTAGGACTGTGTTCACTGTCTTGTATTGATATATCTTTCTGTGTTTCAGACTCAATGTTCTACTTAATGTTCCCTTGGTTCTACTTAAGAATGCGTATCATATGGCACTTGGGCAATCCCACTACTTCCTGGTGGAGAGAAATGGGTTGAGCACATGCAGATCATTGTCCTGCATTGGTTGCCGTTAGACTCTGACTGCTATAGGCAACCCATTCTCCCTAATGGGAATATGACTACTGTCTTGGGGAACTTAGGAATATGAAATATCGATGGTATTGGAGGATCCATGCCACCAAAAGTGGATCTGGTTGTACCGAGTAAAGTGCTCTCTGAACTGAATCTTTCTTGGTGACCATGACATCTGCAAACTCTGAAATGAGTGAGTTGACATCCTCAGACTGCTGTTCCCAGGAGAAGGTGCTGTTATGCAGCTTGCTGACCCCAGGTCAATAGGTCATCTCCCCCTGGAGGCTGGTAACAGGTGTCATCTTCTTGGGACATCTATACCCATCTATAGATACATATCAATATAGCTATATATATCCATACTTGCTTATCCATATATCTATATCTATAAATAGATGGATGAATATATATCTATTTATAATCCATCTAGCTAAATATCTATATCTATCTTTAGATATAGATGGATATCTATAGATAGATGGATGGATAAATAGATATCTATAATTCTATTTATATCATCTATCTAAAATTGATATCCATCTTTAGATATAGATGGAGATCTATACATAGATGGATGTATATATCCATCATTATATCTGTCTCTATCCATCCTTGCTTACTCTTTTTCACTGTGACTTTTCAATTTTTTTTTTGTATTTGTCATGCTGAGGATTGAATTCGGGCTTTGTGCATGCTAACCATGTGCTCTACCAGTGAGCTACAGCTTCAGCTACACTTAGGATTTTTTTTTTTTTTTGCTAGTCCTAGGGCTTGCACTCAGGGCCTGGGCATTGTCCCTTAGCTTCTTTTGCTCAAGGCCAGTGCTCCACCACATGAGCCACAGTGCCACTTCTGGCTTTTTTTTTTTGAGTAGTTTACTTGAGATAAGAGTCTCACAGACTTTTCTGCCCAAGTTGGCTTTGAATGGCAGTCCTCAGACCTCAACCTCCTGAGTAGCTAGGATTACAGGGGTGAGCCACAGGCATCTGGCTGCAAATGTTTTAGAACAAGAAATCAGTCTGGCTATTTACATATGCCCCTATTCACTGAAAAATTTCCAATGAAATAAAAGGTTGAAAGATGAAAAGCCGGGTGCTGGTGGCTCACGCCTGTAATCCTAGCTACTCAGGAGGCTGAGATCTGAGGATCGTGGTCCAAAGCCAGCCTGGGCAGGAGAGACTGTGAGACTCCTATCTCCAATAAACCACCAGAAAACTGGAAGTGGTGCTGTAGCTCAAGTGGTAGAGCACTCGCCTTGAGCGAAGAGCTGAGGGACAGCGCCCAGGCCCAGAGTTCAAGCCCCATGACCGAGACAAAAAAAAAAAAAGGTTGAAAGATGAATAGGAAAACTTGGTAAAAAAGGTAATGGATAATGTAATCAAGGAATCCACATGAACCCATTTATATATACACATACATATTACACATATCATGTATATATGCATACACATATATAGAGAGTTATGACTACATCTAACAGAGTTATGACTACATAATAGTCTCTAAATGTTACATGCTTTAGTGAAGTAAAACAAGATTACAGCCAGGTGCCAGTGGCTCTCGCCTGTAATCCTAGCTACTCAGGAGGCTGAGATCTGAGGATCATGGTTCAAAGCCAGCCCAGGCAGGAAAGTCTGTGATACTCTTATCTCTAATAAACCACCAGAAAACCAGAAGTGGTGCAGCGTCTCAAGTGGTAGAGTGCTAGCCTTACGCTAAAGAGCTGAGGGACAACGCTCAGGCCCAGAGTTCAAGCCCCCCAACTGACCAAAAACAAACAAAAAAACACCAAGATTACAAAAAAATTGCAGGGAGCTGTGATGTGAGTTGATTTTCTTCATTTTTCATTTCAAAGGGTCCACTGGTGTCTAAAATTTGGAGATGGAGTCTTGTGGACTTTTCAGCCAAGGCTTGCTTTGAACTTTGATCCTCCAGACCTCTTCCTTCTGTATAGCTAAGATTACAGGCATGAGCTAGCCACTAATGCCTGGCTAGAATAGAGTTTATTTAGTCAAAATGTGAACATGGCTATTGGGGTGTGGGGGGGAGGTAAGAATTCTACCTACCTAGAAAAACTTCTCCCCAAATGGCCTTGTAGAGTCCAGTTTTGTAGATTAGAAAGAAAAGAAACAAACAAAAAAAGAAACAAGGAAGTTAGAGCAAGTTAATTGTTACAATTACATCAGTTGACAAAATGTTGACTATGGCTTATTATATATTTCATGTTAACAATTAGAGGGCACAGGACATTGAGATAGTACATCCACAAGAAACTGAGCTGGAGTTATTAAATATTAACGTGATCATATCAGGAAACTTTGGAATCTAAGAGGGCATAACTGCTACCAGCCTATATGGTTGAGAGACCTTCACAGAAGCTCTTTTGTCTTCAGAAGTAATTAGAGAGTGGTGGTTATTGTCTCAGCTTCAGGAGTTAGTGCCACTTCTTCAGTAAAACAGAGCTTTATCTTTTTAATTAAAAATACTGTCTAGGGCTGGGAATGTGGCTTAGTGGTAGAGTGTTTGCCTAGGATTCATGAAGCGCTGGGTTCGATTCCTCAGTACGACATAAACAGAAAAAGCTCGAAGTGGCCCTGTGGCTCCAGTGGCAGAGTGCTAGCCTTGAGCAAAAGAAGCTCAGGGACAGTGCCCAGGCCCTGAGTTCAGGGCCTAGCATAAACAAACAAACAAACAAATAAAAATATCGTCTAGGGGCTAGAGGCATCCCTCAAGTGATGAGTGCTTGCTTAGCAAGCATGAGGCTCGGAGCTGAAATTCCAGGAACAAAAGTCAACACAGATATTATCTGGAAAAAAATACTGTCTGAGCCTTTCCATTTGATTTACTATGAATAGCCCTTTTACCTGGTTACATGGGGGAAATATCTGGAGTAAATTCTTTAATGGTAATAGTTATTTGGGGATGATGAAATTTAAGATTATTTCATATTTTTGGTATTCACTATATTTACTGAGTTAAAAATGATGGACAAGTCTCTTTTGGCCTAAAGCACTTCAGTATAGTTGAGCATAGTGGTGCTGTTTAGAAGGGTAAAAAAATCCCAAAACTCTTAGGTAGCAACTTAGGGATCAGAAATAACTGAGTAGTTAGACAAATTAGTCATTGATTTTTATGGAGATTCTATTGTCATTAAAATACTCATAATTATGTGGCAACAGGGAACTGGATTGTGAAAAAATACAGAGCAAAAGGGAAGTTTTATTTATTGTCAGTGGAAACATGTAAAAGCATATACCACCCACAATAACTAGGTAAGAACTATAGTAGTGTTTGTTTTTGTTTTGTTTTGTTTTGTTCTCTAGTACTGAGGCTTGAACTCAGGGCTGGGTGCTGTCCCTTAGCTTTTTTACTCCAAACTGGGGTTCTATCACTTGAGCTACAACTCCATTTCTGGCTTTTTGGTGATTCATTGGAGAGAAGAGTCTTACAGACGTTTCTGTGATTCTCAGATCTCTACTTCCACAGTAGCTAGGATTTACAAATGTGAACTACCAAGTGCCCAGCAGGGATTAGTTTTAGTTTTGGGTTGGTCGTGGGGTTTAAACTTGAGACCTGAGTTCTGTCCCTGAGTTCTTTTTGCTCAGAGTTAGCACTCCATCACTTTGGGTCACAGGTCCACTTCTAGTTTTCTGGTGACTAATTGGAGATAAGAATCTCACGGACTTTCCTGCCTGAGCCGGCTTTGAACCATGATCCTCTGATCTCAGCCTCCTGAGTAGCTAGGATGACAGGTGTGAGCCACCAGCTTCCAGCCAAGGATTCGTTTTAAAGCAACCTTTCCTAGGCTCTCCATAACTTTTACCTGTTTTATTAAATTATCAAAATGAAGAATACATCCAGTAGGATGGAGAGAGTTGACTTCACGGGGAGGAGTGGGGGGAGGGGAGGAAGAAGCTGGGAGGAAAGAATTCACGACTTTGGGGATGGGGTGGGGTGTTATGTGCCCCCAGCTCACGAGTCGGGGCATCGCCTGCAGCTCGGTGGGCTTGGGCCTTGGCTGCTCCGGAGGCCCCCAGCCCAGCCCTTGCCGCGTCCCGCGGGCGCTCCTCCTCTCCGGGATGCCCCGCACGCACGCACACACACCCGGACCAATCATTTATCCTCCTTTATCCGGGATGCAAACTTCACTAGGCGTTCCGAACGTTTATTGACTGGATCTGGAAAACTCTAGCTGCCCACGCAGCCGAGTTCACCTCCTGGTCGTCACCTGTCGAAGCCCCCCCCCCAACTCCCTTCAGGTCTTTTAAGGCCCTGCACCTAGGGGCACCCAGCCCAGCCCAGCCCAGCTCACCCCAGCCCTGCCCACCCCAGCCCTCTCCCCTCCCCATTTCCCCGTGCATCCAGGGGTCCTGGGTCTCTGGCGTTACTCTAATCGCACTCAAAGTCCCCCCCCCCCACTCCCGATCAGCTCAGTCTCCCCGCCTGCCCTTGACCCTGCCCTCTTAACCCCCCCAGGTCTCTTCCTCCGCATCCTTCCGGGTGAAGTTCCACTTTCCCCGCTGGGGTCCCGCAGATCCTGGGCGTGGTCCTCCTTCCGGACCCCGGTCGCAGACTCTCCCTCCGCCGGCTCCCCCGGAGCAGATCCC
>NW_012267231.1:12734508-12739264 GCF_000151885.1 Dipodomys ordii | reverse complement strand
CAAGTGGTAGAGCGCTAGCCTTGAGCTGAAGAGCTGAGGGACAGCGCCCAGGCCCAGAGTTCAGGCCCCACGACCAGACCCCCCAAAAAAATAAATTAGAAGATCATCTGTATTTTACACTTAGAAATCCATAGTTTCAAAGAGTTTCTTCTATGTGTTTATAATTAAACAGAAGGTCTTAGATGCTATTAGCCAGTGATTGTACAGTGTAACTGCCAGCTTTTTTTTTTAACCATCTTGTCTCTTTCATATTTGCACAAATACTTCTTTGTCTTATCATTCAGCCCTCATAAACAACAACTCTCAGCAACTCAGGTTTTTGGTGAGGGAAAGGTCCTTGGATTTGATTTTTGTTTCCTCTGGCACCTGGGAGTGGAGGGAGGAAGCACAAGTATGTACAAACAAACAAACAAGAGTCCCCAGTGTTCTTCAGTTCTGTAGATCTCTGTTCTTTCTGAGCAATGTGGATCTGAAGAATGATAGAAGTCAGGCCTCAGCTGGAAAGTAGAGGGATTGGGCTGAGCTTTAACAGGCATTTCCTGAAGGTACTGGGTGATTCTAGAAGCTATACAGACAGTGGTATGTTCCCTGGGTGAAATGGAAGGAACCCAGTGTTTTTAGGACATAAATAGGAAAAGCCAATGCCCAATAGCACCTGGCTGAAAGAGAGGAAGGAATCCTCTTCCTTCAGTGTAAAAATAAGCTAGAAGCTGGGCTCTGATGGCTCACACCTGTAATCCTAGCTACTCAGGAGACTGAGATCTGAAGATCATGGTTCAAAGCCAGCCCAGGCAAAAAAGTCCATGAGACTCTGATCTCCAATAAACCACTAGAAAACCAGAAGTGGCGCTGTGTCTCAAGTGGTAGAGTGCTTGCCTTGAGCTAAAGAGCTCGGGGACAGTGCCCAGGCCCAGAGTTCAAGCCCCATGACTGATAAAAAAAAAAAATAGGCTAGAGATGTGGCTCAAGCGATGGAGAGCCTGCCTTAGCAAGCAGAAGGCCCTGAGTTCAATCTCTAGCACTGCCAACAGACAAAAATAAGTAAATAAAAAGAAGGTTCTTTGAACAAATGAACAGAATTGACAATCCTTTTGCTAGACCAACCAAGCCTCCCAATTCGTCCCCCCCAAAAGTAGACTGAAATTACTGAAATAAAAAAATTAAAAAAGAGACAGACACTGATAAATTCCAGACTTTTCATATATTTGAGAATATCTTTTTCGTTAGTGATGATGGTTTTGCTGGGAGGACCAGTCCTCAGGGTTTTTCATACCAGTCTTCCGATCATGAGATCAGTGTGTTTGGGGGTAATATAGGAAACATTCCTTTAAATAGCAACTGTGTGATTAGCAATCAGCTGATGAATGGATTAAGAAAAAATGGTTTCTATATACAACAGAGTGTTATTCAGCCATAAAGAGTGAAATTAAATGTCATTTGGAGGAAAACGGGTGGAACTTAAGGAAGATCAGCCAGAACTTACCTGGCTTCATAAGGCTACAAGCTTTTCTGAAATCAGAATCTAACCTCCCCTCTCATTATCTCTCCCTCCCTTCCTACACATGGGTGCGTGCGCACGTACACGCGTACACACACACGCACACACATACACGTACATGTATATGGCTATGTATGTGTGTGTATATATATGTATATATAGGTATGATATCAATGTAAAAGGGGGATTGTTTGGAGGGACAAGTGGGGATGAGGCAAGGGGAAATTAATGGGAATAGGAATATGGCTGCACTATTTTATGTGCAGGTAAAAGTAGCATAATAAAATCCATTAAAACTATAAAAATGGCAAGAGAGAGGAAGAGAGTAATACTGCATGACAAATTCAGCACTCTTAATTGTCTACCTTAAGCACTAGAATGTAAAGAACAAATGAAACTCAAAGGAAATAACAAACAAGAGAGTGGGAATAATTAAGAATTAGAAAAGAAAGAAAATCAACAACATCAAAAGTTGATTGTAGGGCTGGGAATGAGGCTTAGTGGTAGAAGGCTTGCCTAGCATGCATGAAGCCCTGGCTTCCTTCCTTAGTACCATATAAATAGAAAAAGCTGGAAGTGGCATTGTGGCTCAGGTGGTAGAGTGCTATCCTTGAACAAAAAGAAGCTCAGGGACAGTGCCCAGGCTCCGAGTTCAAGCCCCAGGACTGGAAAAAAAAAAAGTTGATTTTAAGCTGGACACTATTGGCTCATGCCTATAATCCTAGCTACTCATGCAGTTGAGATCTGAAGCTTGCGGTTCAAAGCCAGCCAAGGCAGGAAAATCTATGAGATTCTTTACATCCAATTAACCACCACAAAATTGGAAGTGGAGTATGTATGTATGTAATGCTGAGGTTTGATTTCAGGGACTAAAACTTGCTCAGCTTGCTTTCTTGGCACTCTGCCACTTGAGCCACATCCCCTAAGATGACTTTTTTAAAAAACTGGTTACTTATTTTATAATTTATAATTATTTGATATATTTTTATTTTATTTATGCTGGTATGGGGGCTTGAACTCAGGGCCTGGATACTGTCCCTGAGCTTTTCACTCAAGGCTGGCCTTCTACCACTGGAGCCACAACTTCACCTTTGGCTCACCTTTGGTGGTTCATTGGAGATAAGAATCACATGGACTTTTCTGCCCTGGCTGGCTTCAAGCCATGATTCAGACGTCAGGTTCTGGAGTCATTAGGATTAACAGGACAGAGCCGCCTGTGCTCAGCTTTGCTGGTTATTTTGGAGACAGGCTTTCTGTCAGGGCTAGCTTCAAACTGCCATTCTCTGGATTTCAGCCTCCTGAGTAGCTAGGATCACAGGCATGAGCCATGGCACCTGGGTTGGGACTTTTTAAAAATAGCAACATAAATGCCCATACCAGTTAACATCATATGCCAAATGGCCCTTGGCAGATAAATGGTACCCTACCCCTAATAGGCTAATAAAAATGGTATGGCATTCATTATTCTTTTCAGTATTAGTTTTCACGTGAAGTTTCTAAGTATGTCTTGGCAACCTTTTATGTAAGTTACATGTGTAGCCTGTAATCTACTTCACTGATGTTCTTCTTATTCTTTCACAGGTACCTCCTATTTAACAGACATTGTCTGGTGGGCTGGCACTATTGCAAGTAAGTGACTGGTGTAGTTTTCATTTTACTCACTCATTCTTTCATCCTTTGTGTGTGTGTTGGTCCTGGAGCTTGACCTCAGGGCCTGGGAATTATCCCTGAGATTTTTTTACTCAGGGCTGGTGCTCAACCACTTGAGCCACAACTTTACTTCTGGCTTTTGAGGCGATTAATTGGAGATAACAGTTCCCTGGATTTTCCTGCCCAGGCTGGCTTTGAACCTTTATCCTCCTCTGATCCCAGCCTCTGGAGTAGCTAGGATTAAAGGCTTCTAGCTTCCTTTCTTTTGTAAGATCAGTTATTTTCTGGTGGGATGAATGTGGCAGTATTTGGGAGGAGGTGTGAACCTGCCCCTTCCCAGACTCAAACCATCCTCCCATCCTCTCTGTACCTGAGATCCACCCTCCTTCCTTGGTTGTTTTTCCCTTTGTTGGAAGGGTGGGAGCTTTTGGAATGAAGGCCACCGAAGAAAGGGCAGAGACATTGGCTGCCACAATTGGTCCTGAATTTTGTCCAGGTTAATTTTGTCCTGAATCTGAAGAAATTAAAACATCTCTGGCATATTCAGCATAAAGAAGGGCTGATGGCTTTTTTTTAAAAGTAAAATTCCATTTTTGTTAGGCAACTTTATTTATTTATTTTGCTGGTACTGGGGATTGAATTTAGAACCTGGGTGCTGTATTTTTTAGCTTTTCTAATCAAGGCTAGCTCTTTACCACCTGAGTCACAGCTCCACTTCTGGCTTTATTGGTGGTTGAGTGGAGATAGGAGAGTGAGACTTTCCTGCCTCCCTTACTCTGAACAGTGATCCTCAGATCTCAGCCTCCTGAGTAGCTAAGATTGCCGGCAAGAGCCACATAAGCTTCTTGATTTAGCCAATACAATTGATTTAATGAATGAGAGACTTGATTCAAAGACCAGATCAGAAGTCTTCTTGTAATTTAAATGTAAATCGTAAAATTGGAGTTTTGAATTCTACTTGTAAAGGGGCAGCTGTATACAAAATTCAGAAACATATGCGTTGTTATATATTATCTTACAGCAAGCTATTACCACGTGAAGGCTGATTCTGTTAATTGAAGAACTCCTCTTTTCTGTTTAGGGGGAGGCTTTAGGGAAGTCCTGTGCTGCCCATACACTGTGGGTGGCTGCCCATGGTAGAAGTAGGTCCAAGCCATTTTTCACCCAATTTGTTGATGAGAGGTTGGTCCTGGGTACTCAGGTATAGTTAGACAGGAGTCTGAAGTTCTTGTGTAACTACCTATAAAGAAAACTCACACCATTATTTCAAAAAAGCTAGAAGGAAGGACTTTGAATGTTTGTACTACAAAGAAATAATACAGCTGGGCGCCAGTGGCTCATGCCTGTAACCCTAGCTAGTTAGGAAGCTGAGAACTGAACATCATGGTTCAAAGCCAGCCTGGGTAGGAAAGTCTGTGTGACTCTTATTTCCAGTTAACCACCAGAAAACTGGGAGTGGCACTGTGGCTCAAAGTGATAGCGTGCTATCCTTGAGCAAAAAATAACTCAGGGATAGTGCCCAGGCCTCAAGTTCCACGACCACCATCAACAACAACAAAAGGGAGGAAGGAAGGAAGGAAGGAAGGAAGGAAGGAAGGAAGGAAGGAA
>NW_012267231.1:12727573-12734458 GCF_000151885.1 Dipodomys ordii | reverse complement strand
GCCGCGGGGCGGGAATGGGGGGGCGCGGGGTCGTCCCCCACCCCCCACCCCCGGCTGGACAGTGGGGAGGAGGACGTGCAGGACTCGACTTTGTGCTGGGCTCTCGCACCTGCTGTGGAGGCCTCCCCATCCCCCTCACCCCCGGCCGGGCCCCCACCTAGGTGGGCCTCACCCGGTCCTCGGGCAGCTGCACCCCCCCCCCCCATCGCAGGTGCATGTGCAGCCGTGGCTCCCGGGTCGCAGTCGCCGTGTGTCTGCCCTTTCCCAGCGCGGGGACCAGGCCTTGTGCTGTCTTCCCGGGTCCTCCAGCCCTTCCAGCCGCCTCGGGCCGCTCCAAGCCCGCTGACTTGTATCCTGGTGAAGCCCAAAGCTCCCCAGTGGCCCCCACTTCCATCTCTGCCAGGGAGATCGTAACCACGGGATGCCGGGGCTGGTGGGAGCCCGGGACGTGCCTTTTGCGGGGGGGGGGGTGCGCTTGGGAGAGCAGGACTTGCTGGTTTTGAGCTCCTTGCCGTGGTCATGCACAACTAGGAGACTGCGGAGCCCCAGAAGGCGGTACCGGCTGGGGACAAGGGGATACTCCTTCCCAGGGGCCGGCATTAGGTGTGTTCATTCCAGTGCCTTTTGCTCTGGGATTGTTGGTTGAGTCATCTCAGTCAATCATTCTGATGTGATCTTCAGAGTGATGTATTTAAAAGAAACAAAGCAAGATAGCCTTAACATACACTAAAAAAATACCCCCCCCCCCATGGACCCACTGAGTACTTCCTGGCTGGTTAAGCCACTAGAACCCCCTTCTTAGTGACATGAGAATTGAGAGGTGAGGTAGAATCCTCCTTTGCCAGTGTTGCTTGCTGTGAAGAAAGGCCTGAGAAGCTGGGTGCTGGTGAGTCACACCTATCATCCTGGCTACTGAGGAGCCTGAAATCTGAAAATCATAGTTTGAAGCCAGCCTGGATAAGAAAGTCTGTAAGACTCATATCTCCAGTTAACCACCCAAAAGCTGGAAGTGGAGCTCAGTGTTAGCTTTGAACAACAACAACCAAAAAAAAAAAAAAACCTCAGGGACAGGGGCTGGGAAGGTGGCTCAGTGGTAGAGCGCTTGCCTTGCATGCCTGAGGCCCTGGGTTCCATTCCTCAGCACCACATAAGCAAAAAGAAAGCCAGAAGTGGGGCTGTGGTTCAAGTGGTAGAGTGCTAGCCTTGAGCTGAAGAGCTGAGGGACAGCACCCAGGTCCAGAGTTCAGGCCCCACGACTGGACCCAAACAAACAAACAAAAACTCAGGGACAGAGCTCAGCCCCAGGACTGGCACAAAAGAAGGAGGAGAAGAAGGAGACTTTATTGAAGGCAGCAGGCAGCATGCTATTATTTTTATTTATTTTTATTTTTTTGGTGCCTGTCTGGGGCTTGAGCTTAGGGCCTGGACAGTCCCTGAGCTTTTGTATTCAAGGCTAGCACTCCTTGAGCCACAGCTCCACTTCTGGCCTTTTTGGTGGTTCATTGGAGATATAAGTCTCATGGACTTTCCTTTCTCAGGCTGGCTTTGAACTTCAGTCTTCAGATCTCAGCCTCCTGAGTAGCTAGGATTACAAGCCTGAGCCACCAGTGCCCTGCTAAGTAGCATGCTTTGAAAAGGAAAATGAGATTTGCTTCCATAGGGACTAGTTGTTAGCCATAATCTCACAAGACCAGTATTAAAAGCTCTGTGGGAAAGGACCTGGCTGCTGGACCGTGGGTTTTGAGAAGCAAACACACTTCTTTCTGATTCTAGTATGCAGGTGGAATTTTCTGAATAGTGACTCAGGAATGCTTTTAGAGATAAGTAACCTGACAATTGAGTGGAAATATAAAGTTGTGAGTATATTTTTAAAGAAGTAATCTTGAGAGTGAAAGCAACTCCATCTTTATATGAAGCCTAAATAACACCACATAGAACTTTCCAGGGATCCAGACATTTCCATCTATAAGGAACAAACTCCTCTGGCACATGGCTACTCATGCCAATGTTCCTCAGTTTGTCTATTTGATGGACCTTAGGATTGGGTAATGTGTTTCCTGTGACTCAAAAATAAGGTAGGCCTGAGCACCTGTAATCCTAGCTACTCAGGAAGCTGAGATCTGAGCTGATCAAGGTTCTAAGCCAGTCAGGACAGGAAAGTCCATGAGATTCTTAACTCCAATTAACCACCAAAAAGCCAGAAGTAGAGATGTCTGTGGCTCAAATGGGAGAGCACCAGCCTTGAGCAAAAAATCTAAGAGACAATACCTGAGTTCAAGCCCCAGAACTGGCATATGCATATGCGCGTGCGCACACACACAGACACACACACAGAGGTAGACCTGGAAAGTAGTAGCTCATAGAACTGGTATATACATATGTGTGCACGCATACACGCACGCATGCACACACGCACACATACACAGAGGTAGACCTGGAAACTAGTAGCTCATACTTGTTACTACTCAGAAGGCTGAGATCTGCAGATTGAGGTTCAAAGCTAGCTTGAGCAGAAAAACTGTGAGACTGCAATTAAGCAGAACAGTCAAAAGTGGAGGTATAGTTCAAATGGTAGAGCACCAGCCTTGAGCAATAAGACCAAGGGACAGCTTCCAGGCCCTGAGATCAAGTTCTAGTGTAGCACATGTACGTGTGCGTGCACGTACACAAGGTAGGCATGGTCCTTTATGCCTGTAATCCTAGCTACTTAGGAGGCAAAAGCAGGAGATCAGGAATTTGAAGCCAGCTGGGGAAAGCTTATTGAGAGCTTATCTCAGTGACAAAATACAATAAAGGGGTAGTAGAGCACTTGGCTAGCAAGTACAATGCCCTGGGTTTTGATTCCCCAGTACTGGAAATAAATAAATAGTAAATAAATAAATGCAACAAAAAACCCCTCAACATATGTACCCTTGATATGAGGAGGACACCTCCCCTTGCAGTACCTTCCCAAATCCCAGAAACCTAGTGTAATCCTGAGAAAAACATAACAAGCCATACAAGCCTGAACTGAAGAACAACTTAACATAATTTCCTACTAGTTCTCTACTAGCTGAAACTATTGTAGCTAGGTGGGACTTTAAGATACATGTCACTAAAGGAAAGACATGAAGGGAAAAGGAAGGCAATCTAAACTCGGGCTTTTGGTAGGAAATATAAATAAACCAATTATTTTATTAGCGCTCAGTCATACAAAGAAGTTTCAGTTCAACAATATCTATGGGCACATCTTGATCAGTGTCACCCCTTCAATAGTTCTTTTCCATCTTGCAAGTTACCTAGTTCTGTTTTCACATATACACACTGACTTATTTTTGTTGGTTCTGGGGCTTGAATTCCGGGCTTGCATGTTGTCCCTGAGCTTTTGTGCTCAAGGATAGACTACTTTGAGCCACAACTCCACTTCCAGTTTTCTGTGGTTAATTGGTAAGAGTCTCAAGACTTACCTGTCCCAGCTGATGTCAAACTGCAATCCTCAGATCTCAGCCTCCTGAGTAGTTAGGATTATAGGCATGAGCCACTACTGTTTGGCCAGTACATTGAATGTTCTAACTGTATTTGCCCAACCTTCCTTTCTCCATTCATTTACCTCCCTTCCCCTTGACC
The DNA here is from genome assembly GCF_000151885.1 of Dipodomys ordii. Taxonomy (NCBI): domain Eukaryota; kingdom Metazoa; phylum Chordata; class Mammalia; order Rodentia; family Heteromyidae; genus Dipodomys; species Dipodomys ordii. The sequence goes on along the minus strand of NW_012267231.1, from coordinate 12,730,852 downwards.
TTTCCCACACAATATATTTGAGCTTGTTAAGCTGTCTGTTAGTTGTTTAGAAGAGTTATACCACTGGAATCCTCCCCTGAATATATCCAGCTCTAGTCTGTTTGTATATATCTGCATATGGCCCTGTATAGGTTTGCATATATACTTATAATTTAACTCTAACTTCCACATTATGTGAGAAAACATGCACCCTTTATCTCTTGGAGCGCGACTTAACTTCATTTAACATATATTTTTCCAGGCCCATGCATTTCCCTTCAAAAGACATTTTCTTGATCCACTCATCTATTGTAGGGCATTGGGTGTGGTGGATAGTGCAGCAACAGTTATGGGTGTACAAGTATCTTTACTGTATCTTGACTTGAAATCTTTTGGATATAGGACCAAGAGGAGTATCACTGGATTATAGGCTAGTTCTATGTTTAGTTTTATTTTTGAGGAATTTCCAAACTGCTTTCCATATGTTTCAACTAGTTTATATTCCCACCAATTACTGAGTAAATTATAGAAGAAAACTAAGTGTATGATTTCAGTTCCCATTATGTGTTCAAGAGAACTGAGACATAGGAAAATAACAAGTCTACATCTTAAGAAAACATGATGAGGAAGGAAAGTCCAGTGATTAGAGCATGTACTTCGCATTCCTGAGGCCCTAGATTCAATGATAAAGTACCACATTAGTAGTAACACATGATGGAAGCTCTTATTTATACCTACTATGCCCTTATTTTACTTGTTGTGTTTTGCTTGTATATTACCCTCAACATACAATCAAACATACAATCCTCCTACCTCAGACTCTCAAGCAGCTGGGATGAGAGGCATGAGCACCCCCCCCAACTCTGTACTATGCTTTTAAGTTCATAAAGTAAAAAATGTGGTATTTATGAACTTCCTACTTCCCCCAGCTACTACAGTTTTGGAAGTTTTACTCCATGATCACATGGCCTCGTTGCTTTGGCTGCCTGTGGCAGTGCATTGTATCATGACTAATGAAGCTTGTTCTCCTCATGGTAGCTGGGAAGCAGGGAAAAGGGGAAGAATGAGAGAGAGAAAGCAAGAAGAAAAGCCGGGCAATGGTGGTTCATGCCTGTCATCCTAGCTACTCAGGGAGGCTATGATCTGAGGATCGTAGTTCAAAGTCAGCCAGGACAGAAAAGTGTGAGACTCTTATCTCCAATAAACCACTCAGAAAAAGCTAGAGCTGTGACTCAAGTGGGAGAACACTAGGGTTGAACATAAAGAATCTTAGGGACAGTGTTCAGGCTCTGAGTTACAGCCCTAGGACTGGCTAAAGAGAGAGGTGGGGGAGCAGGAGGAAAGGGAGAGGGAGAAGAGAGAGAAAGAGAGAGAGAGAGATACACAGAGACAGAGAGAGACAGAGTAAGACAGAGAGAGAGAGAGGAGAGAGAGCGAACCACTGGCCCTATCTCCTAAAGATTCTATCATTTCCCCAATAGATCCAGGACCATGACTGGCTTTTAGCCTCTTGTGCTCTGGGGACATTTAAAATAAAAACCATTATATAACATAAATAACCAGAGATTCTCCCAAGGAGTCATCATATTATTTAGGAATATTAGAACTGCAATGGGAATAGACATACCCAAGGACACCATGGATGTATTCAAGGAAATTGAGGTAAGGGGTCAGGGAATGGATATTTTAAAGGCAAAAAGAGAAATGTACATATACGTATTACCTGGATACAGAGTTCCTTGGTCTTGGAAGCCTGAGGTGGATATTGATGTCAGCTCATTGGTGGACATGCCCTTGCTAGCAAGCATTCTGTTAAGAGCATCTTTCCTTCATTGTGTTAAATACTGTTTCAAACAAGTAGTTTTATGCTTTCATAAACTCATCAGGGAGTGCATGAGCTGTGTGCGATGCATGGAGGACAAGAAGGGATCTCTAGTGGGACTTTCCAGAAAGTCCTTGAGAAAGTACTTATCTCATGCAAGTCGGCCTGAGCCTTCCCTTCCTGGCTCTACTTCTGTCTTGGTCTGGTAAGACCAAATGTTTCCTGGTATCCATAGCTTTCACTGTGACAGCCATTTAGAGGATGCGAGGCTGAGGCTGTGGCTGTGGGGATGATGGGTGGATGGGCTCATGGTCAGGCTGTGCAGGGCGGGGTGTGTGTGTGTGTGTGTGTGTGTGTGTGTGTGTGTGTGTGTGTGTGTGTGTGTGTGTGTGTGTGTGTGTGTGTGGCTGGGATAAGATGGCTGCCTTAAGAACACGCTTCCTTGAGTCCAGCATCAGAAAAGTTGAGTGCTCAAAAACTTGCTGGAGACTTAATAATTAGATACTTAATGCTACAAGCCAAGATGAGTCTACTAGTCTTTAAAAGAATTTTTTTCTTTTTTTTTTTAACAGTTTATTTATTTATTTATTTTGATCCGGTCATGTGGGCTGAACTCTGGGCCTGGGCACTGTCCCTCAGCTCTTCAGCTCAAGGCTAGCGCTTTACCACTTGAGCCACAGTGCCACTTCCGGCTTTTTTCTGTTTATGTGGTGCTGAGGAATCGAACCCAGGGCCTCATGCATGCGAGCAAGCACTCTACCACTGAGCCCAAGAATTTTTTTTTTTCAAAACCAAGATTCTCTTTTTTAAAAATTGTTATTGTAAAGGTGATGTACGGAGGGGTTACAGTTACATAAGTCAAGTACATTTCTTTTTGAACAGTGTCACCTCTTCCCTCGTTTTCTCTCTGTTTTTCCCTCATGGCCTCCCTCCCCCCACAAGTTGTATAGGTAGTGTCTAGTGAGTGTCACTGCTACATTTGTTCACCCTTTGTCTCACCATTTCTTCATCTTTTTTTTTTTTTTCCCAAGCCTGGGGCTTGAACTCAGGGCCTGGGCACTGTCCTTAAGCCTCTTTTGCTCAAGGCTAGCACTCTACCACTTGGGCCATGCACCACTTCCAGATTTTTCTGTGCAATGTGGTACTAAGGAACTGAACCGAGGACTTCATGAATGCTAGGCAAGCACTCCACCACTAAGCCACATTCTCAGCCCTCTCCCATCATTTCTGTGCTCCCCTTCCCCTCCCTAAAACAGATAAACTTGCATACAAAAGGTATAGAAAACAAAAGCAGCGGGCTGGGAAGGTGGCTCAGTGGTAGAGCGCTTGCCTTGCATGCATGAGGCCCTGGGTTCGATTCCCTAGCACCACATAAGCAAAAAGACAAAAGCCGGAAGTGGCGCTGTGGCTCAAGTGGTAGAGCACTAGCCTTGAGCTGAAGAGCTGAGGGACAGCACCCAGGCCCAGAGTTCAGGCCC
>NW_012267231.1:12683660-12716058 GCF_000151885.1 Dipodomys ordii | reverse complement strand
GAAGGAAGGAAGGAAGGAAGGAAGGAAGGAAGGAAGGAAGGAAGGAAAGTAGGTAGACAGGCAGGAAAAAAAGAAAAGAAGGAAAGAAAAAAGAAAAGAAAGAAAACAAGCAAGCATGCATAAGGTTTGAGTAGCTAGGTATATTTAACCCAACTGAAACATTATACAATGTATACATATGTCAAAACATCACATAGTAACCCACAAATATATACAATTTTATATTTCAGTTAAAAAATAAATTAAGCCAGCTATTTGTGGCTCACACTTGTAATCCTAGCTATTCAGGAGGCCGAGATCTGAGGACTGTGTTTTGAAGCCAGCCAGGACAGGAAATTCCATGAGATTTTATCCCTAATAATCTATACCCCCCAAAACACAAAAACAAACAGCAACAACAACAAAAAGCATCTCAGAAGTGGAGCTGTGGCTCAAGTGGTAACGTGCTAATCTTGAGGGGAGAAAGATGAATTTGAGTTCATATCCTAGTACTAGAACATACCAAAAAAAAAATCCAGGGCTGGGATGTAGCTCAGCAGCAAAGCATTTGCCTAGCAAGTGTACCATCCTGGGTTCGATCCCCAGTACCAAAAAGAAAAGACAGAAAAAAAAACCAGTGATCCAATCCTATGGTCAGTGCTGAAAAAGAACCGTGTAATTATAAGTGATGTCCTTGTTATTCTCTTCGCAGTGGCTGTTGGCCAGATTGGGAACTTCCTGGCGTATACTGCAGTTCCCACAGTCCTGGTGACTCCTCTGGGTGCCCTTGGAGTGCCTTTTGGGTGAGAATTGAGATTATCTATTTTTACATTTGATGCGCAGCTTAGATATAAAACCTTTTTCTTATTATTTTAAATGTTTCTGTTTTGTTTTGTCTTAAGTGATATAACTGTCATCCTAGCTATTCAGGAGGCTGAGAATTGAGGATCTCAGTTCAAAGCCAGCCTGGGAAGGAAAGCCCATGAGACTCTTATCTCCAATTAATCACAGAAAAAAAAGCTGGAAGTGGCACTGTGGCTCAAGTGGTAGAGTGCTCGCCTTGAGCAAAAAGAGCTCAGGGACAGCACCCAGGCCCTGAGTTCATGCCCCACAATGGACCACTCCCCCCAAAAAAAATTGTATAGCTGGGTGCCAGTGGTTCACACTTGTAATCCTAGATATACTTGGGAGACTGAGATCTGAGGATCCCTGTTAAAAGCCAGCTCAGGCAGAAAAATCCATGAGGTGTTTACATTCAGTTAACCACCAAAAAGCTGGAAGTGGAACTGTGGCTAAAATGGTAGAATGCCATTCTTGAGTGAAAAATTAAGGTACAGTGCACTGAGTCCAAGCACCAATATTGGTACAAGTTTTTTTTTTTCTCTCAAGTAGTATAATTTTATGTTAAGATAGGTCTTTGTTATTCTAGTCTGTATCATTTAACTCTTTTCTTAGCATTTAGTGTCTTTTACATTCTAATTTATTCATGGTTATCACTGAATCTGATTGTATTCACTTTCCTGGATTTTGTCCTGGAAAACTTCTTCAAGTCTTCTTGATACTTGGGTAAGTTATTCTGAGAAATCATTAAGCACAATGAGTCAGGTTTTTGTTTTTTTCCTTTTATTTTCTAAATTGTTATTATAAAGGAGATATACAGAGGGGTTATAGTTATATGTTAGGTAAACAGCACATTTTTTTTCTTTTTTGGTTAGTTGTGGGGCTTGAACTCAGAGCCTGGATTCTGTTCCTGAGCCTCTTTGTGCTCAAGGCTAGTTCTCTACCACTTGAGCCACAGCACCACTTCTGGTTTTTGAGTGGTTAATTGGAGATAAGAGTCTCATGGGTACTATTCTGCCTGGTCTGGCTTTGAATGTCAGTCTTCCCATCTCAGCCACCTGAGTAGCTAGGATTACAGGCGTGAGCCACCAGCGCCCAGCTAAGAGTACATTTTTTTTTTGCACAGTGTCCTCCCTTCCTTTGCTCTCTCCCAGTCTTTACCTCCCATTCCCACCCATACAGTTGGTATGTTTATTTAGATGCTTAGCGTCTGTTGTTGGATGCTGAGCAGGCCCCCACATAAGTTCAGTGTGAGCCAGGTGATTTCCACACTCAAACTGAGATTCCTTGCAAGGCTGCATCTGCCTTTCGTCAAGGGTCCAAGAACTCCAGGGAAATCATGCAACCTGACTCAATATCCGGTTGTCAGGAGGTGAGGGGAAGGGGAAGAATGGAGACTTGAAGACCATTAGCTTTCAAAAAATCACAAGGGCCCCTCTTTATTAACTTATTCCATTTTCTGTTGCTGTCACAAAATGCCAGAGACCGTGATTTTTTTTTTTCAAGAAGAGGGCTTATTTTAGTTTATGGTTCTGGTTGTTGTAGAGTCCAAGACTGTATAGCTGAGTTTTGTGCGGGCCCCAAGCTGCTTTAATTCTTGGCAGAAAACCAAGGTGGCGCGGGGACTCACATTTTAATAACCCACTCTTATGGTAACCAATCCAGTCCTGTGACAGCTGCATTAATCTCTCTTAATGACCAAATCACCTCTTAAAAGCCTTACCACATCTCCATAGTGTTACATTGTGAATCAAATTTCAGCACAAGTGTTGGCAGGGACAAACCACATCTGAACTTGGCTAAGTGCAACAATGACTTTGTGAGACATTCATTAAGTAGATTGACACACTTTCTCTTGTGAGTTATATCTTTACATTCCACTTTCCCTTTGAAGAAATCATGGTTAAACAGAGATAGGTGCAATGAAAAATGAGATCTAACTTTGTACTTCTTGTTAGTTTTCAGCTGTATTCTGGACAGATCACTAAGCCCTTGCATACAAGTCTATCTATGATGAACATATTTATGTTTATGTTTTCTATTAAGAACATTTTTATGTTTATGTAAACATATAGTATATATAAATATATATTTATTTATTTAAATTCTAGCACGATTGGCTCATATTAATTATCCTAGCTACTCAGGAGGTTGGTATCTGAGGATCACAGTTTGAAGCCAGTCAAAGCAGAAAGTCTGCAAGACTCCACAGTTAACCACCAAAAAGCTGGAAGTATAGGTTTGGCTCAAGTGGTAGAGCACCAGCCTTGAGCAAAAACACTAATCAAGAATGTTAGGCCCAAAAGCCAAGCCCCACAAAAATGAAACACAAACAAGAAGAGAAAGGACAGTTGTTCTATCTTGCTGTGTAATGTATGGCAAGGAGGCTGCATCAGAATTGGGCAGATGCTAGTGTTAGGCACTTGAAGACATCTCAACTTCTAGAAATACTAGCTAAATAAACCTCAATTCTTTGCAATAGTAGTAGTTGTTTTGCCAATCCTGGGGATTGAATTCAGGGCCTGGGCACTGTCCCTGAGTTTTTGTGCTCAAGGACTTGAGCCATAATGCCACTTTTGGCTTTTTCTGCTTAGGTGGTACTGAGGAATCGAACCCAGGGCTTCATGAATGCTAGGCAAGCACTCTACCACTAAGCCATATTCCCAGCCCTATTCTTTGTAAAATTACCCAGTTTGGGATGTTCACTTCCAGCAACAGAAATTTGACTAAGACAAGACTTTCATCATTAAAATCAGCAATAAAATGGGGAATATTATTACCGACCCTGTAAAGAACTAAAGAACTCTGCACACTTATGAAAAATGACAAGCCAGCAATTTAGAGCATTTAGATGAAATGGAAACATTCCTAGAAAGACAGAAACTGACTGAAACTGTTTCAAGAAAAAAAAAACAGAACATCTAACAGATTGATAACATTGAAAAAAGGTCAAACTATTCATTTAAAAAAGCTTGCCACAAAGAAACCAAGGCACAGATGGTTTCATGGTTAAATTCTGTCATACATTTGAAGAATACCAATTCTACATAAACTCCCCAAAATAGGAGAGGAAGAACTTTCCCCACTCACTCTGAGTCTACTATTACTCTAGCAACAAGACCAATAATTATAAATAAACTGCAAACTTCCTTTTTTTCTTCGTTTTTCTTTTATTGGTTGATGGTGGGGCTTAAAACTCTGGGCCCTAGTGCTGATCCCTCAGATCTACAGCTCAAGGCTAGCTCTCTACCACTTGAGCCACTGCACCACTTCCGATTTTCTGGTGAGAAAGGAATCTCATGGACTTTCCTGCCTGGGCTGGCTTTGAACCATGGTCCTCAGATCTCAGCCTCCTGAGTAGCTAGGATGACAGTTGTGAGCCACCAGCGCCCAGCCACTACAAACTTTCTTTTTGAAAGATAAATGGAGCTATCTCCCAAAGAAGGATTATATATCATGGATGACTGACATCCCAGGAATACAGGAGAAATTTAGAATTAAAAGAAAAAAAAAAACCTCCATCATTGGGAAGAGTAAGACAAGGGAATCACAAATTTGAGGCTAGCCTGAGCAACATAATGAGTTTGAGGCCACCTATACTGCATAGTAAAGCCCTGTCTCATAAAATTAAAAGGAGCTAAGTTCCAATGCTCATTCGTATCTGTTGTCCTAGCTACTTAGGAAGGTGAAAGCTGATTATCTTGGTTCAAAGCCAGTTCAGGCTAGAAAGTCTGTGACACCCTTATTTCCAATTAACACCAAAAAGCCAAAAGTTGAGGTGAGGCTCAAGTGATAGAAGCAATAACCTCAAGCAAAAACAAAAAAAAACAAAAAAAAAACTGTATATTGCTCAGGATCTAAGTTCAAGCCCCAGTATTGGCACATGCACGTATGTGCCCCCTGCAAGTATGTGCCCCTGCCAATGTTTTTAGTATTTGAGAACAATGATCAGCGATTCCTTCAGCCATACTAATTACTATCAGTATTTTCATACTTCCTGTTTGTGCATTTTCCACTTATTTTAAGTATAAATATATTTAAGTCATGTATTATAATTATTTTGACAATTTTCATACTTTCTCAAATGTTGTGAGATTTTGATTTATTTTTAATGTATTTAGTTGATGCTGGTCCTGGGGCTTGAACTCAGGGCCTGTACTGTCCCTGAGCTTTTGTGCTGTAGCCTGTCATCCTACCACTTGAGCCATAGCTCTACCCCTGGTTATCTGGAGTTTAATAAGATAAAGAGTCTCAATAGACTCCTGCCTTGGGCTAGCTTTGAGTCACAATCCTCAGATTTCAGATTCCTCAGCCTCTTGAGTAGCTGGAATGTGTGAGCTTCAGGTGTGAGCTACCAGTGTGTTTTGTTTTTATAAGTGTGTGTGTATGTTCTAGTTTAAGGCTTAAACTTGTTTTGGTGGTTAAATTGGAGCTGAGTCTCACTTTCCTGCTTGGGCTGGTTTTGAAACAGTCCTCAAATCTCAGTCTCCTGAGTAGCTGGGATTCCAGGTGTGAGCCTCTGGTTTCGAGCTAGGAAGCAATAACTTTGATCAGTCTTAACACTTTTTCTAATGTGCTATATTTCATATCTACTGAGATGACAATACAGTGTTAGGCATTAACTCTATAATAGCCATGCATGGAAATGGTTTGAAAATCCAGCTTTTGTTGGAATAACAACTTCAATAGATTACTAGTGTAGGGATTTTTTTTTCTGTTTTTAAAAACTAAAGATAGAGGCTACTAGGGTAAGGTTCTGGGTTCTATTCCTAGCACCACAAAAAGAAAAACAAAAACTTCTGGGTGCTGATAATTCATGTTCCACAGTCCTAGCTACTGGGGGTTGGAGAGCAAGTTCAAGGCCAGTGTGGGCAAAAGTTTGTGAGATCCCATTGCAACCAACAGTGGAATACATGCCTGTCTTCTCCACTACAAAACTGAGCTTGGGAGAGCTGAAGTTTCAGGCAGCCTGGGGGGAAAAAGCTAGGTGTGGTGACATGCACCTGTCATCCCAGCCACTGTGGAAACTTTAAATAGGAGGATTGCAGTCCAGGCAAGCCCAGGCATATAGAAAGACCACATGTCAAAAAAAGCAAGAGCAAAAAGGACTTAGAGGCCTGGCTCAAGCAGCAGAAGACATGCCTAGTAAGAACAAGGTCCTGAATTTAAACCCCATACAGCCCTCCAAAACCCTGAATGATAGACTAGAGACAGATATTACTCAGCAGTTGGTAGAGCATGCGTTTAGTACAAACAAGGCCCTGGCTTCCATCCTGAACATCAGAACAACAACAAAAACGAATTGGAAAATGGAATACAGCTTTAAAGAAAATGTAGATCATCTAGATTGTATCTGTAATTGGTAGAAACAGGTGAGATAGTTTGATTTCAACTGTAATGGTTTCTATTCTTTAATTGAAGGTCCATTTTAGCTTCTTATCTTCTGAAGGAAAAGCTCAACATCTTAGGCAAGTTGGGATGTCTGCTGAGCTGTGCAGGCTCTGTTGTACTGATTATACACTCCCCAAAGTCCGAGAGTGTCACAACACAGGCTGAGCTGGAGGAGAAGCTGACCAATCCAGGTAACTCTTTTCTTTTTCTCTTGTTTTTCGTTGTTGTTGGTGGTGGTCGTGGGGCTTGAACTCAGGGCCTGGGTGCTGTCCCTGAGCTCTTACGCTCAAGGCTGGTACTCTACCACTTTGAGCCACAGCTCCACTTCTGGTTTTTTGATTAATTGGAGATAAGAGTCTCACAGGGACTTTTCTGCCCGGGCTGGTTTCAAATTTCGATCCTCACATCTCAGACTCCCGAGTAGCTAGGATTACAGGTGTGAGCCACCAGCAGCCCGCTCAGGTAACACTTTTCTGACCAGGCTGCCAACATAATGAGCCCAGGAAGTCCATTCTGCTATTTCCTGGTAGGGCAGAAAAACAACTTCCATCCTGATTATATCTCCATTCTTTGATCTTGTGTGTGTGCATCTGTTGGCTGTAGGAAACTGTTCAGAAATGCCTTAAATCTGGCTGGCTGGCATGTGAGCCCCATTCAGAGTTAAGCCAAGGCCTGATTCTGTCCTGAGCCCTAAGTGCCTTCTCCTGCCTGCTTCCTTCCATGGCTGTCTCTCTGCACACACTTGGGACCTGGCATTCAGTATACTGTGCATCAGCTCTTTCCTTCCTCATTCTTCTGCCCAGCCTCCCATGGCACTCCCTCCTCACAGCACTCATTCTCTGGTCACCCCATCTCGTTTCTCATTGAATAATCTTCCTGCTGCTCCTGGTGCTTCACCTGGTGGTGAAGTGTCTGTCAGCTCTGCAGTGTCTCTCTTTCTCTCTCTCTGTCTTTCTACAGATGCGTAGGTCTGGGAGCAGAAACCTAGGGTATGTGTGTCTGTATGACATGTAATGCTTTTTTGAAAAATGCAATCAAAACAATGCAACACGCTTATAATTTCCTAAAGTACAGCTTTCCTCTAAATTATTTCCAGCAGATCATCCTGTGCTGCTAATTGACAATTTTACACAGAGCTGGTACAAAATATCTTCACACAGATGTCCCCAGAACACAAACTGTGAGGACCAGGGGACTCTTTTATAGTTCTCAACTGGCAGTGATGATCATAGAAACAAAAACATCTATTTTAAAAACAGATCCAGCTGATGATGCAACAATGAGAAGTACAAGTTGTCATGTCCAAAACGAGCTTTACAACGTCGGTGCGGGGGGGGGGGCGGGGGGGGGGGGGGGGGGGAAGGAGAAGGATTGGGATGGGGGGGGGGGGGGAGGCTGGGAAGGGATGGGAAGGGTAAACAAAGGAGGAGGCTGCAATGCTTGGTAAGAAATGTACGCATTATCCTGCCCATGCAATTGTAACCCCTCTGTACAGTTTGTTCACAAATAAAATAAAATAAAATTAAAAAAAAAATAAAAACAGATCCAGCTGGGCACTAGTGGCTCACACCTGTCATCCTAGCTACTCAGGAGGCTGAGATCTGAGGATTGAGGTTCGCAGCGAGCCTGGGCAGAAAATTCGTTCCAATGTGACTCTTATCTCCAATTAACCACTCAAAAACTGGAAGTGGTGCTGTGGTTCAAAGTGGTAGAGTATTTAGCCTTGAGCAAAAGAGCTCAAGGACAGTACCTAAGCTCTGCCTCATCACCTACCAAAAAAAAAAAAAAAAAAGAGTAAAAAAGGATAGGGAAGGGAGAAAGATGAGAATTAGTCGATAAGTTAGATGTGAGTGACCCGAAAGATTTATTTTGTGTAATTTCCAGAGGAAACTTAAGTGTGTGCAGTGGCATTCACCTATAGTCCCAGCTACTCCAGAGACTGAACAAAAAGAATTCCTTGAACCTAGGAGTTCAAGACCATCCTGAGCAGCATAAAACAGTACAAAACAAAATAGAAAAGAGAAAAAGAAAATCCATTTGTGTTTAACCTTAAAATCACCTTATATTGTTTTTGTTTTTATTTTTTTTATTTTGGTGTAGGTATTGGGGTTTGAACTCAGGCTTTGTACTCTTGCCTGGCTTCTTTGCTCAAGAATGGTACTCTACCACTTGAGCCACACCTCCTCTTTCAGGTTTTTGATGGCTAATTGGAGATCAGAGTCTCACAAATTTGCCTGCCCAGTCTGGCTTTGAACCAGGATCTTCAGGTTTCAGCCTCCTGAATAGCTAGGGTGATGGGCATGAGCCATCACCAGTGCCTGGCAACATTGATTTTTATTGTTGTTAAAATGGTACCTAGTCAGGCACCACTTTAGTTCATGCCTATAATCCTAGCTACTTGGGAGGCTGAGATTTGGGGATTGTTGTTTGAAGACAGGCCACGCAGGAAAGTCTGTGAGACACTTTTCTCCAATAAACCACTCAGAAAAAGCCGAAAGTGGTGCTGTGGCTTAAGGGGTAGAGTGCTAGCCTTGAGCAAAAAGCAGCTCAGGGACAGTGCCTAAGCCCTGAGTTCAAGCCCCAGGACTGGCAAAATAAATAAATAAATAAAATGGTACCAATAGAGAGCACTCTGTAACACATTTAGGACTTAGGACATTTTGGGGGTTCACGCTTTTATTGGGAGTCACAAGACAGGTGGCTTCCTGTCAATGGAGATGTTTATAGTTTCTTCAGCTACTCCAAACTTGGGCCCTGGTGGTCCTTGTGATGGCTAGCTCATTGGGGCTTATTCCCCAATGGGAATAAAATGGGAAGCTTCAGAGCATGGCCTTGTTGATTGGGATTCAGTTCTGCCCTTTCATGTGGCAGCCAGCCAGGAGACACCCTAGGTTACTGTTTGCGGTCTGTCTTGCAGTGTTTGTGGGCTACCTATGCATCGTGTTGCTCATGCTGCTGCTGCTCATCTTCTGGATTGCTCCGGCCCACGGGCCTACCAACATCATGGTCTATATCAGCATCTGTTCCTTGCTGGGGAGTTTCACAGTGCCATCTACCAAGGGCATTGGACTGGCAGCGCAGGACATCTTGCACAACAACCCATCCAGTCAGAGAGCCCTGTGCCTGTGCCTGGTGCTCTTGGCTGTGCTGGGCTGCAGTATCATCGTCCAGTTCAGGTACATCAACAAGGCACTGGAGTGCTTCGATTCCTCTGTGTTTGGAGCCATCTACTATGTAGTATTCACCACACTGGTCCTGCTGGCCTCAGCTATCCTCTTCCGGGAATGGAGCAACGTGGGGCTGGTCGACTTTTTGGGCATGGCCTGTGGATTCACAACTGTCTCTGTGGGGATTGTCTTGATCCAGGTGTTTAAAGAGTTCAATTTCAACCTTGGAGAGATGAACAAATCTAATATGAAAACAGACTAGGAGGCAAGCCAGGGGGTGGGGGGAGGGGGTTCTTGAGGAGCAGACTTGGAGCTGGTCTTTGGTCTTCGTTGGATGTAAAGTAGAAGAAACTGTCAATCTCTGTGTTCTGATGGTGGTCTAATAGACAATGGGGAGTCTGGCTTAACACCAGGACACAAACCCCATCCATCCCCTTGCAGCCCCAAGCTCCCAGTGGTTGTCTTGGGTATTATCTTTCTTTGATAAGACAGATTTCATTTTCATTAACCTGGAAGCTTTCATGACTACTCTTTCCTTTGGAAACATTTTTTTTAAACATGATTTAATCTGAATATTAAGATGAGCTCTTTTTAATTATAGTCTTTGCAGGAGGACAGATGTTCTGACATACAAGATGACTTTGGGAATGGGGAGGAAAATGTCTTGACATCTGGCTATGTATAGTAAATATGACTGAACTTGTGTTAGTTTGCCCTAAGCATGTAATAACCTTCACATACCTCATTCAAGTAAGAGGTATATGCATTGAATTGCTTTTAATTCTCTTAACAAACTGACTCTCTCTTGCACCCTGACACATTTTATTCGCAAGTAGAGAGAGAAGAGGTAACGAATGTGACGCAGTGTTCCATTGGCAGAATGACTTTTCAATAGCTCAAATCAATTTCAGTGCCTTTATCACTTGAATTACTCATTTGACTATTACTGTGTGTGTGTTTTCTTAGTTTAGAATAATGCCACTTCCTTGGTTAGACCTTAATATTTTAGCATTTAAATGACAAATATGTAAAGCAGTTAGAAATAAGACTCATTGGAAGATAATCAAAAACTATAGACACATTAGAGCAAATTGATCCATTTAGCATGTAGTTATTGTCCAATTAAAGACAACTGGTTAAGTAGCATGAGATATTTTATTTGCATTCAACCTATGTAACTGGGTATCAACATGACCCACATTCTTTTTCAGCAAGCTTTTGTGGCCATTCAAAAGATCAAAACTATTTAATTTGACATTGAAAGCCCTTTAATACAAGAACAAACTAAGGGACAAATCACATAAGATAGTTTCTACAAACTGGAGTACATAGTTTCTAAAAGAATTTCTGGTACAGGGTGAGGTGCTGGTGGCCCATTTCTGTAGTCTTAGCTACTAAGAAGGTTGAGATCAGAGGATCCTGGTTCAAAGCCAGCCCTGGCAGAAAAGTCCATGAGACACTTAACCAGCAAAAAACCAGAAGTGAAGGTGTGGCTTGAGTGTAGAATACCAGCTTTGAGTGAAAACACCAAGTGAGAGCATGGGGCCCTGAGTTGAAGCCCCAGTATCTGCGTGCACATGCGTGCGTGCATGTGTACACATGTGCACATACACAGACACTGGATTTCTAGCACAGATTAAAAACAATGTAGGTCTCTGGCTGTTGTTTGAAATGGTAGAACATTATAGAGTTCCTTGCCCAACATCCTTAAATTTCTTGAGTGTGTTCAGGGACCCATGTTCCATCCCTAGCACCAAACCAAACTTAACAAAAGAAATCCTACAAATAGACATTAGTTATGCCAGTATTTGGGTCAAAGAAGTCATTCTCCCGCCCATAGCCACTTTCCATGAAATTAAATCGAAGCAAAGCACGATGTGATAAAACTATTGCATCCCAATACCGTGGACCTCTCCTGCAATATTTTCTCCAAACAGGAAACTATCCTAAATTGAAACTATCCTAAATTAAGTGAAGTAGATCAGGTGAAGTAGAAAATGAAAGTTAATAATACTCAACTAAAGCTACCAAGTTAAAAATGTATTATTCCAGGCAAAAAGGACATTTCTAAAGACCAAAGGAATAATTTGTTAAATAGTTGAACAAAGAGACTAAATAAGATTAGTTTAGTTAACAGCACAAAGGAATCTGGTTGTCTGATGGCTTTGTTTATCAGTCTTTATGAACAGAAAATGTAGGTAATGTTCCTGGTTTATCAGTAATTTGGGAAGAGCACCAATTAAAATTTTTAAAGTTATGGGCTGGGAAGGTGGCTCAGTGGTAGAGTGCTTGCCTTGCATGCATGAGGCCCTGGGTTCTATTCCTCACATAAGCAGAAAAGGCCGGAAGTGGCTCTGTGGCTCAAGTGGTAGAGCACTCGCCTTGAGCTGAAGAGCTCAGGGACAGCTTCCAGGCCCAGAGTTCAGGCCCAATGATCGGCAAAAAATTAATGAAATAAAATAAAAATTTTTAAGTTAAAAAAGAGGCTTATATTAACTGATAGTTAAAAGTTCATTTTTTAAAAAACAGCTCTTGAAGGCTTTTTCAGTAGTTTTAAGAATAGAGGCTTTAATGTATTGACCTCAACACAACTGGAAAGTATTAGGTAGCAGAATCAAAATACTTACAGCCTATAAGTTGTTTCCTGCATACGGAGTTGGAGAAAGAAAACAGGTAGCTATAGAAGTATGAGGAAGTTCATAGTATAGAAATTATCTCACATATGTTTTGCATACATAAGATAATGTTATGCATTAATTTAAATGCCTCTATGGTATACTTTATATTTTAGTATACAACTATACCATGGATATTTAAAGAAGATAATTTGTTTCATCTTCTCTATGATTTTTTTGTTGTTTTAGGGAAAGACAAAAATCTCATGGTATTTATAGTTCATTTTTTTCCTAAAATGATGGGTCCTGGATTAGTTAACATCTTCCAAGTATATATCTGTTGAGCAGATTGTGGAAACACTAGATAAGACAAATGGCTTTTATTCCAAAGGGACAAAGTTATTATTTATGGTTAGGGTGTGTGAGACTAGCCTCCTAGACTGAGGTATAATGGTCTGATTTCCAAGTTTAATATAGAAGATCTGTATATTTAGATTTAATACCATTTATTTTTAATTTAATTATTGTTATTATAAAGGTGATGTACAGAAGGCTTACAGTTACATGAGTCAGGTAATGAATACTCTTCCTTTTGTATAGTGAATACTATTTATTTTTACAAATGCATTTAAAAATGCAAAGGCTGAAAGTGGGAGCTTCAGCAGTGAACCTAAAAAGACCCTGAGTTTACTGGTCTTTCCAAAAGCAAATGCTCATGGAATGTTTTTATTAGGTGTTAGGTTCTTAGATTTGTCAGAGATAAAAACCTAAATAATAATACAAGAAAGATACCTAATGCGTTCTTGTTTTCAAGTCTTTTCTAAAATCAAAGTGCTTTCTCTTGTGAAAAATCATGATTTGCAGAGTTACTATTGGTATACATTTAAACTGTTTTTTTCTTCTTCTACTTGGACAATGCCTTATTTTCTCATCTGAATCTTTGCATTTGAAAAGATTGTTTCCTGGGGTTGGAGGCGTGGCCCAGTTGGTAGAACATAAGCCAATGAGTGAAAGTAGCAGGTATCGAGTTCAAGTTCTGGTCTCAGACTTAAAAAAAAGAAAAGAAGCCGAGCACTGTTGGCTCAAGCCAGTAATCCCAGCTACTCAAATGGCTGAGATCTGAGCATGATGGTTCGAAGTCAGCCTGGGCAGAAAAATTCCCCTGAGACTCTTATCTCCAATAAACTACTCAAAAAAAGCCGCAAGTGACACTGTGGCTCAAGTGGTAGAGCGCTAGCTTTGAGCACAAAGAGGCCCAGGGACAGCACCCAGGGCCTGAGTTCAAGCCCTACCTGTGGGGTAGGCACGGGAAGATTGTTTCTGCCCAAGTCTAGGACCAATGAGAGATTCTAACCTAAACCTTGGTTCAGTATACCACCCAGGGAGCCATGTGTGGAGGTTTTGGAAAGAGAGTAGCATTGTCCTGCTTTTCAGGGGGCCTTGCTCACCACTCATAGTCATTATGGTCTTCTCAACTTACAATGCTAGTGACATATACTTTGTTGCTGTTCTTTGTTTAGCAATAAGAACTATTTCTGCTCAGATTCTCCAGTCAATTTGTCACACACAATTTGATTTTTAGAAGCTCATTCCAAGAGTAATATGTCAGGTCTTTGTTCTTCTCCATAGCCTTATGTATCTATTTTCTGAAAAGAAAGGAACACTATTCAAGGATATAGTTCCAATTCCTCTTCTTCTGAGATGACTCCTTCCCTGGTAAACACTCTCCTGAACTTTCTAAGGTCAGTTTCTAGACTACTGCAAAGTACTCAGATGCAGGGCCAATCAGATGTGTCCGAATTCTTGGACTACGGGACAGGTGCTGGTGATAGAGCCCATGTCCTGTTCTTTGTGTGTGCACAAGTATAGTCATTTTTGTTTATTTTTTTGGTATAGTGGTAAGGATTGAATCCAAGACCTGGCATAAACTAGGAGAGTATTTTATACTGAGCTCTACCCTAAATACTATCTGAGATTTCAATTCTCTCTTTCTTCTTTTGGCAAGGCCCCTAGCTTGATAGGCAAGTGCTGTACCTCCGAGTTCCATACTTAATAATTTCATGCTTAATAAGTCTTGATGGGTGATGTACCACTAATCTAGAATGGCAGAGAGACGCTTCATTGTCTCACAGAAACCATGCCCATCCCTCTTTTCTGACGCCTGTTAGATCTTGTTGAGACTTCTTCCTGTGACCTAGTGATGTTAGAAACAGAAAACTTCAAGACCATAGGCATGCGTTTCTGTGACCCGAGGAGTTGTTCTCAAGGTGTCTGACATCCAGGATTGTATGGAATCTTCATGTTCTGCCTTCTCAGGGACCAAAAATGTATCATTAGTTGCTTTATGTGCACCTTCCTTCCAATGGCATGGCTGTGTTCTGTTCTGTTCCTCCTCGTAGTCAGAGCTAGTCTGTTCATTCGAGTTGGCAAGAGAAAAGACGAGCTAGACCACCAGTCACACGACAAGCCAGCATATCCTATAACATACCTCAATTTTTTTGTGTGTTCCTCATTTCCACCTCACGATTATTACTGGCGATGATTTTTGAGAGTCTGTCCTTTAGCGCATGGGTAATTTTTCACTTCCGTCCAGATTCTTCTACATTCATTAAATGCTTAAAAAGATTAAGAAGAAACAAGAATGGGAATTTGGCCCAGTCCCACTATTCAAATTTTTATACACATTTCTGTTATCTATTAAATACAACAAAAGAATTGTATTTTAAGACTTTTCTTTTTCCTTTTATTGAGACAGAGTCTTTCCCAGGCAGGTCTTCATCTGGTGATCATTCTATCTCTGCCCTTCAAGTGCTGTCATTATAGTTCTTTGCCATCAGGCCCAGCTATTAGAAAATATAATTTTTGTTACATCAAAAAGTTGTATCCTGGTACAGGGCTCAGAGTTTAGAGTAGGAACTCCTCTGACCCACCAGTTTAATAAATGTAAGTTCTCCTTTAAAAAAAAAAATGTTACCTAGCTGGGTGCTGGAAACTTATGCCTATAATCCTAGCTACTCAAGAGGCTGAGATTTAACCATCACCATTTGAAGCCAGCCCAGGCAGAAAAAGAGACTTATGAAGCTCTTATTTCCAATTAACCAGCAAAAAGTCAAAAGTGGAGCTGGGGCTTAAGTGGTAGAGTCCCAACCTTGAGCAAAAAAGCCAAGGGACAGTACCCAGGCCATGAGTTCAAGTCCCAGGACTGGCACACACGAAACAAAGTTATCTAGTAAAAATTTATATTTAGTAGAACAATGATGAGAGAAATAAAGATCTATTGTAAGTATACCACAAATGATTAAATAGCAAAGCTAAGGAGGATTTCTGTTGTTTTTCCCTGAATTGTGCAAATATATGTGAGTTCACTTAACCTTTCTGTGCCTCAGTTTTTCTACCTCTAAAGGGGTGCAATGATTCTGTGAATTGTTCCTAAGAAGCTAGCCCTTTTAGCCATGTTTGGAAGCCTTGAGTGACAGCACTGTGCTCAGTACCGCTCTGGAAGTGAATGGCAGAATTCCGGCTGCACTGACCATGGTGCTCAGGCCAACGCTGTGGAGCATGCAGCTTTGAGCTCCGAGGAAGGAAAGGAAGTGCTAGATGTAAATTTGTGTGATTCCACGAGGCTTTAATTTTCCAATTTCTCTTTTACAGTGAAGGGTTCATCGAGACGCCTTTCACTCATAAACTGACATTTTGAATTTGAAACCCCTTTGTACAACTACTTAACGATAATAATAAGCTAGATGCTGGCTTATGCCTGTAATCCCTAGCTACTCAGGAGGGTGAAATCTGAGGATTGTGGTTTAAAGTCAGCTTAAGCAGAAACGACTGTGAGATTCTTTATCTCCAATTAAACACTGAAAAGCCAAAACTGGAGCCGTGGCTCAAGTGGCAGAGTGCCAGCCTTGAGCAAAAAAGATAAGGGACAGTGCCCAGGCCCTGAGTTCAAGTCCCAGTACTGACACCCACAGAGAAATGATAATAAAAATAATAGTAATATAAAGGAAAGGCCCATATATTCTTTTATAAAGAGATTGAACAGGGACTTTCAACAGCTGCATTGAAAGATCCCATTGTGAGAGTAAAGGACCACTAGGTCTGTGTTGTACAGATTTAATGACCTGTGAGATACATCCATTTTGTTGTATTGCATTTGTCCTGAATAATGCTAACTTCGTTTGTCCAAGCAATGGCATCTGTATGATGACCTCACACCAGGCAAATGTCAGGTGCCCCCACCCCAACCACTAGTGCCAAAGGGTCACCTTGAAAAATTCAAAGTATTTCCTTTACTTGTCAGAATGTATTCATTTGCCTTTCCTACCCCGTCAGTGTGCACTTTATAAAAACTTAAGGTTGTTGCTTTTCAGTGGTATTCCTGAATATTTTTGCCTTTTTAAATAACTTTTTTTCCCTAATGAATTGGAATATAATCATGAAGAGAAGAAGCGTAGATTTAAAAGTAATGTTAAATTGATTGTTTGCACAGAGTACTTTTTTCAGGGCGCTTCTAATTTGCATACATACCCACATATACCAATGGCTAAGACTTGCTTAAATTTTGCTTTCCAGAAGTAATCATAGCATGTTGTAATTGCCTTATGTAAATAAAAGGCTATTTATTAAGTTTTCCAATATTTATTAATCTGTATGTGTTTTAAAATAAAATAACTTATTTCTAGCTGAATACTTGTTGGTTGTTTTCATTTTTTGGAATTCTTGTTATAGTCTTGTGTTCCAAATCAACCCCGTTCCTCACATATTTCCTGCCTGTGCATGTTAAATCCATGAAATGTAAAGGCATTCATAATTCTGATCCAATGTGACAATATTACAGAAAACCCACTCTGTTTTAATACGCTAGTACCTTTTTCTTCTTCTTTTAACCAATTTTGAGTTGTGTATTTTAAGCCCAGAGAAAGTTAAAGAATTATAACTTATCTTAATACTCCAAGCATCATCAAAACTATTTTTGCCAGACTCCAGGTGGCTCACACCTGTTATCCTAGCTACTCAGGAAGCTGAGATCTGAGGATCCCAGTTTGAAGCTAGCCAAGGCAGACAAATTGTGAAACTATTATCTCAAATTAATCAGCATAAAACCTGGAAGTAGAGGTGTGACTCAAGTGGTAGAGTGCCAGTTGCTTTGGCTATTTTTGAGATAGGGTCTTACATTTGTGCCAGGTCAGTCTCTACTGTAATTCTCTACTCATACTTCCTACATAGCCAGGATAATAGGCACACTATACAACTTCTATTGTTCAAGGTAAGGTCTTGAGAACTCTTAGCCTAGGCTGGCCTCAAATGAAGATCCTCCAAATTTTAGCCTCCTTAGAAGCTAGGATTACCGGCATGAGGCACCCTGGCTGGCTAGAAATCTTGTTAATGTTTTTTTTTCTTCCTAGTGTCTTATAGATTGCTTTCCATTTTTATTTTTTGGTGCTGGAGCTTGAACTTATGGTTTTTTAGATGCTAAGCACACATTCTACTAATGTATCGACAGCTACAGTTAAATTTTACTTAATGAGAAAAATGTTTTCAGTGGCAATTTTTTTAGGCTCGTCCCTAAAGACTTTATGTGCATCTAATCAAAGTAGACTTCTCCAGGAATGAGGAACAAACATTTTTAAAAACCACAAAATGGGCTGGGAAGGTGGCTCAGTGGTAGAACGCTTGCCTTGCATGCCTGAAGCCCTGGGTTCGATTCCTCAGCACCACATAAGCAAAAAGAAAAAATCCGGAAGTGGCGCTGTGGCTCTAGTGGTAGAGTGCTGGCCTTGAACTTAAGAGCTGAGGGACAGCGCCCAGGCCCAGAGTTCAGGCCCCACAACTGGACCCCCCCCAAAAAAAACCCCACAAAATGTTTATAAAGCGAATCATTTCAGTTTTTGGACTGCTGTGGTTATTTTTTTTTAAAAAGAGGTCATGGACATTAAACGCAGGGCTTCATACTTGCCAAGCAAGTGCTTTTCCAGTTGAATGACACTCCCAATTCTTTTGCTTTATTTTCCTGTTCCCAGACTGGTTTTGAGAGCTGTGAAACGTGTAATTGGTAAATTCTGCATTCCTATCTGGTTCCTGCCAGGGAACTGATGGTTCTAGCTGCTTGCTAAGCACAGTGGTTATTCATTGTGAACTTTACACCTACTTCTGAAGATCACAGAAACCAGGCTCAGTGTAGAGCACTGGTGGCTCACACCTATAAAATCTTAGCTACTCAGGAAGCTGAGATCTGAGGATTAAGATCCAGAGCCAGCACGGGTAGACAAATCATCAAGTCTCTTCTCTCCAATCAGCTTGCAAAAAGCCAGAATTGATCCTATGATGGGTGAAAAAGCTAAGTGAAAAGTTTGAGGTCCTGAGTTAAAGCACCAATATTGGCACGCGCGTGCGCACACACACACACACACACATCACCACCACCACCACCAACAACAAAACTTATGCTAGATTTTTTTGTTGCTTAACCATGTTCCCTGATGACTCTTTGATGTGATATTGACATTTGTTGTAATGTTAGTCATGCTTGTGCACCATTATCACTATTAATTTTTTATGGTAGTCAGGATTGAACTCAGGACTCTAGTACAAAGTAAGTAGTGAATACTACCATCAACCTCTACTCCTAGTTCATTATATTGAACCTCACATAGTAGTTATTTATTTTTTAAAAAGGTGGGGATATGGTCAAGAAAATAGTTCTATAACTAGGTGCCACCATCTTTACTAGATTTCAGAGAAGAGAGGGATTTTTCAGCCTAGTATAGAATATAGGAGTGGAACATGAGCAGGATAGGAAGGATGCCAATAAGAGAAAGCATAACTTGTAAGGATAGAACAAAAGATAGGAAGAGATCAAACTAGGTTTCCTGTCTATGAAATTGCATTGTTTCATATTTCATGAAGATGTCTGGGAAACTATCTTCTGGGAAGTATCTTCTTACTGATTGTGGCATAAGCACTGTAGTGTGTAAGAAACAACTTGTTTTGCAAGGAAGTTGTGCCATATTTCTATCCCATGAGCAGTATATGAAAAAATCATAGGTTCTTTAATGTTGTATGTGTGTGTATGGTGGTGGTGGTCGTCCCAGGGCTTGAATTCAGGGCCTGGGTGTCATCCCTGAGTCCTTTTGTTTTTGGCTCAAGTTTGCACTCTACCACTTGAGCCATAACTCCACTTTTAGCCTTTTGGTAGTTAGTTGGAGAGAAGAGTCTCATGCACCTGCCTGTCCTGACTGGCTTTCAACAGCCATCCTCAGATCTCAGCTTTCTAAGTAGCTAGGATTTATAGGAGTGAGCCACCTGTGCCTGGCCGCAAATCATAGTTTTAAAACTTTAAAAGTCTCCTATGATCAGTGCTTGAGAAGTCACAGTATATAAGATGCACACCATCTGTGCTGGAGAAGTGACTTAGGCATTCATGGAGGAGGAAGGCATCCCTTCATCTAGGAAGGAATTTACACAGTGACGCCCCCCCCCTGCCCCACCACTATGCAACGAAGGTTACAGTACCAATTAGGAGGTCCAAATAATGTGAGAGGAGTCTATGGGCTACATTGATGAGAGTCAGCAGATTAGATGACTAGGGCATAGGCAGAGGTGTGGGGGGGGGAGAAAGAGAGGGACGGAGAGAGAGCGAGGAGGGAGGGAGAGAGAAAGGGAGAGGGGGAGAGAAAGCAAGCTACAAATAAATTAATTATTAAGTTTAAATGCTGTTCTAGCCAGGCACCGATGGCTCACACCTGTAATTCTAGCTACACAAGAGGCTGAGACCAGATGATCGCGGTTCGAAACCAGCTTGGCAGGAAAGTCATAAACTCTTACTTCCAAGTGACTACCAAAAGGCCAGAAGTGGAGGTGTGGCTAAAATGGTAGTGTTTCAGACTTAAAAGACAAGGGACGGCACCCAGGCCCAAACTCACACACACACACACACACACACCCAGCCCCAGGCTCTCACACACACACACAGCCCCAAGCTCTCTCTCTCACACACACACACACAAAGCTCTCTCTCTCTCTCACACACACACACACACACACACCCAGGCCCAAGCTCACATACACACAAACACCCAGCCCCAGGCCCAAGCTCACATACACACACACACACACACACAAAGCTCTCTCTCTCTCACACACACATACACACCCAGCCCCAGGCCCAAGCTCACATACACACACCCAGCCCCAGGCCCAAGCTCACATACATACACACACACACACACCCAGCCCCAGGCTCTCTCACACACACACAGCCCCAAGCTCACACACACACACACACAAAGCTCTCTCTCTCTCTCTCACACACACACACACACACACACTCACCCAGCCCCAGGCCCAAGCTCACATACACACAAACACCCAGCCCCAGGCCCAAGCTCGCTCACACACACACACACACACACACACAAAAGCTCTCTCTCTCTCTCTCTCACACACACACACACACGCACAGCCCCAGAAGCCAGCGGCTCAGGCCTGTAATCCTAGCTACTCAGAAGGCTGGGCAGAAAAGTCGGTGGGATTCCATCTCCAATTAGCAAAAAAGAAAAAAGCCGGGGTGCCTAGAGACCCCAAATTCTAGCCCTGCATCGTTGTCTGTCTGGGTGGTAGGACCTACATTAATCTCTCCAAGCCACGGGTGCCAAGCAGATGGCCTGCCTGCGTTCCCCGTCCGTCCCGGCAGCCGGGCCCTGGCGGGCCATTCCGTTCGCGTCACGCCGTCCTGGCCCCGCCCCCTTCCCTCCCTCATCCAATCACCGCTTCTCCTAAGCCGTTTCGCCAATCCCGTTTCGGAAGCGCCTACACACGCTGAGCTCCCTGAGGAATCCGCATTCTAAGTTAAGTGCTGTCCCGGACTTGGATCCTGATCGTTTGGTGGATAAATGCCACCTCGAGAAATGAGAAAATTTCTCCTTTCCGTGGCCAGCCCTCCCAACATGGGTCTAGTTAAAGAAAAACAAAACAAAAAACAACCCGGAACTCAGTAGTTGGGAGTGCCGGGAGGGGGGGGCGTGGCCTGCGGCGCCCGGTACTGCGCGTGCGCCCCAGGCCGGCCTCTTGCGTCAGGACGGCCTCTTGCGTCACTCGGCCGCGCCCAGGTACTCCTCAGCAGCTGCCGCCAGTGGCCCGCGGTGGCGGCGCGGGAGCCGGAGGTCTTCGTAGATTTCTCCGGGCGCTCCCATGGAGCAGGCGGCGAGGACGGCAGCGGCTCCGGATGTTCGCATTTCCCCTCGGACGGCGACGAAGGCGGTGGCGGCGCGGACGCTGGAGGAAGCGGCCTGTTCGGGGGTGTGAGCGGAGGCGCCCGGGGCCGGCCTGTCCTGCGGACGGGGTGAGGTGCTACTTCCGTTCTGGCAGCGCCTCCGGCCGACCTGTAGGCCCGCGGCCCAGCTGAGGGCGACCTGCTTCCCCACCTGTTCCTTCCGTGGGGTGGGTCACGTTGCCGCGCCGTTCATCCCTCGTGGGCTCCGTCCGGGCCGCGTGTTCTCCCAAGTTCTCCGCAGTTGTTGTCTGTGGCTTGGTGAGTTTTACACGGTAGCCTGCCGTAACGTGTTAAACATGTCTGTGAGCTTTTCTAATACGAGACTCGATGAACTTTTAAGGGATTTGTTGTCTGTTTGTTTATGCCTCTTGAATCCTTTTCCACAATGCCAGTTCATTTTATAACAGGACTACATCTTAAGTTCTTTTTCTAGAAACTCTCGATAAATCACATGTCCTTTCAGTGAGCTTTCTTAGGACTCCCCACCTTTTCTGAGTATTAAGAGGAAATGAGAGAATAGAGTTTTTTTTTTTTTCCCTTGCATAAGTCGTGTGTGAGGCTCGATTGAATGGGTTTGGTGTTATTTGAGAAAATCAAATGGGTATAGAGGTTGTTAACTATGTTTTCAAGAATTTTATTCATTTCTTTTGCTTATATTTTGTTGTTGTTGTTTTTTTTTTCCAGGGTGGACCTACTCAGCCAACCCTGTACATCTTAAATGGGAATAAAGAGTAGCATTTCTAAGGAAATGAAAGTGAACAAATCATCTCTTCTTTTCAAAAGAGAGACCGTGTTGAATGTACATGTAAGCTAACATTTGCTTTATAACTGTTGTTAATCAGGGTTGTTGATTATGTTTTTAGTACTTATAAGTATAGATTTAATAATAGCCAAAAGTTTGAGAAAACAAGATTGGCATAGATAACTGAAAACAATTTAGAAGACTGAGAACTAAGTTATAGAAGTGAATGTGGTAGCACACTTCTGCAGTCCCAGCCCTTGTAAGAGTCTTTAAGTTTTTTTGTTTTTAGTTGTTTTTTTTTTTTGAATTTTAAGTTCTTAGTTGTAGAATCTTTGAGGATAGGGAAATTTAATCATCTTTAGAATTCCCAAATCCTGACTGTTCATGAATAACACCTGGGAGCTGTGTGCTTATCTTAGGCTCTTGAGAGGCAGATTGGGTAGGTTATCAACTAGAGATTGTCATGTTTGGTTTGGAAACCTGGTTGGAATGAAGTATAGTACAGTCTTTCATTGCTTGATTTTCTTTTTCTTTTTGTGGTGGTACTGGGGTTTGAACTCAGGGACTGCTTGCTAGACAGGCTTTCTGCCACTTGAGCCATGTCCCATACCTGTTTTTACTTGTTTGGATAGGTTTGCTGTGTACAGGGGCCAGTCTTAGACTTCAGTTTTTCTACCTACGCCTCCCATCTTGCTGGGATCACAGGCATATGCCATCATACCTACCTTATTTTGTTGAGATGGAGATCGTGCCTAACTTCTTTACTTTGACCAAACTGTGATCATCCCAATCTGTTACATTCTGTTCATGCTGGAATTTCAGGTGTGAGTCACCTTGCTTGGCTTTTTTTTTTCAGTGACTAGGATTGAACACAGGTCTTCACATCTGGTGAGCAAAGTGTTTTACCACTGAACCACATTCTCAGCCCTGAAATTTAGGAAGTTTTCGTTGTTAACGTCTCTCTGTCTGCCTCTGTCTCATATCTAATCCTTTTTTTTTTTTTTTTTGCTGGTCCTGGGGCTTGAACTCAGGACCTGTGCTCTGTCCCTGAGCCTCTCTGTGTAAGGCTAATGCTCTACCACTTGAACTATAGAGCCACTTCCAGCTTTTTCTGAGTAATTTATTTTCCAGCCCTGCCCGGGCTGGAAATGGCGATCCTCAGATCTCAGCCTCCTAAATAACTAGCATTACAAATGTGACATGCACCTGGCTGTGGCTAATCCTTAAGAATAAAAAATGTCTGTATCATAGGTTCTCCCAGCTGTAGTTGAGAATGGGAGCAGAACATTACCAGGTATGGGGTAATGAAGCAACCCATTCAGTACATTCACATTGATGTTTTATTTTCAAACTGCATATCCAAATAAGTTTTTTTTTTTTTTTTTTAGTTTAGTGACTGAATTCTGCCTTAGAATTTGAAAGACAAAATTTATGTAGTATGTTACTCCCCTCCAGTGCCACTTACATATGTTAGTGTACTTTTTTTTTTTTTTGGGTCCGGTCGTGGGGCCTGAACTCTGGGCCTGGGCGCTGTCCCTCAGCTCTTCAGCTCAAGGCTAGCACTCTACCACTTGAGCCACAGCGCCACTTCCGGCTTTTTTCTCTTTGCTTATGTGGTGCTAAGGAATCGAACCCAAGGCCTCAGGCATGCAAGGCAAGCACTCTACCACTGAGCCACCTTCCCAGCCCTGTTAGTGTATTTTTTATGAATAAACAAACAAAAAATAATCGTAGTTCCAGAAAGCCTTATAAATCAAATTTGAGACCTTAAATAAGTGCCTTTTTTGGGGGTGGGGGGAAACGACCACAAAAACTCATCAAGTAATTGTCTTTAGGGAACTTATGGAGTTTATCTTTGAAGATGGAACAGTAATTGAAAGTTAACTTTATATGACTGAATAAAAACAGAGAAGAGGGCTGGGAAGGTGGCTCAGTGGTAAAGTGCTTGCCTTGCATGCATGAGGCCCTGGGTTTGATTCCTCAGCACCACATAAGCAGAAGAAACTGGAAGTCGGGCTGTGGCTCAAGTAGTAGAATGCTAGCCTAAGCTGAAGAGCTGAGGGACAGTGCCCAGGCCTAGAGTTCAGGCTCCACGACTGGCGGAAAGAAAAAGAAAGAAGACAAATTACAGTGAGCTAGGCTTATTGGAGATGTCTGTAGCACTGCCTGACGTGTGGCCTGACTTTGAGCCAACGGCAAACCTCAGGGAGTTGAGGATGAGGGAATGAGCCACAATCTGTTATAGAAAGAGAGGAGAGGGTTGTGGTGTACTTCAACAGGGAAGATGCTTGTAATTGATGTCAGGTTACTGGGTTGGAAAATGATGTGGGCTGGAGAAAAGTGGCCTGGCTGTGAAGATTTTCCAGAGTCAATACATCCCATGACTGATAAAACTGGTCCAAAACCAGTCTCTTCGTTTGAAATTTTTTATGTTGCATAAGTAAAGATAAAAGGAAAGGGCTGGGAGGTGGCTCAGTGGTAGAGTGCTTGTCTTGCATGCATGAGGCCCTGGGTTCGATTGCTCAGCACTACATAAGCAGAAAAAAAAAAGCCCGAAGTGGCACTGTGGCTCAGGTGATAGAGCACTAGCTTTGAGCTGAAGAGCTGAGTCCAGGCCCAGAGTTCAGGCCCACGACCAGACCCCCCCCAAAAAAAAACAAAAAGATAAAAGGAAAGGGAAAAGTAGATATTTAAATACTGTATGGAATGTTAATTGTGGAGACATTAATATATAATCAATGGTAAAAGAAGGAACACTGAATCTTTATTGATCTTAGGATGAAATGAAAAAAATTCTATTATATGCATTGTTTTCGTGTTGGTTGGGGAGGGATTCTTGCCTGAGGACACTGCACTGGGCAGGTGAGATGGACAGCAGTTTCTTGTTCCTAGCCCAGGAGAGGGAAGTTGTTGTGAACTATGCTGACCTTCTTGGGGGCTTTGCTCTGAATGGAGGGAGGCTCTAGTGGCTCTGTGGTAGTGGGAGTACCTTTCAGTTTCTGAGGAAAATGTGGTTGATTGCTTTGATATTCTTTGGGCTGGCTGGGGAAGTGAAGCCTACTATATAAAGATAAATGGAACTCTGACATTGCCTGGTTGCCTTGATAAGGAGATGTTACGAAAGATCAAGGGGAAGAAAGGAAAGAAGACAGACCTCAGTATGTCAGAGCAGGATTTAATCATCTCTGCAGAGGGGCACTAAGTAGTAGGGAACAGAGTTGGAGATACAAGGAGCGAGGAGTACAGTGGCTTTAGGGTTTAAATACAGTCGGGCATGAGAACTTTGGGTTTGAAATGTCTTTGTAGTTGTAGCAGAAGGTCCTGTTTTGGATTTATGTTGTCTTGGCAGCTGTAGCAGATGGTGAACTGAAGTTTTGCTGAGAATAATTTAAGGATAGGAGATTTCTAGGAAGGGCCCCCAGGTGAGAATGGTCTGTGGCCCAGGAGCAACATTGAGTTAAGAGATCAAGGCAGCTTCTCATCAAGAGGCTTGTTTGGCTTTCGGTTCAGATCCACAGAAGTAGAATGGGGAGGGAATTTATTGTGAGGCAGTTGCAAACTCTCAAGGCTTTAACCAATGTCAGGGCAAGGTATAATGTCGGTCCTTTAATTAGCTTATAATAGAACAGTGTTATCATTGCTATTCTACCACTTATGTTCACACTATTCCAATCTTACCCTCTCTGTCACTCAGGTTTTTGTTTTTTGTTTTTAAGATAGGATTTCATTTTGTAGCTACTCTTGATCTCAATACTCCTGCCTCAGTCTCCAGAGTTCTGGGACAGAGTCTCGTGTTAGTCTTCTAGAGTGCTACCATATGCATGTCTCACATATTATAGATTTTATGCTATATGTAACTTGCTTTTAGTGTAAATGAACAGTAGTTGGCAAATATTACTGTTATCTGTATATTTGGTATTTGAAATTCAAGATTTTATAAGTTAAGTCTGAATTTGTAAAGTGTTGTACTGGGATTAGAATTATAGATAAAACTCACTTATAAAAAACTCACTTATTTCTGGGGCATCAACTTTGTAGAAGATTAAGTTCCATTTTACTGATTTTGGACTATTTAGTCTATAGAACTGATTTATTCATGCCTTCAGTAGCATGATTTTTTTTTTTTTTGCCAGTCCTAGATCTTGAACTCAGGGCCTAGGCACTGTCCTTGAGCCTGTGTGTGCTCAAGGTTAGCACTCTACCACTTGTGCCAGTGCCACTTCCAGCTTTTTCTGTGTATGTAATGCTGAGGAATCAAGCCCAGGGCTTCATGTATGCTAGGCAAACACTAAACCACATTCCCAGCCCCAGTAGCATGATTTTTTAGCCACTGAACTTTAAAAAACTTACAGTGAAGCTGGGTGATGGTGACTTACACTTATAATCATGACTACTCAAGAGGCTGAGACTTAGAGGATTATGGTTTGAACCAAGTCCAGGAAGAAGAATCTGTGAGGCTCCAACTCCTTTTAACTAGTAAAGTGCTAGACTGCAGACATGGCTCAAGTGGTAGAATACCAACCCTGAGCAAGAAAGCTGAGCGAGAGCCTGATGCTTGTGAGTTCAAGCTCTGGTATTAGCACAAAGACCAAAACAAACGAACTCCATAACTTAAAATGAGAGCTAGAACTGTCAAGTAGTCATTTCCTCAGTAGAACTTACATAGTAATTAAGAACATTGCCTCGTGAAGGTAATGATGAAAGTATGATGATATTTTTAACATCTTTTGATCTTTTTTATTTTTGTTTGCTTGGAACTTTTTTGTATGCTTGAGGCTCAAGCCTTTACATCAGATGATCTGCAAGGATGCTTTCAGTAAAGTGAAATGACTCTTGATAATTAGAATGTACCTGTCAAGAGGGTTGAAGGGTCTGAGTAGCTAGAGTTTTTTAACTATAATTTGCCCAGGCTCTACAACCAATGTTCTTAGATTTTTTGCTTGGATCTTGTATTATTTCCTAGTTGTTGTTTTGTTTGTTTGTGTCGATTGTGGGGCTTGAACGCAAGGCCTGGGTGCTGTCCCTGAGCTCTTCAGCTCAAGGTGAACACTCTACCACTTGAGCCACAGCACCACTTCAGGTTTACTGGTGGTTATTGGAGATAAGAGTCTCACAGACTTCTTGCCCAGGCTGGGTTTGAACCACGATCTTCAGATCTCATCCTCCTGAGTAGCTAGGATTACAGGCGTGAGTCACCAGTGCCTGGCTTTTCCTAGTTTATTTTTATAACTTGTTATAATTCTCTAGTTTATAGGCTGTAAAATGCTGGCTACATTTTAGGATGCTAATGTAAATAATGAAGTGGTTTTCTGTGTATTAATGGATACTAAAGCATAGGCAACTATTTTTCAGGGATAGTTATCAATCATCCAAATTGTGCTAGAAAACAAATTATTAAAGCCTTTTTTTTTTTGCCAGCCCTGATGCTTGGACTCTGGGCTGGGGCACTGTCTCTGAGCTCCTTGTTGCTCAAGGCTAGTGCTCTGCCACATGAGCCACAATGCCACTTCTGGGTTTTGGGGTGATTATTTGGAGATAAGGGTCTCACAGATTTTCCTTCCCCAGGCTGGCTTTGAACCTTGGTCCTCTAATCTCAGCCTCCTTAGTAGCTAAGATTACAGGCATGGAACCACTAGTGCCCAGTAAGAATCTTTTTTTTGAGACTGTCAGATAACTAGGTGTAGGCTTAAAAGATGAGCAATAAGCAGGATGGGTCTAGGAACTTACACTTTTATGAGGAAAGCTGGCTCATAAACACAGGTAATCTAATCATGTAGGGTGTGGCAGTTGCAGTTTAAGCACACTTCTTGTTTTTTTTTGGTTATAATTCTCATTGTATATAGCTATGGTTACCTGTTTTTTAAAAATATTTTTTGGGTCTGGTCGTGGGGCCTGAACTCTGGGCCTGGGCACTGTCCCTCAGCACTTCAGCTCAAGGCTAGCACTCTACCACTTAAGCCACAGCACCACTTCTGGCTTTTTTCTTTTTTTTGCTTATGTAGTGCTGAGGAATCGAACCCAGGGCCTCATGCATGCAAGGCAATCGCTCTACCACTAAGCTACCTTCCCAGCCCTGGTTACCTATTTTTTTAGTTTTTTAATTTTAATTTTTTGTCTTGTCTTTTTTGGTACTGGGGATCAAACTCAGGAAATTGCACTTGCTAGGCAAACAAACTGAGCTACCTCCTAGCCTTTTCTTTCTTTTCTTTTTTTAATTGTCCTCACTCTGCCTGCATGTGTTTTCATATCTGCAATTAATTGATACAGTTAGGAAGGGCATGCTGAAGTTCAGCTGTGGCTTGAGATGACCAGTGTTTGGCCCATAAAAAGGCTGGCACTTTAGATTATTTTGTTTTTCTTTTCTTATAGTGTCTGTTGTGGTTGTGACTCATCCAGGGTCAAATACCAGCTAAAGGCAGGACAGAGTCGCTGAATTCCCCACCTTATGTCATCATCTTGCCTTAGGAGCTGCACATGTAGGACTAGAGACACTTGACCAAATCCCTTGAGAGAAAGAGTAGTTCTGGAAAGATTCAAGACTGCTTCTCATGCCTGTTAAACTGATTCTTGGAAAACACAGCCCATTTCTGACCTAGGTTTCTTGTCTTCTTCCCATGTTGCGGTGTGGTCCTAGATTCTTGCTTTTGGGCACTTGGTTGTGTTCTTTCCTCATATCCCTACTACTCCTCAGCATGGAAGAATATGTTTTAAACCTTTACTGTAGACATTAGAAGTTCCCTATGTATCCTATGTAGTCACAGCTTTTCATTGTGGTCCTGTTTTCTACATGCAAGTTATTGTTTTAAAGCATACCATATGGATTTTTTTGGTAGAGCTTCATACTTGATAGACAGGTGCTGTACTACTTGAGCCATGCCTCTGTCCGGAGTGGGTTTTTTAATTTAATTTTTTGATAGTTGCTCCATCTTATACATGCAAGGCAAGTGTTCACTGAGATACATGCCCAACCCCATTAACTTTAGAAACCTTGTTAGCCATCTAGATGACATATAGGAATGATCTTTTTTGAAGATCAGCTAAAATAATTCTGTTCTATGCATTTCTTTCTTTTGTAATCTGTGTTGCTCACATGCGAGCAAAAGCGTGAGAGGTTTCTATAGATCCATACTTAACAACAGGCACTTTGCTAAAGTTGTTTCCAAGTGACCTGAGCAAACCTAGTTGTGTGTATGCGTGTGCGTATGCATGCATGCATGCATGCATATGCCAGTCCTGGGGCTTGAACTCAGGGCCTGGACATTGTTCCTGAGTTTTTTTGCTCAAGGATAGCACTCTATCACTAATTCACACCTCTACTTTCAGCTTTTTGGTGGTTTATTAGAGAGAAGAATTTCACAGACTTTGATGTCCAGGCTAGCTTCTAACTGGGATCTTCAGATCTTAGCATCCTAAGTAGCTAAGATTATAGGCATGAGCCTACTGGCTCCCACCTAACACCTTATGCTTTTTCTGGAGTTATAGTAACTCATTGTTACAAAGCTGTATTTATTACTGAATGTTATTAGTATTTCTCTTTGGTCTTTTTGTCTGTCTCCCTGCTGAAGACTAAAAGTCATTACTTTTGGTGTATATGTTGTGTGGTGCTAGGGATCAAATTCAGGGTTTTCTGCATGTTAGGCAAGCACTCTTATCACTACATTGCTGGCCAAAAATAAGCATATTCTTGTTTTGTCTCAAATGCTCCGTATAATACTTGCCACAAACAACATGTACCTAATAAATACTGTTGAAATAGAAAAAGTAATTTTAGAGCTGAGCTTGGTGTTATATATCTGTAATCCCACCACTTAGGAAGCTGAGGTAAGAATATTATTAAGTTCAAAGCCAGCCCGGGCTCCCTAGCAACACCTTATCTCCAAAATTAATCAGCTGATAAAAATCGATTGATCGATAGGTAGTAATTGTGAGGACAGGAAGTTGAATTGGGTTGTTTAAAGGCTAGAGTATAACTTAAGCTAAGGAAAATCTGGCTAGATAATGAGGATCCTGACTGAACTTCAGGTTAGTTATAAGATTTGGTAGTTAAATTATAGGACTAAAAATCCCAAGGTGTGCTAAAAAGTTTGGATTGACATGTGTAAGCAATCATAGCCCTGGTTGCTTAATATGATTTCTATTCTCTGCACTCCATATTTATCAACAGAGTTCATGAGTTGGCCTGTTTGGGGGAAAAGTATACAGTGTGGTAAACCTATGCTTTCTGGATT
Source organism: Dipodomys ordii (assembly GCF_000151885.1). Lineage (NCBI taxonomy): Eukaryota > Metazoa > Chordata > Mammalia > Rodentia > Heteromyidae > Dipodomys > Dipodomys ordii. The sequence continues at coordinate 12,685,825 of NW_012267231.1, read as the reverse complement.
AAGCTTACCTCAGTCCTCCTATTTACCTAGATTCAACAGTACCATATCCCATACACTAGCAGACATATTTACTAAAATCATCATCTTTTGCTCACAAAGTGATTGTTTTCATTAATTATTTTAAATTCTTACTTAGTTTTAATTGTGACAGTGTTGGGGTTTCAGCTCAGAGCCTCATTTGTTAGTCAGGTGATGACCCATGTTCCTAGCTACTTTTGCTTTAATTATTTTTTAAAGAAAAATCTTGCTCTTAGGCCAGCCTCCTATTTATGTTTCTTATGTATTTGGGATGACAGGTGTACCACTATGCTCAGCTGTTTAGATAGGAGCTCTTGAACTTTTAAATACTGGAAGCTGGCCTAGAACAGAGCCTTCTACTCTTAGCCTTCTGCATGGTTGGGATGTTAGACATGTACAGTAATGCCCAGCTGTTGGTTAAGATAGGGGTCTTTCATACTTTTTGCCCAGGAGGACTTATACTTTTGTGCCTTCTGATCTACACCTCCTGAGTAGTTAAGGTTATAGGCATGAGCCACCAGTGCCCAGCTATTCTTTATGAGAAAGGAAATGTGAAGTAAAAATTTGAATTTGTGTCGTGTCATGATTGTTATATGAAAATCCCATTGTATTTTGTGTTTAGATTTGAAGACTGCATCATCCTGCCTCTAGTACCAGCAGTTTCTGTATTCTCTGATCAATGTGATTCACAGGAAGTTCTTAAGTAACAAACGAAATGAGCCCGGGTCGTGGAAAATATGACTTTTATATTGGTCTGGGATTGGCTATGACCTCCAGCATTTTCATTGGAGGAAGTTTCATTTTGAAAAAGAAAGGCCTTTTGCGACTTGCCAGAAAAGGTTCCATGAGAGCAGGTAGGTTTTGCCCTATATGATTTGAAATGACATCATTGTGTGCTTACATACTGTAGAAGGACATGTCTTCGCTCCTCATAAGCGTGTTTGAACCCTTCTGTTCAAGGGTTCTAAGTGATATTGATGGTCAAATATCAGTTTCATAATAAGAAAAATAAAGTTATCAAAATCATTCGATTGTCCATTGCTATGGTTATTATTAAAGTACAGTTGGGGAACAAATGCTAAATTAACATCCAGACTCAATTTTAGTATATCTACAGAGAAGGAAATAGTGCCGATAAACAGAATTAGAGTCATACTGAAGGCTGGGATATTTTGTCCATGACAGTAGAACTTCTGGATTTTACTGAAGATATTTTCCTTTATGATCTCAAACTGACAGGAGTAAAAGAGCTTCTCTGGCTTGAAGAGTACGCAGTCATTGAGTCTAATTTCTACCCCAGAAATTGCTGCCACATCACAAGACCCACTCATTGTTCTAAACGCTGCGCTGCCCCCATGTGGGGCATCCTTACTAGTTCTCAGGTCAAATGTAATCTATATGGTTCTGCATTCTGGATCTGATTGGACCTCATCAGTTTTAGCAGTAAAAATTAGTACTTTGTCTCACTTTCCGCTGCCAGCTCTATGGCTATTCCTAACTTAGTAGTGTTAAAATGTGAGACAGTGGACTCTTGTCTGGAGTTTAGTGGATAAGAGTTTAGTAGGCTTAGTGGATAGAGGAGGAAATCTTAACATCTCTTCTTTTCCCCCAGTCCTTCATCCATGGTACTACATTACGTCTCATCCACAGAGGAGGTGCTTGTGAAGGACTCATTCATCTTGGCTCTCAAGACAGTGACTTCAGTTCAGATTGCTTCTTGCTGTAGTTTGGTTAAGAGGAAAGCCAAGGAGAAAGCAGGATTTGTGGCAGCCCTAGTCTAAAAGTAATTCTTATTTGTTTTTAGGACCATCGTCTCCTAAGTGGGACTGCACACACATAAATAGCTTATCCCTTTGCAGAGTAATTTATTTGAAGTTACTGGTTTATTTTCTTTATCAAAGCTGAATTCATAGAACAAAATAGAGGATGAGTTAAACATAAGGATTTAGTTCTTTCATCCAAGAATATGGTACAAACCAAAACATTTTTTTTTTTTGTCAGTCATGGGGCCTGACCTCTGGGCCTGGGCGCTGTCCCTCAGCTCTTCAGCTCCTAGTGCTCTACCACTTGAGCCACAGCACCACTTCCAGCTTTTTCTGCTTATGTGGTGCTGAGGAATCGAACCCAGGGCCTCATGCATGCAAGGC
>NW_012267231.1:12671568-12682105 GCF_000151885.1 Dipodomys ordii | reverse complement strand
TTGAGCCACAGCGCCACTTCTGGCTTTTTTCTTTTTGCTTATGTGGTGCTGAGGAATCGAACCCAGGGCCTCGAGCATGCAAGGCAAGCACTCTACCACTGAGCCAACTTCCCAGCCCCTGTGATTTAATCTTGTGGCCTTGTGTTTGCCTAATACTCTTACCACTTGAACCATGTTCCAGCCCTTTTTGCTTTAGTGAGGCTTTTGTAACAGCTGAGATCTCCAGCAGGACTCAGGAAGGTCCTGTGTGCTATGGCCTTGTCTGCCTCTGTTTTCCCTGGCCATATCTCTTTGCTGGGCCTAGTGGAACCACTCTGCTACCTTTGGTGTTCAGACATTGCCAAATATTTGCACCCAGGGTCTTAGTATTGCTGTTTCCATAGCTTGCCACACTTCATTTCAGACTGTCCAGGTTTCCTAATCCCAGAGATCCTTCTCAGTGTTGGATGTAGTCCCTTCCTTGTTAGCATTTTGTTTTCCTTTTGTTGACAATGGGACCATGTGTTTTCTTTTGTTTGCCCTCACTGAAATGTAGTTGCATGAGCGTATTGTCACTGTTTTTGTCCTTCCTGTATTTTCTGTTCCTAGAATCTGGCATATTGTATAAGTTGGACTTTAAAAAGGAGCAGCCATTTGAAAATCACTAGAGAGAAATTCTGCCTTTGTGTTAGTGTTGGCTTCTCTTAGTTGATTTGTGTTTGTTGTCCTTAAAAATAAATGCCAACTTAAATCTTTTTTTTAATGTAAACATAAAACTAGAGCTTTAACTTAATTAAGTTAAAGATATGTGTTGTTTCCAGATGACTTGGATTCTGCATGTTGGTAATTTCAAAACCATAACTCTTAGAACTATAGGAAAGAATATGGTTGAAATAATATGTAAGCCATTGCATGTACATTTTAATCTGAAAGTGTTCTTGTTGTCCATCTCTTAAGTGGGAGCAGGTGAGGTGGCCAACTTCGCTGCATATGCATTTGCACCAGCCACACTAGTGACTCCGCTAGGAGCTCTCAGCGTCCTTGTAAGGTAAGAATGTGGCTTCATCTGTAAGTAGTATTTTAGTAAGTGAAATAGTGCTTGTCACATTTCTTTAGTGTATATTTGAGCACCCTTGAGGACTTTTGTTTTTAATACTATGTAGTAATTTGTTTTTTCAAAGTCACCCTCTGTATAGGGAAAGCTACTGAAGAATGGGCAAAATGAGTTTATACTTTGACCTGTATTCAGAGCCAGCATTAGTGATTCAAGTTTGGAAAACTCAAAAGTTGCCCTTGTCCAACATTTATCATGCAGTGCATTTGGACTTTGATAGCTCATGGTTGGTGATAAATAGATTTCTGTACCTGCTACAGAAAGTTGTTGACTGATAGGAGCTTATGTGCCTCTGAAGACTGACCTAAGGTTAGGCTAACCATTGAAGTTTGGATTTTGATTACTATTCTGATTGTTGATTATAGTTAGATATTTTTATTCTCACCCACAAGAAACTGTGTAAAATAGACAAATTAATAATTAAATGTCCCATTGCCCTTCATTCTTATCTCTATAAATAACATAAAATAATTATGAGCAGATTATATACACGTGAATGTCCATATAAATAGAATGTACCACCACTAGGAATAAGATTGAGCAAATTTGAGACCTTGCTTTGGATATAGATTTTTTTAATGAGGACCTGAGTTGCACAAACTAGATTTTTACTTTGTAAATTTCTCACAGATTTCTTGTTGCTTGGGAGGTCGTTTTGAGAATTGTTCCTGAACTCTTAGGTGACTACAGGATAGATGGGTCGGAGCAAAGACGACAGATGCAGAATGGCGGTAGAGACGACGCGTGCCAACGCAAGTGAGGAGTTGAGCAGAACCAGTCTCAGAGTCCTTGTTACATATAGTTGTATGATTCAGTGTATATTTTCTTTGGCTGAAAGCCAGAATCTTCAAGAGCTCAGTGTTTTAGTGAGTTCAGTAATATAAGTTGTGAGTTTGTTACTTTTTAAAATGAGAACAGTAAAAAAACTAAAATGAAAGCAGTAGCTGATTATTTTTAAATTCTCAACCCTTTTCTCCCTTCTCATTTTAGTGCCATTCTTTCTTCATATTTTCTAAATGAAAGACTTAATCTTCATGGGAAAATTGGGTGTTTGCTAAGCATTTTGGGATCTACAGTAATGGTCATCCATGCTCCAAAAGAAGAAGAGATTGAGACCTTGAATGAAATGTCACATAAGTTGGGTGATCCTGGTAAGAAGAAAGAAAAGCTTCATTTGTTGTATATGTACACATAAAGAGACCCAAGTTTCCTACATAGCTTATGAAAAATAGTAGTGTTTGCTTGCTTTTTTTTTTCCCCCAATGTTGAGACTTGAACGCTAGGCCTCAGTTTTTTAGTTCAGGCTAGCACTCTACCACTTGAGTCATACTTCCTGTTCTGGTTTTTTGGTGATTAGTTGAGAGTCTCACAGACTTTCTGCCCTGGCTGGCTTTGAACTGTGATCCTTAGATCTCAGCCTCATGAGTAGCTAGGGGATTACAGATGTGAGCCACTGGCACACAGCAGATTCTTAGTTAAAGTCTTTATTATTATTTTTAATGGTACTGGTGCTTCAACTCCTGGCCTAGTGTTTGCTAGGCAAAGTGTTCCACCACTTGAGCCACAGCCTCAGACCGTTTATAAGCAGATGTTGTTTTTTGGATAGGGCCTTGTGTTTTTGCATGGGGTTAGCCTCATACTGTGATCCTTCTACCCATCCTTTTATATAAAAGGCCTTCTAGGCACATACCACCACGCTTAGCATGTTGGTTTAGAAGAGGGTCTTGGCTGTGTTTTTGCTAAGGCTGGACTTGAAAGATCTCTGCCTCTTGAGTAGCTGAGATTATAGGTGTGGTCAACTACCTCTGACAGTATCAAGATTCTTTGTAGGCCTGTTTCCATGATCTGTTGTTTTTTAATTTTGTTTTTTAGGCATTTAAACTTTGTCATTTGGCAGTTTTGATGGAATGAAAACATAAGATACTGATTCTAAGTGGTATTTTGGTTTTTTTCATAGTACTGGTGTTTAAACTAAGAGCTCCATATTTGCAAGTATTGCAGGTATTCTACCACTTGAGCCATACCTTCAACCATTTTCACTTTAATTATGTTTCCATTAGAGTCTTGCTAACTTTTTGCCCAGGTTGGCTTTGAACTGTAATCCTTGCCTAACCCTGAGTGGTTTTTTTCTTCAGAGAGAACTGAAATTTCTTCTGACAGGCACATAAGAGAACAGCAGGTCACCTTCACCTTGACGATGTTCAGCTTCTTTAGATCTGGTTTGGTTCCAGTTTACCTTTATTCCTGTTCATTGCCTCTGGCTCTCAGCTGATAACTTTCAGAATCAACTTGGGCCTCTCACTTGGGATCTGTGAACTCACGTGTCTGCTCCTATCAGAAGATGGTGAAATCTGCTCAGCCCTATGGCCACCTGTGATCTTGGCTCTGCAGCTTCTGTGTTCACAAATGCTATAAGGAGAGATTTGGAGTCACTACTCTAGTTTTCTTTTGGGGATCTTGGTCTACTAAGTCTTACCTACTGAGCCACCCCACCTAGTCCATTGAAATGACCATTAGTCTTTATGCCCATGCCTTCTGTTGCTGGGGCAGTTGTCCTGAGATGAGTGTTGAGCTGTTAATCTCTTTTCTTCAAATTTTGGCCCCCTTAAGAGTTGGATGCTTTGATTGTTCTTTACTGCCCTTAAATAAAGTTTTAATATTAGTTTGTTATGGGAGCTCTCTGTTTTGTTTTTATAATTTATACATTCTTTAAAGTTGTTTTAGAGTTCGTGGTTAGCCTGGTATTTATTGTCTCAGGCTGTTAATGGTAGTTTTTTGTTTTTTTGAGGATGGTAGTTGATACATTTTGAACTTTCCCTCTGTTTACTGGAGGGAGTTCAGGCTCTTTTTCTGTTTGGGCTTTTCTAGGTGTTCTTTGACTTTCTGATTTTTAAAAAGTCTAGGTAGCCAGGCACTGGTGTCTTGTACCTATAATCCTATCTACTCAGGAGGCTGAGATCTTATGTTCAAAACCTAGCCCAGACCAGAAAATCTATGAGACTTTTAGCTCCAGTTAACCAGAAAAAGGCTGGAGTTGGGGAGGTGTGGCTCAAGTGGTAGAGTGCTAGCCTTGAGCAATAGCTCAGGGACACAGTCCAGGACCTGAGTTCAAACCCTAGGACTGACACAATCAGGGTGGTCAGATTTCCAGCAAAAATCTTCCACTTTCTTACAGGGGCACAGAAATCCTGTGAATGAAGTGGGGAGGAGGGACTTAACATCTGCACATACACACCTTGCTCTGTTGCACTTCATAGTTTTTATTAGAACATTGATTGTACAGTGGACAGATGTATAATGTACATTCATATTGTGTACTTTAATCAAATTGAGCTTTCTATTAGCCTTTCTTACTTCTTCCTCTCTGATTATATTAACTACCTACCCACCACTGTCTCCTTTCACCTTTTTCCTGTTGGCTTCCATACCAAACAGTGCCCCCTTAACACTCAGGTCATGTTTCCTGTCCTTTTACTTTTTATTTTCCAGAGCTGAGGAACGAACTCAGGGCCTTGCACTTGCCAGGCAAGTGCTCTTCCACTGAGCTAAATCCCCAACTCCATGTTTTCTTTTAGTTAGACATTTCTCATATTTCTTTTTGAGCTTGCTAGCCCTTAGAGTAATACTTACATGATCACCTGGTCCTCAGTCTGCTTATGGACAGCACTGTCTCAGGAGGGAAAGTGGCCCATATCTGCACAATTGGGAAAGGGTCAGGCATCTCCTTGCATCTTGAATGGACTTGTATCCAGGCTCTGTGTTCAGTTTTGTTTCTTCCCTGCTTCATAGCATTTTATCAGTAAAAATCCGTGTTGTTGAATTTGATTGCTGCTGATACAAGGGTGAGCTTTCTTGGATCTTGTATATCATTTATGAGTTAGCGTCTGCTTTCTGACAGGCATCAGAAACATTGTCCTCCTACAAAATATTGTTGCTATCATCTCCTTTCTTGTTTCTCTATATTTGCTTCTTTATAGTGAAGTTTGAGGAAGGGACAGTCTCATTTCCATGATTTTTCTCATCTTAAAATACAAGTGTTTATATGTGCTGTGGGCAGTTGATAACAAATGCTGAGAAGAGCGCATGCCTCTGTGATGCACGTTGGCTATTAAGTTGGCTTCAGTTTTCCAATCATCTAAAACTCCAGCATTCAAGACATAACTGTCATTCTGTTACTTGTCCTTAAATATTAAACTTGATCATAACTCCTCTGCACATATAAATCATTTTGAACACTAAAAATACATGGTGATTTCTCTTCAGCTAGCTCAGAACCTGTTCTGATTGCCTGTCCCCTTTCCTTCCAGGTAGGCACATTTAGGTAGGCAGATGAGGCTACTTAAAAAATACCAATGGTTAGCTGAGTGCTAGTGGCTCACTCCTGTAATCCTCGGTACTCAGGAGGCTAAGATCTGAGAATCATGGTTTGAAGCCAGTCTGGGCTGAAAAGTCCCCATGAGACTCATCTCCAATTAACCACTAGAAAACCAGAAGTGGCGCTGTAGCTCAAAGTGGTAGGGCACTCATCTTGAGCAAAAGAGCTCACGGACAGCATCCAGGTCCTGAGTTCAAGCCCCACCACTGACAGATCATCCCTTTTTTTTCTTTCCTACCAAATTTGTTTTCAGTACTCTTCTGTTTCAGAACATTTGATTAACTACATCTTTTCTTTGCCCTTTCTAGGTTTTGTGGTCTTTGCAACTCTTGTGGTCATTGTGTCCTTGATACTAATCTTTGTGGTAGGACCTCGCCATGGACAAACAAACATCCTCGTGTACATCACAATCTGCTCTGTGATTGGAGCATTTTCCGTCTCCTGTGTGAAGGGCTTGGGCATCGCTATCAAAGAGCTGTTGGCTTCGAAGCCAGTGTTGCGGCATCCCCTGGCCTGGATCCTGCTGCTGAGCCTTGTGGTCTGTGTGAGCACACAGATTAATTATTTAAACCGAGCTCTGGACATATTCAACACGTCTATCGTGACTCCCATCTATTATGTATTCTTTACAACTTCAGTTTTAACTTGTTCAGCTATTCTTTTTAAAGAGTGGCAACACATGCCTGTTGATGATATCATTGGGACTTTGAGTGGCTTCCTCACTATCATTGTGGGGATATTCTTGTTGCATGCCTTTAAGGACGTCAGCTTTAGTCTTGCAAGTCTGCCTGTGTCTTTTCGAAAAGATGAAAAAGCAGTGAATGGCAATCTCTCTAGTATGTATGAAGTTCTTAATAATAATGAAGAAAGCTTACCCTGTGGAGTTGAACAACACACAGCTGAAAATATCTCCCGGAGAAATGGAAATCTATCAGCTTTTTAAGAAAGATACGATTAAAAGGTTAATCTAGAATTCTGTTATAAAGTGATTTTGAGTATCAGAATGTGTCCGAAAAAGCATTGTCTTCAGTGCTTCTCTAAAGACAATCTTTTTAAAAGTTTCATTAATTTGGACCAAGAAATTACTTTTCTTATATTTAAAAATGGTAGTTTAAATGAGGTCACTTAAGATGACCCCAGTTCATGGCTGATTTCTATTAATATTGTATTATTGTAGAGGTATTTTACATTTTGATTCTTTCTCCAAAATCTAAATGCACTAATACAGTTTTAAGTCTATAAAAATGCTTTATTTTTTCATTGGTGATGAAAGTCTGAAATGTGTATTTGTCATCCCAGCCTATCAGTCCCTGACCATACATGACTTTTTGATTGTGCGAAAGAACAAAATTATCCCAATACATTATCCTCTGGTTTACCTTACCTATCAGATTGACTCCTGTTTGGTGAATTACTTTAATTTTGAAATATAAGGCCAAGAAAATCTTCGCTTTACCATTGAAGAAAACTTGTTAGCAAAAGGGATAGGATCCCATTCAAGGTCACATTTGTGGTGTGCCAGCATTGTCTGGTTTCCTGTGTGTTGCATCTGATGGGCTTCTTCAGGAAGATCTCCCCTTGTTCATTGAGTATGCCCTCCATGTTCAGGGCCGAGTCCCACTGCAGCCTTAATTCGTTGGTCGATGCCTGGAATTACCATTTTACATCAACTTTTGTACTTTCATAATGAGGTAATATATTGCAGACCTTTTAACAACACTGGGAAATGAAATCAGAAGACCAGTGTACTTAAGTTAGCTCATAAAAAGACAATGAAACGAAGTCCGGGTACTTAGAACAGACTTCAGTGTTGATGATATGTTATCTTTGTACCAAATATTTGAGGTATATTTTTTTTACTGTTACGTTTTTGTCCTTTAGGAAGTGTTTATGAAAAATTTGTGGAAAATTTCAAATCCATACGCATAAAGACAGGACAATAAACAGCATAATAAGCTGTTTCACATCCACTTAGTTAATAGTTGGTTTTTATAAAAAGTATTGGCAATATATCTTCCAGTCACCATCACCCTTCTAGATCAGAAGCTCAGACCTGTCATGTCTAAGGCTGCATGGTGGCCTATCAGGACTGAGCCTGCCCAGTCTCCTGTGGCAGCAGTGCTCATACCCCATACAGCTCTCTAGGAGCCTCCATTGGGGCAGACCAACTTCTATAAATGAAACAAATCCCTCTTCTACAGCTTTGGTTTCTGGTGGTACTCCAAGAATCTATTACATCTTTTTAAAGCCGCTACCCCCCACTATATTGAGGATAAAACAGGGTCTCAGGTATGCAAGGTCCGTCCTCTACCACTAGGCTCTCCAACGTCCCCCCATGCAACTTTTAATACCATGGGTGTATCTTTACATTTCCATAGATACATTGTATATCTGTCGTACTGTCTTGCCTTGCTTGTAAAAATGGAATTCTCACCTGAGTATCTTCATTGAGAATGCATAGGTTGGCATTAACCTTTTGTAGCACTTGAAATAATGTATATAATTACTTTAATTGGCCTATCATTAAGTCTTAGGAAGCTTGTAAAAATAGTAACTTTTTTATTCTATCCTTCATAGAGTGGACACAAATACCACTCTCAAATCTGTAGGAGAATTGAGCATCGAACCCAAGATTTTGAGGTAAGTTTTCATAAATACTTGTTACAAAGATCATGTAACAATTATTGTACAACAGAATAGTTCTTGTACTTCTCTACCATGCTTGAAGGGACTTTGGTATTCTCCATCGTGGATTTTACATTTTTGAGATGTGGGCTCATTATATGTTGCCTAGGTTGGCCTTGTACAAGCTTCTATTAGCTTCTCATGTAGCTGTGAACACAGGTGTGTGCCACACACCAAGCTTTCCATTCTTAACCATTTTTAATCTATTTTTCATGTCTTAGTAGTAGATTTTTAAAAAACCTAGTATCTTAACCAAGTGCTGGTAATTTTAGATACAAGGCTGAGATCTGAGGATCTCAATTCAAAGTATGTGAGACTCTTCCAGCAAAAAGCTAGAAATGGAGATGGGGTGGCTCAAGTGGTAAATCCTTGAGCAAGAAAGCTTAGGGCGCTGCTGTCCCGAGTTCAAGCCCGACTACCATCACAGACACACAAAAGCAGAATCCTTCCCCTGGACAAAGGTTCACCATTTCCTTCATTCTCCAGTTAGTCACTTAAAAAAAAAAAAAAAAGTGAGGCTGTGGCTCACTTTAGCACAAAACCTAAAGCTGAAGGACAGTGCAAAGGCCCTGAGTTATTACCACCAAAAAATAAAAATCTGGTACGTGTCTTCTGACAGAGCTTATGAACTAACTCGAGCCACAGAAGACAACTTACTGAGCAACCCAGCAGCTGGGAAGGAAATCTGAGGGTATTAGAAATAGCACCCAAGTTTTCCTTAGTCCTATTGTGCAGCACTCCCTTATCCAGACTAATATTTTCCCATACTGGCCTCTAGGTCACAGAGGCCATGGTGTAGAGGTACTTAATGTGCCTCCTTCATGTCCAGAACAGAGCGGTCAACAGCTGTGTGTCTGATTGGCCTGGCTTTCCTTTCATCCCTGTTGAAACCTAAGTATAAAGTTAAACATAAGTGCCAGTAGTAGTCATATTTTAAAGATGTCAAGATTTTGACCTGAACTTGGTCTGTAAGCCTGGATGGAAAAAATACCACCCACTGCTCAGGCCTATCGGGACAGGTTGTGGTGAATGAATGAGCATAGAGAGGTTTCATTAGTTTTATTTCTCTAATCAATAAGTCATACCTTACAAATGAACATTTTTATTACAACCGAGTTTAGTGAAAGCAGGGGAAATAAGTTCATTAGGATGTTTTGAAACACAGACACAAAAGAGGGACAAGGCCAGTGACTTAGAAAAAAGACCGAAAGACCATCAGAACAATCTAAACAAAAACTAAGTAGTTTAACAGTAATTGATACAGGAGTTTAATACAATTAGTTGGTATTAAGTTAATACAATTAGTTGGTATTAAGTTTCTTAAGGGATGAATGAACTCAGCAGCATATATGACATGGCTAGCTGCTTAGAAAATAGGAAAAATTAATTTTATAAGAACATGATGGCATTGATCAGCAGCCAGTGTTTTCAGACTTCCTAATTACCAAAAGCATATACAATTATAGTCTAGAAAAATAAGTCAATTTTATAAAAGCTTTTAGGTCAAAAAGCACCTCCTTGAACAGGTACAGAGATACTGAAAAATAGTCCCTAAAAATTTCCACCCAATGGTTTATGGAAAGATAAACATGCCATCAGAATCACTAAATGCTGTGGGCTTGGTCCCGTCTGTATCCTCAGCTGCTGGCCAGAGACTGATGGATGGGCGGCTGGAAGCAGCGCACGTGCTCTACTGGAGTGCTCTCACCATCCCCCGACTTCAAGTATTTGTCCAGGATGGTGATAATCTCATCATTAAGAATCTGGAACTTGCGGATCCTCTCCACCATCTTTTTCAAAGGCTACAGAATATAGATCATGGCATATTACTATTCACACTTGTACAAGTCTTCACATATAAAAAAGGTCAGGATTTTCTTGGGTCGTGATAGCAAACTATTCATATGCAGTACCAGCTTTTAAATGACATTGGAACAATGAACATATTTTCCACTTAAAATATTTCTCTGTTCATTTTACAGTGGTCAGTGGATTTGTAAAACTTAGCATATTCATTCAACAATCAGCTATTCGAAAATTATGTAGCTGGGCACCAGTGGCTCCTGCCTATAATCCTAGCTACTCAGGACGCTGAGATATGAGGATTGTGGTTCGAAGCCAGCACATGAGATTCCTATCTCCAATTAACCACCAAAAAGTCGAAAATTGAACTGTAGTTCAAGGCAGAGCACTTGCCTTGAACAAAAGAGCTCAAGACAGCTCCCAAACCCCAAGTTCAAGCCCTAAGACCAGCACACATACACAAAAATTATGTGCCAAATGCTGGGACTGGGGCTAGGAAGGTGGCTCAGTGGTAGAGCGCTTGCCTTGCATGCCTGAGGCCCTGGGTTCGATTCCTCAGCACCACATAAGCAAAAAGAAAA
>NW_012267231.1:12606437-12671263 GCF_000151885.1 Dipodomys ordii | reverse complement strand
ACACACACACACACACACACACACACACACACACCCATGTTTAGGAAAAAGATAAGCCCAGACACACACACACCATGTTTAGGAAAAAGATAAGCCCCAGAATTCCAGACACACACCATGTTTAGGAAAAAGATAAGCCCAGACACACACACACACACCATGTTTAGGAAAAAGATAAGCCCCAGAATTCCAGATTGTCAATACTACAAACTGTGTCTTGGCAAACCTTCCTGCTGTCACACACACAACACACACACACTTGGCAAACCTTCCTGCTGTCACACACACAACACACACACTTGGCAAACCTTCCTGCTGTCACACACACACACACCAGACAGCATGTTTAGGCAGACACACACACACACACACACACACACACACACACCAGACAGCATGTTTAGGCAGACCTTCCTATGATCTTTCTCTCTCACACACACAGGAGATAAAGCAGACAGTATGTTTTGGCAGGCCCTGTGTCTGTCTCTCTCCCAGACACTCACTGCCCACATAGGAGCTACAGCATACCATTAAGTTTTGGCAGTCTCTGTCTCTGCCTCTCACTTAGAAAGCATGAATGCTTCTGTCCACAAAGGAGACAGCACAGAGGCAGATACCACAGCTGCTTCCCGGCCACATGGCAGCAGCACTAGGATGAGGCCGCCCCCTGGGCTATAACAAATTGGACTACATGTTGGAGACTCCGTCAGAAGCTGAGATAGTTCTTTCAGATAAAGTGGTCCCAGGTTGGAAAAAGCCAAGAGGAGAAGCCAAATGCAAATCTTGGAAGGAAAACTAAGTTCAATAAAAGCTTGCAAATAAAAATCCAGCACAAGAAAACAGTTTTAAATAATCCCCAACATAACTAGAAGTGAGATGGGAAATTTCAGTTGAGATAAAATTATTAAGATTGGAAGAACCCAACTGAACTTGCTTTGACTATAAAAAGATTACATGCCAAGGAAATGGAGATGTGGGAACTAGATTGCTCTCCATCCCCCTGAGCTGTCCACACTCAGCCCCTGGCACTTGTGAATATGTTACCTTACAAGAGGGACTTTGCAGATGCAGCTATGGTGATGGACTGTTAAGATGGAGAATATTCTAGATTGTCCAGGTGAACCCAGTCGAATCAGTATAAGCAGAGACCTTCATCTAGCAGAAGACAGGAAAGCGGTGGTGATGATGGCAGATGAGAAGCTGAGTCGGTATCTTCCAGCAATAGTAGACTCAAAACCATGTGGAAAGCATGGGGGTAAGGAGGGAAGCAGGTGATGGGAGCTCAGTCTCACGTATGGGAATGAGTGAGCCAATTGTCTGCATGAAGTTGGTAGCATTGGATCCCTTGGGGCTCCAGAGAAACACAGTGGTACCGACACTGATTTTGGTTTTGTGAGATGATCAAGAGCTCTGCTGACCTAGAAAACTGAGGTAACCGGCGAAAGTGTTTCTGTCCTTGGTAGAGTGCTGACTGGTTTGGGAGCAAGATCTAAAGTAAGTCTAACTGACGTCCCCACAGCTGAGAATGGAAGAAAGGATAACAAGTAATTGAAATGGTAATGGCTGAATACTTCCTTGACTCCACGAAGACAAAAAAGATCTTAAAAGCCCCCCAAAAGAGCACATTGGGAGTCAGAAGACTGGAAGACTATGCCAGCAACCTCAAAATGCCGATTCTACAGGGGAAGATAGGAAGTAGATCTAGGTACCTTGAAAAGAGAAGGAAGAGAAAATGACTTTTTTTTTAAAACATCTTCCAGATTGTTTTACTTGCCAATTATATGTAGATTTGCTTGTGGGATGAAAATTTCAGTTGGTAGAACCGTATATGCCTTAGGATAAGAAACCATGACTCTCCAAAAGAACTTTAAGTAAATGAGTAAACAAATAATGTTTGGCACTTTTGCAAAACATCCATAAATAGCTAAAGATCTCTGTCCACATACCACATTCTTGATAATCTCATCTTTGCCATCGTGTTTCTGGACCTTGAGTAGATGGTAACAGAAATCCAGCACAGCGAAGCGCCGTTGCTGCCCAAGAAGTACAATAATCATACAGCCAGCCCAGTGCAGCCCGTCACCAAAACACTGCCTGTGAGCAAGAAACAGTGAAAAAACAAGCCATCAGGAAACTTCCTGTGATCCTGTCTCTGGGGGAAGGCCACTGATCACTCATCTGCACTGCTCTTGCTTATCTCGCCCCCTTCCTCAGCCAGAATGCTGAATAGCTGGCAGTTTTCCTGGAGTGAGAAGGAAATCCTGTTTTGGTTTCTTCTAGCACTCGTTCCTGACCTTTTCTAGATCATAGGCCTTGGTGAAGAATGACTTTACGGCTGGGCGCTGTTGGCACACACCTGTAATCCTAGCTACTTGGAAAGCTGAGATCTGAGGATTGTGGTTCAAAGCCAACCCCCAGCAGGAATGTCTTAGTGTCTCCCATATCTCTAGTTAAACCAGCAAAAAGGCAGAAGTGGAAGTCAGGCACCAGTGGCTCACACCTGTAATCCTCGCTACCTAGGAGGCTGAGATCAAAGCCAGTCCAGGCAGAAAAGCCCGTGAGATTTACCTCCAATAAACTAGTCAGACAATGCCAGAAGTGGCTCTGTGGTTCAAGTGGTAGAGTGCTAGCCTTGAGCACTTTAAAGATGCTCAGGGACAGGGGACAGGGCCCAGGCCCTGAGTTCAAGCGCCAGGACTGGCACAAAAGAAAAAAAAAAGACCTGAGTGGACCTACCATCCAGAAAACCACACCCAATTTGCATTCAAGTGCTATGGGTTCAGAAACTGCCCAGATGATAATGGTGGGATCCATTTGGGAAAAAGCCTCACTTTGGTCCCTTTTCAGAAAAACGTGAATATCAGTCTGGACTCCGAGCTCTGTTCCCACCTCCTCCACCACTAGCTCTGCTACCTCCACTGCTACTCAGTGCTGTTCCAAAGCATCTTACTGAGCACATACTTACTCCACCGTAAACTCGTGCGTCCCCACAGGAATGCAATAGACAAACTGCATGGCACTCCACAGCCTGTGAAACTCCACACACTCATCCACATGCATGACGCCATTGCTGGGCAGAGGTCCACGCCAGATGGGGTCATCCAGAAAGGTCCGGATCCGCGTCAGGATGACTTCAAACATAGATAGGCCACAGCAGAGCCGCTCCTTGGTCAGCAGGTCCCCCTCTCTTGCGATTGCAATTTGCTACACAAAGCATAAGTGGCACATGTTCCAGGCGGAGGCAAGGTATTGGGGGGCTTACACCAAACTCATGGCCCCATCCCCTATTATGTTTTCTTTTTCCCCCAGTGCCAGTAGTGAAGCTTGAACTCAGAGCCTAGGCACTATTCCTTAGTGTTTTTGCTTAAGGTATTCTACCATTTGAGCCACAGCTCGCCTTCCAGCTTTTTAGTTGGTTAAGTGGAGAGGATCTCATGGACTTTCCTGCCTGAGCTGGCTTCGAACATCAAAACTCAGATCTCAGCCTCCTGAATAGCTAGAATTATAGATGTGAGCCACAGGTGCCTTGCTCTCTTCTCATTTCCTACAGAAAATGCTAAGTCGGCACAAGAGGGTTTTTGGAAGTAGCAAAAAAGTAAAGATGGAGCAGGGTGGCTTGTACCTTTAATCCTCGCTACTAAAGAGGCTGAGATCTATGGATTGCGGTTTGAAGCCAGCCTGGGTGGGAAAGCCCATGAGACTTTTATCTCCAGTTAACCACCAGGAAAGCAGAAGTAGTGCTATGGTTCAAAATTTTAGAGCACTAGCCTTGAGTGAAAAAAGCTCAGGGACAGCACCCCAACCCTAAGTTCAAACCCTACAAATGACAGAAACAAAAAGATGCCAATCATTGTATAGTTAACATGATTAAACAACACATTTCATAATCATGGAGCATCAAGAAAATAAGTGGCTTTACTTCTAAAACTTACTTCAAGTCACTTCAGACTGTCATAAAATAGGGTGAGTCTAGTAGCACCTAATGGGCCTTTTAAAGGCTAAGGATGTCACAAAATATCTGAAAAGTTCAGAAGTCAGCCCCTACTGCATTATCTTGTCCAAAATGGTACCAGTGACAAGGCCAGGAAGGCCAGATCGAGTATAAGCTAACATGGAATTACACAACTCTCTCTACCTGGATCACTTGCTTGTGGTCTTAGTTTCTTCTTTTTGTCAGTTGTGGGGCTTCAACTTGGGTCCTGGACACTGTCCCTGAGCTGCTTTTGCTCAAGGCTGGTCTTCTACCACTTGAGCCACAAGGCCACTTCTGCCCAACCCTGCTCTCCAGTAGTTTATTAGAGATAAGAGTCTTATGGGCTCTCCTGCCTAGGCTGGCTTCAAACCGCAATCCTCAAGATCTCAGCCTCCTGAGTAGCTAGGATTATTGGTGTGAGCCACTGGCATCGGGCAGTTTCTTCTGTCATGAGAAATTCCATGGTGAAGGGATGGACAAGGACATGTGACATTTACTGTGTATGTCTTTGTTGCCAAGTGAGGCATATAAGCCTTTTCCTGGTATCAGCTTACTTAAGCTCCACAAGCATGCCACTGTTTCTGCCATGAATCACTCTGGAGACACAGCCAAGCAGATGAGCACACTTTTTGATCTCATACTTTCTAGGCTGCTCCTCACTCTGCCACTGTTCTAGTTGGGGTGCTTAGCTTGCAGTCCACCATGGGGGGGTCACAGAGCACTTTTACCTGTGGGGTCCCCAGTCTTTCAATCAGGGGGACAAGGTGTAGGGGGGCATACTTGGATTCCAATCTTTTCATCTTGGCATCCAGTCTCTCCCCCTCTGCAGGAGGAAAAAAATTCATTACACTCCTTTGTACAATAAATACTGCAAAAATGTCACCTTGATAAAGAAACGAGAGGTTCACATTAAGGAGACAGCTTTATAGAACCAGCCTATTTGATGCATATTGTTTTAATATTTATTTTTATCAAGTAATTGTGCAAAGGGGGTTCAATGTCAGAAGCACAATGCACTTTGCTCAGTCACCCTTTTCTCATTCTCCCTCATCTTCCCCATCCCCTCCCCACTCTCAATACAGTTCAATCTTCACAGTATCATTTGATATTTTAATCTATACTGATTTGCATGTGTAATGTATTTATTTGGGGGGGTCTGCTTTCAACTTGAAATTAGTGTATCCTCATGCAATCCAAAGATGAAACAAAAAGAACATTTTTTTTTTTTTTGCCAGTCCTGGGGCTTGAACACAGAGCTTGGGCACTGCCCCTGAGTTTTTTGTTTTCTTTTTGGTTGGTTGTGGGGCTTGAAGTCTGGGCCTGGGGGCTTCCCTCAACTTTTCAGCTCAAGACTAGCACTCTACCACTTAAGCCACAGAGCCAACTTCCAGTTTTCTGGTGGTTTATTGGAGATAAGAGTCTCACAGACTTTCCTGCCTGGGCTGGCTTTGAACCATGATCCTCAGATTGCAACCTCCTGAGTAGCTAGGATTACAGGTGTGAGCCACCAGCACCCTGAGCTTCTTTTGCTCAAGGCTAGCATTCTACCACTTGAGCCACTTCCAGCCTTTTCTGTGTATGTGGTACTAAGGAATTGCTAGGCAAGCACTCTACCACTAAGCCACATTCCCAGCCCTCCCATGCTATTTTGAAGAAAATACTAGACATTCTGCTGCTTCAATTATAGATATTTCAGTTCTTCACTTTAGCACAATTCTCCAGGGATTATGATTATGGTTCACCAAAGGCTGCCCAACACTGGTTGTTAGCTCCCTAGTTGCCCACTGCAAGTGCCACTTGGTAGAGAACAATCTGAACTCTGGACTGGGGACACACTGGCTTACCTTTTACATGGACTCGCGGCAAAATGTTCTGGAAAGGGGCTGCGTGCAACAGGTCACACACTTCTTCCAATGACTAGAGCAGAGAAAGGAAAAGTCACATGAGAAAGTCAGCAAAGATGGACAGAGAAACCTGGTGCTGAAGGTAAGGTACATCTTTGCCTTCTAATAGAAAAGCAACACTCCTAAGTACCCTGCTAGTAGCAGTCTCTGGGACAATGAAAATGTCCTCCCCCAAATTAATAACAAAATATGCCAGGAGCTCACACCTGTAATTCTACCTACTCAAAAGGCAGAGTTGAGGATTGTGGTTTGAAGCCAGTCTAGTCAGGAAGGTCTATGAGACTCCTCTGATTAACCAGCAAAAAACCAGAAGGAGGTATGTGGCTCAAGTGGTAGAGAGCCAGTCTTGAGTGAAAAAGCTACACAAAATTCCAAGGCCCCGAGTTCAAGCCCTAGTACTGGTACAAGGAAAGAGAGGCAGGAAAGGAGGGGGTATAGGGTATCTGTAGGGAGTTCTTCACTAAGGGTCCCCACTGACCCCAGGAGTGCTAGGATAATGAGAGTGTAGAACTGCTTCAGTCCCCCCTTACTACCATGGATAAAAGGTCTACCCAGCAGTTCAGGAAAAGAGGAAAAAAAATCATTAGATCATAAGACACAGGTCCCTGGGAGGGCCTCTGAATCAGGGCTTCCCTGATACATGAGCCACAACTTATCCTTTTTTTCCCCCCATTTGCTAATGTGAGGTTGCTAGCCCAACAGTTCAGATCCTAGAGGCTTTGTGGGGTCACTGCCATGCTCTGAAAATGTGTACAGGGAATCGCGGGCCTGTCCTTTCGAGCACCAGTGGTTCACATCTGTAGTCCAGACATTCAAAGGCCTGAAATCTGAGGACTGCAGTTTGAAGCCACCCCAGGCAGGAAAGTCCACTTAACCACCAAACAGCTGGAAGTGGAGCTGTGACTCCAGTGATAGCGTGCTAGCCTTGAATGAAAAAGCTAAGGGACAATGCCCAGGACTGGCACACCCAAGAACAAAAAAAAAGAGAACACAAACTGTCTCTGTCACCAGCCGGGAGCAGCCCTGGGGGACCTGGAGTTGGCTGGGGTGAGCACTCACCAGGCTCTGCTCGATAAGCAGGCAGAAGAGGACAGCATTTCCCACCTCCCTGAGGTTCTGGAAGCACACTGTCTTCAGTTCTGCATACTCCACGATGTCCTTCAGCTGGTGGTGGAAGAACTCCAGGATGCCTATGGTTCGCAGAAAGCAGGAGTTGGGGTGTGGGGAGGAGAGAGGGATAGAGCATTATAAGGAGAGCACCTGCCATTCAGACACTGGCACTTCACCTATTTCTGGGGACCAGCACCACCTCCCTCCCCCGACAATCTCAGTGCCACGGTGGAGATGGACATGTCCCGCACCCACCATGTGGCCCTGGGCCAAGGCTCTGACAAACAACTGTGTATCTTCAGGCAGGCTATGACTGGAAATGTCATATCACAAAACCAAAGGAAAACATTAGAGACAGTCATCACCAGCAGAAGACCTGCTCTTCGGTAACTCTATCCCTCCAGACATATTCACCTGATTAAGGGTATCTATAAATCTCTGCAGTTACTAGCGTATGCGATGGGGAAACTTCCTCCCTGAATTCTAGAGCAAGACAGGTATCTTCACAAGAGTGCATGCATGAGAAGATGCAGGCATCAACACTGGAAAGAAAGCTACTCTTTCCTAAAATTTTTCTTTTTTTAATGCTGGTTCTGGGGCTTGAACTCAGGGCCCTAGGTGCTGTCCCTTAGCTTTTTAACTAAAGGCTAGCACTCTACCACTTGACTCCCATCTTTAAGAGGTAAGAGTCTCTCAGGCTTTCCTGCCCAGCTTGCCTGGCTTCATATTGCAATAGTAGGATTTCAAGGCTCCTGAAAAGCCAAGACTACAGGTATGACCCGATAGGGCCTGACTTATCTTCTCAACTTGATTCTAGCTTAGTGAAAACTTGACAAGTTGATTCCAAAATATACATGAACATGCGTAAGACCTAGAAAAAGCCAAATTATCTTCAAGAGAACAAAGCTAGGCCTCAACACATTTCAAAGTCATGTAACCCAGAGGTCAGCCCTGAGCATGTACTCCTCAAAGACCCACCTACTGCCTGTCTGAGACATTGGTCTCCCCTGCTGCTGCTACTTTACCAATGCTGTGTCTAGTAATTCACCAGTGAAGAGACTCTGTCAGGAGCGGGGATGTCCTTTACCTGAGTCATCTCAACAAATACAAGACTGTGAGCAATTGATCTGTGTGAACTCTGTGCTGAAGTCCTCCTAAATGTCTGTTCCTTCCATGCTAACTTCCCATCTCTAGTTTCATGATTCCAATATCATCTACTTCTGACAATGAATTGAAGTTGAGTTCTTCCAAGTAAGGGCCAAACCTAATGGTTATTTTCTTTTGAGAGGGCACATTAGTCCTCTGGCTGACCTCCAAAATTCCAACAGGAGCCCATGAGGGCTGCCAAGTAGTCTCTGCGAGCTTGGCTACCCCAACAGGCTGTTCATCAGGGCAGTCTCTTACTGGTCTACCTCCGTGTGGGCTCAAGTCACTTAGCAAGACAATGTTAGTGTTCAAGTGTCCAACTGATGTCTAATTTTGTCAACTTGATTGGGTTGAAAAACACCTATGAGATTAGTAAAGCACACCTCTGGCTATGCCTAGAAGAGTATTTCCAGAGACAGTTGGATTATGAGAACCTAATCAATCCCATGGATTCATAACACCCTGGCATTATTGGGAGGGCCTAATTGGAAGTCACAGTGTGTATGTGTCCCTGTGTACCAGAAGGCTGTATGTTACCACAGACCCTTCCTGTAGTTCCTTTGCTTCCTGTCCACCATGAGGTGAACAATCTCCACATTCTCATGAGATGATGCTCCACTTCATAGCTGGCCCAAACCATGGGGAGCCAACAGACCATGGATGACACCCTCTGAAAGCGTGTCAACAACATCTTTCCATAAGCTGCTATCCTCAGGTGTTTGGTCCCAGTGACACAAAAAGCAGTTAATTGATTGGCTTTTAAGAGCCTATGATGAGATACAAGGCAGTTTTAAGCAACAAAACTTTCCTACAGTCCAGTTTGACCATGAAGCAATCCTTCTTGAGATAATTAGGTATTTCTTTGGATACACCAGCACCAGCCTACAGCAGGCATAATCTGCCCAGTAGGCAGACTGACAGATAGGACAGGTGGACAGATAGGACTAGGACTGTCTAGAAAGCAGGAGGAGGAAGGAGGACTGAGCAAGATTAAGACCCCCCTTTTTGCCTTTGAGGATTAGTACCCATTAAAGACAGGAGAAAAGAAGGACTTGGTAGTTACATTCCCTGCCTTACCTAGTGATTTCCCCCCAAACAGGAAAACATCCCAAGTTTTATTTGTAGTCCACACAGAAGAGAAAAAATAATTAAGGTCTTCTAACACCATCTACTTGGGGAGATGGAGAAATTGGGGACTGCCCCACACACCATAAGCTAGAGCATTGGTGATGAGCAGGGATTTGGACACAAACCAAGTGTGCCAATCGAATCTCAGTCTCAACAGTCTACAGAGGGGCACAGTCCACAGCCCCTGTGGACTGCTGACACACTTGGCATTTAGGAATGGTTAAATTAACCCTCTCTTGGCCTCCACATCTAAAAGAAAAAGGTACCACCGACCACATCAGCAGGTTGCTTTCCCACCCAGACCACCTGAAATACCATCCATAACAAGTAATAAAAGGGAGCCAGGAAAAAATAAAAACGTGAAAGAGATGGCCATTCTGGGAAGATGGGGTGTGGTGGAGGAAAGGGGAAACCACAGTTCTTATAGCCAATAGGAAGACGTGCAGCAGACGAGAATGAACAAAGTCCACTATTGCCAAGTATTCAAAGGGCGCATCTCTTAGGGAAGGCCCACATGGCCGAGTTGGGAGGGGGGGGAATGAAAAATTACCATCAAAGAGGAGTATGGGCCAGAGTGGTTACAACCTGGGTCTGCACTCTGCCTGTCTTTCCTCTCCCTTCCTACCCATGGTACCCAAACCCAGGATAGCCTTACATGCAGCACTGGAAAGCCAGAGTGCATCTGGGCTGCCCCCAGGCAATCACTACATAGGAGTCTGAATAGCATGTGTAATCAGAATGGGCATGGGGCAGGTGATGGTCATGCAGGGAGGGCTTTGTTGGTAAGTGGAAGGCAGCATAGGAAGCAGCTAGTGAGGCTGAGGTAAGGAGTTAAGGAAAGCGGCTCTACAGGCAGACAGTTGTGGCACTATAGGAACCAATGATGTTTTTGCATGTGTGTATGTATGCATGTATGTAGTATGTATTTGTGCATGTGTGCTGGTACTGGGGCTTTGACCCACAGCCTGGGTCAGTCTCTTAGCTTTATCACACAAGGCTGGTACTCCACCACTTGAGCCACACCTCCATATCTGGCTTTTTTTGCTAGCTATTTGGAAATGAGTCTCTCTTTCTGCCCAGACAGGCTGCAATCCTCAGATCTCAGGATTACAGGGGTGAGCCTTTACAGGGAATGTGGAGGATGCAGAATTAAAAAAAACCTGTTATGTCGCTGGTTGAGGTGGAATCGCTCCGCGTCCTCACCTTTAGTGAACCCAACATACCTTCCTGCTCACTTCCCTGCTTCCCAGTTGCAAGGGGCATTGGTTTGTTCTACTCTAAACAAGCAAGCACTGAGGTGGGCCTCCTACCGCCTCTCAGCCAGAGAAGGCAAATCTAGTTCTAAAAGCTCTCCAGTTTGATTTGCTTTTCCTGTGGTCTAAGGTCAGGACTCCAAAGGGACCCCCAGGACCCTGCTCACCGGGAGAGCCATACTCATGCCGAGGCAGGCGGCAGATCTTAGGCATCACCTCCATCA
Organism: Dipodomys ordii; assembly: GCF_000151885.1. Classification (NCBI taxonomy): domain Eukaryota; kingdom Metazoa; phylum Chordata; class Mammalia; order Rodentia; family Heteromyidae; genus Dipodomys; species Dipodomys ordii. Next base: position 12,660,525 of record NW_012267231.1, on the reverse strand, counting down.
GAGTCTTCACGTACTGCAGGATTGTGCCTTGCAGCTGCAAGAGACACAAGCGTCAGCCACCAGCCTCCCACCACTCCTCTGAAAGGTTAGGGCCAGTGTGTGTTCTGGCATCTTTCTATCCTGGCCTCCTACCTCTGCTTTGTTTCCCATTTTCTTCAAGTCCAGGGCAACTGTGGTGGCCCTTGGTTTGTGGCCCTTGTTTGTTTTTTTGTGTGGTTGGTGGTGGTCATGAGGCCTGAACTCTGGGCTTGGACGCTGTCCCTCAGCTCTTTAGCTCAAGGCTAGCCCTCTACCACTTGAGCTACAGTGCCACTTCCAGCTTTTTCTGTTTATGTGGTACTGAGGAATCGAACCCAGGGCCTCATGCATGCAAGGCAAGCACTCTACCACTGAGCCACCTTCCCAGCCCGTCTTTTCTTTTTGATTGCACTCAAGTTTGAACTCAGGGTCTGACATTTGCTAGGCATGCGTTCTGTTTGTTTTAGGCTGTGTGTGTGTTTGTGTGCATGTGTGTTTCCAGTTGTGGGGCTTGAACTTGGGGCCTGAACTCTTTTTGCTCAAGGCTAGTGCTCTACCACTTTGAGCCACAGCTTCACTTCCAGTTTTTGAATGGTTAACTGGAAATAAGAGTCTCATGGGGACTTTTCTGCCTGGGCTGGCTTTGAATGGTGATGCTCAGATCTCAGCATCCTGAGTAGCTTGGATTACAAGTGTGAGCCACCAGCACCCAGCTTTAGGTTAGCTTTTAAGAAAGATCACTTTTGCCTTGGCTAACCTAGACTGCAATATTACTAACTTATGCCTCTTGCACAGTTGGCATTACTGGCAAGTACTACTATGACTGAAAGACTGGTCTACTTGAAAGCCTAGTGAAAGACTACTTAGAAATTTAAAGGGAAACATTCTCTTTTCTTTGAGGGGAGAGGGGTAGGAAGGCTAGGGAGGGCTTGCTAGTACTGGGGATTAAATTCACCGTCTGAGCTAGCGTTCTACCACTTAGCTATAGCTCCACTTCTGGTTTTTTTGGTAATTAATTGAAGAATTTCATGGACTTTTCTGCCTAGGCTGGCTTCGAATCTCAATCCTCAGAACTAAGTCTCCTGAGTAGCCAGGATTACAGGTATGAGCCCAGTACCAGGATAAGCGCAACATTCTCTTAGAAGGAAGACAATATTTTGGACATTAAATACTCCTGTAAAATCAATTCAAATAAAGTGGATTCTCTTCATTTTTCCTTGCCTTCCTTCCTCTCTTTTTCCTTTCTTTTTTAAATAGACAAGGTATCCCAAAGTCCTGGGTTCAAGTAATGCTCCTGTCTCAGCTTCCTGAGCAGCTGGGAGTACACACTCCGTGGAACCATTGTCTTTCTCTTTCTTGCCTCTCTCTTTGCGTGTGCTGGTATTGGGAGGGTTGAGCTCAGAGGCTTGAACCAATTCTCCTGCAGCTTTTCTTGGCTCATAGTTCTACCACCTGAGGTATGCTTCCAGGCCCAGCTATTTGCTGGTTAACTAGAGAGAAGACTCTTATGTGTTATCTGCCTAGGCTGGCTTAAAACTGTGATCCTCAGATATTAGCCTTGATAGTAGCTAAGATTACAGGCATGAGCCCCTGGCATTCCCCTCACAATCCCCTACCTCTTGCTTTTAGAAGGTTAGCTGGAAGAAAGAGTCTTACAGACTTTCCTTCCCTGGCTGGCCTTGAACCACGATCCTAAGATCTTAGCTTCCTGAGTAGCTCGGATGACAGGCATAAGCCAATGGCACCTGGTCATCTTTCTTTTTCTCTTTTGTGTGTCTGCATGCACGTGTGTGTGTGTGGTGTGCACACGCACGCACATGCACATGCACACGCATGCATGTGCTAGTACTGGGCTTGAACTTAGGGCTTGAGTGCTCCAACCATTCTTCTGAATTAGGAAAATGGGGGAGATATAGTATCAGAAGTATTTTGAGTCTACACTGAATCATTCATTTCTTAAGAGACTTAATGGTTAAGACAAAGGGAGAAGAAGACTCCCCTGGCTAGTCCCCAGCGCATGCCACGTGAAGGGCGCTCCCCTGTGGAAACTCACCAGGCTCTTGACAACCTTCAGCAGTTCCTCCATGACCACCGCAATGCCCTGGTAGCCAAGAAGCCGGCAGATAACTTGGAAGTGAGGAGGCCCGACGAAGTTCCGATAGCTGCCATAAATGCTGGAATAGGCCAGGTTTAAAGCCTGAGGAACAGAGGACAGAGTTTTCAACATGGTTCTGAAGCACACACCTAGGCAAAAATCTGCAGGGAGACCTATTTAGTGGGATGCTGGTAGCTCACACCTGAAATCCAAGCTAATCAGAAGGCTGAGATTGGAGGATCAAAGATTGGGGTAGGAAGTCTTTGAGACCATAGGTAATCATCTCCAAGTAACCAGCAAAAAGCTGGAAGTAGAGGTGTGGCTCAAGTGATAAAGCATCAGTTTTGAGCAGAAAAAGCTAAGGGACAACACCTAGGCCCTGAGTACTGGCGCGTGCGCGCGTGCACACACATACACACTATATACACACACACACATACGTATATATGTGTGTGTGTATATATACATATATAAACATACATATACATGACATATACATATAATGCATATGCATATTCATTTATAAGTTACATATAACATTTTATTACATACACACACCACACATCATCAACAAGTGCCCGGCATTCTTTTCTTTCTTTGAAATGGAATCTCACTGTGTTGCCAGAGTTCACGCAATCCTCTTTTAAACTCTGCAGTGGCTGGCCCTATAGGCTCATGCTATATGCCTGGATAACTTCTATTTAAAATTATTATAACCATAAATGAAACCTCCAACTCTGCATAGAAACATACACCTGTAGTCCCAGATTCGGAGTTACAGACTAGTCTTGGCAACATGGGGGGAAAAAATCCATTTCAAAATATGCTTCCTTAGGAGTTTAAAAAAGTCATTAACATGGGCTGGGAAGGTGGCTCAGTGGTGGAGCGCTTGCCTTGCATGCTCAAGGCCCTGGGTTCCTCAGCACCACATAAGCAAAAAAGAAAAAAACCCGGAAGTGGCGCTGTGGCTCAAGTGGTAGAGCGCTAGCCTTGAGCTGAAGAGCTAAGGGACAGCACCTAGGCCTAGAGTTCAGGCCCCACGACTGGACCCCCAAAAAAAATCATTAACATAACAACAACAACAACAAAAAACTTACCTTGGAGCCATGCAAATATTGGGGTTGTGCATTGGGTTGTTTATCTCTTTGAAATTCCTGAGAAAATGGTAATACTGTCCGAACAAACCTAAACAAGGAAGATTAAGAGGGGAAAAAAAATTAATAGTACTTTCCCAATATGTAATAAAGGAAGTGGGAAATGTAAAATGAATCTGGGGAGAGGAAACACACAGGATTGGCCATGATGGAAGGGGTCACCCTGGCAAGAAGCACTAGATACTTAAATGTACACAGCCTGGGCGCTGTCCCTTAGCTATTCAGCTCAAGGTGAGTGCTCTACCACTTGAGCCACAACACCACTTTTTTCTGCTTATGTGGTACTAAGGAATTGAACCCAGGGCCTCATGCATGCAAGGCAAGCATCTACCACTGAGCCACCTTCCCAACCCCTAGAAAAAGAAAAAGTTTTTTTTTAAAGCATTTATAGTACTTTTCCAACCTCAGAGCTATTCTGCTACCCATCTATGAAGTATTCCTCCTAATTATCTGACATAGTTGCCAAACAGGGAAATTCTAGTTTAAAAAAAAACCCAACACAGATTATATAAAAATTCTCTAAAATGCAGTAACTGTATTCAAAACATAGGAACCAGAGTAAATAAAAACACTTGGTGTCCTTCATCCATTCTCTAACTTTAGTTTTTGGCACACTGGTATCAGAACTGTCTTACGCCTAACACCATCCTTTGTTAGCTGGTAATGAATTCACACCTGGCTTTACTGTGCTTCTAGACCCAGACATGCTGGCAAGGTGGTGCTGACTTCCCACCTGCTCAGATCATTAGGGGCTAAGGAGAAAAGGTGAGCATGGTAACTATCCGACTCACCATTTTATTAAGTAGGATTCTCTTTTTTTTTTTTTTTTTTTTGGTCGGTTGTGGGGCTTGAACTCTGGGCCTGGGCGCTGTCCCTCAGCTCTTCAGCTCAAGGCGAGCGCTCTACCACTTGAGCTACAGCGCCACTTCCGGTTTTCTGGTGGTTTATTGGAGATAGGAGTCTCACGGTCTTTCCTGCCCGGGCTGGCTTTGAACTGCGATCCTCAGATCTCAGCCTCCTAAGTAGCTAGGATTACAGGCGTGAGCCACCAGCGCCCGGCTTAGGATTCTCTACTGAAAGGAGCTTTTTAACTTTCAAGTAGGAAATGGACAAGATGGTTCTGGAACATGTGTGGTGCAGAATGTAGGGTGGGGCTTACAGAACGATGAGGACCTGCTAGAGAACAGAGGCACCAGCCCAGGCAAGCTAGAATACTCCCAAGCTACCTCAGACAACACTCAGTCACCATACACACACACACACACGCTATTGATGGTGTGTCCTCCCCCAAGAGGCACAATGAGATCCTTTTCCCCCAGTGTCTCACTGAGTGCACGGTGTCATTACAGAGGTAGTTAACAGGTTCAGGGGAGCCCATTTCCCTGGCAAGCATGAGGTGCTGGAGTCCAATCCCCAGCACTGTAATCCATCAACCCAGATCATGCCAGAAGAGTGCAGGCCCTTAATATGACTGATGTTCTTAAAAGCAGAGAGTAGGAGACACTGAGGAACGCACAGGAAGGACAGCATGCGATGACAGACTAACATCAGAATGATGAGCTACCAGCCAAGGAATGCCGGGACTTGATGACCAGCAGCTAGAGAAAAGTAGACTCTGCCCAAGGGATCAAAGGAAGCATGAGTCTATGGACACCTTCATTTGGGCCCAGTGCTGGCAGTGCCATGGCTGGAATGAAGAAGCGAGGGTCATTCCTAGGTATCCCGCATCTCAGCCTGTAATATACGGCTCCTGGTCTAACCCTGAACCCTGCTTGGCACTGTACCTGCCTCCAATGGACTTACAAGAAATACCATCAAACTCCCTTTGTTGATGCTGCTACATTGAGCTATGTCTCTGCCATCTTGGATATGGAAGGATGCGGTTCACCCAATAGCCCAGTGGACAGTTTTACTGTACCTAGCCTCACTCACAGAGGTTTGCTTTAACTGTCTGATAATGAAGCCACTTTCCTGGGGTGAGGTGTGCACTCCACTGTGGTGCTGGGCCAATAGACTTGGCTGGAGTATGGGGGGAGGGTGGGTAGGAGAGTTGGGGTTCTCTTTCATGCTTGTGTACCCCTGACATCTACCACATCTCAACAGCAGTCTGAGTAGGTAGACTTGTAGCTGTTTCCAGCATACTGTGAGACTCTATCTAAAGATACAAACCAGCATCCTAGAAACAACGACCACTTCCCTGAAACAGCCCCTCCATTTCCATCACCTGCCCAAGGGTTGGTCCAGGGCTACAGTTATGAATTAAACAAACGGACAGGCATTAATGGCTCACGCCTGTAATCCTAATACTTAGGAGGTTGAGATCTGAGGCTCATGGTTCAAAGGCAGCCCAGGCAGGAAAGTCTGTGGGACTCTTATCTCCAATAAGCCACCAAAAAACTGGTGAAGTGGAGCTGTGGCTTAAAGTGGTAAAGTGCTAGCCTTGAGCAAGAGAGCTCAGGGACAGAGCCCAGGCTCTGAATTCAAGCACCACAACCAATAAAAGTAAATAAATAAAAATAAACAAACAATGAAGGACCAAGTGTCCTGGACAGTGAAGGGGGAAGCCAGTAGGGAAACTGTTCCCTATCAATCTCCACAGATGCCCTCCTGGGGTTGTGGCGTGTCAAGGAACTTTCTCACCCTGCTAAAGCTCTCAGCACACCTACCGGTTAGTGGAGCCATTGTAGCAATAGTTGGGCAGGAAGTCGTAGTTGAGTTCCCAGAAGACATGGAGGGTGATTCTCCCATAGGGGGCTGAGACGTTGTGGTTGGCCTCTCGGAACATGGCGTCAAAGCTATCCAGGGTCAGGTACCTGCTCAGCAGCTTATGGGTCATGCGATTGATTTCCAAGAGGCCGTCCAGCTCCTACATGGCCCCAGGAGATGGGGATGAGAATTGGGTTAAGCAGGGAGGGGGCATTAATGCTGCAGCCAGAAATTCCCTCCCAGACTATGTGGTGCCTGGGACAGATGAGAAGTTGCATCAGCGTTTAGGACAAGAATATAGGCAGTAGGGCTTTGGTAAGTGATGGAAACCTGCTTTGAAACACACCCTCCCATAGCCTTTGAAGCTCTCCCTTTTTCCCCCCATGTATAAAATCCATTTAAGGCTTTTTTGTATAAGTTATTTAGAAAGACAAAAAACAGCTTCACGTTGTATTTACCAAGCAATCAAGCAAAAACACAAGACCAATACAATTAGTGGACCTTGGAAACGCTATACTATCCTGAGTAAAATACTGGCGCCCTCTGGCGGACACATCGGGAACTACTCTACACTAATCAAAGACTTTCAAGAATTTAGGTGCAATTTATGAAACAGGTGGGCAGAGGCAGGGAATAGAACTATTTTCAGTTCAGAGTTCCGAACCCTTATTTCAAGCTCTTGATATATTATAACTCTGTGGTATTCCTTTTAAGATAATTTTAGCCAAAACTGGAAATGAAACTAATGTCTTAAGAGCATTAACGCCCCCTCACTGGAGCTAGGTGCAGGGTACAAGACCAATTCCAGCTACTCCGGAAGACTAGGGAGGGAGGATCTCAATTCCCAGACCAGCTGGTATGACACATAAGAGGCATCTCAGAAAGCTTTTTTTTTTTTTTAGAAGCTCTCCTTTCTGCAGCCATCCCACTGGGTCATTGCCCTTCTTCCAATGTGGCCACCTCCCTGTCCCTGCTACCCATCCCTGCCTTCCAGCTACCCACAGTGCACAGTCAATCCCATTGATGACCAGCTCGAATGCAACAGTGAAACCCTGGGCCCTACCCCCATCCTCTGCTAACCAATCAGGCTGGATGCCATATGTAGCCAGATTTCAGGACTTTGGCTGGAGTTATTCAAAAGCATTGGTTCAGTGGTAGAAGTGCTTGTCTAGTATTCATGAGGCCCTGGGTTCAATTCCTAGCACTGAAAAAAAAAAGTGTGTGTGTGGGAGGGGGAGATTGGGTAGGAAACATTTAAATATGCTCACAAGTGACCTTTGTCAACTGTCACATTTGGAGTAATCCTAGCTTAGTCTCTGATTTCACTCTCCACAGTTTGTTAGTCAGTCACAACCCAAAAACATGAAACCAAAAATTCCAAAAATAAACAACTGACAAGTTTGTTTGTTTTTCTCAAAGTACTGCTCTACCACTTGAGCCACAGCTCCATTTCTGGCTTTCTTGGTGGTGACTTGGAGATAAGAGTCTCATAGACTTTCCTGCCTGGGGGTTAGCTTTGAATTGTGATCCTCAGATTTCAGCTTCCCAAGTGAGTAGCTAGGATTACAGGTGTGAGTCACCGATGTCCAGCTTGTTTTAGTTTTTAATCTAAGTTTGCTGAGAACACCAAGTTCTTGTTCAAATTTATTCTATAGTCTTTCAACATGACTCTTAAAGGACAAAAAGTGACTGGAGGGAATGGGTAAAAAATAATCATGATGACTATCTTCTTAGTCTTTATTTACCTTTCGCCAATCTTGAGGTTTGAACTCAGGGCCTGGGCACTGTCCCTGAGCTGCTTTTGTTCAAGGCCAGCACTCTACCACTTGAGCCAGAGCACCACTCGTGGCTTTTTTCTGTTTATGTGATACTGAGGAATTGAACCCTGGGCTTCATGCTTGCTAAGCAAACACTCTACCTCCAAGCCACATTTCCAGCCTAAAATGGTTTTATGTAATAGTTCATTGCTATCATAAAATATATATAATATATATATATATATATATATAAATATATGCATGCTGGCCAGGCCCTGGCCATGCAAAGTTGAATTAGAACCAATCTTTCATTATTTATCCAAGAACTAGATCAATTAGTTCCATTTATCAATCGAGAGGCAAAGACAATCAATACTTACAACAATTGATGTCAAATCTTCACTTTCAAATCGTCCAATTGCCAGCTCTAGAGACTTATACATGGCTGCTGAGACTCGCTGTGTAATCAGACGATTGAGGTCTATTGACCTGCCCAGGAGCTGGAGGGAGGGAGAGGAAAGGGAAGGTCAGTAGGGGGAAAACCTTATGAATCATGAAGAACAGGCAAGCAATAGCAAAAAAATAACGTAGTTCAAAAGAATTTGTAGAAGAATTGCAGTTGAAATTTAGATTTTTAGGGCTGGGAAGGTGGCTCAGTGGTAGAGCGCTTGCCTTGCATGCATGAGGCCCTGGGTTTGAATCCTCAGCACCATATAAGCAAAAAGAAAAGAAATTTAGATTTTTTAAAATTTCAGATGAAATTTTATTTATACTTGTCAAAACCAACTTTTGGCTGTTTGGTGGTCAACTGAGGTAAGAGTTTCATGGACTTTCCTGCCTGAGTTGGCTTCAAACCAAAATCTTCAGCTATAAGGCTCCTTAGTAGCTAGGATTGCAGGTATGTGCTATTGACACTCAGCAATGTGTTTAAACATTTTAAGCAGGGCATGGTAGTATAAGCATATACTTAGTGTAAGTGTATACGCTTTACTACCATGCCCTGCTTATACAACGTACGCTTATACAACAACAAATTATATGTAAAGAAAAAAAACCCCACCCAGCAAGCTACAAACCACCTGTGCGGTGCTCTATCTAGCCCGACTCACCTGCACGTGTCTCTGCTTGAGCAGCGTCTCATAGCGGTTAGATGGCGGCAGGTGGATTGTGGCTCCCTGATTCTTGCATTCGGACCGTAACCGTTTATCAAGAAGCAAACTGGTTCAGAAGGAAGACAGGACACGTTGCACACAGTGGTGTTGAATGGAAAGATCAGACCCATTATCCACGACAGTGCATGAGAATCACCAATCGCATACTCACCTTCCTGCCATCACTTTATAATAGGCAAATATCTGGTCCGCCAGTTTATAGACAAATTGGTCAAAACACAGGTTCACCTGATGATAAGCAAAGTAGTCATTAGATTTCAAATCCTGAAGCCACGATTAAATAACACCACTTAAAAATGCAATAATAATTTTTCTTTCTTTCTGTGAGTGCTCCTAGGATTTGAGCCATGCCCCAGACCTTCATATTTTACTTGCTTTGGAGACAGGGTTTTTCAGGGTATTTTGGTTTCCCCCGACCCAAACCCATCCTGGATCATGATCATTTACACTTTCCTATGCACCACCATACCCAGCTTATTGGCTGAGATTGGTCTTGCTAACTTCTTTCCCAGGCTGGTCTCTCATTTCTATGCTCATGTAGCTGGGGAATATAGGCATGAATGCTACTTTTTCTTTCTTCTTCAGTCTTTTGTTAAGGTGATAAGTTGAGGCTCTTATGATAAATACTCTTATGATCCAAAACAGCACATTAAATTGTGTGGTCTGGCCAAGGGTCACCACCACATGCCACCATTGAAAATCATGCTAGAACCATTTTCACTGACCAAATCATCATTTGTGTTATCTTAAAACACAAAAATAAACATGAAAAAGTATTTTTTTACCGTGTGCTCCTGGTGGTGGGCAGGGATGCACTGCCAGGGATCCCACATCCGGCTAGCTCCTGCCTATGCTTCTCAGGAGACATTTTCTTTCTTTTTTTTGTCAGTGGTGGGGCTTGAACTCAGGACCTGGGTGCTTGTCCCTGAGCTTTTTTGCTCAAGGCTAGCACTCTACTGCTTGAGCTACCGCACCACTTCCGGTTTTCTAGAGGTTAATTGAAGATAAGGAATCTCACACTTTCCTGCCTGGGCTAGCTTTGAACTGTGATCCTCAGATCTCAGCCTCCTGAGTAGCTGGGATTACAGGTGTGAGCCACCAGTGCCCGGCTATCAGGAGTTTCCTCTGGAACAGGGATGGATGCATAGTGTTAGGTTTTTAAAAAAGAGGTGACTGAATAAGAACCACACCACGCACGTGGTATTCAGGTAAGGGTAGGTTTATTCATCATTCCAGCTGGCACCAGGCCCTGTTGGCACTCCACGCAGCTGGGAAAGGCCTGGGAAAGACCTGGGAAAAGAGCTGGGGAAGAGCTGGGAAAGAGCTGAAAGAGAGCTGGGAGACAGCTGGGAAAGAAAGAGCTGGAAAAGAGAGCATCTGGGCCTGGGCTAGGCCTTATCTAGAGTATGGGCGGAGAAAGGTGTGGCCACATCAAATTCAGATGTGACCTCAGCGGATGCAGATGTGACCTCTTCCAGGTGTGCCAGTTGCCTAGGTAACGCAGGTACTGGGTGGAGACTTTGCTGTGAGGAGGGTGGAGTCTGCTCGCCATCCAGGAGCGGACCTTACACACAGTGCATGAGAGTATCCAGTAAAAAAATCAAATCCCTATAATTGGTAACCTTACTTGTACTTAGGGCTAGCACTACCACAACCACTGGAACCATAATAAGGCATTGAGGAGATGGGTAATGAGAGGCGGGGGAAGCTAAGATCCACAGGTTGAGCAGCTGGAGTCCTTTGCTCTACCTGTATTGACTTGGGAATGCAATACATGTTCCCTGAACTGTGTACACACTGCTAGGTGGTTTTTATGAGAAGACAGGATGCCCAGAAGCAAGGATCGGTTTGTGGAGGAAGAGTTCTTATATCTTTTGTTTGTGTGTGTGTGCTGATTGTGGAGACTGAATTCAGGGCCTGGGCATTGTTCCTGAGTTTTTGCTCAAGGCTAGCTTTCTACCGCTGGGGCTACAGCTCCATTTCCGTCTTTTAAATGGTTAACTGGAGATAAGAGTCTCTCAGACTTTCCAGCATGGGCTGGCTTTGAATCACAATCCTCAGATCTCAGCTTCCTGAGTAGCTAGGATTATAGGTGTGAGTCACCAGTGCCCAGCCCACCTGATTCTTTAAGGCCTGGTGCTTGCTAAGCAGGCTTTCTACCTACCACTTAGGCCATGGCTCTAGCCCTCTGCTTTGAATTTTAAAGCAAGTTCAAATTCATCAGTAGTCAGAGACAGGACACTAAACAGGAGATTCCATGAACGGACCCTCACCTCAGCCTCGATTTCGTCGTAGAGAAACTGTTTGTTGAACCTGGTGAGGGCGTAGTGGGCGCTGTCGTTGTACAGGTCCAGCGAGTAGAGGACGTACCTGCGGGAGGAGGCAGCCGTCACTTCCCCGCCTCCAACACCACCGCATTAGAGACCTCAGAGTCCCTGCTCTCAGAGAAATGCAGCTCTCACCTGAGCAAGGCAATTTCTCACTTGGTTTAACAAATCTATTCCTGTAGTGCTACAGGCAGCCGAGCCTTCCAGGAGCGGCCACACACCTGGGAAGTTGGGTTCAGTTAACCTGGGGTTAGCTGGGTGTCAATCCCACAGGAGGAACAAGTTCAGAAAGGCCATACCCATCTCATTTATTACGCTCGCAAGGTTGTTTTGTTTTGTCCTCGGGCTTCAACTCAGGGCCTGGACCCTTTCTCTGAGCTTTTGTGCTCATGGTTAACTGTTCTACCATTTGAGCCACAGGTCTACTTCTGGCTTTTTGCTGGTTAATTGGAGATAACAATCTCACACTTTCCTGCCTTGGCTGGATTTGAACCATGATCCTTGTATCTCAGCCTCCTGAGTAGCTAGGATAACAGGCATGAGCCACCCACCAAACGTCTTTTATCACAAGTACTGAGTTTTTGGGCAACAAAATTAAGTTTTGAGGATCCATGGCATAGTATGTGGATTATTAACATAGTACATAATTTAAAACAATGTAATGGATAGTACAAACTAGCTTAGAGGGCCAGGTGGCAGTGGCTCACGCCTGTAATCCTAGCTACTCAGAAGGTTGAGATCTGTGAATTGTGGTGAAGCTAGTCAAGGCAGGAAAGTCCATGAGACTCTTATCTCCAATTAATCAGCAAAAAGCTGGAAATGGAGGTGTAGTAAGAGCACGAAGTTCAGCTCTGCCCCATTAGCAGCACGAGGAAAAAAAAATCTTTTTAGTGTTTCACTACCAAGAAATAACTATCTGTAATAATGCATATACTAATTACCCCAACTTGATCACTCCATAACATATGTGTGTCAATGTAACATAGGTGCTCCATAAATACAATTGTTATGTGCCAATTTAAAAAAGTAAATCAAGGGGACTGGGAAGGTGGCTCAGTGGTAGAGTGCTTGTCTTGCATGCATGAGGCCCTGGGTTCAATTCCTCAGTACCACATAAACAGAAAAAGCCATAAGTGGCGCTGTGGCTCAAGTGGTAGAGTGCTAGCTTTGAATTGAAGAGATGAGAGACAGTGCCCAGGCCCAGAGTTCAGGCCCCACAACAGACCAAAAAAAAAAAAAAGTAAATCAAAACAGAATTATTTTATGAATGAACTGACTTTTGTAAGATGGATGAATGGTGAATGTTTTTGACCCAACAAATGACCACAAATATGGCCAGTGTTGAGCCTGGGTTGAAAGCTCAGCTCTCTCACATTCATGTTTTTTTTCTCTTTCCATTTTCTTTCTCTTTTTTTGTTTTTTTTTTTTTGGGGGGGGTGCAGGTGTTGGGGCTTGAGCTCAGGGCCTAAGCAATATTTCTTAGCTTTTACTACTCAAAACTGGTGCTCTACCACTTAAGTAAGCCACAGCACCACTTTTGGCTTTTTGGTGGTTATTTGGAGATAAGACTCTCACAGATTTTTTCTGTCTGGGCTGGTCTTGAACTGTGATCCTCAGATCCCAGCCTCAGATCCCAGCCTCTTGAATAGCTGGGATTGTAAGTATTAGCCACAGAAGCCCAGTTGTGTGTGTGTGTGTGTGTGTGTGTGGCTTGAACTTGTGTGTGTGTGTGGCTTGAACTTGTGTGTGTGTGTGTGTGGCTTGAACTCAAGCCCAGTTTTGTGTGTGTGTGTGTGGCTTGAACTCAGGCCTGGCACTCTACCACTTGAGCCACAATTTCTCTTCCTCTTTCCTTTTATATGGAGATACTAAGGTTTAAAGTAGAGCCTTGCCCTCACTAGCCTACACCTATAACACATGAGCCAAACCTCCAGCTCTGCTTTTTGCTGTTTACTCTGGAGATGGAGTCTAGCAGATTTTCTAGTCCAGGTTGGCCTTGAGCTGTGATGCTCTGAATATCAGCCTCCTAAATGGCTAGGATGACAGGTGTGAGCTACTGGTGCCCGGCCCATCTCTCCCAACTTGAGTGGAGATAAAAGCAGCGGGCCAGAGGCCACAGGAGACACTGTAGGAGGAAGCAGGCCCAAGCAGAAAGGTAGCTTCAAGGTGAACAAAGGCTTCTAACGTGAGCGCTGGTCTTGCTCAGAATCCCACTGCTGCAGAATGAACTGACGGCCACTCCAGACCACATGAACAGCCACTGTCCTAACCAATGTCTAGGCACAGCAAAGGACCTGCAGGACTGACTTGCAAAAAAGTGTCTTGCTGCCCTATCTCAAATTGTTCACAGGATAATCCTAATTTTGGGGGTGGGGTGGGGTAGAGGGTTGTGGGGCTTGCACTCAAGGTCTGAGCACTGTCCCTTGGCTCTTTTGCTCAAGGCAGTGCTCTACTACTTTGTACCACAGCTCCACTTCCAGTTTTTGAGTGGTTAATTGGAGGTAAGAATCTCATGGGGATTTTTCTGCCCAGGCTGGCTTTGGACCATGATCCTCCAATCTCAGATTCCTGAGTAGCTAGGATGACAGGTGTGAGCCACTTGAGCCCAGTGATATTCCTGTTTTTATTCTGAGAGATTACCCTACTGCTCCTGGCACAGACTTCTGAAACCTAAAACAAAGCTTCCTTTCCCAATTCCATGTGGGCCTGGGTGGGCCCCCTAAGAAGCCAGGCTGGGGAGGGGAAGGAGTGGGGTATTTCTGACAGCAACATTCATGAAGACCCAGCCTCATTTCATCACCCTAATTCAGACTTGTGAAGCAGGAACTTAACCAGTTCTACTGCCTGAGCTGATTTCCACCCGAAACAATGAAATTGTTTTTCTTTTCTTTTTTTGAGGGGTGTGCTAAGATTTTGAGCTCAGAGCGTTGTGCTTGCTAGACATGTACTCTACCACTTGAGCCATGCCCCCAACTCTTCATTTTTATTCTTGCTGTAGGTATTTGGGGAGGGGGCAAAGTATAGAGCTTTTGCAGGGGGCTGGGCTCAGACTTTGATCTTCCTATTTATACAGCCTGAAAATTGGGAGTACAAGCATGCATGACCATGCCTGGCTTGTTGGTGGAGGTGGAGGTTCTCACTAACTTTTTGCCCTGCTGGTCTTGAACTGTGATTCTCCTAATCTCCCTCCTGAGTAGCTGGAATTATAGGCATGAACTACTACATCCTGAAATTAGCTACCTGTATTATACAATCTCGGAAGCTTTAGGGAAAGCTTTAACTGACTTTCCTGCTTATCAGTACCCAATAGTTGCATATTACTTGGTAAGAAACGGACGCTCGGTGAGGGCCCTTTCAAGCAGTATCTGAACATGGCCTCTTTGGTATATGTGTGTGTGCCAGTCCTGGGACTTGAACTCAGGGCCTGGGCACGGTCCCTGAACTTTTGTGTTCAAGACTAGTGGTCTACCACTTGAGCCACAGCTCCACTTCCAGCTTTTTGGTAGTTAGCTGGAGATAAGAGTCTCCTGAACTTTCCTTCCTTGGATGGCTTCAAACTGTGATCCTCACATCTCAGCCTCCTGAGTAGCTAGGATTACAGGGGTGAGCCACTGGCACCCAGCTATACAAAAATTCTTAGCTAAATATAGACACGATTCCTTTCCATTTTTCAAATCATCAAGGAATGCAAATAGACCCAGCCCTCCTCCAAGCTCACGTCTCACATGCCCTCAGTCACTCACTCCATCATGGACGCCTCCTTGGTCTCCAGGATATGGTCAGTCAGAATCCATGGCATGGACATCTCGATAGGGAACTGGATCCTTCTGCCCATGGTGAGCTCCAGGAAGAATTCCCGGAACCACAGCTGTGAAAGGTCACAGCACTGGTGCAATGTTTCTTGAAAGAGTCAAAATAACATCATGTCATTTTCCACACACAGACAAAATCATTCAGCACAGAAGAGGCTACAGGGGGAGCTCTGTGCGGGGCACTGGCTCCTCCATGATTAGCTGTGAGCCATGCAGCGTGGACATGAGCGGGGAGGGGTCACCCTGTGCCTCACAGGACAGACAGGATCAGGACGGGTGTGGCTACACGTGCAGCCATGTGGGCGGGCCCTGTGTATTCTGAGCAGCCAGTGCCCACCCACCAGCAGGGACCAACTCAGCCTCCCTCAGCAGCATCAGGGGAAAAGGGACAAGTGAAAACAAGACAAAGATTGAGTATCCGTCATCTGAAACTTTTTTTTTTTTGGTTAGTATTGAGGGTTGAACTCAGGGCCTTATGCTTACTAAAGCAGGTATTCTAACCCACCACTGCGCCACTCTACCAGCTCTGTGTTAGTTTATTTTGAGATAGGGTCACTTTAGGTACAGGCTGGATTGCACTGTAATCCTCTTGTTGGCACTTCATGAATTGCTGAGATGGCAGGGGAAAATGCCACCGTGCCTTTGAAAAGATACAGTTAAAAGCTAGAGTCTTAGCTAGGTGCTAATGGCTCATACCTGTCATCCTAGCTACTCAGGAGGCTGAGAGCTGAGGATGGCTATTCAAAGCCAGCTCGGTCAGAAAAGTCTGTAAGAATCTTATCTCCAATTAACCACTGAAAACCAGAAGTAGAACTGTGGCTCAAAGTGGTAGAGCACTAGTCTTGAGCGACAAAGCTCAGGAACAGTGCCCAAGCACTGAGTTCAAGCCCCATGACCAACCAAAGAAAAAAAAGATGGTGTCTTTCAAACATTTTTGGGGGAGAGGTCTGAGCTGGCTTCAAACTGTGATTCCTCCATATTTGCCTCCCAAGTAGCTAGTATTACAGACTCGAGCTAAGTCTGAAAGTCTTTATGCTCTAATTTATGCATAAGTTGAACATTCCAAACCTGGTCTTATGTGATGGCTTAAGTCAAAATACATGCACCCACAGAATACTGCATAATCCAGGCACCAATCGCTCACACCTGTATCCTAAGCTGCTCAAGAGGCTGAGATCTGAGGATCACAGTTCAAAGCAGCCAGCCTGGGCAGCAAAGTCTGTGAGACTCTTACGTCCCATTAACTACCAAAAAGCTGGAAGTGGAGGTGTGGCTCAAGTAGTAAAACATGCTAGACTTGAGCCACAAAGCTCAGGAACAGTGCCCAGGCCCAGAGTTCAAGCTCTGGGGCCAGCAGAAAACAAAACAATAAAAACAAACAAACTGTATAGTCTCAGGTGGCTTAATGGGAAGACACTAGAAATGTGTGTACTCACAAGTGAAGACAATTACACTTTGTATTAGTAAGTGATGAAATCCTACAGGACCATAATTAGGAAGGTGCTGAGATCAAGATGCTGTTAGGCAGTGCACAACCCTATAAAATTACCTTCATGCTGTGTGTATGAAGTACACAGGTCCCATCCCCAAGATCTCCCATGCTGTATGTGTAAATGTTACAAAAATATTCATCACAGGAAACATTTCCCAACCATTTCCGACAAGGGATACTCAACTTGGACTTGATTTCCCTGAGAAAAACACCCATGTCTCGGATGCAGTATTGAATGTCCACGTAGGATGTGAGGGAGTTAGGCTAATGCAAAACTAAAGAGAGATTAGAAAAAACAACCCTGAAACCACAACAGAAGGTTCTGTCCTTCCTTGGAACTAATAGCTGATACCGTCAGCACTGCAGCCAAGGCACGGGGGGGCTCTCACTCTGAGCAAAGCACTCAGATAGCTCAAAGAGGACCACAGGCAGACAATACCCACCAGTGCCAGGTGGAGGGAGCTGTGTATCACCCAAACGGGGGACTCGCTTGATTCAGGGCCCTCTGCCACTTTCCACATCCTTGCCTGCAGGGGGCGCTGTTTCTACCACTTATCCATACTTGGATGATGAGTTTTGTTTGTTTGCCTAGGTTCTGGACCCCTTGTGGATTGAAAGACTTCATATTCAGGCTGCAAGGCTGGCCACAGCCCCATGGTCCTTGTCCTGTGGGCCAAGTCCCATGGAGGTCATGGCGGAGGTCAAGGATAGGGCATCTGAGGGAACCTCGGAACATCTGGCCACCACCACAGAGGTTAGGACAGGGGTGGCCTGGAAGGACTGGGGTAAGGAACGGTCAGGCAGAAGCATCCTAGGTGGTGTTAGCAGTTGTTAGAACATGCCCAGCCAAGACTCTGCTCAGCACTGTCTCTTACCACTGAAATTTATCAAGTGAGTGTAGAAGAATGATTCTCGATGAAATTTTTCTATGTCCAATATGGTGGGCCCCTCAAGGCTACTTCTCAAAGTTTTCTTGGAACCACTTTTGTCTGCAATGAGGGACTCTAGCATAGTTCTCACCATGTACAGCTGTGTTATCCGAGGCAAACATCGGTGGGGAGAGAATACACATGGTACATTAGTTACGCCGACCTCAGATAAACCACGAGGGGAAGGACTGCTCCGCTATGTCCTGACTGCTCCTCACAAACCAGAGCACCAGGCAGAGTTTTCCCGGGGAGATGTGGGCGGGGCCTAAGCGGCTAGGCTGCTGCTTCTTGGGAGGGAGAACAACTTGTAGCGGAGCAGTTCACCTCCGTGTCATAACCATTGAGCAGAAGAACAAAGGTGTCTTACCACTAAAGGTTAAAAGAGGTGGGTAGGTGTAGGACTGCCTCAGAAACGCGTTTACCACATGCAAGAGCCTTTCCATGCCCAGAGACTTGAGCTGCCTGAGCAGCTCGGCAGAGCTCAAGGACTCCGCCATGGTGCGCACCAGGTAGAGCTAGACACAGACAGACAGACAGACAGGGAGGGAGAGGTGGGAGAAAGCCGTTAGTCACATGACACACATGCCTGGGTGGGAGACATGGGGAACGGATTCACGGGACAGAGTTGGGAAGGAGCCACCCCTGGAGGGGTCATCCCCAAAGCATGGGCCAAGTGTCTTCCTCCTGACATCACGAGCCAACCACGTGCTTTACCGGTGAACTTTCTCGAAGACTGACAGAAGAGACTGTAAAGCCTCCAATAGAGAGAGGAGTAAAATATACCAGGTCCCAGAAAAAAAAGTAAGGGGTATATTAAATCAAGTATTAAGAGTCAGGGAGAAGCACGTTAAAGAAGGCTTGGACACATTAAGAGAGAGAAGATAGCAAAGGTGGCTTCCGGCCATGACACAGGAAAGCAAAGTGGCACCGTCTCCCATGGCTCCGTCTGCAGGAGTGCTCATTTGTAGATGCAATGTAAGAATGACAACTGTACATTCATTTAAAACCACCACCAAGGAACACCAGGTAAAGAGGTAAACCCGGGAGACTGGAATGCAATGGAGCCAATTCACTTCTGAAGGTCGATGAACCAACTAGAGAATCACAAAGCTGTCTCAACCCAAGTCCCAGATTTACTTGGGGGGAGAGGGGGCGTGTGGCTGGTGGTGGTGGTGTAATAGACAAGCCACAGCAGAATGGGATTGGTCTGAGTAGATAGACAGCGGTGATGTCATTCCACTCTAGTCTCGCCTACCCCGCCCACCCCCTACTCCAGCCCAGGTAGCAGGTGGAAGGGCTGAGACCTGTGTGCTGGAGGGTCCCACAGCACGGCGTGGCACTTTGATGTCAAAGCCACTCTTGGGATCCTTCTCACCCCGCAGCGCTGGGTCATTGAAGGGCTCATGTCCCGTCTCCCAGTCACACACTGTCTTTCTGATGGCCTGCAAGACACTGAAGAGACCCATCCAGTGATCAGGGGAGGGCCTGTACCATGACACACAGGCTCTCAGAACTGCCAGGAACAAAGCATAAATAATCTCTTCTGGGGGCAGTGGGGGGGGGGGATGTGAAAAATAATCTATTTCAACCTGAAATGGAAAGCATAAAACTATATTCTTGGAAACATGACTATTGGCAGAAGCAGCAACTTAGATGAAGCCAGAAACCAGTGTTTTTATTTCCTGAACACACAGCAGGTGGCCCTGAGTCATGCTGAGGGCAGGGAGAAGATGGCAACGCCCACCCTGAACTGGGTGCCATCTGCCTGCAGCTGATTGGTCCTGAGTTCCTATGAGAATGAGATGTCACTAACGGAACTGAGGACACTGCGCATGTGTCCAGACTCATCGGGAATGTGACCTTATAAGAGGCGATCTTAAAAAAAAAAAAAGTGTTTTTATTTTATTTTCTCTATTCAAGTGCCTTCTCCTGGATGCATGGGAGATTGTAGAGTCTTTGAGCCTGGCATCTAAGATCTCAGATTTCCCACGAGCCTAAGCATGCTCGATGGGACAGGAGAGTAATGGTGCTTCATCTGTATGAGGAAAACTGCTGAAAGGTATCCATCTCTGTGCTGACTGCCTTCGCCGGAGCCCCTTGCTCACCTTACAAGCTACCTCAGGCAAAGGGGGGTAGAAGAAAACGTTACTGAAGAACTGGCTTAGAGGAGGCTGGCAGCTGGAGAAAGTGGGCTGGTTCTCAGAAACTGCGGGCATGGTGCTGAGACTGCCTGGAAGGTATCTAGGCTGAGAGGTTAACCCCCCATGCTTAAGGATCAGGGCTGGATTCTGCCTCATTGAGTTCTGGCTCTCCCAGGGGCCATGCTGGGGCAGGGTCTAGCTTTCCTGGGCTGTCATCCAGTGTGAGGACGAAGCTGGTGAACACAAAGGCATGGATCCCCTGTTGGCTCCTATCTGGTGGGGCCAACCTAGGAAGGCTGACTGGCTGAGGTCATGCTGGCTCTGACCCAGAGACAAAGGGGAAGCTTCTGGCTCCAGAGATTCATTATGGGATTGAGGACTGGGCTGAAGCTGGGCCTGGAGTCGTTCTGAATCCTGATCCCTGACAGGGGACTTAATGGTGCATAGACCCAGGCTTCTTCTTTTTTTTTCTGTCAGTTATGGGACTTGAACTCAGAGTCTGGGCGCTATCCCTGAGCTCTGTTGCTCAAGGCTAGCACTCAACCACTTTGAGCCACAGCACCACATCCAGGTAGTTAACGGGAGGTAAGAGTCTCATGGACTTTCCTGCCTGGGCTGGCTTTGAACCATGATCCTCAGATCTCAGCCTCCTGAGTAGCTGGGATTACAGGCGTGAGCCACCAGCACCTGGCTGTCAACTTTCTTTTTAAGATGATTATTATTGGTACACCGGATGAATGCAGGAGGCTGACCTCTGGATGACATTCTTCTTCTTCTTGATGGCCTGTCTCAGTGGCTCCCTAAGGGTCACCTGGGAGAAGTCTTGGAGAGCTGCATAAACGGTGTGCCGGATGGCGTGGTTGAACACGCTCTCCATTCTGCCCATCAACACTTGCAGGCCTTTAATCATGGCGATCACCTGCCAAGGACATGGCTTTCAGTGGGGGAAGGAAACAGAGACAGGCTTTCCCAGCTCAGCGGGATGTCACCTTCTTCCCACAATGCATCTGGCTACTCTATTGCTCGCTTTCTCTGAGTAGCAGCTGGGAGATTGTCTGCCTGAGCCAACATCTAATCTCATCAGATGCAGCTGACTCAAACAGAGCAGTTTCACCATCATGACTTTCAAAGGGAGAAGATTTAAGAAGGCAGCTGGAAAGTTAAGTATCACACAAGACTATGACTAAAGACCCTGTGGCTAACGTTCCACTTGTTAAGCAATAAGGAGCTCTGGATAAATATGCCTGGAAGAAAATGCAGCTAGCTGCTTTAAGTCTGACCCTGATCCTGACTGTCTCAATGTCACTCACTTCCCTGACCTGCTGGTTAGGTGTTTTTTTGTTTTATGTTTGATTTTTGTGGTTGTGGGCTTGAACTCAGGGCCTGGGCTCTGTCCCTGCACTTTTTTGTTAGCACTCTACCACTTTAAGTCACAGCTCCACGTCCAGTTTTCTGGTGGTTAAATGGAGATAAGAGTCTCAAAGGCTTTCCTGCCCTGGCTGGCCTCAACCTGCCACCCTTAGATCTCAGCCTCCTAAGTACAGGATTGTAGGTGTGAGTCATCCCGGGTGGGTAAAGTTTTGATGTGTCTCCTTTGGAGAATTGCCTGGTGACTTTATTTTGCTTTTCGAATCAAAACTGAAAGGGCAAAAAAAAAAAGGAATCACCTATTTAAAACAAGCAAATGGGGAAACTCTAGTTGAATGAAAATGAAACTACTCCATAATTCAGAAGTAGAGAAAGGAGAAGGATAAAAGCTGAAACTACAGCTTCAGATAAATACGTAAGTCTGAAAGTAATATCCACCCAATGTTCATCATGCCTTTTCAAAAAAATTAAAATAGCTAAAAGAAATAAATGTATAAATATTTGAGTTAATGAGACAAAAACTGTTTCATAACTAAAAGTTTGACAGATGCCCAGCAGTATTAACCAAATATACAAATAAGACATGGATTATTAGATTAATAATGAAAAAGGGAAACTTAACCACAATTCAAAAGTTTAGATTATGATAATGGATCATTTTAGGACATATAGTCTGTCAGTGGGCTAGAATTAAGGATCTAGAAATAAGCTCTCACATTTACAATCTAGTGATGTGGTTTGCTTGTGTTCATGTATGTGCTTGCAGGTACTGGATTCAACTTCAGGGCCTGGGCACTGTCTCTTTGAGTTTTCTCATTCAAGGCTGATGCTCTACCAGCCTTAGCTCCACTTCTGGCTTTTTGTGGGTTAATTGGAGATGAGAGTCTCATGGACTTCCTGATGGCTTTGAACTGTGATCCTCAGATCTCAGCCTCCTGAGCCACTGGTGCCTGACTTTAGTCCACTGATTTTTATAGGATGCTAAAACATTTCAATGGGAAAAAGTATTTTTTCAACTCTGGGTATTGGGACAACTGGACTTCCTCAAGCAAAAGAATCCGGTTGGACCCTTGTACAGGAAAGACTTAACTCAGCCGGGCCTGGAATGATCACATTCCACATTCCCAAGAAAGGTCTACCCTCAGGACTGACTCTTGTCCTGCTTCTACAAACTCACTGGGCTCTGAGATATGCAAATATTCTGAATGACAAGAGTGGTTTTTGTATGTCTGAGACTTCAGGCCATAGATACAGCAGAGTAAAGCACCTGGAAGACAATGTAGATTATTCTCAGGACCTTAGAATCTACAAAGATAGCCAGGTGCTGGTGGCTCACTCCTGTAATACTAGCTACTCAGGAGACTCAGGTAGGAAGATCACCATTCGAAGCCCAGCCCAGGCAGGAAGTCCTTGACACTCTTATCTCCAATTAATCACTAAAAGCTGGAAGTGAGACTGTAGCTCAACTGGTAGAACACTAGCCTGGAGCTTCTTTAAAAAGCTAAGGGGCAGGGGCTGGGAAGGTGGTTCAGTGGTAGAGCGCTTGCCTTGCAATGCATGAGGCCCTGGGTTTGATTCCTCAGCACCACATAAGTAAGAAGAAAAAAGCCGGAAGTGGCGCTGTGGCTCAAGGGGTAGAGCACTAGCCTTGAGCTGAAGAGCTGAGGGACAGCACCCAGGCCCAGGGTTCAGGCCCCACGACCGGACCCAAAAAAAAAAAAAAAAAGCTAAGGGACAGTGCCTAGGCCCTGAGTTCAAGCCCTATGACCAAAAAAACAAAAACAAAAAAAAAGAATATGCCAAGATATCTTAAGGAGGCAGGAAAAGTACAACTATAAAATGTTCTTCCTACACTTATGAACTCTTGTTCATTAATAGGTCCAGGAAGGCAGTGCAGAGACACATAGTGTGAAAACAGACAGCTGGAAGCCACCATGGCTAGGAAATACCCAGAGCCTAGGGAAAGACCGTCCCTTCTCACAGCAGATTCCACTGCCAATTCATTCACCTTATACTTCTAACCCAAAAACCTGCCCTGCCCTGCCCTTCCTTGATTATCATTGATGAGGGAGCTGGTGATCTGCCCACAGCAGGCTGTCAGCACAGACCCAGGAACCAACCAACAAAGACTGAGACCAAAGTCACACAGGTAAGAGAAAGCGGGCGTGAATCCTCACCTCCACCAGGGCAAACTTCTCCTCACTCGTGTAGTTGTAGCGTGTGGCTCGTTCATACTCTTCAGCATTGTCAGGGCAGTCCTTGTTGGAGTACTTGTCTGTTGGGTGGACGAGTTTCCACGAATACTGGTATGGACAGAAAGAGGAGAGAGACATTCCACATAAAAGGAAAAAAATGCACCAGGTGCTGACGGCTCACGGCTTAATCCTAGCTACTCAAAAAGTTGAGATCTGAGGATCATGGTTCAAAGCCAGCCTGGGCAGGAGAAAACTCGAAGTGGTGCAATAGTTCTGACCCACAGGACCTTGGCCAAGGCCATCAAAATGTGAGCCTTTTATTATGTAGTGTATCCCTTCCCATCCTCTTTCCCTGTCTCCATACCCCTACATATCTCTAAAGAAACGTAAAACATTCTACCCTAGTCAAGTTGAAAAGCTACACCAGGCAAAATGGCCTGGCTGTTGTGTGCTGAGTGACTGAGACTCTAGGCATTTCATTAGAATGGAATAAAGAATTTGCTTTTGATGCCGGGTGCTGGTGGCTCACACCTGTAATCCTAGCTACTCAGGAGGCCTGGATAGGAAAGTCCATGAGACTCTTATCTCCAGCTAATCACAGTAAAAGCCAGAAGTAGCCCTATGGCTCCAGTAGTAGAGTGCTAGCCTTGAGCAAAAGGAACCCAGGGATAATGCCCAAGCACTGAGTTCAAGCCCCAGGACTGGCAAAAAAAAAAAAAAAAAAAAAAAAGAATTTTCTTTTGAAAGGATCATATGGTCTTCCAATTATTTTCTAAAAACGTTTTATCTGATGAATATAAACCCCCAAAAGGTATGCTATAATTGAGGTATTGTTAAAGAAAAGCATTGAGCCAATACCATTGAGCCAATTATCTTGGTGCATTCTAGAAGACAAGCACTTCTAACCTGAACCAGAAAGTAGCTGCACGTTTAGTTCCTTAAATTCTCCAAACCACCTGGTGTAGCACCTACCACTTCCATCACGTGGGCGCTCCACTGAGACAGCAGCTGCAGGCCCTGCAGAGCTAGGTCAAAGAGCTTCCGGTACTCGGCATCTGTCTTCTGGGCCTCCTGGCGGCCTGATCCCGTGACCACCTAGGCACATAGGCACACAGGCACGAGCATCAGGAGAAAACCATGGCCATGAAATCCACTCCAGGAACCCCTCCCAAAGTCACAGGTGCAAAAGATCCAAAAATGGGCAATGGATCTCAACACATTTTGTCTTGTTTGATAAAAGGGCTCATTATGTAGGCCCAGGCTCTCTTCCAACAATTCATGATTGCCTCCTGAGTGCTGGTGTTCCAAGAAGGAACGCACTACCGTGCTTTTTATCCACATAGCACTGAAGATAGATCCTAGGGCTTTTCACACAGTAGGCAAGCATTCTAGTAGCGAGCTACTGGCCTGGCCCCTGAATAGATTCTGCACAAAAGACTTATAACTGAGCCAATGAGCACATGAAAGCATGGTTGTCATCATGAGTGAAAAGGGAAATACCAACTCTGAATACAGCCAGCTACCACTTCAGATCTGCCAGAATCAAAAAAAGAATAAGCCAGGAGCCCAGGCTTGCATTTCTGGTTACTCAGGAGGCTGAGATCTGAAGATTGTAGTTTGAAGCCATCTGGGGCAGAAAAGCCCATGAAATTCTTATTTCCAATTAACTACCAAAAAGCGGGAAGTGGAGCTATGACTCAAGTGTTACAGTGCCATGCATGAATGTAAGGGACAGCCTACAGAGCTTGAGTTTAAGCTCCTGTACTAGCTCAATTACTTAATTTAATAAAAAATAAATAAATAGGGGCTGGGAAGGTGGCTTAGTGGTAGAGTGCTTTTCTCGCATGCCTGAGGCGCTGGGTTTGATTCCTCAGCACCACATAAGTGGCAAAAGCCAGAAGTGGGGGTAGGGCTCAAGTGGTAGAGTGCTAGCCTTGAGCTGAAGAGCTGAGGGACAGCGCCCAGGCTCAGAGTTCAGGCCCCATGACCGACTAAATAAACAAATAAATAAATAAATGTGAAGCCAGCACCAGTGGCTCATACCTATAATCCTAACTGCTCAGGAGGCTGAGATCTGAGGATCACAGTTGAAATAAAAGTCCATGAGACTCTTATCTCCAATAAACTACTAAAAAAGCTAGAAGTGGAGCCCATAGCCTGGAACAACAACAACAGCAACAAAAATCTCAGGAACATCTCCCAGGCTCTGAGTTCAAGCCTTAGGACAGGCACAAACACACACATTAAAAAAAAAAAAAAAATCCATGAAATTCTTATCTCTAATTAGCCACCAAAAAGCTGAAATGGAGCTGTGGCTCAAGTGGCAGAGGACCAACCTTGAGCAAAAGAGCTCAGGGACACGGCTTAGGCCCTGAAGTCCAAGCTCCATTACCAGCGGCAGAATAAAATTGGAAAAGTGAGTCTTTTTGCGCGTGTCCCCCCTGGCTGTGGTGTTGTGGCGGGCAGTACCTCGCTGTTGCTGTAGCGTGCCAGCTCTGAGATGAAGCGCATGTGGTCTTCCCGGATCTGGATCATCTGCTCACAGATGTTGTACTGAGGGCTGCTGCTTGAGGACGTGCAGGTCCACCTGGGTGTGAGGCAGAGGCCTGTGTTACCACAGGAAGGCTGACACGCTGCTAATGCACTGCCCAGCCTGGGCAGCTGTGGGCACTGTGCATAGTACGAGGAACAATACCATCGTTTTACATGTTTAAAGAATTGCTGAAGCTAACCCCTCCCCCCTCCATAAAGAACATAACACTGAACTATTTACTCTCTTCCTTTACAGAGAAGGTTTCCCAACTCCAGACTGAGATACATTAGCTATCAAAACTATGGCTAAAAGGCAACCCCAGGCTGCTCTGGGCACAAGTAAAAATATAAGACTCAATGGGCTATGTGGAATCTACAATAAAAAGTATTTTGTTGCCAGGTGCTGGTGGCTCACGCCTGTAATCAAAGCTCTTCAGGAAGGTAAGATCGAGGATCACAGTTTGTAGCCGGCTCGGGCAAGAAAGTCCATAAGACTCTTATCTCCAATGAACCATCAGAAAACTGGAAGCGGTGCTATGGCTCAAAGTGGTAGAGCACTAGCCTTGAGTGAAAAAGAGCTCAGAGACAGTGCCCAGGTCCTGAGTTCAAGCCCCATGATGAACAAAGTATTTTGTCAGTTGGGCACTGGTAGCTCATGCTTAAAATCTAGCTACTCAGCAGGCTGAGACCTAAGAATTGAGGTTTTAAGTCAGCCCCGGAAGAAAAATCTGCAAGACTCTTATCACCAATTAGCCAGCAAAAAGCCAAAAGTGTTACTGTGAGTGGTAAGAGTGTCAAACTTGAGTGAAAAAGCCCAACAAGAATGCAAAGTCCTGAGTTCAAGCCCCACTACCGGCACACAAAAAAAGAAAAATAAATCTCAAAATAACCAATATGTATTAATGGGTGGTGTTGGGAGTAGGGCTGCCAATCAACCTAAAACCATACACTGTTATCAGTAGATATTACTCAAGTAGATTTTAAAAAGTATTGCGTGTTGAGGTTCATATGTAATAGTGAGCTATAAACCCATAAGGAAAGAAGTTGCCAACTTTCTCTGTCTACGGTGGAAGATTTGTGGGCTACCTCTTCCATGTCAAATCTATCAGAGTCACCATGTGTTTTGGTTTTTACGATATCCTTTGATGTCACACAAACAAAAAAGAGGCTAGACACCCGGGGACAATTTTATAAAACTGTTAAGAAACACACGTTTTGCAGGGTCACGGGGGGACAACTTTGTTTGCAGGGTTTGTTAGAAAGCACGGAGTGTATTTTACACTTCTACATTCTACAAGCCAGTAGAAACAAGTGGAATGATAAAAATGTTCTAAATCTGTGCTAATCCACTTACCCTAACTACTAAACACTAGAAGTATGGTTGCTTTCCTAAGGAAACTAAAAATCTAACTGGATTTTTCCGTGAGTTTAAATGTAAATAGCAAGTGGCGCTGTAGCTCAAGTGGTAGAGCGCTCGCCTTGAGCTGAAGAGCTGAGGGACAGTGCCCAGGCCCAGAGTTCAAGCCCCACGACCAACCAAAAATATATATATATAAATATGAAAATAGCAACATGTGGAAAGGTATTGAAAGTACTGGCTAGTATTGAAAAGTACTGGATAGTCAGTTCTGCAATGTAGGGCATTTGGATTAGTACTCTAAGTTCAGTAAGACAGTTACAGCATACAGAGTTGCCAGGATGGTACAGATAGGTCTCTATGCAGGTTTACTCTCCTCCTACCGAGATTTATTTTCCTCATAGTGGGCGCTGGTCTTGATGTATCTTGCCAGTTCGATTTGCATGTCCCCAAACAGTGGAACAACTTGAAGTTGCTGTATTCAAAGAACAAACAAAAAGTAGGATCATATGGATATTTAGTCACAAAATACATAAATAATAAGAAAAGGTCTAATGTGAATAGTTTGGATTGAATGCTGCCTCTTGCAAACACTGAACCAAAAAAAAAAAAAAAAAAAAACCAAACCTGTAAATAACTTCTGTGTTCATCTTGAAAAGAATGAACTATGGAAAAAAAGAATAAAATAGATGGAAAAAGTATTCAAACATTAGCGTTCATCTATGTTGTTGGTCCAAACAGAGTCACAGACACAAAATCAACTTTATTTCTCAAGAATAGCAACAATCAAGTAGACGATGAAAATTTACAGAGACACAATTTGCAATAGCATAAAAAAACTTTAAAAATATGTGTAAGTAAAGCTACATCACCTCAAAAAGATTTTTCTCAATGAATGGAGCAAGTGCTCACTTGTATGTACTAGAAGGCTTGGTATCTTGTTTTTATTTGCTTTATTCCACATTTTTAGTGGTGTTGGGGACCAAACCTAGTGCCTTCTGCATGCTAAGCAAAAGGTCTACCAGTGAGCTCTATTTCTAGCTGGCCATCTGTATGTTCAATGGAATCCCAATCAGTACTCTGGAAGGAAGTGCTTTTATGTCTACATCTACAAACTAAGGTCTAAATTGTATCTCCAAAGGATGACATCTAAACCCATCTGGATGGACAAAACTGGAAGATGTTCTCTTCAAGATAAGCATGCCTCTGAAGCCTAGTTAAGGCAGTGTGGTCCCAGAGTGAGGAAAGACTGAACAGGTCAGATCCCCAAGCCAGTCAGAACCTGACCATGGCCGCCGAACAACAGAGCAATAGGTGGTGTGTGCACCAAAGGCGCAGGGTCAACTGGGTATTTTCCAAATTAGGAGAAACGCCATGAAAGTCAATCCCAACCCCACAGCATACACTGAAACCAGTTCCAGAGGGATGACAGGTCTACAAGAGAAAGGGAACAATGCTTCTAGGAAATAACGCAGAGGAAAATTCTCATAATTCTACTGTCTACAGAGATTTTTCTTTTTGTTCATTGTAGGGCATGAACTCAGGGCCTGGGCACTGTTCCTGAGCTCATTAAAAAAAAAAAAAAGCAAATCCAGGTTCCTACAAAAAAATTGAGTGCAGATACAAAATAAATAAATACATGAAATCAATGTGGCACAGCAGAAAAACCAGATCAGCTTCCTTTGCAAATGGGAGATTACACCCTGGGGTGTCTCCTCTTCTTTCTGCATGTCCCGACATGCATCAAAATCATGCTGGGGTTCACTTGGCAAGAATTCAAGCTGCACATGTCAGTAGAAACATTTTTCTCCCCAGTGCTAGAGATCAGACAGAAACATATCAAAAATTCATAGACACCTAAAACTCACCTTGAAATACTTGTCAATTTTGGATAAGTTTATTCTTTTCTTGGCATCAAGTTTATAAATGTTACTGACACTTCCGTCCATCAAATATAGACCAAATCCCATGACCTGCAAAACCACAAGACAATGCAGTAACATTCAAATCTGTGAACGGACCCACACAGATTTACCCTGATACAGTGGAGAACCTTCACATCCCAAGTCACTCTTCTTTTTAACAAAGTGCCAAAGACTGGGGCACCCGTGGCTCATGCTTGTAATCTCAGCTACTCAGGAGGCTGAGATCTGAACGTAGAGGTTCAAACAAGCCTGGGCAGAAAAATCTGTGAGTATCTTATCTCTAATGAACCACCAAAAAGCCAGAAATGGAGCTGTCACTCCAGCGGCAGAGTGCCAGCCTTGCAAAAAAGCTACGTGAGAGTAAGAGGTTCTGAGTTCAAGTCCTAGTACTGGAGGTATACAGACACACACATAAAAGATACTTTATAGCTGGTGCTCAGATTTTCCCCACTGAAACCATTTTACAAAGGGCCTGATGGTTTCCAAGCCAGCTATTAAAAAAACAAAGAAGCAAATCTACTCCCTTAAACTGTGCAGTCGGGGTCATCTAGAACTGCTATGTCCCATAGGTAAGCTGGAGCTGGGAAGGTGGCTCGGTGGTAGATGATTTGAAGCAGAGAATATGCATAAACCATATGCTCCAACTCTATTTTACTTAAAGGCCTTGGGCACCCATGGATTTTGATACTAGACAGAGTCCTGGCACCAATTCCTTATAGACAAGTAGGGATGACTGTATTCAATTCTTAGGGGGTCACAGCTTTTCCTAAAGGCAGCATAATACTGAGAAAATCCTTGATACAGAACCTTCTGCATCCTAAGTATCTTCTCCTGGGGTCAATGTGTGGCTGTGTCTGTATACTTAACAGCATGAGAATTTAAAAATATGCAGAAGTGATAGCTGGAACTCCAGCAGCCATATTGCACCATGAAGCAACACATGGTGACAGCAGAACAACGGAGCCACAAGATGATGTACAGCCTTTGCGTACGGCTGTGTTTGCTCCATGCTGCCAGCTGTCCCTCCCCACACACACGTACTTTGAGAAGCATGTGTTTCTCACTAGGCGTCAAGTACATCCTGTTCTCATAGTAGTCCACACACAGATTCACAATGTCTGCCAGGAGCTCTTCGTAGCCAGCAATCACCTCGAGCTGCTGCTGCAGAGACTGAAAGAGAGAGAGAGAGGCATGTCAGCCCCAGCGGTGACCTGGCCCATGGGCAGTGCATCGAGAACCACGCCTTACTTGTGTGATCTTGTTGTGGTTGGCCAGGAACATGGACAAATTCTGCGACTCCTGGATGGACTGCGGATCTGCCATTTTGCGTAGAAACTGAGCAGCCCTAGAATGCAAAAACCATCTCAGAATGCATGAACACACTGACTCAAGAGAAAACACTTGTTGCTGGGTGCCAGTGGCTCACAGCTATAATCCCAGCTCCTCGGGAGGCTGAGATGTGAGGACCGAGATTCAATGTGAGTCTGGGCTAGTGCAGGGGCTCCTCCTGCACATGCTCCCACCACTGTAACTTACCATGAGGAGAACAGCCCAAAGGGGATGGGCCAGGTGCTTGCGCTAAAATAACCTCTATTCATCATAAAGTTAAGACTCCCTCAGGCCTTTTGCCACAGCATCAAAAAGCCTTCTTCTCCAGGAATTCTCTTAGCTTCTGAAAGGAAGCCTCTATCCAGAGAACCTGAGGCTTAGCTGATCTGGAGATTTGCTTGCTGGCCCATGAGTCATGCTTGAACACTGCCACCATAGGACATGCCAGTCACAAAGACGAGAAGAGTTGGTGGCTTTTTCTCTGAAGAGCACACAGCAATCCTGCCCCAGTTTGGTGAAGAATCTGCCTGCCTCCTGGCCCAGCTGTTGTCAAAGCCAAGAACTTGTATTCTAACGAGCAAGTTCTGCATTTGGTTTTGTTTTTGCTGGTCCTGAGGCTTGAACTCTGGGCCTGGGCGCTGTCCCTGAACTTCTTTTGCTCAAGGTAAGAGCACTACTACTTGAGCCACAGCACCACTTCTGGCTTTTTTCAGTAGTTTCT
Organism: Dipodomys ordii; assembly: GCF_000151885.1. Taxonomy (NCBI): domain Eukaryota; kingdom Metazoa; phylum Chordata; class Mammalia; order Rodentia; family Heteromyidae; genus Dipodomys; species Dipodomys ordii. Next base: position 12,629,495 of record NW_012267231.1, on the reverse strand, counting down.
TGGAGACAAGATTCTCACTGAGTTTCCTGCCCAGGCTGGCTTGTGATCCTCAGATCTCAGCCACCTGAGTAGCTAAGATTACAGGCGTGAGCCACCGGCACCCAGCCAGGTCTGCATTTTGTCCACATCCATCTTCTCGGGGGAGGGTCCATGTAACACAGTGCCATGATTGACAAATAACTGCTGTCAACCAGGGGCGGTGGTGATTTTAGCCCAAGGCTGAACTGGACCTCCTCTGGGTGGGTCTGCAGCCTGTGTGGGGTAGGAACTCACCTCTTGTAGGCTGAGTGGTCGTTTTTCACGCTGCACTTCATGTTCTTCAGCTCATCCAACACGGCGAACATGTTGATGAATTTGCCCAAAGTGATCAGGTAGGCTTCCGAAACAAAGTCCTTCCTCCGCTCCGCATGGCACAGACGCCTAACCTCCCCACAGAAGCGCTCGATGGCATTTCTCTGAGCAGAAGAAAGGGGAAGGCAGAAGGCACACCGTGAATGGTACATGAAATCCATAGCCTGCTTCCAGCACAACCCTGCATTCACCGTCATTCATTGATAAAATACCAACCCTGCCAAGCACCCATGGCTCACACCTGTAATCTTTATTACTCAGGAGACTGAAGATCTGAGGATCACAATTCAAAACCAGCCTGGGCTGGAAAGTCCAAGAGATTCTTGTTTCCAACTAAGCAGCAAAAAGTCAGAAGTAGAGGTGTGGCCCAAGTGGTAGAGCACCAGCCTTGATTGAAAAAAGCTGCGGGACAATACCCAGGTCCTGAGTTCAAGCCCCAGTACTGACCAAAAACAAAAATCCACCCCACTAAGGCTCTAGGGCTGTCTTACAACTCAGGGAGACTCTTGTCTATAAAGCAATTTCCAGGCATTTGCTCCGTAACAACCATTATTTTGTATGTAATCAACTATGTCCCTAAAGTGACAGACTTTTACAAATTTGCTGATTATTCAGCAAAACTGTGCTAGGTGCCGGTGGCTCACACCTGTAATCCTAGCTACTCAGGAAGCTGGGTATGAAGGAATGTACTTCAAAGCCAGCTTGGACAAAAAAGCCAGTGAGACTTTTTATCTCAACCACCAAAGAGCCAAAGCGGCTTCCAGGAGCACAAAAGCCAAGTGAGTGTAAGGCTCAGAGGTCAAGCCCCAACACCGACACAAAACCAAACGCTAAGATATATGGAGGTTGTAACTTTCAGATGTGGAAAAGTGAGGGAGATTTTTCTCTTGCCAATTTTGAAAATAGTTCTATTTTCTCCTTTTAAAGGCAAACTAACAATTAAACATCTTTAGACATTTTCAAACGACTTCTTTGCAGAACTAGTAAGTCCCTTCCACAGACACTTTTCCTCCCCAAAGGTTCAAAGGAGACCCCGGTCACTAGGAAAGACCGAGAATCAAAAAACCCACCACCAGCCAGGTACCAGTGGTTCACACCTGTAATCCTAACTACTCTGGAGGCTGACATCTGAGGATTGTGGTTCGAAGCCAGCCTGGGGAAAGAAAGTCTGTGCGATTCTCATCTCCAATTAACTGCCAAAAAAAAAGAGTTGGAAGTGGAGCTGTGGCTCAAGTGGTAGAAAGCTAACTTTGAGTGAAAAAGCTTAGGGATAGCACCCAGGCCCTGAGTTCAAGCCGCAGGGCTGGCACAAAAGTAAAAAACAAAAACACTGAAAATACCAGATCCACATTATACTTGGGTCTGGCAGGAAACAGGCTTCTTTGGAGGAAATAAGGAAATAAGTATTCGCTCTCAAGTCAGAAGAAGTGTTTCCTCTAAATGGCTGAGTAAAGCTGAGACCCCGGATGGCTTTAGTCTCTTCCCCTCTACCACCACTGTGGCTGCTCTAACTATACATTCTCTGTTCCCACTCCCTGACACTGAACTCCTCCAGTTACTTTGCTGTCTTACCTGGAAGTACATAAAATTCATCAGTTTTGTGACCTCCGGCTCCAGAACTTCTACAGTTTTCTCATATATTTCCACTCTATTAGGCTGTTCATTACATTTCACCTGGGAAGAGAGGAAAACAAAACCCACTGAGACTTCACTCCAGGTGAAACTAACTGGTTTACTGAAGCTGGGCTTCCCACTGGCTGGGCTGAGGGAAAGTGAGGGTGTGGCCTGGTGTGGCCTATTTGGGTGGCGGTGTGGCCTGGAAGGGACCAGGGGTGTGGCCTAGTGAGGTTGGGAGTGCGGCCTAGCAGAGAAGGGGGTGTGGCCTGTGGGGATGGAGGCAGGATTGGCAGCAATGGTGTACAGGGCACCTGAGGGATAGCCCGGGAGCAGCTCCTCCAGGTATACAACATGACAGCGTATTCTTGGCCTTCTTCCAGCATCTCATTCTGCAGGACACACAGAGGGGGGGGGGGGGAAAGGCAGGTAGGTGAACAGGAAAATAGGAGATGCCAAATTGCTGAAATCTAGACAAAGTGCCAAAAGCCATACTAATCCTCCCTTTCAAGAGACAGACTACTAAGAGGCTGATGGTGATGTGCGAACAGGCCCACCTTGAGCACCCCCCCCGCCCCCACACACACAGACACGAGCCACAGCTTTTGCAGGATGGAGAGGGGTGTGAATGACACTTAGCAATCTCTGAGCAGGCCAGATAGCTCTGCCGCTACAGGTACTATGTCTAAGCTCCACTCACGCTTCAACTATAAGACCTGAGACTGAGGACACAGGACTCAGAGTAAAGAGCCTACCCAATCCAGAATAGAGAACATGGGAAGCCGGGTGCCTGTAATCTTAACTCCTTAAGGAGGTTGAAATCTGAGGATCACAGTTTGAAACCAGCAGGGGCAGGGAAGGCCTTACAATTCTCATCTCCAATTAACCACACAAAGCCTGAAGGGGTGCTGTGGCTCAAGTGGTAGAGTGCTAATTTTAGGCAGAAAAGGCTAAGGGATAGCCCTCAGGCTCTCAATTCAAACACTTGTACTGGCACACACACACAAAAAAAAAAAAACTAAAAAAAAAACTTTAAAAATGGAGTTACATTACCATGCTTGAGTGCACAGTGGCTTGTTCAATGTATCTTGCGATGCCGGTGACAAATGCATTTCTGTCTTCAAAGTTGGTGTTGAAATTTGGCTAAAGGGAAGAGAAAACAGATGATCACATAAAGCTCAGGGCCACTGGCTGTAGGCCCCACACTTGTTCAAGGCCCCACCTGGTAGAGCAGCGAGGATGGCGGGGGCTCGATGCATGGCTGCTGGTCCGGCAGAGGCAGCTCCTCCAGGAGGTCCACGTTGGAAAGTGCATCCTCCAGGGTCACCTGGGCAGCCATCCTGGACTAGAACAAAATTCACAGTCCCCTCTTCAGCTGCACTGCGGACTGAGAGGCCAGGCTACGTGGACCATTGATAGGGCGGTCACAGGTAGGGGTGCGACGTGCAGGGTGAGCCAGGAAATGGGTAGTATCAAGGGAGAGAAAGTACTTAATTGGCTCTGATCCTGAACTGGACTTGGGTGGCAGTGCTGAGCCAGAATGGGAAGCCCAGGGCTGAATCTCTTCCTAATTCCAGGCTGCAGACAACAAAGGTGGTGTGCACCAAACCAGGTGCCACTGGTGATACCTGTAATCCAAGCTACCCAGGAGGCTGGTTCCAAGCTAGCCTGGGCAGAAAAGACAGAGATTCTTAACTCCAATAATCAGCCAAAAGGAAGAATAGGAGGTGTGGCTCCAGCCTTGAGTGAGAAAGATCAAGGAGAGTTCTCTGGTCCTGCATTTGAGCCCTAATACTATCTCTGGTCTCTGTCTCTCTCTTTCACACACACAAGCAAAAACACAAAGATAGAGTGGAAGTTCAAGGCTAGATGGGGTAAGAACCTTGGGTATGCTGTCCTTGGGGCCCCTGTAGGGTCAAAATTGTCTCCCAAACTGCAGAACTGAAAAGAGAAGGCCCAGGCACATGGGAAGTCCCTAGGTGCAGCGTGGGGAGGAAGGGTAAGCCCACACCACTGCGCGTGAACTTCCAACTCATCCTCAAACAACACAGATGCGATTTGATCTTCACATCTCTGCGACCAAAGATCTCACACAGCCATGGGGTGACACAGAGCAAGGCAGATCCACACGGCACTGCAGAAGCTGTGCAAATGGAACTAATGCTGAGCCATAACCTGCAGAATGAAGCCGAAGTCCAACCAGATTGTTTGTTCTTTATAAATAAAAAAAAATATCAGCGAGGGCCAGGTGCTGGTGGCTCAAGCCTATAATCATGGCTAATCAGAAGGCTCAAATCTAAGGATTATGGTTTGAAGCCAACCTGGGTATGAAAGTCCTTGAGACTCTTATCTCCAACTAACCACCCAAAAGGCACAGATGGAGCTGTGGCTCAAAGTAGTAGAGCACTAACATTGAGCAAAAAAGCTCAGGGACAGTTTCCAGGCCCTAAGTTTAAAACCTATGATTAACACACACAACACACACACACACACACATCCCTCAAAATTTTTTTTTATTTTAAATGAAAGAAATGCATACCCAACATATCATAGCCCAGCTGCAGAAAACTGAAGCCTAAGGAAAAACAAAAGTCTTGAAAACAGTCAGGGAAAAATTATACATCATAGAGGAGAAAAACCTTTAGGAACAACCATGCATTTCTCCAGAGACACTAGACGGGCACAGTAGCTCAGCAGCCTATAATCCTAGCTACTGAGAAGGCTGAGATCCGAGGATCAAGGTTCAAACTCAGGCCAGGCAGGAAAATCCCTGAGATTCTAATCACCAATTAAGCACCTAAAGAACCCAGGCCCTGGGTTCAAGTACGAATTCCAACATACACATACACACATACTCTCTCTCATACACACACACACACACACTCTCTCGCTCTCTCTCAGTGGAATAGTGGACTATGAAAAGTCCTGAGAGCAACCACAAAACACACACACACACACACACACACACACACAAAACTACACATAGATAGTATAAAGCAAATAACCTTTAAGAGGTGACTTGTAATCAAATTAAAATGAAATACTATGAAATGATCCAATAGTCTAAAAACAGGCAGAAAAGGAGCTGATGGTATAGCTCAGTGGTACACTGTATGCTTAGCATATTCCTGGAACTAATCTTCAGTACGGCTCCCCTTCAAAAAGTGAGAAGAACCAAGTAACAAGACAGAAAATTAGCCAGGTGCCAGTGGCTCAAGCCTGAGTTCCTAGCTACTCAGGATGCAATCTGAGGATCATGGTTCAGAGCCAGCCTGGGCAGAAAAGTCCACGAGACTCTTATTTCCAATAAACTACTCAGAAAAAAGCAAGAAGTGGCACTACAGCTCAAGTGGTAAGAGTGCTAGCCTTGAGTACAAAGAGGCTCAGGGACAGTGCCCAGGCTCTGAGTTCAAGCCCACAGACATGCACATATCCAGCCTGGAACATCGTCAGAGCAGGCTAGCACATGACCGAACACAGCAGAAAAGGAGGCTATCTATGGTGAGTGCACTGTAGGACGATCTTGTCTGGAAGCCAAGAGTGAAGATATAGGGAAGGCAACTCCAAGGACAACTGGATCTCAGATTTCCAGCCCTGGCAAACTGAAAAAAAACAAACTGATTTCTGCCCCATCTCTGGTACTCTGTTAGGGGAGCTCTCACACCCTAACATGGATTCAAGAAGAGACTGAGTGGAATCGCCAGATAGAGCTGACGGACGGGTGACCACCCACAATGGCTGAGATTTTGTCCATCATGAACACTCTGTGCTCCATGCAGAAAAGGCATTCTGCCAGAGCCAGAAACTGGCAGCCGGTGCCAGTCGGACCTGCTCAAGCGTAGGTTGTAAAGCTGGCAGGGGCCAGCCTTCCCAGTGAATCCACTCAACACAGAAAACATGCTCCTGTGGCCACATTAGAAAAGTGAATTTAAATAAGCCACGGGGGGGGGGGGGGAGGAGCAGCTGGATGTTAATGGCTAAGAAACTGAGTCATGTGGACCAAAGGAGAGAGAGAAGGCAGAGACCTCAACAGACCAGAGCCGGCTTTAATCATTACTGCACTGAGCAGGGTTGGAGAAACAAGGGGCGATGTGTGTGTGTGTGTGTGTGTGTGTGTGTGTGTAGGGGCAGTGTGTGTGTGTGTGTGTGTGTGTGTGTGTGTGTTTATACATGTGACGGTGAAAGATGCTTTTGAATCTTTGTACTGTTGCAGACCATTTCATGTCCTTGTGGCGGTGGCAGATGGTACACTTTCAGATAAGGCCAGGGGTGAAGTTGTGCTGAGAACAATTCAAGGACATGGATAAGATTTTGGTAGGGGTAAGCGCTTCAGGCGGGGCCCCTGGGGGTGGGCAGTGGACCACAGGAGCAACATGGGAATTATGAGAACAAAGCAGATTCACATCCCTGGTGGCTCATGCTTGTAATCCTAGGTACTTGGGAGACTGAGCTCTGAAGATGGAGGTTCAAAGCCAGCCTGGGCAGGAAAAGTCTGTGAGATTCTTATCTCCAATTAAGCATCAAAAAGGTGGAAGAAGAGCTCTGGCTCAAGTGGTAGAATGCCAGCCTTGCAAAAAAAAAAAAAAAAAACCAACAAAACTAAGCAAGAACATGAGGCTCTGAATTTAATTCTCTAAAACAACACATGCACCAAAAAAAGTGACATGATTTCTACAAAACCTAATAGTGGGGGCTGGGAAAGTGGCTCAGTGGTAGAGTGCTTGCCTTGCATGCATGAGGCCCTGGGTTTGATTCCTCAGCACCACATAAGCAGAAAAAGCTGGAAGTGGCGCTGTGGCTCAAGTGGTAGAGCGCTATCCTTGAGCTGAAGAGCTGAGGGACAGCGCCCAGGCCCAGAGTTCAGGCCCCACGACCAGCAAAAAAAAACAAAAAAAAAAAAACCTAATAGTGTACTTGACTCGGGTACTTTTAATTTCTCTGTACATCACCACTATAATAATAAAGTAAAAAAATAACCTAATGGTCATCATATAATGTTAAAAAAAAAAAAAAGGTACCAGAACGACTTTTTCTGTGCCTATACTAAAAGCCTGAACGCAAGGCCTGGATGTTGTCCCTTAGCTTTTTTACCCATGGCTGGTTCTCCACAATATGAGCCACACCTTTACGCCTAGCTTTTTGCTAGCTAATTGGAAATAAGAGTTTCACGGACTTCCTACCTGGGTTGGCTCTGAAGCATGATCTTTAGATCTCAGCCTCCCAAATTGCTAGGACTATAGGCATGAGAGAACTTGTTTCTTTTCTTTTCCTTTTTTTTTAAAAAACAAAATGAATGACTTGGTCATTCTTCCTGTCTCTGGGCCATACGAAGCAGAAGGATGACTAAAGGCATAAGCTGTCATGTTCAGCTAAGAACAGACAATCTGTTCTTGCATAACTTAACAGTCTCACAAAAGAAAAAAAAGAACACTTGGACTGCAAAGAACTAATGGAAATAGAGTTGCAAGACCAATAACACTCAACCTTGTGACAGGGGTGGTAAGAGATTAAAAAAAGGGAGGGAAAAAAACTAAAATGTGTCAAAGTGTGAACCCATTACTTCAGTAAGTTCACATCACTAGGAAGACAGAAGCTTCCTAGGCAGAAAAGCAGCCATGGAGACAAGACAAAGCAAAGGATCAGGCAAGACAGGCACCTTTAAAAGCAGGCATGGGAGCCAGGGGGCTGGTAGCTCATGCCCGTAATCCTAGAGGCTGAGATCTGAGGGCCACAATTTGAAGCCAGTCTGGGCAGGAAAGACTGTGAGATTCTTAGCTCCAAGTAATCACCAGAAAACCAGAACTAGAGCTGTGGCTCAAGGTGGTACAGCGCTAGTCTTGAGCAAAGAAGCTCAGGGATAGTACCCATAAGCTTAAGCCCCATGACAACCAAAAAAGCAAAAAACAAAAAGCAGGCCTTGCAGGTCAGCCTCAATGCCTATGTAAGAGCGGTCCTCACAAATTCCTGTTGCTTAGTGACCTGCTCTGATATCACAGAGCAATGCACATTTGCAGTGATACTGGTATAAATTTACTATGTGACCAGGTGTATAAATGTATATGGATAACTTTGTATAGAACACAACTTGATAAGTGACTTGCCACTGGTTTATGAATATAGTATACCTTACCTTTTATCATTATTTCTAAATATACTATTTATCAGAAATAAAGAGCTGAGCACTGGTGGCTCTGGCTTGGAATCTTAGCTATTCAGGAGGCTGAGATATGAGGATCACAGTTCAAAGGCAGCCTGAGCAAAAGTCCACAACCACCAAAAGGGCCAAAAGTGGAGGTGTGGCTCAAGTGGTAAGAGTACTAGCCTGGAGCAAAAAAAAGCCAAATGAGAGTGTGAGGTTCTGAGTTTAAGCTCCAGTACCAGCACTAGGTAAGAAACAAAAGCATCTAGCACTTGAGAAGCTGAAATAAGAGGACTGAAAGTTTGAAGCCAGCCTGGTCTGAAGGCCAGAGCTTATTTTAAAAAAAAACCCACAAAACCCAAATATAAAACAAACCCTTCCTAAAATCCCAAGCTTCATTAAAACGGTGTGCAATATTAAGCCAGCAATACCCACATTGTCTAATGTTTACTGTATCTGTGCCTTGATTATACCAAGAGGCCACACTGAGTGACTGACCTATCACCCTGTGATGTTCACGTAACAACAACTAAGCCTGCTGACCCAGTTCTTATGCTGTGTTTTGTTTTGTTTTTGCCCGTCATGGAGTCTGAACTCAGGTCCTGGGTGCTGTCCCTGAGCTTTTTCACTCAAGGATAGCACTCCACCACTCTGAGCCACAGCCCCACTTCTAGTGGTTACTTGAGAATAAAAGTCTCACAGATTTTCTTACCAGGGCTGGCAATCCTCAGCTCTCAGCCACCTAGGTAGTGAGGATTACAGGTGTGAGCCACCAGCACTGGCTTAAGCTGTGTTCTTCTTTTTAAGCAATATATAACTGTATTAACATACTAGGTACATGTCTATTAATAAATGGTAAGGCTTCCATGGGCCAGAAACCAGATGAAAGAAAATCAGGACTGTCTATCTTGGCTCACAAAGAAATCTAGATAACTCTATAGAAGCCCTGGGAAGGACAGGCAGGGGATAGCTGCTGTGTGGAGGCTTTTTTTTTTTGTCAGTCATGGGGCTTACCCTCTGGGCCTGGGCACAGCTCTTCAGCTCAAGGCGAGCGCTAGACCACTTGAGACGCAGCACTACTTCCGGTTTTCTGGTGGTTCATTGGAGATCCGAGTCTCACAGACTTTCCAGCCTGGACTGGCTTTGAAGTACGATCCTCAGATCTCAGCCTCCTGCGTAGCTAGGATGACAGGTGTGAGCCACCGGCTCCTGGCTTTGGGGGGAGGCTTTAAAGGTCCAGAGGCACCTGCCTTGAGGAAGGCAGAGGCACAAAGATGCCAACATAGAACAAGCAGTTGGGGGACAAGGGATTAGGAACATGAGCGCTCACCCAGATAAACAGGGCAAGTACTAATGAAGGAAGCGCCAACACTGCACCTGCCTGCTATAGCCCAGGGGCTGGGGGGGTGATATTTAAGAACGTGCTAGTGAGTCTTTTCACAGGGAACAGAAAAAAGTCGTCTTTCTAGCTGCTAAAATAGAAACTGCCAGGGCAGCTTAACAGCAAGGTTGCAAAATGCCAAGTGAACCCATAACTCTGGAAAAAGCAGAACAAGAAGCGAAGGCGTTTGTGCCCAGTTCAGGCATCTGTGTCTATGGCACACCAGCTGCTCTTAGGCTGGCTGCTAGCCGACCAGCAAACCGTATTTTGCTAGAAAGAAGGTCTTCTTAACATTTTCAAACTAGTGGCTTTTTTTTTTTTTTAACTTTAGCTGGAAGCTGATGGCTCACACCTGTCATCCTATCTACTCAGGAGACAGATCTGAGGATTGCAGTTCAAAGCCAGCCTGGGCAGGAAAGTCGGTAGACTCTCATCTTCAATGAAGCACCAGAAAACAGCAAGTAGCACTGTGGCTCAAAGTGGTAGAGTGCTAGCCTTGAGCAAAAGAGCTCAGGGACAGAGCCTGTGCACTGAGTTCAAGCCCCAGGACTGACCAAAAAAACAAAAAACAAGTTTGCTTGCCTATAATTTATGCAGCATGACCAAGCAAAGATAATAAACTCTGAAAAGTACAAGGGGACTGAACTGATGTTCTTCCTCTTTTGCATGCAAATAGCAGCCTTCTTAGAAAAGTAGGAACTTCCAGTATTTTTGTCTGTTCGAATGTAAAAATAAAATCATCTCAGATGCATATTTTATTGAATTGTTCTTTTCTCTCCCACTTGTTAAAATATCCTAGCAGGGAACTGAAGGCAGATTCACTTACACAGGAGTTACCAGCTGCCCTGCAATGCTTGCTCGGATGAGGTGGCTAGCTACTGTGATTGATTGGGGGGAAAAAAGTTTATAGCTAAAATCAAATAACAAGCTGGGCACCAGTGGCTAACGCCTATAATCGTAGCTACTCAGGAGGGTGAGATATGAGGACTACAGTCTGAAGCTCCTGTGCAGGAAAGTCTGTGAGAAACCCACCTCCAGTTAATCAGCAAAGAACCAGAAGTAGAGCTGTATGCAGCTCAGGTGGTAGAGCACTAGCCTTGAGCACAAAAGTTCATGGACAGTGCCTAGGCCCTGAGTTCAAGCCCCAGTACCAACTCATATAAATACATACACACAAAATCAAATAACATCTTCTAACTCAACTCTACTACTCAGGAATTTCTCCCATAGACTCCTGGTAGCACTGAGGTTTGAACTCAGGGCCCCGCATTTGCTGGCCCCAAAACACCACCAGCAGAAGTTTTCACTGTGCAAAGTACAACCCTGATCATGTTATTTTCTTGCTCCCATTTACAATAATTCGACCCATAGCTGTGTTTTCCCAGCCATGATTCATGGAACCCCAGGGTACCTTCAGGCAAGTAATTGCAGTTCTAGTATCTTTTTTTTTTAATGGAAACTGATCGAGGGGCTTGAACTAGGGGCTTTTTGTTGTTGTTTTGGTGATTATTCAGAAATAAGATTCTCACAGACTTTCCTGCCTAGTCGGGCTTCAAACTTTGATCCTCACATCTCAGCCTCCTGAGTTGCTACCATTACAGACAGTTGTGAACCACCAGCACACCACTAACTGAATTTCTTTTATGGTCACTGAGCTTAAACATTTCCTATAATCAGTTTGTTTCTTCTTATTCCTTCGTGACTTGCTAGTTTTTCTTGTTTACTGGCAATCCTCTGCAATCATAGACCGTTTCTTCCTTAGGCAGGCACTATATAAATGATATGAAAGACATTTTGCTTTTTTATTTCACTTGTTTTCTTTCTTGAAATTTGAGTTCTACCTTTTTATTTTTTTGGTGTTGAGGGCTGAACCTGAGGACTACCGCGAAGTTTTACATTTGTAGCATGTCACTTTTCAATATTTCCTCCTGGAATTTCCTCTTTTACTTCTAAATTTACCAAGTGGGAAGAATTCTACCAGTCCTGGCCCCAGGCCCAGGAAAGGAAATCATCACTAATCAGGTCACTGTTGCTAACACAAGTCAAAGAACCACCCACATGAGAAACAGTATCCAGGCAGCACATAATCCCAGAGAAATAATTTAAAAGCAATATTGAGACCTATATAAAGTTCAATAAACTGATTTTTTGGTCATTTTTTTTCTTTTAAATAGAATCTTGTGAGGCTCTGGTGGTTCATAGGTATAATCCTAGCTATTCAGGAGGCTGAGATCAGTGGACTATGGTTCAAACCCAGCCTGTAAGGAAAAGTCTATGAGACTCTTATAAAAATGCCAGAAGTAGAGCTGTGACTCAAGGGGTAGAGTGCCAGCCTTAAGAGAAAAAGCTAAGGGACAGCGCCCAGGCCTTGAGTTCAAGCCCCAGTATTCATAAACAACACTAGACACACACACACAACACACACAATACACACACACACACACACACACACCATTACTTATTTGACATGTTGGAAATTCCCCAAGTGGAACCTCTGACCTAGAACTCCAGTCACAATCATCCTTCCTGTCTTAGCCTCCCAAGAAGCTAGGACCAAGGTATGAAGCCATCCTGGTCTGTCTCCTATACATACATAAGACTTAGCCTTTATTTTATTTTTTGTCGGTTGTGGGGCCTAAACTCTGGACCTGGGCACTGTCCCTCAGCTCTTCAGCTCAAGGCTAGCACTCTACTACTTGAGCCACAGTACCACTTCCAGCTTTTTCAGCTTATGTTGTGCTGAGGGCAAGGCAAGCGCTCTACCACCGGGCCAGCTTCCCAGCTGGATCAAAGAAATGTGACTGATATACACACACACACAAAACAAAATTTTATTAATCCATCAGGAAGAAGAATAGTGTCATTTTCAGGGAAATGGATAACCCTGGAAATAGTTATATTAAGTAAAGGCTCAGAGAAGACAAAGGATGTATGTTTGTTTTCATATATGGAAACTAGATCTAAATTTAAAATAATATATGTAAACATATTCAGGTCATATAGACATATTCATAAACATATTAACTGAAGTGTGGTATATGCAGGGGAGAATTCCAGTGGTGTTACTTCTTTGAAAAACTCACAGTTTAATAAAATGAATACCAGGAAGCTGAAACAGGTGTTGCCAGGGCAGAAGGTGAGGCCAGGGGTGGGAGACGGGGGAAGAAAATGGAAAGAGGAAGGGTGGGCAAAGAAAGTCATAATATCCAATGTGCATGTGTGAAAATGGGACTAGGGAAATTGAAATCTCCAAAATAACCAGTTAAAAAGGGCTGGAGACATGGCTCAAGTGACAGAGCACCAACCCAGTAATAAAACCCAGCCACTAGCTGGGCATCATCTCTTGCTTGTCATCCAAGCTAATCAATAGGCTGAGATCTGAGAATAGTGGTTTGAAGCCAGTCTAGACAGAAAAGTCAGTGAGACTCTTTTCTCCCATTAACCATCAAAAAGCTGGAAGTAAAGCTGAGGCTCAAGTAGTAGAGTGCTCACAAAAGCATAGAACAGTGCCCAGGTGTTGAGTCCAAGACTCGATACTAGCACAAAAAAAGAGGAGGCCTTCGAATGGGAGCTAATCAAATATGGATAGTAGCAACTCTCACCTGTAACACTAACAGCCACTCAGGAGGCTGAGATCTGAGAATCATGGTTTGAAGCCAGCCTGGGCAACAAAGTATACGAGTTACTTATTGCCAATTAACCACCAAAAACCTGGAAGTGGAGGTATGGCTCAAGTGGTAGAGCATCAGGTTTGAGTGTAAAAGCTAAAGGATGTGCACACGTACACACACAGACATGCACATGCACATCCTCATCCATGCAGTGAATCATGAATGTCACTTATAGTGTGCCAGCCTGGAAGGATCCAATAAACATAAGGAGAAGGCCACCACACCCAAAGGCTGTTAAGTACATACACCAAAATCCTGATCCTTTTAAACAGCACTATAAGCCACTGTGCATGTGTTATGATCTGCCCATCAGGCTAGACAAGAAATATTCTTTACGTAGATAAACACAAACACAGACTGTGGCACATGCTCAGACAAGATAAAGCAGTAGGAAACAACTAAAATAGGAAATGTGGCACTTCCCCAATTCACCTCCACTGTTTTTGTTTCATTTCAGAGGTAGAACTAATAAAAGGCTGAAAAAAGATGAAGGGAGAGTTAGAATTCATAACTTATTTATACTTTTTAAGTCATCTGAAATGCTTACATGATCACCTCTGGCATGAGGACCTAGGATGGAGCTTCCTGGGGCTGCTTCCCAGTATCCACAGGCAGAAGACGGTGGATGCTGTGTCCCTCACTGGGGCTACAGTTTCTAAAGGCTGGAGAAGTCTAACCACAAGTAACAGACCACCTGAGAGAACCCAGCTGAGCCCACTGGCTGGTGGAGAGACTTAGCACCTTGGTCTTCCTATAGCAGCACCTGTAGTGGCTTTCCTATCATTCCAGCTTTTCAGGAGGCTAAGATCTGAGGACTGTGGTTCAAAGCAAGCCAGAAAAAGGCCATGAGACTCTTTATCTCCAATTACCTGTCAAAAAGCTGAAAGTTGAGCTATGGCTCAAGTGGTAGGGCACCAGCCTTGAGCAAAGAAAGCTAAGATAGGGGCTGGGAAGGTGGCTCAGTGGTAGAGTGCTTGCCTTGCCTGCATGAAGCCCTGGGTTTGATTCCTAAACACCAAATAAGCAGAAAAAAGCCAGAAGTGGAGCTGTGGCTCAAGTGGTAGAGTGCTAGCCTTGAGCTGAAGAGCTGAGGGACAGCGCCCAGGCCCAGAGATCAGGCCCCATGACCAGCAAAAAAAAAAAAAAAAAGCTAAGATACAGCCCTGAGTTTAAGCCCAAGGACTAGTGCACGTGTGAGGGTGCACATGTACATGCGCAAACGCACAGCCGCACACGTGTGCGTGCACACACACACACACACACACACACACACAAAGAAGCAGGTACTGTCCACGGAGTACCCTCTCCATCTCTAAACAAAATCACAAAGCTCCTGAAACAGAGATTATTAAGCATACTTTCTAATGTGCAATCATCGCTAACTTTGCAATGTACCTGACACATACAAAGGAAGAGCCCAGGGACACACAGGCCTATCACATACAGCATACAAGAAAGACCCACTAGGCTATGGGATATATCTGTGCACACATTTCCCGAGGCCCTCAGGACTGCCTGCTACCCCTGGCTTTCTGGGTAGGGCTGATCCCCAGCCCTATGGACATAATACAACATATCTCCCCCTCTTGCCTGGACCTGAGGCACAATCAGGGCAAGCCAGAGCTCCAGAAGCTTCTCCAATGCCCTTCATAGGATCACAAACAATTGTACACCATTTCTGTAGTAATCCCAAAATATATCACTGAAATCTATGTACACACAACAGGCACTCTCTGCCCAGCTGTCCACCTGGCTGGCACAGAAGTGCACGGCAGAAAGTTATATCCCAGACTGTAATGGCCTAGGAGCAAGAAAATCGATGGAGGCATGGTTAAAGGTGACAAAGGAGGGCTGGGAAGGTGGCTCAGAGGCAGAGCACTTGCCTTGCATGCCTGAGGCCCTGGGTTCGATTCCTCAGCACTACATAAGCAAAAAGAAAAAAGCTGGAAGTGGCGCTGTGGATCAAGTGGTAGAGCGCTAGCCTTGAGTTGAAGAGCTGAGGGACAGCACCCAGGCCCAGAGTTCAGGCCCCACCACCGGACCCCCCTCCAAAAAAAAAAAAAGATGACAAAGGAGTTTTTGTTTGTTTGTTTTTTGTCGGTCATGGGGCTTGAACTCTGGGCCTGGATGCTGTTCCTGCGCTCTTCAGCTCGAGCGCTCTACCTCCTGAGCCACAACTCCACTTCTGGTTTTTTACTGGCTTATTGGAGATCAGAGTCTCACAGACTTTTCTGCATAGGCTGGCTTCGAACCATGATCCTCAGCTCTCAGCCTCCCAAGTGGCTAGGATTACAGATGTGAGCCACTGGCGCCCAGCTCTGCAAAGGGTTACCTCAGAACTAGGAGCAGCTGCAACCTCCAAGGGGGCAAGTTTGTTTTTGTTTTTCCCTTTTTCCTCCTTCCTACAGGCCTCTCTGCTCTCCGCAGGCCTCACGGCTCCCCACAGGCCTCATGGCTCCCCGCAGGCCTCACGGCTCCCCGCAGGCCTCACGGCTCCCCGCAGGCCTCACGGCTCCCCGCAGGCCTCACGGCTCCCTGCAGACCTCTCTGCTCTCCACAGGCCTCACGGCTCCCTGCAGGCCTCTCTGCTCTCTGCAGGCCTCACTGCTCCCTGCAGACCTCTCTGCTCTCCACAGGCCTCACGGCTCCCTGTAGGCCTCTCTGCTCTTTGCAGGCCTCACGGCTCCCTGTAGGCCTCTCTGCTCTCTGCAGGCCTCTCTGCTCTCCGCAGGCCTCACGGCTCCCTGCAGGCCTCTCTGCTCTCCTCAGGCCTCTCTGCTCTCTGCAGGCCTCTCTGCTCTCCAAAGGCCTCACCGCTTTCTGCAGGCCTCTAGGCTCTCTGCAGGCCTCTCTGCTCTCCGCAGGCCTCATGGCTCCCTGCAGGCCTCTCTGCTCTCCTCAGGCCTCTCTGCTCTCCAAAGGCCTCTCTGCTCTTCAAAGGCCTCACCGCTTTCTGCAGGCCTCTAGGTTCTCTGCGGGCCTCTCCGCCAGCCTGGGTTCTCCTCAGGCCACCCCCGGGTCTCCGGAGCCTCAAGCCTGAGGAGATAGGGACAGAGATAGGCCGGCCTCCTGGAGTGGAGCAAGGCCTATCTCTGTCCCTGTCCCTGTCTTTCTCTCTCTCTCCCTCCCTGTAGCCCCCTACCTCTCTATATCCAGTGGCCCACCCCCAAATCAGCCCACCAGTTGATCCCTTTGATGCCCTGCCCCTCCCAGATGGGGCGTGCCAGTGACGCCAGCCCGTGGGCAGAACTTCACCCTGCTGATTTTCACAAGACCTTGGCCATGTTGCAGATACATTCTCAAGGAGGAACATCAGTAGTTTTTTAAAAAAATTTCCTGCCAGTCCTGGGGCTTGAACTCGGAGCCTTGGCACTATCCCCTGAGCTTCTTTTGGCTCAAGCTTACCACTCTACCACTTGAGCCACAGTGCCACTTCCAGCTTTTTCTGAGTAGTTTATTGCAGAGCCAGCCCAGGCTGGCTTTGAACTGAGATCTCAGCCTCCTGAGTAGGATTACAGGCCTGAGTCACCAACCAGCATCTAGAAGTAGTTTTTGTTTAAACTCCAGTCCACATGTTGCTATGAAGGTAATTTTGAGATTAAAAATAAATATTTAAGTCAGTAAATTTTTAGTAATAACACATCACTCAATAACTCAGCCAAATTTCATCCAATGAGTTAAAGGTCTTAAGAGAAAAACAATTGAAGTTCACCAAAACAGGGAATTTTGCCTTCCCACAATCTTGTCTTGAGAGGTGACATTGAACTCTTCCCTGGGGCTGTGTTCTGTTGGCCTATTTTGAAAAATTTGGACTTGCCAGCCTTCACAATAGTGTGAATCAATTCCTTAAAATAAATTTCTCTTCCCACCACCCCGTATTTGTTCTGTTTCTCTAGAAAATCTTAATAACACTGCTACCACCCCCAGTCCCCTGCCATGAAAGCCAACAAGAAAAACAACCTTTGTGAACAAAAACCTTTCAGTGTGATCCACAGGAGAGAAACAAAGGAGACTCTAGATTGCTTATGAAATTCATATGCACAAGTACAATCAATCACCTTTGGGAAAGCTGAGCAGGCAGGATTGGTGAAAGCAAAAGAAAATGCCTCAAAAATGGAAAACCTGGCCAAGTACTCATGCCTGTAATCCTAGCTACTCAAGAGGCTGAGATCTGAGGATCATGGTTTGAAGCCAGCCTAGGCAGGAAAGTCCTTGAGACTCTGATCTCTAATAAACTACTCAAAAAAAAAAAGCAGGAAGTGTCAGTGTGGCTCAAGTAGAGTGCTAGCCTTGAGCAAAAAGCAGCTCAGGGACAGTGCCAAACCAGGAGTTCAAGACTCAGGATAGCAGGGGGAAAAAAAGGGAAAACTTGGGGCTAAGGTATAGTTCAATGCTATAGCACATGACTAGGATGGGAGCTTTATGTTATTTTTGTGTGTGCTAGGGTTTGATCTCAGGGCCTGCCTTGTGCTGAGCTACTATCTGAGGCACACCTCCACTTCCAGCTTTTAGCTGGTTAACTGGAGATAAGTCTCAGGGATTTGTCTGCCCGAACTAGCTTCTAACCACAATCCTCAGACCTCAGCTTCCTGAGTAGCTGAGATTACAGGCATGAGCCACCAGTGGCCAGCTTCCTATCTTTGATTCTTAACCATATACATACACACGTTGAGTAAATCAAGCTTTGCCAGCGTATCAAGTATCAGACAGATTCTCAAATCACTTCTGACTTGGGGCTATGTGACCCTGAGATGCAGAGTATCTCCTCCAGTCCTGGGGCTTGAACTCAGGGTCTGGGCACTGTCACTGAGCTTCTTTTTTTTTTTTTTTTTGGGGGGGGGTCCGGTCGGGGGGCCTGAACTCTGGGCCTAGGCACTGTCCCTCAGCTCTTCAGCTCAAGGCTAGCACTCTACCACTTGAGCCACAACACTACTTCCGGCTTTTATTTCTTTTTGCTTATGTGGTGCTGAGGAGTCAAACCCAGGGCCTCATGCATGCAAGGCAAGTGCTCTACCACTGAGCCACCTTCCCAGCCCTCACTGAGCTTCTTTTGCTCAAGGCTAGCACTCTCCCACTTGAGCCACAGTGCCATTTCTGGCTTTTTTTGTTTATATGGTACCAAGGAATTAAACCCAGGGCTTCATGTATGCTAGGCAAGCACTCTACCACTAAGCCACATTCCAAGCCCCTTCTCCTGTGAGTCTTCAAGGAGAAGTCCACACTTAGCCCCACTGTCCTGGTTAGGACAAGGACACAGGAGTTACATTCTGCATTGGAACCCATTGTTTCCTGAGCATCAATTTTTCTCCCCCATGGAACAAAATCTCTCAATGTGTTTGGGAAGGGCAAGCCAGGCTAATAGAGTACCTGAGATAGAAACACAGTCACAAATATTTTAAGGTAACAGTAGCTACCACAAAACATTTGTCTTATTCACAACTGAAAAAAATCCTGGAAGCCACAAGTCAATGCTGTCTCCAGAGGCACATATGAAAACACAGTCATAATAAAGTTGTGTGAGGAGCAACCAATCAGTAAGATGAACAACTTCTGTTTTATGTCACATGGGTACAACAGGCTTCAAACTCTCACAGAAGGAAAAAAAAAACTCATTTCTGTGAGATCATGTTCAAAGAAACCTTTAGTGGCCACGCACCAGTGGCTCATGCCTGATGCCTATAATCCTAGCTACTCAGGAAGCTGAGATCTGAGGGTTGCAGTTGGAAGCCAGTGCAGGAAAGTTTGTGAGACTCTCATCTTTAATCAACCAACCAAAAGCTGGAAATGGACCTGTGACTTAAAGGATAGAATGACAGCCTTGAGCTAAAAAGTGAAGGGATAATGTCCAGGCCCTGAGTTCAAGCTCCAGTACTGGCACTGAAAATAGAGGCCTTTAATACAAATAATCCACATCAATGCAAATCTCTCCCCAGAATGCTCAGCAGTACTCCTATTATAGACCCCTAAATCAGGCGAGAAACACTTGGCTATCTGTTCTCCAAACAGGATGACATAAGGAGAAGAAACTGCAAAATGGCAGGTATGAGTCCTACTATATAACTATTTACATTAGATGTAAATAGACAAGACACTCACATTGAAAGGCAGAGATTTATGAAATGAATTAAAAAAACAAACAACCCAATCATATGCTGTTAAAGAAACACATTTTAAATTCAAAGACACAAATGCAACAAAACTGAAGAGAGGAAAAAAGTTATATTATGCAAAGAAAAGCCAGAAAAGAGTGGAAGTGACTATTATTAGACAAATATTAAGACAAAACAGACATGAAGACAATAATTATAATGAGAGGTGAAAAGGGGAGACATGAGGAGCAAAAGAGGGGGTGAAATCGATTGGAATACAGTGTTGTACACATGTGCAGAGATATAATTATGAAATTCCCCTCTATATAACTAACATAAGCTAATAAGAAGAACAGTCCATCAGAGACATAATAATAAACATAAGGCATCAAACAACACAGCCTCATAACACATAGAACTGAAGATAACATGAATATATGCACAAAATACTAAAGATTCCACAAAATTACTGCTAGAGCTATTAAAGGAATTTAGCAAGCCAGGACCTAATGGCTCACATCTGTACTCAGGAAAGCCCAGGAGCCTCTTATCTCCAATAAAGCACCAAAAAAGCTGGAAGCAGAGCTATGATTCAAGCAATAGAACACTAGCCTTGAGCAAAAAAAAAAAAAAAAAGCTCAGGGGTAGTGCCTAGGCACTGAGTTCAAGCCTCAAGACACAGATAAAGATACAGACACACACACACAGACACACACACACACACACACACAATCCAAGAAAGTTTCAGGGTCTAAAAGCAACATGTTAAAAATAAGTTTGACAGTCCCAGAGCTTCTTTTGTTCAAGGCTATCTCTTTACCACTTGAGCCACAGCTCAGACGCCATTTCCGCCTTTTTACGTTTTATGCGTAGTTTATTGGAGATAAGAGTTTCACAGACTTTCCTGCCTGGGGTGGCTTTAAACTGAAATCCTCAAATCTGAAACTCCAGAATAGCTAGGATTATAGGCATGAGCCACTGGCACCTAGCTGTATTTCTATTCTTAACAATGAATAATTTGAAATCAAAATTAAAAATTCATGATAGTATCACAAAGGAAAAAAAAATAAACCAAAGAAATTAAACCTTGCAAACTAAAAATCACAATATACTCTTGAAATAAATAGAAGATGCAAGTGGGAAACACACACCATCTTCATGAAAATATCATATCATTGACAATCCAACCCAATCTATGACAACTGAATTTTCAATGATTTCGTCATGACCCATTATCACGAAGTGTCTCTCTACTTACACGATTCTTTGTCTTTCTTTAATCATCCTGTAGCTTAGGGCATACAGATCCTATATGTATTTCATTCCATTTTTACCCAGTTGGTTTTCACCTATTAGAATTCATTTTTGTTTGTTCTACTTTTGAATTGTGTATTGCTGGCGTAGTAGCAAGATTTTCTCTTATCTATAACAAAAGAACAAAGATTGGACTTCATCAAACTAAAGACTCTTGGTCTATCCAAGAACTCTATCAGGAAACAATGTGACCAGGCTGGTTAACGGTGGTACATATCTGTAACCCAGGTTCTTGCGAGGCTAATGCAGGAGGAATGTGAATTCCAGGGAAGCCTGAGATTCGTAACAGGACTCTGTCCCAAATGAGTGTGAACAGATTAACTCCTAAAATGGCCAAAAATATTTTCCTGTCAACTATCCAATCAAGGATGGCTATCCAAAATATGTAAATCAGTAATGGTTGTGCCTATCTGTAAGCCCAGCGCTTAGGAGGCTGAGGCTCTGGTGGCTCACACCTGTCATCCTAGCAACTCAGGAGGTTGAGATCTGAGGATAGAGGTTCAAAGTCAGCCCTGTCAGTGATGTCGAAGAGATTCTGATCTTCAATTAAGCCTCAAAAAAAAGCCAGAAGTGGAGCTGTGGCTCAAGTGGTAGAGTGCTAGCACTGAGCTAAAAAGTTCAGGGACAATGCACAGGCCCTGAGTTCAAGCTTTAGGACTTGGCACACACACAAAAAGAACCAACAAAAAAGGTCTTGAGCTGGGTGGCTCAGGCCTGTACTCCTGGCTATTCAGGATGCTAAGATCTGAGGATCTGGGTTTGAAGCCAGAATGAGGACAAAAGTCTGGGAGATTCTTATCTCCATAACGAGCAATAAAGTCAGAAATGAAAGTGTGACTGAAGTGCTAGAGTGCCAGACTTGAGTGAAAATGCTAAGCAACAGCACAGAGGCCCTGAGTTCAAGTTGTGGTGCGTGCACACGCATGTGTGCACACGCACATGCACAAACGCACAGACGAGTAGGATTGATTCGCAAATGCTGATTCAAAACACACATGATCTTCTGGAAAGAACAAAACAGTACTTTGAGGGGATGAGTGGTTCTTGGAATCACAAACCTTACTGAATAAGTTTCCTATGAGGCATCTGTGTGCATCAGCAAGCACTCCGATACAAGCACTGAGGCAGGAAACGTTTTTCCACAACCTCAGCAGTGTTTGAGTGAAGCCCACAGCACAATCTTCCCACTGAAGTCTTACAACACTCACTCATCTGCCGTGGCTCCCGTTGGTTTAAAAGGATGGGTCAGCTCTTCCCAGCTCTGTGCCCGTCACCATTAGCAACTCTGCAGGGAGGGATGAAGGATGCCTGGCTTCTGAGAACTTTGCATCCTGTCCCCAAAGCTGTCCAGCATCGCAGCCACAGCCATAGGTACCACTGCTGTTCCAATGGGGGGGACTATCGGGGTCCAGCTAGACTCAAGGAAAACCACTGGACTCGAGACAAGGGCAAAGCCTGAGGGCGCTTGCCCTCAACTAGTCCAATAAGACAAACCCCCAAGTCTTGGAGCAGATCACCCCGCAACGGCGTTAGCTTAGCAAGCACTGTGCCGCTCAGACTTCACAGTGGAGCTGACCACGGCCGGGTGCTTTCTCTGGGTGTACATCCTCTTCCTTTACACCCCAATCGCCCATCGCTCTTCTCCCCTGCCCCCTCCTTTTATCATTATTTTTTCAACACCCACGACGTTGTGCAAATCAAGCGCGTGCACTTTAGGCTTAGAACAAACAATTCCGCGCGGCTGTGCGGGGCTGAGCCACGCAGCCCACGTAAACAATCCCGCTCCCGAACAAAAGCCTCCGACTCGGCTCTGCCCCCCCCCGCCCCCGTGACCCCCACCATCTCCGTCCTTCCCTCCGAGGGCGACACAAAGCCCCAGCCGGCCCCAGGCTCCGTGGCCCCACGACGGGAGCGCCTCACTTTTAAACAATAACCCGCAAAGCACACCCGGGCGCCCCTGTTCCTGCCGGGAGCCCTGCCACGTGCTGGAAGTGCGGGACCTGGGGTGTGTGCGGGACGCCCCGGGAAGCCGGGAGTGCGAGTCAGGACAGGAGTTGGGGAACTTGGGGTCCAGGGCCGTGAGGTCCAGGCTGCGCGCGCGCGGCCAGAGCCATCGGGGACTCGGCGACCCCGAGATTCTGGAAGGCGAGGCAGGGATTAGAGGAGAGCGCGCGGCAGCCCGGTGACCCTCCCCCTCCACAGGCCACCGCACCCAGGGCCAAGCCCCACGGGGCGCCCTGGCCAGCCCCAGGCCGGCCCCACCCTGCCCGGCCCGGGCCGGGGGCGGGGGGTATCACTTAAGGGCGATCGGGGACCCGGCGGGGGCCCCCGCAGGGCCCGTCCTTACCCGGGTCCGCGGCGGAGGCTCGGTGGTCCCGGCTGGGCCCTGGGAGTTTTCCTACACCCGAGTGAGTCACTCGGGCGGGCCGGGAATGCGCCAGGAAACACCCGGCCTCCTCCCCTTCCTCCCGGGGCGGCTCTGCCCCTTCCTCCCGGCGC
>NW_012267231.1:12566650-12605955 GCF_000151885.1 Dipodomys ordii | reverse complement strand
CCCCCCCCCCGCCCCCGCACCGAAACGCAGGAGGAACCGGCCGGGGAGCCAGCCCGGGCCCCAGCCCTTCCCATCCCAGGTCTCTCTCCATCCCTTTCTTTCCCTTTTCTTCCCTCTCCCCTCTCCAGACCTGCCCCATTCTCAAGCACTACAGTGACAGGACTTGGTATTTTAGGACAACCACAACAGGACGCACTTACCCAGTGACTGCACTCCGGATCAGCCAAAGGATTTTAACTAGGAACTGGGCTCAAGTGGTAGAGCACCAGCCATAAGTGGGAGAAAAACCCCAAGCAAAAGCCCAAGGCCTAGTAGAACTAAGGAAACCCAACAGAGAATCTACCAGTTGTCTTATCTGGAAGCTTCTAGTGGTCGCTCCTACAAAATAGGAAGCTAAGAGGCAGCACCCGGGCCCTGAGTACAAGACCTAGTACAAGTACTAGCACTAGATAATAAATAAATGACTTTAACTGGCACATGAGAAAGTACAGTACTTATAAAATTATATGACTATGTATGTGTACGCATAACACAGTAATTCTCTTCCTAGGAATCTGTTATTTTTTACACCTTTTCTGTGGCTGTTTTGGTGCCACTCTTGGAGACTGAATGCCCGGCCTGCTCACTGTCCCTGAGCTTCTGTGCTCAAGGCTAGCATACCACTTGAGCCACAGCTCTACTACTGGCTTTTTTGGTGGTTAATTTGGGTAGAAATAAAGAGAATCACAGACTTTCATGTCTGGCTTCAAACTTCAATCCTCAGATCTCAGCCTTCCGTGAAGCTAGGATTACAGGTGCGAGTCCCTAGATATGTAAAATCAACGAATGCACAAGACTTATGAATATTTTTCCTTTCTTATCATACATGTACAAAGGGTTTTCACTGTGACATAGGGCAGATAATGTATCTGATCACATTTACCCTATTACATTTTCTTATCAAACATTTCTTTCCCTGTTATGATCATTTATAATGGAGATGATTACACAGTTTTACACATGCATATGAGCTCTTTTTGCTCAGGGCTAGCATTCTACCACCTGGAGCCACAGCTCCACTTCTGGTTTTCTGGTGGTTAATTGAAGGTAAAATTCTTACTGTCTTTCCAATCTGGGCTGCCTTTGAACCCTGATTTTCAGATCTCTGCCTCTTGAGTAGCTAGGATTACAGGCATGAACCACCAGTGTCTGGCTCCATTGATAATTTTTATTATCTTATTGTAATAGCAAAAAACTTGTAGTGCACAAATAAGATGATGGGTAAGCAATGTTTATACAATATATTACTCAGAGGCTAGGAAGGTGGCTCAGTGGTAGAGCTTGCCTTGCATGCTTGAGGCCCTGAGTTCGATTCCTCAGCACCACATAAGCAGGAAAAAAAAGCCAGAAGTGGTGCTGTGGCTCAAGTGGTAGAGTGCTAGCCTTGAGCTGAAGAGCTGAGGGACAGCGCCCAGGCCCCCATGACCGGACCCCCCCAAAAAATATATATATATATTAGTGAATAAAAACAATAATGTGCCAGAGTGAGTTATACCTTATATCCATTAAAGTGATTACTATAATCAAACAGAAAACATGGTTGAGGATAGGGTCAAATTGGGAAATTGTGCACTGCTGGTGGGAAAATAGTTCCATTTCTAAGGAAAAAACAGTATGCTTCCAAAAAAAAGAAAAAAAAAGAAAAACCTTATGACCTTATTCTACTTGTGGGTAAATATATAAAAGAACTAAAAACAGGATCTTGAGATAATTATAAAGCTAGATGGGTGGCAGCATTATTTATGACAGCTAAAATGTAGAAGCTACTCAAATATTTACTGACAGCTGAATGGATAAAGAAAATGTGCAGTACCAGGCACTGGTGGCTCATGCCTGTAAACCTAGCTACTCAGGAGGTTGAGATTGAGTATTGTAGTTCAAAGCCAGCCAAGGCAGGAAAGTATATGAGATTCTTATCTCCAATGAACCACCAGAAAACCAGAAGTGGTGCTGTGGCTCAAAGAGGTAAAGCACTAGCCTTGAGCAAAAGAGCTCAGGGATAGGGCCCAGGCCCCAGAGTTCAAGCCCCATGACTGACCAAAAAGAAGAAAAAAAGAAGTGCCAGGTACACAGGAGGTTGAGATCTGAGGATCACAGTTTAAAACCAGTTTGGGCAGGTAAATCTCTGAGTCTCTCATATCCAGTTAACCAGCCAAAGCTCAGAAGTGGAAATATGGCTCAGGTGGTAGAGTGCCAGCATTGAGTGGAAAAGCTAAGCAAGATTGCAGGGCCCTGAATTCAAACTCTAATACACACACACACACACACACACACACACACACACACACACACACATGTCATAAACATACAATTGCTCACACTCTGGAAAAGAATAAAATTTCTGATACATACTTACCACATGGATGAACCTTGAGGACCATTGTGCTCAATGAGACAGAAGTTCCATCTATTACCTCTCACAATATTGTGTGATTCCACTCAGATGCCTGTAATCCTGGCTAATTAAGGAGGGTGAGGTCTGAGCAATCTTGGTTCAAAGCGACCCGAGGCAGACAAATCCCCAAGACACTTATAGCCAATTAACCAGCAAAAGCTGGAAGTGGATGTGTGCCTTGAGTGAAAGGGCCAGCACTGAATGAAAAAGCTGAGTGAAAGAAAGTTAATCTTTTGAGTCCATGGCCCAGTACTGGAACAACAAAGAAAAAGAAGCATATATGTGGGTCCCATTAAGGGATAAGGGCAAGGATATTCTACATTCAGATAGCAACAAAGTAAACTATAGACACCATAAATACAACTTTCAAGAACTCTGGAATACGATAGTGACTAAACCTAAGAATTTATGAAACAGGAGGAATTGAGATACAAACTAACAAGAGATTTACATCTAGAATACACAAAGAACAAAGTAAATGAAATAAAAACAATAAGGAATCCTATTAATAAATGGGCAAACAAGTAATTTTCAAAACAAGCTGGGTGACAGTGGTTCATGCCTAATTCTAGCTTCTTGGGAGGCTGAGATTTGTGGATTTCTGCCAATCTTGGCAGAAAAGTTTGCAAGAGTGTTTCTCAATCCAAAACTGGAAACAACAGTATACATCTGTCATTCCAAGCTACATGGAAAACTGGTTGGAAAGACCATGGTTCTAGGCCAGCTAAGCAGGAAAGTCCAAGAGACTAATTTACAGAGGGAAGATGGATGTAGTAGCACGTACCTGTAATTTCAGCAACCAGAAGCCTGAAGTTAATGATCAAAGCTCAGGTGTAAGTTGGTCGCTAGTGACTCACACCTGCAATCCTAACTAATTAGGTAACTGAGATCTGAGCATCATGGTTCAAAGGCTGTCCAGGCAGGAAAAGTCCATGAGACTCTCATCTTATTAACCGCCAAAAAACCGAAAGTGGAGCCATGCCTCAAGTGGTAGAGCACTAGCCCTGAGTCAAAGAGTTCAGGGACAGTGTCCAAGGCCCTGAGTTCAAGCCCCACAACTGACCAAAAACTAAAACAAAACAAAAACCTCAGGTGCATGCCCAGTTGGGAAGTGAGAGCCTACTGTAAAAATAACCAGTGAAAAACAGAGCTAGATGCAGGACACCAATCTAGCAACACACTTTGAGGAATGTATTTTAGTGCTGTCACTATGGAAATCAGTATGGACTTTCCTCAAAAAGCTAAAAGTACAACTACCACAGATTCCTAATATACTACTCCTGGGCATATATGAAGGAATGTTAAAGTGATAAACAATAGCGATACAAGCACAACCATGTTTATTACAACACAATTTACAATAGCCAAGAATGGACTCAGCCTAGATATTCATCAGCTGCCAACTGGATAAAGAAATTGTGGCCTATATACACAATGAAGTATTATTTAGCAGAAATAAATACATCTAGAACTCATTGACTTGAAAAATTCAATGGAGCCAAGAAACATCAACAAATCATTCTGGAATTGGTATTCACATGCAAAATAATGATTTCAGAATCTCTCTGTATAGCATCTTTACAATAGAATTTTTTTAAAAAAAGACCAAGGTTAAAAAAAAATGACTTCAGAGGCCTTCTCCACATTTGGATTGCAAAGACTAAAATTTCATGTGCTACTTGTTTCTTTGAGCCTCACAGGGACCTTAAAGTCATTCTGTGCATTCCTTTGCCCACACAGACACAGCCTCCTAGCAAGTGAACCCATCAACATGTCCTGATTGTCTAACAAATTTCACCCTCCTGCCAGCCACAAATGGTACAAACCAATCTGATATCCGTGGGATGTATGGCTTTCCCCAGCCTCGTTATATTAAATCTGCCTCCCACAGCCACTGCTGGTTCATTCCATTAGCACTGTGCCCTGCGTATACTTTGTGTGAATTCATAGGTCTTGAACTCAAGGGCTGGGAACAGCTCTCTAACTTGCTCTGAGTACTAGGATTACAGGTGTGAGCAGATGCACTCAGGCTTGTATAAGTTCACGTCTATAAGTGCTATTTAGTGACACCTTGGTTAAGTTTCTCATTTCACTGTTTGCACTGTTCTTCCAAGGAAATGAGAAAGGTGGAATAATTAATTTTCCTCCCTTTCTTAAGCACCTTTTTTTTGTCGGTCGTGGGGCTTGAACTCTGGGCCTGAGCACTGTCCCTTAGCTCTTCAGCTCAAGGAGAGCACTCTACCACTTGGGCTACAGCGCCACTTCTAGTTTTCTGGTGGCTTTTATTGGAGATAAGTTTCACAGACTTTCCTGCCTGGGCTGGCTTTGAACCATGATCCTCAGATCTCAGCCTCCTGAGTAGCTAGGTTTACAGGCGTGAGCCACTGGTGCCCAGCTCCATGGCACCAATTTGTGTGTGTGTGTGTGTGTGTGTGTGTGCGCCAATCCTGAGGCTTGAACTCAGGGTCCGTTTGTCTCTGAGCTTTTTTGCTAACAGCTAGCATTTTACCACTTAGAACCACAGCTCTACTTTCAGGTTTTTGGTGGTTAATTGAAGACAAGAATCTTTTTTTTGGGGTGGAGGGGAGGGGGTCTGGTCGTGGGGCCTGAACTCTGAGCCTGGGCGCTGTCCCTCAGCTCTTCAGCTCAAGGCTAGTGCTCTACCACTTGAGCCACAGCGCCACTTCCGGCTTTCTGGTGGTTTATTGGAGATAGGAGACAGTCTTTCCTGCCCGGGCTGGCTTTGAACCGCGATCCTCAGATCTCAGCCTCCTGAGTAGCTAGGATTACAGGCGTGAGCCACCAGCGCCCGGCAGATATTTTTAATTTTGAAAATTTAAAAGCAAGGCATTTTACCTAATAAATAAAACTTGTGCCCCAGGTGGTAGAAAACCTTGTTCTGGCCCAACACAAACATGCCTAGCCCATATACAGCAAACACGGACCAATATACCAAAGTCTCCTCTTACAAAAGCACTATGCAGTCATTTTAAATGTCTACTACTCAAAGTAAGTGTACTACAATTAGAATATGCACAAGTAGGAAGAAATACTTTACTTTTTAAAAAGAGGGATGCTACTTGGTTCTGTTTCCAGACTAACAGATCTTTCTCTCCTTGACTCATCAACAGACCTCCCCCATGTACTTCACAGTGTGTTCTGAAGTGTCATGTCCACATTTCCTTGTGACAGGCAGCCTTGGGAGTTTAAAAATTGCTTTAAAAGAAAACACAAAACTCAACCCTTATCTCTTAGAAAGGAATAGTTTACAAAGCCTACACAGAGGCTAGATGTTGATGGCTCATCTCTGTAATCCTAGCTACTCTGCAGGCCGAGACTTGATGATTATGGCTGGAAGCTATCACAGGCAGACAAAGCCAAGAGACTCTTATCTCCTATCTCCAATTAGCCAGCAAAAAATCAGAAGTGGACCTGTGGCTTAAGTGGTAGAGAACCAGCCTCGAATGAAAAAAACCAAGTGAGAGCAATGAAGCCGTGGGTTTAAGTCCCAGTACTAACCTGTGCACACACAAAAACTGAAGAGATTATATGGCCTGGTGCTGGTGGCTCATTGCAATCCCAGCTGCTCAGGCTGAGACCTGAGGATTGGGGTTCAAAGCTAGCCCAAGAAAGTTCATGAGACTCTTTTTTGGGGGGAGGATCGGTCGTGGGCTTGAACTCATGGCCTGGGCACTGTCCCTGAGCTTTCTTGCTCAAAGCTAGTACTCAACCACTTTGAGCTACAGTATCACTTCCTTTTTTTTGGGTGGTTAATTGGAGATAAAGAATCTCACAGCCTTTCCTGCCAGGGCTAGATCCGAACCATGATTCTCAGATCTCAGCCTCCTAAGTAGCTAGGTTTATAGGGATGAGCCACTGGTGCCAATCATGAGAAGCAATTCAAAGTACTGCACAGTGCTAAAGGATTTTTCAGTTTATCAATGGTGAGAATTTCCAGTTCTTCCAGGGGGTCAATATCAAACAATGACATATAGACTTAGCTACAAGAAAACTGAAACACAATCACCTTGTAAGATAGTGTACTTACAGTGGGGAAAAGATCCTCTACAGACTGCTTTGTTTAAAATGGTTACAAGAAACATGTGGCAGTTTTTAAAATCAGACTCCATTTTCTCTATAGATTCCATTCTAGGAGAGAAAATAAGTTTCAATTTACATTAAGCATATAAAAAGTCACAGGTGGGCTAGAAAGCACTTTAGTAATTTAGAATATATTTTTAGTCTAATTATTTAGGTCTAAACATTATATAATAAATTGTGAAATGTCCTGTTTTATTTTAATTTGCAATTCTTTTTGTTTCTTTTGAGTCAGGGTGTTGCTACATTACCCAAAGTGGACTTTGAACTGGTGATCCTCCTGCCTTACCCTCTGAGGTAGTAGCCTGCCTTACTTTTTTTTTCTTTCCAGTCCTGGGGCTTGAACTCAGGGCCTGGGCACTATCCCTGAGCTTCTTTTGCTCAAGGCTAGCACTCTACCACTTGAGCCACAGCACCACTTCTGGCTTTTTCTGTGTATGTGATACTGAGGAATCAAACCCAGAGCTTCATGCATGCTAGGCAAGCACTCTACCAGTAAGCCACATTCCCAGCCCCCTGCCTTCCGTGTGTGTGTGTGTGTGTGTGTGTGTCACATTCCCAGCCCCCTGCCTTACATGTGTGTGTGTGTGTGTGTGTGTGTGTGTGTCACTCACTAGGTGCTGTCTTTGAGCATTTTTTGCATTCTACCTCTTAAAGTCACAGCTCCATTTCCAGCTTTTTGTTGGTTAATTTGGAGATAAGACTCTCATGGAGAGCTGGGAATGTGGCTCAGTGGGAGAGTGCTTGCCTAGCATACATGAAGCCCTGGGTTCGATTCCTTCGTACCACATAAACAGAAAAAGCCAGAGTTGTGGCTCAAGTGGAAGAGTGCTAGCCTTGAGCAAAAGAAGCTGAGGGTCAGTGCTCAGGCCCTGAGTTCAAGCCCCAGGAATGGCAAAAAAAAAAAAAAAAAAAATCTGGGAAGAACATCCTAAGAATACAAAACTCTAAAATTTGAAATCACTAAACACGTAATTTTCCTTTTTGGCAGTACTAGGATTTGAACTCAGTGCTGTGAACTTGCCAGGCAGGTGTTTCATTGCTTGAATTCACTGTGCCTCCAGCCTTTTGCTGTTTTTTGTTTGGTTGGTTTGGTTCAGAGTCTTGACTATATACTGGGTTAGCCTAGACTAAGATCTTTCTTTTTATGCTTCCCACATAGCCAGGACATAGGCCAAGTGCCAACAAATCCAGGTTTTTATTGGTTGAGATGGGGGTCTCTTGAATTTTTGCTTTGGCTCACCTCAAACTGATCCTCCCCAAGTGCCAAGTATTACAAGCACAAGTGACCATGGGAGGCACTGCTTTAGTTATTCTTCAGGTAAGGTCTCAAGCCTGATACTACTGAACTAGATAGACTCCCCTCTCTCAAATTCACTTTTTAAATTCTTACTTACAGTGGCATGTGATATGCTGCCAGGATAAAGAGGAGACTCCATGAGTGAAGCCTGTCAGGAGGGAAGCTGAAACAGCCATGGTGCAGATGATCATAAAACATACTTACTGCCAAGCTCCCAGGCCTGCCTGCCAGCCTTCTGCAAACATGAGAGCCAAGTTCAACACCTTCATGATTGCTTCTTTCACAAAGCTGACCTAGAGACCAAAGTCAGGGACAGAAAAGATTCTACCACTATGTTTGGATGCTGACATCAAACATACCTGATTTAGTCGCTGAACAAGTTCATTATTATAGTGATCTCATTCTATCCATAAGCAAGGGCACTGGACCTCAAACCAAGTGAACTTGGGATGCAGCCCCACATTTGCTGTGCCCAGCATGTAGCAGACCAAAAAGACATGTTCCCAACCTACAAGGGCCATTTGGTTGCCCCAGTAACCTGGGAAGAGCAGTTCCCAAGGCTGGCATGCTGTGCAGTTTCTCACATAGAGCGGGTACACTTTCATGGCACACCTGCAGCCATGAGTTAGGAGATTCCACACGGTGCAGGTGCATGTGTCCACCGACCAGTTGTACTATTTACTTCACAGCTACTGATCCCAGTTGCACCTGAGTGCAAGTGTAGTTCAGTGTGTCAGCAACACAGCTCTCACATTCTCAGATATAATAATTCCTAGTAGTAGGTCCAGAGTAGGGCCAATGAGGTTACACCTTTGACCAGGTCTTTCCTAACAGAAGATTCAGGAGGATAAGAGCTTAGTAATGCAAAATTCCAAAACAGACGTTCCCACTTGCCTATTATTCCTTACCACACTTACAACATTTGCCGTACCTTTTCTCTCAGGAGACATCGGTCGTGGATAGTTGATAAGTATCTGTAGTGAATTTTAATCAACTGATCTAAATCCTTGGCTTCTTCGACTTGGTGCTGAAACTCCAGCCCTGTACTATGGAGAATCTTGGAAAGGAAAAACAAAAAGGTTAATCAGTACACATCTTTGGAGGGATGGGTGCTACATACAAAGCTTTCATTCAGCTTTTTCTGTGCCTCTCAAATTCTTCCTTCAGTAACCACACTCCTCTTTAATGGCTGACAGGTACCTAGATGATGGCAGGGCTAGTCCTTGGGACAGCCACATATGTGCACAACGAATGCATACTCATCTTCACACTACCAGACTGCCTAGCAAGAAGAGGTAGGTTCATCAAGTCACAGAGAAAATGCAATGCTTTTAAAGATACATAGATAAATTTGTTGAAAATACAAGATATCTATTTTTATAATATCAGTGAATTTATGTTTTTAAAGTTCTATTTTTCATGCACTGTTTTGGTCCCTTTCTAAAAGGAACTTAGTTGTTCTTCAAATAGAAAACAAAATTCAGCCTAAGAAGTTAAGCTCCCACGACTTCAGCCACACCTCCACTTCTGGCTCTTTTGATGGCTAACTGGACCTAAAATGTCTCCCACTTTTTATAGCTCTGGTTGGCTACAAACTGGGATCCTTCAATTTTAGCCTCCGGAGTAGCTAGTATTACAGGAGTGAACCACCAGTGACCAGCAGTTTCTTTTTTCTTTAAAAAGGCAAATACTACACTTCAAATGAACTCCTCTCCCAAAACTTTTTTTTTTAACTGTAATTTTGTCTTTTCTTTTTTTGGTACTGGGAATCAAACCCAGGACGTTGTACTTGCTAGGCAAGCGCTTTGCCACTGAGCTACATCCCAGCCCGATCTCCCAAAACTTTCTATGGAACTGAACCCCACTGTACAACTACTTAGTAATAATAAATACATTTTAAAAGTAAAATGGCAGTTTCACTTATTCTTTAGAGAATTACTTTTTGTTTTGAAGAAAACAATATGGCTGTGCTTCTCACCTTACACACTACCTTACCTAAGGATTTCAGCTGTTCCTACTAAAGCCAGGTTCCTATCAACACTGATGGAATTTCATGGGCCATTCACAGCTTTGGGCATGTATACTTTGAGGAAGCATGGTCTTTGGATACATATGTTTATTTCCCAAGTGAAGTCATGAGACAAAAGCTGCATGTTTTCTCATATGTGTATCCATATATAGTTATAAATTATAAACATATATGAAAATACAGGACCACATGCATATATATGCTAACTGACTAAACCATGGTATACACACTACCTTACAGCTTAACAAAATGAGCAACAAGAAGATGAAACTTTTTGTTAAGAGGAGGGGTCAGAGGGGGAGGTCAGATGAATGAGGAGAGAAAAAAATGGACAAATCAATCATAATATTCAAGTGTGAAAATGGAATGAGGTAACGGGATAGAGGGGATTGGGACAGATGGGGGATGATGATGAAAGGGGTGATACTGATCAAGAGGCATTATACTTATAAACTGACATAAGAAATTGAAACGCCTTTGTCCAACTAAAGATAATTAAAAAAATTAAAAGAACAAAAAACAAACCAGGCATCAGTGGCTCACACCTATAATCCTAACTAATCAAGAGGGTCAGATCTGAGGATTGTGGTTGGAAGCCACCCTGGGCAGGAAAGTCCATGAGACTTATCTCCAATAAATTACCAAAAAAGCCAGGAGTGGAGTTGTGATTCAATGGGTAAAGGATTATCCTTGAACAAAAGCTCAGGGACATTTTTTTTTTTAAATAAAACCCCTACTGCCATGTTATTTCGTGACCCAATTATGTATGTGTTCCATTTTTCACAAGTATTTTGAGATCCTTTTGTATTTATTAATATGAGCTAAGTTTGAGGTATGTGCAAGGGCACCAACCCTGGTCATGATGTAGTTGTGTAAACTGTTCACAAAATGCATGAGCTTCACTCTTAAGAGGAACATGCGATGGATCTGCTGTCCTACTGGTTTCTTCTGCAGGCCAATTTGAGCAACTGTGTCTTGTTCACGTTGGCCTTCTTTATCTTGGTGTTTCTCTGCAGTAGAACTGGCTAGTTCTGTAAGATTAAAAGTGTAAAGTGGGTGGAAATGGAACTGACTCAAACCTCAGTGCAACATTACATGAGTAAAGAGTTCTAAGCCATCTGGCATCTACTCTGCTGGGGACACCCTGACCAGGTCTTAGGAGGGACCCAAACACAGTGCTTGAGAAGAACAAGTGCAGAAAGTCTTTGTATCACTTTTGCCATCACTGCAATGAAACATGTACAAGTCCTGTTACCTTTGCATAAAACATTTCTGAATAACTTTAACAAGGTTTTGGGTGTTTTTTTGTTTTGTTTCGTTTTTTTGTCGGTTGTGGGACTTGAACTCAGCATCTGGTTGCTGTTCCTAAACTGATCTGCTCAAGGCTAGCACTCTACTACTTTGAGCCACTTATAGTTTTCTGGTGCCTAACTGGAGATAAGAATCTCGGCCTGGACTGGATTTGAACTGTGATCCTCAGATCTCAGTCTCTTGAGTAGCTAGAATTATAGATGTGAGCCCAGGCACCTGGCTCAAGAATTTTTTTGGGTAAGTTTCTAATCAGTTCTTGCATTCAGATCTATTTTACATACAACCTCCTGATATTTCATTTACATACTTAAGGTCTACAAAACTGATGTTGAATTTGATATTCTTTTATATTTTAAAAAATGGCTGGGCACTGGCGGCTCACTGCTTATACTCACTAGCTACTCAGAAGGCTGAGATCTGAGGATCAAGGTTTGAAGCTAGCAGGATAGAAAAATCTGTGAAATTCTTACCTCCAATTAACAAGCAAAAAAGACAAAGTGGAGCTGGGGTTTAAGTGATAGACTGCTAGCCTTGAGCAAAAAAAGCTAAGGGACAGCACCTAAGCCCTGAGGTTCCAGCCTCAGTACCAGCACCAAAACCCAAAAAGCCAAAAACCCAAATCCACTAGTCTCTCCCTGCCAGGACTAAAAATAAATCAGGATTTATCTGTTGAAAAAAAAAAATCTTACCACCAAAAAGTAAAACATCCAGACTATATTTTGCCCATTTTATTTGCAACAGGAGAAGAAAGACCTGATTATAAATCTTCTGACATTCTAAACTTATCACAATGTCTACAGGCCACGGAACCTATGAAAACAAAAACAGAAATCAGACTCAGAAATGACCTAGTCCTTGCATGATTTCAATAGCAAACAATGTTCATATAAGGAACATCAGGGCTTACCTTGTAGCTTAGGGTCAGACCATCTAAGATATGGACTGGTAATTTCTTCTTAGCTGTGTCAACATTTTCAAAAGATATAGACAGACTAAATAAAGAAGTGTCAGTTTTAATTTGTGACAGTATTTACTCATATAAAAATTAGATTTTAATAAACAAATGAGGGCAGGTTTAACTCAGTGTTAGAGCATGAGAGAGGCCTTGGGTTCAATATCTCGCTCAGATAACAAAATAACAGAACATATAATATTTATTTGCACAATATTACCAAGAACAGATACTGCATATTTTGTAAAACATGAGAATTTATATTTTTAGCATATATTCCAGAGTAGGAAGTGAGTTTTAGAAATAAGAAAGGCAAACAAGGATTCTTCTTTTTTGCTGTTGATATTTCCATGCACCAGGAATTACTCAGATACATTAAGTGTCCTGTTTTTTCTTGGATCTAAAACTGTAATGTTGGTGGTACTGAAACATGATTTGACTCTCCAGAAAATGATACCTAGATGTTCACTATGGAATTTGTGTGTATGCTTGTGTGCATGCAGGTAGTGGGGCTTGAACTCAGGGCCTTGCATTCGTCTTCTCTCATTTGGTGGTGCTCTACCACTTGAGCCATACCTTCACCTCTGGATTTTTCCTGGTTAAGTGGAGGTAAGTTTCTCACAGGCCTTTCTGCCCAAGTTAGTGCCAAACTTTGACCCTCAATCTCAGCCTCCTGAACAGCTAAGTATTACAGGTATGAGCCACCAATGCCCAGCTTCCCATAGAGGAGTTAACTAGAGAGGGAGGGCTAGTGTGTGATTATGAATTAGTCAACTCAGGCACTTAGTCAGAATTATCACTTAATAGTCTTTCATATCATATTCACTAAGTGATCTATTCATCAGGTCACTGCTAAAAACACAGACTGTTTGTTAAGCAAGTGACAGACAGCTGCTCTCATCTTCCAGAGCAACCTTCAGGGCAGGGAGGAGATGGGCTGTAATAAGTAAGCAGACTGCTGTCAAGGCACAAATGGGAGAGTCTGCCACTGGAGGGTAAAGAAGGACAGAATTAGGGGAAGCCAGAACTGTTACAAATCCCTGAAATATGAAGCCCGATAGTAGGAGAGAATAGGTGTATGTGTGACATGTGGCCAACAAATATGAAGCCAGAGGGCAAAAATCTCCCTATCTGATAAGACAAAGTGATTTGTCTAGTGCAAGGTACCTTGCAGGGTGTTACTGAGCCTAAGCAGTGAAGGTCATTCTGTGAAGGTCAAGTTCTTTGTGGTGGGAGATAGCAAGGCTGAGAGATATGGACAGTCAGGATCGCTGACCTGTCCTGTGACGGTAGTGCTTCCTGAAGCAGCAACAGCAGTGCACCCAGGAGCTGAGAGAGAAGATGGCTTACTATTGGCCTATGAAGGAGGCTACCAGACAAATCCAGTCTGCTTTTCACTCTGTGAACACAATACTTGGCTACCCGATGCCTCAATTTTCTTTTTTCATTTTCTTTTTGTTTTGAGATAGGTCTCTCAATGCTTCCCAGGTTGGCCTCAAACTCCTGGGCTCAACCTCCCAAGTAACTGGGATGACAAGTACACATCACTGTACCTGATATAATCAAATAAGATAATACATAAAAAATTTACAGGTTTTTGCTTGGCCTGGCATATGATTTACTATATACTTTATTATTATTATTGGTGGCAATTTGAACTCATGGCCTTGTTAACAAGCATTCTCTCGTTTGAATCGTATCCCGAGCCCTATTGCTTTACTTTTCAGATAGAATTTTGTTCTTTTGCCTGGGATGGCTGTCAGGCCATCCTACCTCCTCTCCCTTTGTATTTGTGATTACAGGTGTATAACCACCATGACCAGATTATTTTTTTGGATTAGGTCTCAATTGTTGATCACCATTTTGCCTATCTTCAAGAAAAAAATCCCCTACCTCCATCTCCCAAGCAGCTGAGATTATAGGTGTGAGCCACCAGGCCTGGCCCTATTTTAAAGTACTTAGAGTCAAAGGTACCTCCCATATATTACCGTGCACTATCTTCAGGATAACGCTGACCTACTGCTTCTTGGAGTTGGACATTTAGAAAAGACACATTCTGCCAGGTTTCCTTTTCTCTTATTTTATCAAAGATTGAAGTGTAGAAGTCATACATGGTATCTCCACCTTCCATTAAGAAAAAATTCCTCATGGCCTGCAAGTATTCTACCAGCCTGGACAGAAGTGAGAAAAAGTCTTTGTCAGACAGGGTTCTTAGCCAGTATCAGGTCTGCCACAGTTAGGAGCATAAGTATATTTGACACTTACTAAAATTAGATATATTACCAGCGCTTAAAAGATTTTTTTCACTAACACAGTGTATGCTTTCTATCTTCCTTTTTTTTTTGGTCAGTCATGGGGCTTGAACTCCAGGCCTGGGCACTGTCCTTCAGCTTTTCCACTCTTGAGCCACAGTGCCACTTTTGGTTTCTGGTGATTAATTGGAGATAAGAGTCTCACAGACTTTCCTGGTTGGCCTGGTTTGAACTGGGATCCTTAGATCTCAGCCTCCTGAGTAGCAATTACTACAGGCGTGAGCCACTGGTGCCCACCTGCTTTCTTTCTTTAATAACCAGAAACATAACTTTTTCTAACATCACAGAGAACCAAGCAAAATCATAACAATGAAAAGAACAGAAACTTATCCAATCCCATCATCCATGGTAAATTTTCACTGCTAATATTTGTTAATATGTTATTTGTACTCTTTTTCTCCCTTTTTTTTTGATTGGTCTTGGGCTTAACCTCAGGACTTGCGTGCTGTCCTTGAACTTTTTCGCTCAAGGCTACTGCTCTACCACTTTGAGCCCAACAGCTCTAATTCTGGTTTTCTGGTGGTTAATTGGAGACAGTGTCTCATGGATTTTCATGCCCAGGCTGTCTTCCAACTGCATCCTCAGATCTCAGACTCTTGAGTAGCTAGGATTACAGGTATGAGTTATCTCTGCATGGCCTAATAATTAATAATATAGTATCAATATTAAATACAAAAGTCTGCAGAATGTTCTAGGTATAATACACACACAAACACAATACACACATATATACACAAATCCTACTGTTTTTAAAGTAAACCACTGATTATTCCCCAAACTAAATTACTCTTTCTTACCTGTAATCTTGTTTTAGAGTTTGCATGAGATTTCCACAGCAATGTAGGTACTGCTTATCAATATGAGGATAGAGGCAAGACCTCAGTGTCAATTCAAAAGTCTGGCATGTCACAGATTCTGAAGATCTATCCACACATACATCACCACCAGCAAATTTCTCATGAAAGTCACTCTGCTCCAAATACAACCTTAAAGATAAAACATGATTTGTTGTTGTTGTTATTAATGTAGGTAGTGGGGCTTGAACTCAGGCCCTGGGCACTGTCACTGAGCTTTTTTGACCAAGGCTAGCACTCTACCATCTGATCCACAGCACCACTTCCAGCTTTTAAATGGATAATTGGAGATAAGAGTCCCATGGACTTTCCTGCCTGGGCTGGCTTTATGACACACACGATCCTCAGATCTCAGCCTCCTGCGTAGATAGGATTACAGATGTGTACCACCAGTGCCTGGCTTGTGAGTAATGATTTTATGAGCTGCTGTAAACAGAAGTATCTTCAATCAAAAGCGGAGTCCCATTTTTACCTTTAGTCTTAAAATCAACATTATTACAGAAACAGGAAACCTCCCCCCAGCCCCGTAACATCTTTTCTGAGTTACTGCTGCATTTATGGTGCTGGAGTTGGTCCTTCTATTAGAGCTGAACAGTGAGTGCCAGCCATCAGACAACAGGGCACCACGCAGCACTAATTGTTTTCTAGATTAAGGCTAAGTGGTTAAAATCATCCCAATCCCCAGGCAAATGTTATGTGTGTGCACATTCTAGACAAGCAACAGCATTCCTAGGGGCAGAGAGACAGACTATAGGGCCAAGTCTTTAAACTGGTTTAAAAAAAAAAGAGTAGGCAATGTTACACATGTGAACTAGATAAACACAGGAGGTTGAGATCTGAGGATCATGGTTTGAAGCCAGCCCAGACAGGAAAGGTCCATAAGAAGCCATCCAGAACACACAGGTCTGACTGACTCTTATCACCTTGCAAAGTTAACAGCTAGCAGTGGGTCTTGGTCATCATCCAGCTCCAAATGCCGTTCAGCAATGGACTGCATCTTCGTTAGGTTCTTTGTGGCTGTCTGTGGCTCCGTAAGGACCTGTGGGGTGGAATCTTCTCCACGTCGAAGACGTGACTGTACAGATTCTAGAAAGAGGGTGTGCAAGCTTTTTCTTTCTGCATCTGAAACATAGGTAAGGTGAATTATGTTCTTGTTAAGTCACATTAATGAACAATGAGCAAGCTCAGCTTTGCCTGATATTTTTCTCTTGATCTATAAGCATCTGTCTCTGTTTCTTTATCCTTAACAGGGAAACAAAACTAATCAGTTCAGATGTTCTGTCAAATGCAAGGTTCATGGTTAAGTACAAAATAAAACTACATTTTATTATGGACAGTTAATCCCAGAAGAGTACTTGAAAGTTATAACCATTCTACACTATGATAAGACATACAAGAGTCAAATTTCATTGGAAAAACACCACCCAGGAAATTTAGTCAACCATCCAGTCAAAAACAAAATACCCACAAAGAAAAAAAGTATTGAAGTAGACAAAGTCAGTCATATAGCTATTAAGGAGCCAAGGTCCTCAAGAAATACTTTTTAAAAGGACTAGTCAAAATGAACTGAGTGACAAAAAAGTGCATATAGAACTGCCTTTCCAAATACACTGCTAAAAGTTTCCAATGAAAATAATCTTTTTGGGGGCACGCATGTGTGCGTGTGTGTGCGCGCATGCGTGTGTGTGTATGTGGGAGCACTCATGCACGCACCACTACTTGGGCTTGAACTCAGGGCCTCAAACTCTCACTTTCCTTTTCCTGCTCAAGGCTGGCACACTCTACCACTTGAGTCATACCTCTCTAACTGAAATTGTCTTTTCAGGTTGGCTTTGAACCTTGATCCTCAGATCTCAGTCTCCTGAGGAGCTAGGATTATAGAAGTAAGCCACCAGCACCTGGCAATAATTGTTTTTTCAATGTATAGCAGCATGTTTATTCATTTAACAATGGTGATATTTTCCACCAAAATAACAATCGTCCATCAAGCTTTAAACTACAAAATACGTAGGCACTTCAGGATGACGGGGGTTAGAGGCAGTGGCTGAGGGAAACACAAGGACAACACGTTACCTCTGGCTGCTGCCTGGCATGTGGTACTCTCTGCACACCTCAGATTCTTCAGCAACTGCATTGACTTGCCAGCCATGATGATCTGCTTCAGGACAGGCTTGAGGAAAGACACCATGGTGTGTTGCCTACTGGAGGGACCTTGGTCACTGCCAGAACTCGCACTAGCATTGTCGCTCATTTTTTCTTCATTTTCTGTCTTTTCTGATACGCTGTACAATGTGTAAGTTGCATACCAGAAGTCTCTGTGGTTTACTGGAACATTTTTGTTTCTACAGGGATTGAAAAGAATTGTAATTTATAACTTACTTTCCTTAAATGTAACAGTACATAGTGTTAAGCTGGGCACCAATAGCTCATGCCTGTAATCCTAGCTACTCAGGAAGCTGAGAGCTGAGGATCATGGTTCAAAGCCAGCTGGGGCAGGAAAGGCTGTGAGACTCTTATCTCCCATAAACCACTCAGAAAACCAGAAGTGGCACTGTGGCTCAAGTGGTAGAGTGCTCGCCTTGAGCTGAAGAGCTGAGGGACAGGCCCAGATGTAGATTTCAAGTCCCACAACTGACAACAAACAAACAAATATAGTGTTAGCAATTACTGGTAAAATGTAGCCATCTTCAGATTAAACAGGGTGGGGTTTTTTTGTTGTTGTTTTTTTTTTGGTCCGGTCATGGGGCCTGAACTCTATGCATGGGCGCTGTCCCTCAGCTCTTCAGCTCAAGGCTAGTACTCTACCACTTGAACCACAGTGCCACTTCCAGCTTTTTTCTTTTTGCTTATGTGGTGCTGAGGAATCAAACCCAGGGCCTCAGGCATGCAAGGCAAGCACTCTACCACTGAGCCACCTTCCCAGCCCCAACAGGGTAGTTTTTATCTTCAGCTTAACACAGGAAAGTACTATGAATGGCAAAGTAAGTAAAAGAAATTATTTCCTGAATTGAAACAAAACAAATTATGACAAATTTGGTGCTCCTTCAGAAGCAGAATAGAAGCTAATTCATTTTAATATCTCCTATGAAAGTGATTTCCAGGTTATTTTCTATCTTTTTATTCCCATACAGATTCTTTTTTGTTTCTTTTTAGTGCTGGAGGTTGAACCCAGAGCTTTGTGCATGCCATTCTCATGTCTTACCACTGAGTCCCTCCTAGATAACTGGGCTGCCTTTTTTTTGTTGTTGTTTTTTGCCAGTCCTGAGGCTTGAACTCAAGGGTCTGGGCCTGTCCCTGAGCTGCTTTTACTCTACCACTTGAGCTACAGAGCCACGTCTGGCTTTTTCTGTGGTACTGAGGAATGGAACCCAGGGCTTCGTGCACGCTAGGCAATCACTCTACCCTAAAGCCACATTCCCAGTCTGGGCTGCTTTTCACAATGTAAGCATGGCCACTCTTCGTCTTAGAAGAACAGTCAGAATCCTGTTTCCACAATTCTCATGTAAGAGTAACAAAACAATATCTAATAACAGATATAAGCTTTGGCTGAAGGCAGGCCAGTCTATCCATGTGCCTTATGTAGGCTCTAAGGACTTAAATGGTTGTCTACTACAGTTTATGATTTTGCTCAGAAAAAAATAAATAAATGAAGCCAGGTTCTGGTGGCTCACACCTGTAATCTTAGCTACTCAGGAGTCTGACATCTGAGGATTGCAGCTCTAAAGCCAGTCCAGACAGAAAAGTCCTTAAGACTCTTATCTCCAATTAACCACCAGAAAACTGGAAGTGGGGCTGTGATTCAAGTGGTAAAGCTTTAGCCTTGAGTGAAAAATCTTAGGAACAGGGCCCCCGGCCCTCAGTTCAAGTCTTAATATTGACATTGAAATAAAAAGAAAAGATGCAACAGGAAATGCTTGTGCTATATTGGCAACACAGCTCCTGCATTTGGTCTTTGCCTTCAGTGCCATGTGCAACTAAAGTAAGTTTTTACACTTGGTATGAGATAATCCTATAAGGGATGGTAGCACCCAGCACCCTTTACTCCACAAGCAGCCTACCTCTGTATGATGAACTCCTTGGCGTTGTCCCATAGGTGCCCGTGTACAATCCATTCATCAACAGTCTGAAGGTAGGGCCGCACTGTTTCCACCCATAGGGAGAACAGGAGGGAGACCTAAGGACAAGAGCATGGCTTGTGCTCAGAGATCCAGGCCTAGGATCAAATGAGGCTTAAACATTTCCAAAATGCCTTGAAAGGGCTGGGATGTAGCTCAGTGGCAAAGCGCTTGCCAAGCAAGTGCAATGTCCTGGGTTCGATCCCCAGTACCAAAAAAGAAAAGACAAAAAAACCCCAAACAAAATGCCTTGAAAAAGCTGACTGGGGCAGGGGCTAGTATCTCACACTCATAATTCTTGATACTTAGGCAGCTGAAATCTAAAGACTGCATTCAAAGCTAGCCCAGGGAGGAAAGGCCATGAGACTCTTATCTACAAAGATAAAAGCCAAAGCAAAATTGTGGTTCAAGTGGCAGAGTGTTAATCTAGTACACAAAATATCAGGGCCAGTGTCTAGGCCCTGAGTAAAACCTCCTGCATCCCCCACAAATCTCTGATTGGACTTGTACATATTTCTGAAACTAGTAAGAAATTAAGCCAGGAGCTGGTGGCTCATGCCTATAATGCTAGCTACTCAGGAGACTGAGATCTGAAGATCTCGGTTCAAAGACAGCCTGGGCAGGAAAGTTGATGAGACTCTTATCTCCAATTAACCACCAGAAAACTGGAAGTGGCACTGTGGCTCTAAGTGGGAGAGCACTAGCCTTGAATGAAAAAGCTTAGGGACAGCTCCAGGCTCTGAGTTCAAGCCCCATGACCAACAAAAAAAGAAAAAAAGAAGAAAAAAAATTGAAGTCCCCTATATCTAACTCTAAAGTCCTTATGAAAGCTTCCCCTAAATGTGGGATGACTATATTGCTATCCATTCATATAGGAATCCTCTTAAGAGTGAAAATCACAGAGACAATAGACATAACCTGGGACAGTACAGGCAGACAGAGACAACTGTACTGTTTACACAGCGCCACTAACAAAGAACAAGGAAATGACTTTATTCTCTTACATTTTCCAGTAGGAAAAATTTGAAAGAAATTGGGCTCTATTATTCTGAAGTATAATACTAAAATGACAAGAGAAGTTATACAACAAATAGAAATAAGTCTAGAAATTGCACCTTAATAAACATTTACCTTCCTACATTATAGACTAGTTAGATCTGTGGGTTTGGTTTCTTTTGTTGTTGTTTTTCTGGTAGTACTAGGGCCTTGTACTTAATAGGCAGGCACCCTACCATTAGAACCACACCTCCAGCCCTGTATTACTTTTGGGATAGGGCCTTGTGTTCATTATACCCAGACTGGCCTAAATCATAATTCCCTATTTATACTTCCCATATTGCTGGAATGACTGTTGCACATCACCAGGCCCAGCTATTGGCTGAAATAGGGATAAGGGTTTCCCTAAAACTGTTAGCCTGGGTTTCCTTCCAACTGTGATCCTCCTAATCTCTGCCTCCTGCATAGCTGAGATTACAATCGTGAGTCAATGTGCCAGGCACTGATCTTGTACTTTTAAAATATATAGGCTGAATTTAAATTTGCAATTCTCCAGCTTCAGTCTCCCAAGTGCTGAGATTACTGGCATCAGCACCACATATGGTATCACCTTTACCATTTTTAAGTGTGTTTACTAAACTTGTACTTAAATACAATCACACTGTTGTGAAAAAAGATCCCCAGAATTTTTTTGTGATGTAACACTGAAACTTTGCAATTACTAAACAACTCTCCATTTCCTCTTACCCAGGCACCATTGGTGGCCATGACCCTCTATAATTATGACTGGTTTAAATGCCTCATACTATAGGATTATTTTTCAATATGAA
Organism: Dipodomys ordii; assembly: GCF_000151885.1. Lineage (NCBI taxonomy): Eukaryota > Metazoa > Chordata > Mammalia > Rodentia > Heteromyidae > Dipodomys > Dipodomys ordii. The sequence goes on along the minus strand of NW_012267231.1, from coordinate 12,584,724 downwards.
CAGGGTTACTGCAAGTATCTATATTAACCAGGTTTTTCTCACATCTTGCCTGATCTTTTTGATGATGTTGGCAATTAGTGATAAAAGGCCAGTTTCTTGAATTTGGAAACTAGTTTTAAAGCTGAATAACTGGCTTGATATACCATGAATTAAAGTATCCTTTAGCTGGGTGCCGGTGGCTCACTCTTGTAATGAATAATAAGGGTCACAGCTCCAAGCCAGCCCAGGCAGCAAAGTCCACGAGACTCTTATCTCCAATTAACCAGCAAAAAGCTGGAAGTGGAGCTGTGGCTCAAATGGTAGAGCACTAGCCTTGAGCAAAATAACTAACAGTGCCCAGGCTCTGAGTTCAAGCCTCTGGATGGGCACAAAAATACAAAACAAAGACCACAATTATTTAACAGAGAACTACGACAGGTTATCTACCACTTTTTGGCATGCACTTTAGACCAGGCAGTGGCCCCACATACAGTTTGCTCAGAAGCTTCTCCAACACTGTCATATTCAAGGATGGCCTTATACAGGGTATTGAGCAGGTGAGATGCCCGAACAACATTCCGGGTGTCGGGCGGCACTTCTGCTACTCCAGTACTGAACACCTTGTGCAGAACCTTGAGCTGAGCCAATCGAGGTGACAACTTGTCCACTACTATTGCAAGAGTGATCGTGGTATCTGTAAGCATCAATAAGCCAAACTCAAAAGCAAGGAAAATGTATGTCCTAAAGGTGACATAAATGTGACATGAAAACACTAAAACTATGCTAAGCCATTCCTTTGGCCTAGCAAAATGGAGGGTGTTGAGTTCTGTATCATGAGGACTTCATTGTTGGTAGAGTGTGAGGAAACAAGAATACAAATCTATATATTGATATCTCTCTGGAGAGCAATGTGGCCAAATCTAAATCTAGTGAACTTTGAAATTCTATTTTGAACAATCTGCATAGGGTGTGTATATACAATTAACGAATTGTCTGAGTGGTTATCACTGCAGCTCTGTTGTTAATAGCCAAAGAGTGGAAACTGTCTAAATCTCCATCAGAAAGAACTTGGTCATAGAGTGAAACAGTTTATAAAACAGAATTATACCATACACTATAGTATGTTTTAAATTTAAATGACAGTGACTAGCAGACATGGGTTTATGTGTGTGCATTTATGTGTGTTTATGTTTATGTGTGTATGTCTAAACTACTTCACAAAGTATGCACAAGTGCTGTGGACCTGATTGTCACTGGGGAAGGGAACTGACCAGCTCAGAAACTAGGGCAGGAGGAAGAATTTTCACTATAAAGTGTTCTGTTCTCTTTAGAAATTTAGAGACATAAATGGCTTAAAATAAATTTCAGTTACTTAAAAAAGAAATGCCCTTATCAGAACTCTTTATTTGCCATGCATTCTCTCCTTCCTCCTTCCCTTTCTTTCCACTTCCTGTTTATACTTTGGTTTAAACTCAGGGTCTTTAAGAACTTTACCACTTGAGCTATGCTTCCAGCTCACTCTCTTTTTTCTACTTGGCTCTGTCTTCCACTGTAGCAGGGATTACAGGTGTACCACACTAAACTGGTAATTTTTAAATCCCATACTGACTGATAATCTCAGTGGCATTCAAATATGAGCTGAGTGTGTTACAAATTAAAGAACTTAAATACCATTATTGATGATGCACTTCTCAATCTCTGTAAGTTCCTCCTTGAAACTAATGAAGTATTTGTACAGAGCCCACATGAAAGCCTGATAGGTTCTGAAGGGAGCATCAGTGGACTTCTTTGGTACAGAACTCCCTCCAGGTAATAGGCTTTCAGAGCTGTGTCCCATGACTTCATCAATAAACTCCTGGAGTCGAAACACAACCTGGCCATACTCTGCTATTTGTTCCAGCACAGACTGTAAACAGCTCTACAACAGAAGCAAACAGTAGTTATTTTAAATTAACTGAAAAAATAAAATACACACACACACATACTCTCTCTCTGTCTCTCTCTCTCTCTGGGGCTTGAACTCTGGGCCTAGGCAACCCCCTTGACTTTTCTGTGCAAGGCTGGTGCTCTCATCACTTGTGTCACATCTTCACTTTGGGCTTCTTAATGGTTACTTGGAGATAAAAGAGTCTCATGGACTTTCCTGCCCAGGGCAGCTTTAAACCATGATCCACAGATTTTAGCTTCCTCAGTACTTAGGATATAGCTAGGTTATAGGTGTGCCTGGCTTAGTAGTAGTTGTTTTAAAACATGAAGTTTAGTAGAATGCAATGATGAATATTTACATTTTGTATATGTGTCAGTACTGAAGCTTGAACTCAGGACCGTCTGAGTAGCTAGGATAATAGGCATAAGCCACTAGTGCCTGCCTGGACCTCACATTCTTACTTGGCTTTTTCATTCAAGGCTAGCACTTGAGTCACATCTCTACTTCCAGCTTTTTGCTGCTTAATTGGAAGAATCCCATGGATGTTCCTGCACAGGTTGGCTTTGAACTGTGATCCTCAGATCAAAGACTCCTGTGTAGTTGGGCTGGGAAGTTGGCTCAGTGGTAGAGTGCTTGCCTCACATGCATGAGGCCCTGGGTTCGATTTCTTAGCACCATATAAGCAGAAAAAAAAAGCCGGAAGTGGCGCTGTGGTTCAAGTGGTAGAGCGCTAGCCTTGAGCTGAAGAGCTGAGGGACAGCACCCAGGCCCAGAGTTCAGGCCCCACAACCAGATAAAATAAATAAATAAAAAATAAAAAAATAAAAATAAATTAAAAAAAGACTCCTATGTAGGATTATAGGTGTGAGCCACTTGAATATTTACTTCTTTATTCAGTGAGTATTAATCTCTACACAATATGGAATTATAGCACATGTTTAATATTTTTGCTATAGGCAAAGTAATTATGCAGCTTTGCCAGGACAGAATAAAAAGAAAAAAGAATAAAGAAAACAGAGGGTGGGCCAGGCATCGGTGGTTCAGGCCTAAAATCCTAGCTACTCAGGAGGATGCGATCTGTGTATCATGGTCCAAAGCCAGCCCAGGCAGGAAAGTTTGTGAGTCTCCTATCTCCATTTACTCATCAGAAAACCAGAAGTGGTGCTATGGCTCAAAGTGGTAAAGTACTAGCCTTCAGCAAAAAGCTCAGGGACAGTGCCGAGGTCCCAAGTTCAAGCCCCACAACCAACCAAAAAAACATTTATCTAAGTACTATACAAACAATTTAATCTTACTTTTTATATCTTGACTGTGATCAACAACTCATATTTGTAAAGGTTCTAAAGTTACATTGCCATGGCTTATACAAACTATTACCTAGTTTAATTCTTTTACTTTTCATCATTTCTACATCTATGAGTAGTTTATGAAGGATGGATTCAACATGTCATGAATACAATGCATCATGAATTGTGTCACCCTTCTATCATTCTCCCCATTTTAATTAAGTTACAATAAATGACTTACATGTGTTAAATGGGTTACTATAATATTATTTCTCACAGTGACTTTCCCATCTGTCAATTGAAATATAAAGAGCTTTTTCACTCCTGAAAGTAACCTGAAATGAAATAGGAAAACTGAATGTGCTTCATGTTTAGAAAGTCAGTTACTATAGTATGCTTAAAAGATTTTTACTGATGATTCAGAATTGGGAAACAAAAAAAGTTGTATGACAAGAAAATGGAAGCCAGCTCTGAAGCCAGTGCTCTCAATTACATAAAAAGTATCAAGATATTTCATTCTCATCTTAGAACTGTCTGAAACTGCCATCAAAGCTCCTCCTCCTCTGTTGTACACTTGATGGCCCAAAGAGAACATTTAATATTTATTTATTTATTTATTTTTACCAGAACACTCATGGCTGGGGCCCTACCATTTGAGCCATGCTTATAGTTCAGATTTTTAGCCAGTTAATTGGAAATGAGTTTTGTGAACCTTTTTCTTCTTAGGGTGACTTTGAACTGACCCTCAGATCTCTTCCTCCAGAGCAGTTAGTGTGGGCCACCATAGCCTGCTAATGCATCTCTAAGGTGATCAGCATGTCTATAGCACAATTTATGGTGAGATCTGAGGATCCAAGGCCTCATCCCTAAAATGCTACATGCTGCATTAACTCCCAGCCTCAGGCAACAGAGCAGGCTCTGACTGATACACTCTTTCTAGTAAAAAGCAGTCAGCAGCAAATCTTGTTTTGAACTTAGATATTAAAAAAATGGCTGGGTACCAGTGGTTCCCACCTGTAATGCTAGCTACTCAGGAGGTTGAGATCTGAGGATGGCAGTTCAAAGCCAGCCTGGATAGCAAAGCCCATGAGACTTATCTACAGTTAACAAGTAAAAATTGAACGTAGAGGTACAGCACAAGTGGTAGGGTCCAGCCTTGAATGCCCTGAGTTCAAGCCCTAGTACACATTCCTAAAAATGATGGTTTAATTCAACAAAATCATATACTAAATTATGTAAGATTTAAAAAGCAAGTAGACTTAAAACCTCCTAACTTCCATGGTCAAATATAAAATCTAAACTTTATTGCTAATGGCCTACTTCTAGTTGCATATAGAAAACATCTGAACACCTTCTCTTACAAGCATTTTACTTCTCACAAATAAAGCTTTTCAGACTAGTAATGAGATGAACAGATCTTACCATAGGGTTTCCCGAATAATTTGCGTCTCAGTAACAAAAATTCTGTCATCTGGAAAATACAGGGGATCACTGCTATACAGATGTTGCTCCCTATTAGAAGCAAATATCAAATGTCAATGGAGAAGTCTCTATCTAGGTAAAATTAACTGTCTCAATGAATATATGCTTTTTCATTTTCTTCTTTTTCTGGTACCAATCCTGGAGCTTGAACTCAGGACATTATGCTTTTACTTGGCTTTTTCACTCAGGACTGGCACTCTATCACTTGAGTTACACCTCCACTTCCAATTGTTTGCTGGTTAATTGGAGATTAACATTTCTTGGCTTTCTGCCTGGGTTGGCTTCAAACCTTGATCCTCAGATCTTCGCCTCCTGAGTAGGTAGGATTTATAGGCATGAGCCACCAGTGCCTGGTATGTAGTGTATTTCTACAATGAATGTACTAAAATGAAACAAATAATGGCAATATATACAAATCTATTCACATTGAAAAAGTCAGCATAAATAACTTTTTTTTTTTGTCAGTCATGGGGCCTGAACTCGGGCCTGGTTATTATCCCTGAGCTCTTCAGGGCTAGCACTTACCATTTGAGCCACAGCTTTTTTTTCCCCAGCTTTTTCTGTTTATGTGATGCTGAGGAATCGAACTCAGGGCCTCACGTATGCAAGGCAAGCACTTTACCACTGAGCCACCTTCCCAGCCCCATAAATAACTGATTTTAAATAATAAGTAATTAAGATTTTTCAAGATGGCTAGACCTTAGCTTAGTGATAAAGCATTTGCCTATTATGCATACGACACTGGGTTAGAGTCCCCAATATGGAGAATGTGAATGTGAGTGTGTGTGTTTTCAGTTAAGATTATTTCCAAATTGGGTGCTGGTGGCTTATGTCTATAATCCTAGCTAAGATCTAAAAATTGTGGTTTGAAGTCAGCCTGTGCAGAAAAAGCCTGTCAGACTCTTATCTCCAATTAACCAGCAAAAAGCCAGAAGTGGAGTCTGGCTCTAATAGTAGAGTGTTAGCCTTGAGGGAAAATATTAAGAGCTAGTGTCCAGATTCTTGAGCTCAAGTCTCAGTACTGGCACACACAGACAAAAAAATTCAAAAACTGAATGTTAAGTTAACATTTCAAAGAAATACCAAAGTTTCTCTTATCTTTACACTGACTTGTTTAGTTTCTTACCAGACAGCAGCTAAATTGGAATGCAAATGTAAACTATGTGGAATCCTTGAGGGCCTGGTTATCCAGTACTGGTGGATCACATGCTGTTCCAGCCAGCTTCTGTCATCTGGCTCTTCTGCTGGAAGGAAGTGGAATAAGTACAAATAATAATGGTGCATTTGGGTTTTTTGTTTTGTTTTGGAGGGGTGGTACTGGAGCTTAACCTCAGGGCCTTGTGCTTTCTAGGTATGAGCCATGACTCCCAACCCCTTTGTGCTTTGGTTATCTTTAATAGGGTGCTGAATTTATTCCTGGACCAGCCTAGACTTTTGTTCTCTTGGGTGTATGTGTGCGTGCATTTTCTCTGTAGCTGGGATGACAGGTGTGAGGTGTGTGCCACCATCCCCGTTTTTTTTTATTAGTTGAGATGGGGTCTCTTTTTGCCATGCTGGCCTTAAGCAGTGATTCTCCTGATCCCTGCCTCCTAAGTAGCCAGGATTCAGGCATGAGCCATGATTACCTGGCTAGTACATTAGTTACTTTTGCATTGACACAAACGAAAAGCTCAAGAACAACTTAGGAAATATTTATTTTTGCTCCATTTAAGAAGTTTATCAAGGTGGGAAGGTATGGCAGAGCAGTTTGCATCATAAGACAGGAAGTAGAGAAAGAGAATACCAGAAAGGTCCAGGGCAAGATAGCCTCAATTACACAGCTTAATCACCTTTTTCCTCTAACTTTCTGCTACCTCTCAATAATACCATCCTATTAGGAATCCATCAAGAGTTTAATCTATTCGTTAGGTCAGAGCCTGCAGGCTCTTTTGTCTCTGGAAACACCCTCAGACACAGACAGAGATATGATTTACTGATCTAGCATTCATCAATTCAGTCAAGTTGACAACTTAGAATAATAATCACAAATAGTGAACAAATATATACTTGTTCAAAATACCAGGACTTTGTACCTGCAGTGTCTCTTAAAAAATATTAGATAAGCTGGGCACTGGTCCCTCATGCCTGTAATCCTAGCTACTCAGAGGCTGAGATCTGAGGATCATGGTTCAAAGCCAGCCAGGGCAGGAAAGGCCATAAAACTCTTATCTCTAATTAACCACAAGAAAACCAGAAGTGGCGCTATGGCTAAAAGTGGTAGAGCAATAGCCTTGAGCAAAAAGAGCTCAGGGACAATGCCCAGGTCCTGTGTTCAAGCCCAACAACCAATTAAAAAAATTTTTTTTTTTTTTTTGTCGGTCGTGGGGCTTGAACTCTGGGCCTGGGCGCTGTCCCTCAGCTCTTCAGCTCAAGGCAAGCGCTCTACCACTTGAGCTACAGCGCCACTTCCGGTTTTCTGGTGGTTTATTGGAGATAGGAGTCTCACGGTCTCTCCTGCCCGGGCTGGCTTTGAACCGAGATCCTCAGATCTCAGCCTCCTGAGTAGCTAGGATTACAGGCGTGAGCCACCAGCGCCCGGCTTAAAAAAAAATTTTAAATATATATATGGGATGAGATTGTGGCTTAGTGGTAGAGTGCTTGTCTAGCATGCATAAGATCCTGGGTTCGATTCCTTGGTACCACATCAACAACAACAAATTACATTATAATGTTTTAAAAAAAAAAATTAGAAAGTTAAGCTGGGAGCCGGTGGTTCATGCCTGTAATCCTAGCTACTCAGGAGGCTAAGATCACGGTTCAAAGCCAGCCTGGGCAGGAAAGTCCCTGAGACTCTTATCCCCAATTAACCACCAGAAAGCCAGAAGCAGCGCTGTGGCTCAAAAGGTAGAGTGCTCATCTTGCGCTGAAGAGCTGAGGGACAGTGCCCAGGCCCAGAGTTCAAGGCCCATGACCAAGGAGGGAAAAATTAGAAAGTTAAAAAATACTACTTGTCTAATAATTTTTTAAAACATATGGAGACACAAATGTCTAACATTTATGTCTAATCATTTTTTAAACCATATCGATAGACAATGTTTAAATAAATGTCAATGCTTAGAAAGTAAAAAGTAATTGCATAAATTTAAAATGATTCTACCAATGAAGGGATACAAATGGTATATTTCAATAGCACAGTAAGTCTTAAAGAAATTGCAATGGTAACTAAAGACCATCCCAACCCTTCTAAAGCTTTCAAATATTGGATAATTTCTACTTTATTTTCTAGAAAAATGGGAAACTAATATGATTTGATGGTAACATCAAAGAAGGGATGTTAGGAAAGTAATTTACCAAACAATAAAGATGAAAAATCCTACATTAAAATAGAACAGTAGCCTGGAACTGTTGCCTCATACTTGTAAGTTTAGCTTCTCAGATGACTCAGATTTGAGGATCAAGGTTTGAAACCATCCTGGGCAGAAAAGTCCAAGAGATTGCATTTCCAATTAGCCAGCAAAAAGCTGGACTAGAAATGTGGTTCAAGTTGTAGAGTGATCAAGTAAGCTGTACAAGAGTGCAAGGTTCTAAGTTTACAAAACAAAAACATAAAAATATCATAATGAACAAAGAAATTTAGCTGGATAACTGAAAGGTAATTCAATATTAGAAAATTTATCAATGCAGTATTAGAGTAAAAGAGAAAAATCATGGAATAATTTCACAGAAAAATAACATTTGATAACATTCACATTGTGATTAAAGCCCCTGACTTCAGAAAAGTTAATTCTTCTCCAAAAAAAATGAATTAAAACACTCTGGACTAAATTACCAGAACTACTTAAAAAATTAACACTCTACAGCAAGGCATGATGATTGGGAGGATCATGGTTCAAGACCAGTCTTCCCAAATGTTAGCAAGTCCATCTTAATAAAAAAGGTAGACATGTTGACACAGACCTGAATCCCAGTTATGTAGGAATCTTTGAAGGACTGTAGTCAAGGCTGGCCTGGGCATAAAAAGAAAAATCTTACCAGAAAAATAAACACAAGTAACAAGGGCTAGGCAGTGGGAGAAGATAGTTCAAATGGTAGAGTGCCTGCCTCACAAGCACAAGGCGCTGAGTTCAAATCCCAGTACCACATAAAAAAGTACACTAAACTCCCTTTCAACATTAATTTACCATGCTTTTTCTTCTTTGTCTGTGTGTATGTGTGTGTTGGTACTGGCACTTCAACTCAGGAACTCTTGTCCTCCCTTGGCTTTTTTTAAACTAGCATTTGAGCAACACCACTTCCAGCTTTTTACTGGCTAATTGGAGGTAAGAGTCTCTTAGTTTTTGGTTGGGAAGGTGGCTCAGTGGCAGAGTGCTTGCCTTGCCTCCATAAGGCCCTGCGTTCGATTCCTCAGTACCACATATGCAGAAAAAGCCAGAAGTGATGCTGTGGCTCAAGTGGTAGAGCGCTAGCCTTGAGCTGAAGAGCTGAGGGACAGTGCCCAGACCCAGAGTTCAGGCCCTATGACCGGCAAAAACAATCAAACAATAACAACAAAAAAGAGTCTCAGTTTTGTCTGAGACAAAACTGAGCTGACTTCATACCTCAATCCTCAGATCTCAGCATCCTGAGGAGCTAGGATTATATGTGTGAGTCCCTAGTATCCACCTTTGTGTCTCTTCTTTTTTAAAGTAATCATCTACAAGTGGTTTAAAACTCATTTTCTAAGGATAGCAGAGTTCCTGGCCAATGGAATCGCAAAACCTGATTTTTCTTTAGGTAATTCCTGTCAAAAAACACTAGCATCTGACCTCACCAACAATACCTTTCCAGCTGACTTGAAGTCCCACTTTTCTGCTTTGATCTTGTTCTTCCAATGGGGTCCTGTCTACCTGGATCCCAGAATCTTCTCTGCTTAAGGGCTGTTGGGCATCTTCATCATCACTGTCTTCAGACCAATTCTGATGTAGAAAGTAAACAGGACTTAAAATTAGAGCAATTTTGTTTTAAAAATTAAGAGAATTTCAGACAAAAAACAAAAACTTTCTAGCAACACATTCAGAAAATGTAAAGCCACATGAAACCTTTCCTAAATCTTTTTTTTTTTTTGTCCGTCATGGGGCTTGAAAACCTAAATCTCTTGAAGTAGGGGAGAGTTTTTTGCGGGTGGCAAAAATTTCAAGTCACTGCTCCTCTTAAGGGTTAGTAGTTTTTGTTTTTTTTTTTGTCGGTCGTGGGGCTTGTCTGGGCCTGGGCGCTGTCCCTCAGTTCTTCAGCTCAAGGCGAGCGCTCTACCACTTGAGCTACAGCGCCACTTCCTGTTTTCTGGTGGTTTATTGGAGATAGGAGTTTCACGGTCTCTCCTGCCCGGGCTGGCTTTGAACCGCGATCCTCAGATCTCAGCCTCCTGAGTAGCTAGGATTACAGGCGTGAGCCACCAGCGCCCGGCGGGTTAGTTACTTGTGTTCACTCAGCCGGGCTTAACTTCCTAGAACTAATGACACTTCCGTAATAATAAGTTACTCTAGATTAGCAACTACTCTAGCTTATTCCTGTTTTAGCTAAATTACCTAAAGTAGAAGGACCCATGAAAATGATCTATTATCATCTGTGCATGAATGTGTATTTTCAGTAGAGAAATCACTACTACATACTGGTGTGTCCACATTTGGACCGAGGTCAACTTCTTCCCCATCCATCAAGTATTTTCCCCAGTCAAAATCATCTTTCTTTTCTAAAATGTAAAAGAAGAAACGTAATCAGCTTCATTATAAATAGCTGAAAAACACACAAAAACTATAGGAAAAAATAGTAACAAAAAAGTCAAAATAAAATACACTTAAAGTAAAATTTCAAAAGTATGGAAACACTTAATGAATTAGAATTCTAAACATCTTACATTTTAATTGACTTAAACTGAGTTACCTTTTTTTTTTTGGTGCCAGTACAGCGGCTTGAACTAAGAGCCTAGGCACTCTCCCTTAGCTTTTTCGTTCAAGGCAATCTGCCTGTGCCATATCTCTACTGCTGGCTCTTTGTTGGTTAATTAGACCTAAGAGTGTCTCTGATTTGTGTGCTCAGGGTGGATTTGACCCTCATCCTCATCAGGTGGTCTCCTGAGTACCTACGATTACACGTATGAGACACCAGCTCCTGGCTCAAATTGGATTTTGTCTTTAATTATCGAAGGCAGTTTAATTTACAAAGTCAAAACTTTCATTTCAGGTAAAATTTTGTCACTGCACTCAAAGCAATAGATATAATTCAGTTTCATGGATTCTTAGAAGTTTGAATAAAAATCTCAATGTCTAGTAGTTATGAGATAAGGCAATAAAGGCAAATTTGTTTGTTTTGAGCTTGGAGTTCAAGACCTAAGTGCTGTCTCTAAGCTTTTTTTGCTCAAGGCTGGGACTCTACCACTTGAGCCATAGCTACATTTTCTAGCTTCTTTTGATAATTAGAGGTATTTCCTGACAGAACCAGTTTCGAACTGTGATCTTCAGATCTCAGTCTCCTGAGCTAGGATTACAGTTGTGAGCTGCTAGCACCCAGTTTCAATTTGTCATTTCTTATCCATTAAACTATCTAGTAACATACCAACTTCTTTTTCTTTTGGTGTTTCCACATAATTGCTGTTTGAAGGAGAATCAGACAGACACAGGAGGAGCGATAGTATGGAGTAATGTGTTTCTGTCTTTAAAAAAAAAAAAAAGTAAAAAACATGAATTACCAAGATAAGGTAAGGGCTCCCCAAACTACACTCAGTAAAGACAACCCCATAACATTTCCATTCCTCATTTTGTTTCCTGGTCTAAGAAAATAAAATTATACCAAAATAAATCCTATCTTTAAACACTTCTCAGCTTGAATGCTTACATGCAACGAACTACAAATCTACATGAAGCTTACATTCCTCATTTCTTTTTTTAATACTGCAGTTTGAGCTCATGGCTTTGTACTTCCTAAGCAGGTGCTATATCACATGAGCCATGCCTTTAGCCCTGAGTTCTGTATTTCTAACAAATATAAGACCGGAGGAGGAGATCACAGTTTTATTCCTAAGAGCAACTATAATGTATGTCTTTGAAATAAGACACCATGCTAAAAATGGATTATTCTCCTGTGGCAATATTTATCATGAAGATTAAATATGTCCAACAGTTTGATATAGATATACTACTGTATTTTGTTTATCCAGTCTCCTATTATAATATTTAGGCTTTTTCCAATCTTTGCTATCACCAATTTATGTCACTTGACAACTATGAGTTTATCTGCATGGTAAATTCCTAAAAAGTGAAATGCCTAGCTAACGGTCTGCACTTGGAATTTTAACAGATGCCAAAATTCCCTTTATGAGATTAAATGTATTTGATTTAGTACAAATATTGCATTATAGAGTTGCAAAGAATATATAAAGTTACCTGCTTACTGTACCTGTTACTAACTAGATAAGTGAATATTTTAATAGCAATATTGCTTTATTTGCATTTATCTCATGGAAGGGTAGGAATCTTTCTTTACCTTAAAAGTGCTGGTCATCCTTTAACGAAAACCATTTTATGCTATTCCTAAGGCTTTCAACAAGTCTGAATACTTTTTAGTTTTAATTTATAGTGATTCTCACACATCTCTCCTATTTATGAAAAGTAATATCTTTGAATCTGTGGCCTTCTTATGACCAAGTGTGTATTATCCCTTTGTTCAAATTTCTGCCAGTCTTTACTTATTTACGAAGTTGTTTTCTGAACTGCAAGACCAGCTGTGAAGAATTAACTTGAAAAGGCTGAGATTCTGAAGCCAGGCATATTCCCAACAACAGTTTAGTTACCAAGTGGGCCTCAGCTCGCTCCTGGTGTTTGAGCTCTTAAAATGTTTGAGCTGAGTTGTTTAAGAGAGTTGTGTGTGATTCACATCTATATAACTATACTATACTACTTCACCTAGACAGTGTGTAAACAATATGATCATGAAGAACACGAGATTTCCTTTGGAAAAGCTGCAGTTATTGAAGCCAAATAGCCTGAAGGCATAAGTTTAGGAGACTCAGCCAACACTGGATGCCAGTTACCAGGTGCTACATGTAAGAAGAGGCTGAGAACAGACCTGAATCAGACTCAGACATGGCAGAGATGTTAAAATGATCAGATTTGGTATTAAAATAACTATAATTAATACACTAAGTATACTCATGGGAAAAGTAGATGACAAGTAAGAACAGATCATAAGTGATTACCAGAGCAAGGGTCAAGGGCTAAGCGTGGAGGACTGATGTTTGGATATGATCCATGCATGTTATTGATGTATGAATGAAAGATTCAGATTCCAGTAATGAATATATACATTAAATACAATTAAAAAAAAAAAAGACAGCTAGGCACCGGTGGCTCACACCTGTAATCCTAGCTACTCGGGAGGCTGAGATCTGAGGATCACGGTTCAAAACCAGCCCAGGCAGGAAAGTCCGTGAGACTCTGATCTCCAATAAGCCACTAGAAAACCAGAAGTGGAGCTGTGGCTCAAGCAGTAGAGCGCTTGCCTTGAGCTGAAGAGTGCAGGGACAGCACCCAAGCCCCACGAGCGACCAAAACAACCAAAACAAACAAACAAAAAGACAGAAGTAGTTTATATATATGAAAGTAGAACAAAGAAATCTGTTGAAATTGCTTAGAAAGGGGTAGGAGGTAAAGGAGAAATGAGAGGGTATGACTGGTTGAAATATATGTGAGGAAATGTCAGATGATAATCCTCCCCCCACCTTGTACAACTAATGTGTGCTAATTTTTTTTAAAAAAATAGTAATGCAGCAAAAAGTTAACTGGGCAGATCTGGGTTGTTAAAACTCCAAATATCCCAAACCTTTAAATATTCTGCCAGACTCCTGGGAGATAACTTAGACCCTTGGAATATCTTGCTGAGAAGGGTGTGTTTGTTTGCCAGAGGCCTGAACCCTGCTGTATTAGTTTGATCAGACGGTTTATATTAACAGTGTGACTTAGAATGAATGTCTGTTTTCATGTGCTTGAAGCATTCGCTTGACCTTCAGGGCTCGAGATTGAGGAGACAAGCTCAGCCAAATGGCAGCAACACTGCCAGCTTATGATTGACCTTCAATAAAAATTCTGGACACCAAAACTTAGGTCCACTGTACTGGGTAGCAAAACTTCGCATGTTGTCAAATGCTGCTAGTGAAAGAATTAGGTGCATCCCTACCTGACTCCTCAGGGAAGGGGCATCTGAAGCTTATGCATAAATTCTGTTCTATGTAACTTTTCCTTTGCTGATTTTTAATTTATTCTTACTATATCGGTAAGCACATCTACTTTATGAATCCTTCTAGCAAATGACTGGGCCTACAAGTGGTAACATAGCTCCTTGATACATAAACCTGGCACTCAGTAAAAAAGTATGAGAAGGGGCTGGGAAGGTGGCTCAGTGGTAGAGGGCTTGCCTTGCATGCATGAGGCCCTGGGTTCAGTTCCTTAGCACCACATAAACAAAAAGAAAAAAAGCCGGAAGTGGCACTGTGGCTCAAGTGGTAGAGCGCTTGCCTTGAGCTGAAGAGCTGAGGGACAGTGCCCAGGCCCAGAGTTCAGGCCCCAAGACCGGACCCCCCCCCACAAAAAAAAAGTATGCGAAGTTGTTGCCAAGTTCTGAGAAAGCCATCTGAGAGTTTTAGGATACTCACAGACAATGTTACTATTTGTGCCAAATGCTGAGCAGCTCCAAAACCAAAGTAGATATGAGGAGAGATGATTTAACAAGAGGAGGTTATTTTACTCATAACCAATCTGAGGCATACTATTTGATAACACTTAGGCCAATTTCCAATTCCTCATGTGGCCAGTGGACAATACTAAAGTAGAATAATTGCTTAAATATTAACAGAAAAAGTTGATTATGGTGAAGAGAGTCAAATACACAATGGACTCATAACTGAAGACCTACCTTTATTTCCTCTACGCTGGGAAGGGATGCATTTAGAAATTCCTCAGTTAATCTTTTCCAACTAGCAGCTTTGTTGAGATCAGAATGAATGATGAATTTTTCATAAATTCTAAAATATAAAAAAATCAGCTAAAAATCCTTAAGGAAACATATTTCTGAATACGTACATACACACACATAGCACTGACTTACCCTTCTATGGTCTTTTCTATTTTGTGGCTGTTGACATCTAAGAAACGATGAAATCTAAAGAGATAAAATGCAAATTTTAAGTTTATATATGTATGTATGTATTTTTTTTTTCCGTTTTGGAGATTGTAGGGTTTGAACTCAGGGCCTTCAGCTTTTGCTCAACTTGCATGCTACTACTGAAGCCACACTCCAATCCTTTGGGGATAATTTTGTCATACAACTTAATATACTCACCTTGTAGTTCTCCATATCCCTCCCCCAACATTTATCTATTCTTTGACATGGACTTCCAGAGTGCACCTCTCCCCCAATTAGTTCTATTACCAGACAGGCAGAGCATCATTATGTCTTAGAATGTTCAGATTTTTTTATGCTGGTACTGGGGCTTGAATTCAGGGTCTGAGTGCTGTCCTTGAGCTTTTGTGCTCAAGGCTAGTTCTCTACCACTTTGAGCCAGGGCTCCACTTCTGGCTCTTTGGTAGTTATTTGGAAATAAGAATATCATGGGCTTTGCTACCTGGGAAAACCATAATCCTTAGGCTCCTGACTAACTAGGATTACATGTGTGAGCCACTGGCACCTGGCTTCCTAGTCTTTTTGATGAACAAGGAAACCCACTGAAGTCTAAGTCTATCCCTCTCTGACTAATGTCTTTAAATGTAACAAAAAAAGTAAAAAGAAAAACAAGTGTACTTGAACAGTTATAAAATATTCTTATTTTTTGGCCAGTCCTGGGGCTTGAACTCAGAGCCCAGGCGCTGTCCCTGAGCTTCTTTTGCTCAAGGCTAGCACTCTACCACTTGAGCTACAGTACCACTTCCAGCTTTTTCTGCTTATGTGATTCTGTGGAATCAAACCCAGGACTTCATGCATGCTAGGCAAGCATGCTACCACTAAGCCACATTCCTAGCCTCAAATGTTCTTAAAAACTGTGGTATATTAAGAGATTATATTTATTAAAGTATTAAATAACAAGTTCTAGTGTTGAGTCCAATAGCCCACTGAAGTAAGAGCAAACACTATTTATAGATACCTGTTTAATATAAACATAAAAATAACAAAGTTTCTACAATGATAAGTCATAAGTATCCCCATGATGTGTTGCTCTCATTCATAAGTAATGAAAATAAATTTTTCAGTTGGGAGGTTAGAGCTAGTTTTTTTTCTTCATCTAAATTCACAAATACCACAATTCAATCCTCAGACCTTCAGATCTGAGGTCCTATTAAATAACAATTAACTTTACTTTCTTTCTTAAGGATAAGAGGCTATTCCTTACTAATTTCTAGGGCCTAGAAAGTGGCCACAATTTTTAAATAAATATGAACCATTCATTTTTCTGATATAGTATCATAAAATTTAGCATTGTTTATTCAACTCTTATTTGCCATTGTTCAGCAGCAAAGCCAGAAATTTGTACTTTAAAAAAGCACATTAGCAGCCAGGTGCCAGTGGCTCAAACCTGTACTAGCTACTCATAAGGTTAAGATCCAAGGATCTCAGTTCAAAGCCTGACTAGGCCAGAAAGTCCACGAGACTCATGTCCAATTAACTAGCCACAAGTACAACTATGGCTCAGGTGGTAGAGTGCTGGTGTTGAGTAAAAAAAGCTAAGCGACAAAGCCCAAGCCATGAGTTCAAGCCACAGTAACAGCACAAAAACTACCCCAAAAGACAGTACTCCTCTCCTAGCATATGGTTGAGTATAATACCACTTTATCACAATTTAGTTTTTCAATCTGTAAAAGGACTAAGTTCTCATGTCTCTCTCAACTCTACAATGATGATCGTCTGCCGACTGCCATTTAAAAATATTAGCAGTGGAGTTGTGGCTCAAGTGGTAGAGCTCCAACCTTGAAAAAGAGTCAAACAACAGCACAAGGGCCTGAATTCATGCCCCAGTTCTGGCACACACAAAAAATTTAACAGAGATGTGGGGTCTTGGCTGAAGTGCAAGAGCACCTGCTTAGTACTAGTTTATGAAGTCCTGAGTTTAAACCTGAGTTTAAACCTCAGTACTACCCTCCTCACCCAAAAGAGTTTTCTCTGAGGGAAAACATCAAGACCAGGAATACTCTAGACTGAAGACACAGATCAAATGCTAGCGCCCTGAGTTCAAACTGCAGGATAATTGAAAACACAGTTATATATACATGCATATGTGCACATATATATGTACATGTAAATTACTTGTGACATAGAATTTAACTTTCTATATTATATGAGGTATTTCAAACTGCTAATTTCAGAAACTGTATGCTTTCAATACATCTGAAAACTCAGTATAAAGCAAGCAGGTAGCTTCATTTTCATGTCTATGACCATTACAGTCATGAAGATGTCAGATTCTGGAAAGTGTCACAATTCAGCAAGGTTCTTTCCTGGGCTGTAGGTGTCACTCAGTAATAGAACCTGAGTTTAGTATGTGTGAAGCCCTAGGTTCACAATTCCCAGCACACAAAAACAATTCTTTTACTGACGTTAAATAAAGGTAACATTCTTTTAACAATAATTCCATTATGGGTAATGATCTTAATACTCTGTTTTACTTTTGATGTGTGTGCTAGTACTGAGGCTTGAAATCCGGGCCTAGCCATTTTCCCTTAGTTTTAACTCAAAGCTGGCACTCTACAACTTGAGCCACTTACAACTTTTTGGTGGTTAATTAGAAATAGAGTTTTATGACTTTCCTGTGTGCACTGGCTTCAAACAGGGATCGCCAGATCTCAGTCTCCTGAGTAGCCAGGATTACAGGTGTGGGCCACAGACATGCAGCACATTTTTTTTAAGCTTTAAGTATACGGAATATTTAAATACTCCACAATTCCTATTTTCCAAGAAAAATATCTAATTCCACTTAAATTATCTATCTATAAAAATTACAAAAGAACCTGTAATAAGTGACAGCACAGAAAGTGCCAGGGACTGTTCTAAGTTACTTACAGTGTAGCTGGAAAAGAAAAATAGTAAATAGACAAAATTAGCTGGTGTGTTTTATATACACTTTGTGCAAATTAAAAAGGCACTGGAGATGTGCAAATGGCCTGAGACTGAAGAGGGGAAAGAGTCGTCAAGAATGCAATTTTAAATGGAGTGTGATCTTATTTTTGCTTTTAAAATCCACTTACTTATTAAAAAAATAACTTGTTACATTAGTTATGTAAAGTAAAAGTCGCAGACCTAAAAAAAAAAGTGACTTTAGGTATGCAAAGTGGCAGACGCAAACCTGCTAACCACCACTAATTCACGGTTTTCGCTCAAGATGCTCCAGGAGGACACCTTCCCCT
>NW_012267231.1:12496243-12566565 GCF_000151885.1 Dipodomys ordii | reverse complement strand
CCCCGCGCTCCACCAGGCGGCCCGTGCGCCGCCCCTCCACACCTGAAATTGGACCAGGCGAAGTTGAGGGCCAGCTGGAAGTTGGGGTCCGCCTCGTCCTCAAGGCCAGTGACACGCCGGATAAGCTCGCGCACATCGCGCTCCTGCTGTCTGTCCAGGCGGCTCCCGGACCGCCCCGGCCAGGAGGACATGCCTTCGAGCTCCCGCAACTCTTAAGTCATCGCGAAGCCGCCGCTCTTCTTCTCGCGAGCTTTCGCGCTTTCGCGGTATCAAGGGCCGGCAGCCATTCTCGCGACAGTTGGTGGTCCCTTGGCGCTGCTCGGAGCCGCACCTTCCGAGGTCGGGCGTACTCTCGCGAGAGCGTGGGCTGCCTTCCCGTTCCCGGCGCTGTTTTAGGCGGGGACTGGCTCTGCGCGTTCTAGGCAGCCTTCTGGGCTGAGAGTCAGCTGCTGTTGAGCATCAGGTCCGAGGAGACAGGCGCTGCAGCAGCCCACTCGGTGGCAACTTGCCACCCGAACGACAATGTAGGATGCAGAAAGCGTAATTTTGTTCTACATTTCAGTGGTAGGGCTGAAGGTGTGACTCTGGTGGCAGAACACCTGCCCAGCAAGCACAAGGCCCTCCTGAAAGAAAAAAAAAAAAAGCTTGAAAGTGTTCCCATGTAAACGCCCGGGCCACAGCGCCCCTGGCGTTCTGGTGGTTCACTGGAGAGAAGAGTCACCGACTTCCCTGCCCGGCTGGCCTTGAACCGTGATCCTCAGATCTCAGCCTGCTGAGTAGCTAGGATGACAGGCGTGAGCCACTGGCACCCAGCCTAAACATTAAAATGTTTAAAACTGGCAAAGTTATTATCTATAAGTGACAAAAAAAAAGCATTCTAACTGGTTTAGATCAACAGAGGTTCACTTACTGTCTTTACTAAGTGGGCCTAGTGTTGTCTAGGAAGGGAGCATGCTAAGCTGTGGAGAGGGGAAGGAGTGGACTAAGCTATGGAAGGGAGCTCATTGGGCTAAAAAGTTCGTTTGTTTAATTTTACCAGTCCTGGAGCTTGAACTCAGGGCCTGGGCAATGTTCCTGTTCCTCTTTGTGCTCAAGGCTAAAGCTCTACCACTTGAGCCACATTGCCACTTCTGGCTTTTTCTGGGAAGTTTATTAGAGATAAGAGTCTCACAAACTTTTATGCCAGGGCTGGCTTTGAACCATGACCCTCAGATTGCAGCCTCCTGTATAGTTAGGATGATAGGTATGAGCCACTGGTGCCTGAATGGGAAGTTATTGTTCCTTTATTGTACTTTTTTTTCCTTCAGCACTGAGGATTGAATCCAGGCCCTCCCAAGTGCTCAGCTACTGCTCTATTAAGGAGATACACCTCCAACTTCAGCTTCATATATCTTTTAAGCTCTACTAAGAGAAAATAGGTACATAAGCTTTCAGTCACTAGTGCATTGTCCAGTAGATTGTTCCTAGAGTTATGCCAGCAATGGCTTCCTTAGTAGCACTACACCAAAGCCTCTGTTCTCTCTGCCCTTGACCTCAGCCATGTCTTGCTCAGATCCCCAGGCCTCCCATTCTACTGAGTCTCCCTAACCTTTGGCAAATCTCTAGAGCAAGAGTGCTTTAAGCCGGTTGAGTGCATCTTGGAAGGTCTCCTAGTGAGGCTGTTATTCCTTTATCAGAGACTCCAGAAGAGGGCAGTAAAAGTCAGGCTTTCAGGGTTTCAATGTGTTTCCTAGCACAGGCTGAACAGAGGCACTAGGAGCTCCACAGGCAGCTCCTCTAGGGTGGCCATGGGTATGGCCAAAGCAAGCACTGTGTAGCCAGTTCCAGGAGTCTTAGTGCACTGAATACACTCATCTTGATGAATCTCTTGAGAATAGATGCCAAGTAAACATTCAGGGAACAAGGCAGCCTTCTCAAAAGAAGCATGAGCGATTTCATGTTCTCCCATTCTTCAGAGGAAGCAACTCAGGGGCTATATGTCATTGCTCTAGAAACAGCAGTGGAGATGTCAGTTTACCCCAAATACATTCCTCACCCAGTGACCACACTAACACAGCTGTGTCTCTGCCAGCACCAGGAGCAGAAGTTGGCACAATGATCAGCAGGCAGCAAGAGGGTCACTGGCCCCATCCATAGCTACCCACTGTTCCACTTAGTTCAAGCCCCTACAGGAAATAAACACCAAGGAGATGCAATGCATTGTGGAGGATACATTTGAGATTATAGTTTTCTAAAATGATTGGTAAAGGTGGTGCTTGGGATTCGAGACATTAGAACGACTGTTTATAGGCAAGCAGGTATCTTGGAGATGAGGCTCAACTCTAAAAACAAAACTCAGGGGCCTGGGAAGGTGGCTCAGTGGTAGAGCACTTACCTTGCATGCTTGAGGCCCTGGGTTCGATTCCTCAGCATCACATAAGCAAAAGGAAAAAAGCTGGAAGTTGCACTGAGGCTCAAGTGGTAGAACGCTAGCCTTGAGCTGAAGAGCTGAGGGACAGAGCCCAGGCCCAGAGTTCAGGCCTGACCACCGGACCCAAAAATAAATAAAATAAAAACAAAACTCAGGTATGTTATATGTAGGTTGAAAATAATTTTTTTTTTGGTCCGGTCGTGGAGCCTGAACTCTGGGCCTCGATGCTGTCCCTCAGCTCAAGGCTAGTGTCCTACCACATGAGCCACAGTGCCACTTCCGGTTTTTTTTCTTTTTTGCTTATGTGGTGCTGAAGAATCAAACCCAGGGCCTCATGCACACTGAGCCACCTTCCCAGCCCGGAATAATTTTATATACATTAAATTTGTGCATCAAGGATTCATGATTCAGAATTTTCCAACTGTGGCATCATGTACATATTAAGAAAGTTTCGTATTTTAGAACATTTTGGATATCATATTTAAATTAGGCCCAACAGAGCCTCCTTTTCTGCCCCAACATTTAAGAGAGTACAGTTCAGACAGAATTTTTTAGCTCATTTACCCACTATGATATGCTCTTCATAATGCTGTATTTAAAAGGATGCCCAAAAGTGTCTTTTTACTTTTTATGATTTACAATGAAAATTTAGTAACAGGAGTAGTTAAAAACCTCTAGAAATGTAAAACAAGCCTGGTGCTACTACTACTAATCCTACCTACTCAGGAGCCTGAGATCTGAGAGACTGAGGTATGAAGGACAGGCGCTTATGGCTCATGTATATAATCCTAGCTACTCAGGAGGCTAAGTCCTGAGGATCACAGTGCAAAGCCAGTCTGGGCAGGAAAGTCCAATTAATCACCAAGATACTGGAAATGGAGCTGTGGCTTAAAATGGTGGAGCACTAGCTTTGAGCAAATAGAGCTCAGGGACTGTGCCCAGGCAGAGTTCAAGCCTCAAGAATAACATACAAGTGCCGGGCGCTGGTGGTTCACGCCTGTAATCCTACTCAGGAGGCTGAGATCTGAAGATCTTGGTTCAAAGCCAGCCCGGGCAGGAAAGACCATGAGACTCCTATCGCCAATAAACCACTAGAAAACCGGAAGTAGTGCTGTAGCTCAAGTGGTAGAGCACTCGCCTTGAGCTGAAGAACTGATGGACAGCGCCCAGGCCCAGAGTTCAAGCCCCATGACCATAAAAAAAAAAAGAGAATAACATACAAATAAAACATATTTTCAAAGGAACAAGGAAGTATTGCTCTAGTGCTGGAGTTAGGGAGATATTCTAACAGAGGCAAGAATGGGCTCTACTTCCAACATAACTTGGATGTAGTCTGGCTCAGCTATGTCTCCTTGTACTAACTTCTCCTCCACAAGGAGTTTAACCGATATAGTCCTCTGTCCAGGTAACCAGAAAAGTGTGCTTGCTCCTCTGCTGCTGCCATAGAATAGGGTGTTGGCTTCAGGACATATGGGCAGAGCTAGGTATAGTTCCCTAGCACATGTTTGGCCATAAGAGGTTAGAATGGCTCCCTGGCCTATGTTAACTTGCTCTGGGTGTCTATTACCTTCATGTTCCTAAAGGGAAATAGCTAGGAGTGGTTTTGTGTGTGTGTGTGTGTTTGTGTATGTTTTTGGTCAGTCATGGGGCTTGAACTCTGGGCCTGGGCGCTGTCCCTGTGCTCTTCAGCTCAAGGTGAGTTCTCTATCACTTGAGCCACAGCACCACTTCCAGTTTTCTAGTGGTTTATTGGAGATAAGTCTCACAGACTTTCCTGCCCAGGCTGGCTTGGAACTGTGATCCTCAGATCGCAGCTTCCTGAGTAGCTAGGATTACAGGTGTGAGTCACCAGCGCCTGGCTGCTCGGAGTGTTGTGTGTTGTGTTGTGTGTGTGTGTGTGTGTTTCAGGATTGAAGGCCAGGCAGTGTGTCCATGAATAGACAATTCTCCTTCCTCAGGAACTCCTGAGATCTGAGACATTAGGAATTGAATATCCTGTTTTCTCCACTATCTGGTGCACTAGTGAAATGGGCTGGGTCTGGAATTTGGCTGCCTGGATACCTGAGTTCCAAGTTCTGCTTGGTCCTTTGTCAAGTCAGTGAGGTTATCTCCTTGGGTCCCCCTTTTCAGTCTTTTCCTCTGACAGGATCTCTACAAAGGATCCCTGAGCTTCTGACGACTTTGGCACCCACTGTTCCTGTGAAGAACTGAGTGTAGCCAGTGTCTCAACTTCCAAAAGACAAGGTAATTCAGACAAACTTGAACTCCTTATCAGCTCTCAAAAAACCTGCCTTGTCCCTGGGGACAAGGATTATTATCTTTGTCCCACTAGTATCTGTATCCTTGGATAGTGTCAGGTATACATGTCCATACATGTCCATGCATTGTCTATGAACCCTAAGAGTTGATGTCTTCTGACACGAATACAAAAATATTAGAGATGGGGTAATGACAAGGAGTGATGAGAAACGTAATTGCATACAAATACACATAACAAAATGCAAACACAAGTGGAAACAAACATAGACAATGCACACAGATACAGCCTAACACAAGAGAAGATGAACAAGACCAGGGCCATGTCATCTAAATGTTTATGTCCTCCCAAACTTGCTATACTGCTGAAACCTCATTGAAAAGTAGTAGCTTTAGCTCTAGCTGTTTTTTTTTTAACAAAAGATACTTTCACTGATGTTATTATTATTCCTACTAGTAGTAGTTTTGCTGGTCCTGGGGCTTGAACTCGGCCTGGGTGCTGTCCCTGAGCCTCTTTGTACTCAAAGCTAGCACTCTACCACTTGAGCCACAGCACCACTTTGGCTTTTTCTGAATAGTTTATTGGAGGTAAGAGTTTCATGGACTTTCCTGCCCAGGCTGGCTTTGAACCACGACCCTTAGATCTCAGCCTTTTGGGTAGCTAGGATTACAGGTGTGAGTCACCAGTGCCTGGCTCCCTTCCCTTTTCTTAATCTTTAGGTTATATATCTAATTTTTCACCATTAACAAAGCAGTTTATGTATACAATGTATACAATGCATCATGATCTGTGTCATCCCTTCAACATCTTACCCCCCTTTCACCTATCCCTTCCCTTATTTTTCTCAATTCCATGGTATTTACAATGTATTCTTGCCTGTATTCTCCCTACTTCCTTCATTCTTCTATACTTTCCTCCTTGACCCTACACTCCCCTCTTACAAGTACCAATTTCCTGGTACTTCTTTTGTTCAGCTCTGACTTAGTCTTTCTAAAGAATTATTTTAGCTCCCCATAGGGTCTATTATACTTCAATTAATTCATTTGTAACTGCTTGCATACCACTGAGTGTGTTTACTTAAAGATTTATAGGTACATTCTACCACAACAAAATCTCTTTTAATTACATATGGTATTTCAAAAAATAAAATAGTTTTTGTTGTTCCTCTTCTTTTTTCCTTTGGTCTTTGTGAAAGTAACTTCAAGAGAACTAAAACTAAACCCACTTAAAATGAAATCTTACCTTTTGAGGAAAATATCTGATTTGTGGGAATTCTGCTTGATAATATATTAAATATTTATTATATACCAAGTCATTATACTGTGTAACATTTATGATTTTGTGACTTTACAAGCTAGATTTTGTTAACAAAGTATCTTTTAATTACTTATGGCATTTTAAAAAGTAAAGTCTTTTTTGTTAATTTTCTCTTCCTTTTACTTTTTCTGTGAAAGTGACTTCTAGAGGAAAACTAAAAAGGTTTAGTATATTAGAACTCAAAACAACATGGTGATTGTAGGTAGTAACAGTATACTATATACCTGAAAATTAGTGATAGAATGAAGTGTTCTCATCAGAAATTAATGATGAGTGTGTTAAGTAATGCAATATATTATCTCGATTTAGTCATTCTACATTGTTTACATATTTCAGAATATGATCACATAGCACATACAAATGTGGCCAGTTCAAAAGTATTACTTTGAAGAAAATGAAATTAAAGATTGTGTTTGCTGTGAATTACGTTTCCCTCTACTTCTTTTCAAAGTGATAACTGTAATAGACATAGAAGTGATAGATATTAAAATAAACATATCAAATGTTTTTTTTTTTTTGGTCGGTCGTGGGGCTTGAACTCTGGGCTTGGGCACTGTCCCTCAGCTCTTCAGCTCAAGGCGAGCGCTCTATCACTTGAGTGGTTTTATTGGAGATAGGAGTCTCACGGTCTCTCCTGCCCGGGCTTTGAACCGTGATCCTCAGATCTCAGCCTCCTGAGTAGCTAGGATTACAGGCGTGAGCCACCAGCACCCGGCTCATATCAAATGTTTAAGAGTTTCAAATGCTAGGTAATACTTGTACATGGCTCTGTGTGTGTGTGTGTGTGTGTGTGTGTGTGTGTGTGCGTGCGTGTGTGGCTCTGTGTGTGTGTGTGTGTGTGTATGCATATGTAGGTTTTTCATATGAGGATTCTTGTATGACTTCTGTTCTGAACCTTTTCCTTCCTACCTGAATTATTTGCAGGAGTGTATAAAGAAGGCTGTGTTGTGTCATGTGCCATCTCACTGATAATGTCCTTGGCTAATATAGGTAAGCACCCCTAACCTGAATATGAGAAATGATTCCAAAAATCTGAAACTTTGATTACCAGGAAGAGAAAAACTACCACAAGAGAAAAATTCTATACCATGAAAGTTTTCATGAAGAAAAGTATTAAAGTGCTACATAAAATTACTTTCAGCCTATGTATATCAAGTTTGTAGAAAACATATATGAGTTTTGTTTTTAGACTTGAGCTCAACCTCAAGATGTCTTTTTTTTTTTCTTTTTAGTAGTAGGGCCTCAACTCTAGGCCTGGGTGCTGTCCCTCAGCTCTTCAGCTCAAGGCTAGAATTCTACCACTTGAGCCACAGCGCCACTTCCAACTTTTTCTGCTTATGTGGTGCTGAGGAATTGAACCCAGGGCCTCATGCATGCAAGACAAGCACTCTACCACTGAGCCACCTTTCCAGGCCTCAAGATGTCTTATCAGCAGATATTTCAAAGAACTGGGGTTCTAGAACTCCAGTCACATCTAGGACCAATCTTTGGTAAAACTATACTCTCAAATTTTTCCCCCTAAAGGAGCTAGATCAGCTTTGAAGCTCCTCAGAATTCATTTCCCAGAGGTGGCAGAATGAAGAGGAGCAGTGGGTGGCTATGGATGGGCCAGTGGTACTCTTGATGCATCCTGAGCTCTGGTCCAGATGCTTGTTCTGGTGCTGGCAGAGATCATGGCAGTGGTGGTGTGGCCACTGAGTGAAGAATGGAATGGAGTCCAGCAGGACTCTCCTGCTGTTACTAGTACAATGTTAGTCCTGGGTTGGTTCCTCCGAAGGATGGGAGAAAATGAAGTGGCTCATGTGTTCAGCCTGACAAGGCTTCCTTTGTTCCATGCTTGTTTCCTCAACAATCTTTTTGGGGCAGATTCATCAGGATGAGCATGTACTACCGCCTACCAACTCTTCTGGAGCTGGCTGCACAGAGCCTGGTGGAAAATGAGACCTTGGCCATCGCTGCTTTGGAGGAGCTGCCCGTGGACATCTTCCCACCTCTGTTCATGGTCGCCTATGCTGAGAGATGCAGAGAGATCCTGAAGGCAATGGTGCAGGCCTGGCCCTTTGCCTGCCTCCCTCTAGGGGCCCTGATGAGGAAACAGCAGCCTCACCAAGAAAACTTCCAAGCTGTGCTCAACGGACTTGATGAGCTGCTGGCTCAGGAGGTTCGCCCCAGGTGAGGAAGACCTACAGCCTAAAAGCACTGGGATCCTGAGCATCACACAGCTGGGGTGAGGGGCATATAGAAAGGCATTTGGGCAGTGACACTCAGGAAACGAATGCTAATGTCAGACAGGGAATGGGCCACCAGACAATGCCCACGTGACTGAAGGAACATATATTCATTCTCTCCTAGTGGTAGTTGAAGTTATGAAAAGCAGAAGCTGAAGATATATCACCATAACTCAACAGTTGCCTTACACTTTCAAACCCCTGGATTCAAACCCTAGCACTGTCAAAGGGAGAGAAGAAGCAGGGACCAGGAAGGATCTGAGGGGACAATGTAAACAGCAGGGCCTCCACGAAGAATGGAGCAACTGATGTCACTTGCTCTTTGCCTGGATCTGAGACTCCAGCTGTCGCTTTGCGTTAATTTCTGTTTTTCCTCACAGGCGGTGGAAATTACAAATGCTGGATTTACGCCTGAAAACACATCAGAACTACTGGACCATATGGTCTGGAACCAGGACTGGTCTGTGCTCATTGAAGGAGAGAGAGGATGTTCAGCTGATGAAGACAAAGGCAAATGTGGATGGTTCCAGGATGAGGGCCAAACAGCCTTTGGGTCGCATAGAGGTACTTGTAGACTTGCATCTAAAGAACGGCATGTATGACCAATTGCTCACCTCTCTCATTAGGAAGGTCAAGCAGAAGAAAGGTTTACTATACCTACACTGTAAGAAACTGAGCATTTTACCAATTCCCTTCCAAAATATTAAGAGGATCATGAAAGTGGTGCAGCTGGATTCACTCCAGGAATTGGAAGTGCGTGGATCCTGGAAATTGTCCACCCTGGGGATGTTTGCTCCTTACCTGGGCCAGATGAGTAATCTGCACAGACTCCTCTTCTCCCACAACCACACTTATCCCTACACGTCCCTGGAGGAAAAGAAAATGTATGTCAACCAGTTCCGCTCACAATTACTCAATCTGCCTCACCTCCAGGAGCTATGTTTTGATTCTGTGTCTTTTGTGGCAGGCTGCCTGAACCACATTCTCAGGTAAGAGATGGCTACCTTGTTCTGTAGACCAGAGGAAGCTTTTCTTAATTTCAAGTAAAATAATGGGAATGTGGTCTCTACCTAGAACAGACTATGGAAGCATGAATAACCCCAAGGAATCAACATATTTTGTTAGTCCCAAGTACGGTAGCAAATAAGTATACAAGTAAAGGTACTACTTAACTAGAAGTTGAAGTGTATCCTAGTCTCTCTTCTATTGCTGATAGTAGAACAGAGGATAAATTATAAAGAAAAGCAATTTAGTTTGACTCATAATTCTATTCCAAGGTTGAGCAGCTACATCTAGCAATGACCTTTTGTCTAGCAGAGTTCCAAAGCGATTCACCACCTATGGGAAAATCAAAATATTCGAGACATAACTACACATGGTGATACATGTCTGTAACTTGAGCACTTGGGAGGGTGAAGCAGTAATATCAGTGTTAGCCTGGGCTACAGGGGGTGCGTGTATGCATGTGTGTGCTTGAACTCAAGGCCTAGGTGCTGTCCCTGAGCTTTTTTGCTCAAGCATAACCACTGAACATCAATTCTACTTCCATTTTTTATTTGTGGTGGTTAAGTAGAGATAAGAGTCTCACAGATTTTCCTGCACTGAGTGACTTTGAACTTTGATCTTCAGATCTCAGCTTGATCTTCGGATCTCAGCTTCTTGTGTACTAAGATTATAGACATAAGCCACTGGTACGAAGCTCAACATGGCAAGTTTTAAGGCCTGCTTGAGTTACACAGTGAGAAATTATCAAAAAAAATGAACAGAAAAAAGTGGTGGTAGAGCAAAGTCCCCATACCAGTTTATATAGTAGACCTACTGTTGAAATAACCCATTGCCAATTAATGCACTCATTATATAATTTGATTAACCATGGTTGAGAGTAGAGCTCTAATCATCCCCTAAGATCCCACCTGATACTGCTTCTTAATAGCACAGTGAGGGCTGGAATTCAACAAGAATTATAATGTTGAATAGAAAACAGAAAGTCCTATTTAAAAAAAACACACACACGGAAAGGGGGATTTAGCTTCAGGTGGTTGGCTCTGAGAATTCTTCCTCAGGAAGTGACTCAAAGTCAAAATGCTTAAAACTAAGTGAGGAAGCCATCAAAGAAAGGAAAGCCCATTGAACTTTGGATTTTAGTTAGTAAATTAAATCTCATCCATATTGAGATTAAGCCTGTCCCTTCAAACCACTTCATTCCTGTCTATAAAGTGTTTTAAACTCCATAGAAACGAGTATGTGGTAAAGGTGCGATTCTGAAGATGAGGGGTAAGGAAGAGGAGTGAAGAATTGAGCAGTGATAGGTTGTTTGCTGATCACAAAAGGACCTTTGTCTGCCCCCCAGTAGTCTAGCAGCCCCTTTGATCTTTGCTGACTCTGCCCAAGTTTATCCTTTGTGTTTTCCAGTAGCTATTATTTCTTTTTGTTTTGTTAACTGTAAAGCTTTTCTATTATATTGCAGAAACTAAATTTCCTTGCCATGACATGACATAGGTTCTGGCTATTTTGTGTGCTTTTTTTTTGTCATTTTGGTTTGTGCTCACAATTCCTAAGAAATATAGGTTTTACTATGCTCAGCAGATGAACAAAGAATGTGTTTGTGATTTCATGTTCTTGACACTGTCAAATAGCAAAAACAATGGAGAACAACCTTCAGCTACCCGCTGAATTGTTTAATTGCAACTCTTGAATTCAATATGACATCCTGGAGGCAGACCATCACACAAACTTCTGCTCTGTGCCTCTCCCTGCTTGAGGCCTGGGTCCTGCCTACAGGTTGCCACCGAGCACCACCAATACCCAGCAGTAACTGTTCTGTCTCTCCTCAGGTACTTGAGGTGCCACCTGAAGATCCTCTCTGTCACCAACTGCCTGCTTTTGGAGTCAGATTTGATACATCTCTCCCAGTGTCCCCAAATCAGTGAGCTAAAGAAACTTAATCTAACCAGGGTTAACATGACCAGCATACGTGCTGAGTCCCTCCAAGCTCTGTTAGAAAGAGCTTCTGCCACCCTCCAGCATCTTAGCTTAAGTGAGTGTGGAATTACAGATCCTCAACTCACTGCCATTCTACCTGTCCTGAGTCACTGCTCCCAGCTCATGACCTTTGACTTCTGTGGGAACCCAATCTCCATGGCCATGCTAAAGAGCCTCCACCAGAACCCTAGGCTGAGCAAGCTATGCCACATGATATATCCTGCCCCACTGGAGAGTTATGAAGATGTCCCAGGTACCCTTCAACTGGGGAGACTCGCTCAACTGCACAACACGCTGAAATGGATGTTGCATGAGTTAGGGAGGCCGAATATGGATGGCTTTGGTCCCAACCCCTGCTGTCATTGTGGTCTCAGTACCTTCTGTGAGCTGAGCCCCTAAGTCCTGCCTGCTTAGCTTTGTTCAGGCAAATGGGCACTGAAGCTCAGAATGTATTTCTAGAAAAAAAGCATAGAGGTCACAGTTGTTGAGATCTTTGGGGAGACATTATATAGAATGATAACATGAATCTGAATTTCTAGAGGGGGTAGAGTTACATGTAGGAGATGTCCCTACATGGATGGTTGTAATGAAATGGCTAGAAATAAAAAGAATATTTGTAAACCATTTGATACATTGTGTGACATATGAATCTGATTCACAGATATCTGGAATGTTTTACTAATTGAATAAGAAGGCATTGAAGATTCATGATGCTTACATACTCAGGGCTATATGAGGTTCAGCACAAGATCTCATGGAACTATTGATCATTCTTGCTGTGGCTCTCCTTGGGGCATTGGTTGCCTATTTGCCTTAGTTCAGGGGTCAGTCAATGGGTCACTGCATACGTTACACTCCTCAGGGTCTGAAAGGTGCTAAGTGTCCAATACTGAATACCACTGGAATAAGGGTTCCTCACAAGGGTCTCAATGCCACCACTGAGACCTTGTGTTCAGTCTTGTTTACTTGATCCCTGGCCTCTGACTGAGTCAGTATAAGGCTTCACTGAGCAGGAGGTAAGCCCCAGTCTTGTAACTGAGCAGGTGAAAATTTACTCCAAGACTTTTAAATATGCTTTTCCTAATCTTTTAATGACCTACTTTTTTTCCACATTATTCTAAATTTTCTAAAGAGAGACCTCTTTCTTGGACCCTCTTCTCCTCAACTGATATGTGCTGACTGGCTGAACATGTTACATGGTTCTCTAGCAAGGATATGTAGATGCTGTCCACAGGTGGCCAAAGCATAAGCCAAGGCTGACTATTAGAAAAGAGAAGAGGAAGAAGTCTGCTTCTAGCCCTACCTAGACCCTACCCTGCCCTGCATTCCCTGTCCACCATCTCTCCTTTGTTCACCATAAAAGACTTTGCACTCTTGATCTACTAGAAATGGGGAGCTTGCATCCATTACACTATTTCCTTCCATCATTCTTTTTCTGCAGAGTTCTCAGGAGAGCAGTAAAAAGTAAGACCCTTAGGATTCTGATAGCAGTAGTAGAAAGACATCTACCTGGCAGATACACAGTAGTTTCTCTATTTCCTTACACCACACTTAACCCATGCCTGACATCCTGCTAGATCCTTTCTTGAAATTAGCTAGAGGCAGTTAAAAACATCTAAGTTGCTCAATATCAGTGCTTGCCTAGCATACCCAAGAATCCGAGCCTATTGATAACAACAAAAGAAATCAACTGATTTTTAGCAACAACCTTACATCATATTTAGTATTTGTATTGTATATGACATTCTCAGTGGTCCTACCAAAATTCAAGAATGATGTCATCTCCACTGATCCTCCTCGACCTCTATCAAGCTGGTAGCGGGCCACTTTAGAGCTAGTGAGATGCCCCGGATATGGGCTTCCAAGAGTGGAGACTCTAATACCTAATTAATCACCAAAATCTAGATGTAGAACTATGACTCAAAGTGGTAGAACACCAGTCTTTGAGCAAAAAAGCTAAATGAGAGTGCTCACGAGCTGAATTCAAGCTCAAGCACTGGCACAATAAAAATAATTAGTGAAAAATAGAAAAATGACTAGATCTCAGAATTGTGATGAGTCTTATGGAGCCAGGTGGTTCACGTCTGTAATCCTAACTACTCAGGAGGCTGAGATCTAAGGATCGTGGTTCAAAGCCAGCCCAGGCAGAAAAGTCCCAGAGAGATCTGACCTCCAATTAACCAACTCAAAAACCGGAAGTGGCGCTGTGGCTCAAAGTGGTACAGCAGCACTAGCCTTGAGCAAAGGAGCTCAAGGATAGAGCCCAGGCCTTGAGTTCAAGCCCCATGACTTACAAAAAAAAGTAGTGTCTTACAGACTTTCCTGCCTGGGCTGGCTTTGAACCTTGATCCTCACATCTCAGCCTGCTGAGCAGCTCGTAGTAGGACTACAGCTCTGAGCCCCTGGTGCCTGGTAGCATTATTTACAATAACCAGGAAGATCACACAAACTCAAATGGACATTAACGGACCAATGGGTAAAGAAGCAGCCTTGAGCTGAATAACGAACTTAGCTCCAACCCCGCTGACCTTCCTCACTGTGGCCAACCCCACGTCGTCTGCAAACGGCGTCGTGGCGTCTCCCCGGCCTCCGGGCCCGGCCGGCCTCCCGTCCGGGCCTCCGGGCCCCCCGCCGGGCCCAGGAGAATCACCGCCCGGCCTGACAGGAAACACCGCGGCGCCAGGCGCCAGGAGGCCGCCGAGGCCGCACGGGCCGACAGCCAGGCCTGAGCCCCAGAAAGGACGCCCCAGGCTCCCGCGGCACACAGCGACGTGCGGGGGTTCCGAGAGGCCTCCCTTCCCCACGGCTGTCCCTCCGCTTCGCTTCCCCGTGACGGGGCCTCAGCGCGGCCTTCGCTCCGCTCCGGACCCGTCGTCTCTCTCCTCGACGCTGCAATGGCGGTCCTGGAGTAGCTGGATCTCCAGTCTGAGCATGCGCACCAGCCGTCTGCCCACTGCGCATGTGTGTCTCTGCTCCCCTGGAGGGTTCCAGGCCTCCTTCTCCTTCTCAGGATCTAACGATCAAGGGTAAAAGCTGTTGAAATCAGAACGAAGCCTCCAGAATAACTGGGATCACAGAGCTGAGGCAAGTTGACCAGCTCATAACCCCTTTTTCAAACAGCATTTAATGAATTCCATTGTGTTGACTTGAGATACACACACACACACACGCAGACACACACACGTGTACATTCATCTAATAATCCGTGGTATATCAGTTTCCCCAATAATGTTTTATATTGTATTTTGAGACTCAAAATATATGTCACTCATACTTTTAAAAAACATTCAATTATATATAATATACTACACTATATATTTATATATAACTTGTTTGATTACTCAGTTGATTTACTTCCTGATTTAATTACTGACCTATACTTATCAAAATTAAAGTCTATATCCTGGTTTGTCAGGAAATGTATTAAAGTAATCATACTTGCAAAATTCTCCCACCCTGATGAGTTATAAAGCCTTAATACAGTAATTAAAATTTAAAGGTGATAAAAATAGGAACTATGGGCAAGTGAGTGGGAAGAAGACAAATTGGTCCACACCAAGAAAAGCTCCACAACACGAACCTCCACAACCCATGTACTTAGCAAAATATATGCAAAACATCTCCAGCCAATATGAAAAGTATTGCCATAGTTGTATCTGAGTAAGGTGGTCTAGCAGTGTGTTGAGCAAAGTGGACTCAAATCATCTTCGTAACTGATGATCCAAACCTATGCAATTCTCAGATGAGGATTCCTAGTTAAATGAGGACATGACTTAAAGTTTTCCCGTACCAGCAAATGGGAATTTGTGTGGAAAGAAATGGAAAGCAGATGCATCAACACATATTTTTATATTTCTTGATCCTTAAAATGGATTTGCCTCTTTATTACAAGAATACATAAGAATAAGTGTATAGAATCTTCTAGTTTGGAAATTTTTATGGGGTAAAATGTGGGCAGAAACTGGCATAGAAACATGTAACTGAGGAAAGCAATACTAAGTTTGAGAGAAGAAAAAATTACAAAAAATCACACAGATCATTAATCTCTGAATGATATAAAACAGCTACAATGTCTTTTTTCCAGGAATCCTTTAGAAACTTAAACCATATGTGAATCAACATGTGGAGGCACTAGTAGACACAGAAAATTGCAAATTTAGAATTTAGCTTTTCCTGTTACAATTCTAACCATTTTCTTTCAGACTTATAGCTATTCATCATCAATATCCTTATTTTTTACATTCCTGAGTAAATGAGGCTTCTCCATCACCAATAGGCTAGATAAAAATGGTTTGAACTCCATGCCTGTGGCTCAGGCCTGTATTCTTTGCTACTCAGGAGGCTGAGATGTGAGGATTGCAGTTCAAAACAGGCAGAGCAATAAAGTCTGTGAGATTCTTATCTCCAATTAACTACCAAATAAGGCCAGGAGTATAGCTGTGGCTCAAATTGCAGGGTGCTAGCCTTCAGCAAAAGATGCTAGAGACATTTAGTCAGGCACTGGTGGCTCACATCTGTAGTATCTCAAGAGGCTGAGATCTGAGGATCACGGTTCAAAGTCATCCAGGACAGGACGTTTTATCAGATTTATATCTCCAATTAACCATCAGAAAACCACAAGTGGATCTGTGGCTCAAAGTGGTAGAGTGTTAGCCTTGAGTAGAAGAGCTCAGGGATAGTGCCAGCCCCTGAGTTCAAACCCTATAGCTCCCCCCACTACACACATACACAAAACACACACTCTGTCCCCTCCTAAAACCTCTGTCCTCTTCACTAGACTGGTGATTGCCAGAGTTTCTGGATTTCCCACTGGAGCATTCCAACCAGCCATGTTCCCTCTGCACATGTGCCTCTTTGCCCCAAGAGTGAGATCAGCTGAAATTCAAGGAGTCACAGAATTTGTGCCTCAAGAGGGAGACTCAGAACTGTTTCTAAATTGGTATAAAGAGACACATTGATCTATTCCTGTAGAACAATACCAAAATGGTCAGAATGAAATGGTTGGCTACTCCAAATGACACCTTTTCCCAAATACTATTAAGTATTCCCTCAGATTTTCTTATTTATATTACATAAAAGTATATCTATTCATATGTTAGAGATTGAAGTTATCAATCCAATGAATGGGAACAAGGCAGCCAAAATGACTTCTTATATAGAAAAATGTCTAGCCTGAGTCAACTAATATGTGCAGCAAGCTCATTTCCAGTCCATTCTCCAAACACACCCGTGGGTCTCTTATTGTGTCCTCTTGATCATTTACAGTCCATGTCAACCCTCACGTAGACTTAGAAAACCTTCATGAAAACCCCTAAGGCAAGGAGCATATTAAAAGCATAAAACTGCAGTAAACATTTATTTAACTCTAGCTCTTTATATGTTCTATATTTGCACAGTGCAGACTGGCTCACTGTTGGCAGAGAGCTTCACACTTCAACACATTTACCCTGGTGGCTGGAAAGGGAAAGTTATCCCTATTAAGAGGTGGGGGCTTGAGATTCAAGTGGGACCAGCTTTCAAAGACATCTGCTCCGATGTAACACAGAGCTTTTGTCTCTCAGCGTCAAGGGTCCTATCTCAGCACAGGCTGCATCCTCCACTGCCTGGATTCCTCGTGGCTTCTCTGTATTCACCAGTTGTGTAAATCCAGCAGACTCTCCTTCCCCCCCACCCCCAGATCCAGCTCACCTTGTTTCCTCCTACTCAGTCCCAGGACATCAGATTGGAGGTGGAAAAGACCACAGTATTTTGTATTCAAGAACTGTGCACCATCATGTAAACATGGACATTTTAATAACATTAAAACAATAAACAGTAGCAATTATTACAAAAATAAAATAGGCATTTGCCCAGGGAGGAGGGAGGCAGGCTCAAGCACTAGATCTTCCTCAAAGTTGCCTGCAGGCAGGAAGGTTCATTCAGGGTCCACAATGGAATCTACCACCACACCTAAGACAAGATGTTCTTCCTGAGTTCTCAACTGTAGATTGGTTCCATAGAGTGTCCATAGAAATCAAAACCTATCGTGGCCCGGGCTGGGAAGATGGCTCAGTGTTAGAGCGCTTGCCTTGCGTGCCTGAGGCCCTGGGTTTGATTCCTCAGCACCACATAAGCAAAAAAACAAAAAAACAAAACCTATCATGGCCTTTCTACAAATGAAAATAACCAGGTTCCATCCACACGCTTGGTGCAGTGCAATGAGGGCTCCAGATGTCCACCTGTCATCACCGCTGACATCACTGGTAGCTTCTATGGCATGGGTTCAGGGGTGACTGCATTATGTCGACAAAAATCTAGGAACGGAAATAGGTACACAACTGTGAGAGTGGACTCTAGAAGTTCTGGTGTAACTCAACTGCTATGAGGATCTGATGGAGGAAGCTGTAGAATTTGAGTTTGGACTGAACGTTGATGCCAAGGAAGGGTCTTTCTCATGAGTGACTATGCCCAAGTGCTTTCAGACAGCAGACATTACCTGGTAGAGAACATCGATAAAAAGGACATTTGCCAAGCTGGGGAGTACTAAGGACTCCCGGCCAATCTCCAGCCTGGGAGGACCATCCCTAGGGGGCCAGTTTCCATCCCTACTCACAAGCTCTCAGGCATCTATACAAGGACTTCTCCCTCTTTTTCTTGTTCTGATTGGGCAGGGGCTCCTCCAGCTGGTCTAGAAGAATGTGTAAGCGGAGGAGCAGATCCGAGGAGGGCATGTTGAGCATTAGATAATGCATGAGTTCATTCAGAGTGTCTCTGTTCTTATGTTCATAAAAATCATCCGGGGAAAAGTCTATCCACATGGTGAAGATGGAACAAAGCGTGCTGTGGGCAGATTGGGGACAAGGAGAGTGAGAGCCCGCCCTCCCCATCCTGAGCCTCCCATAGCCTCTTTCTGCCAGGACTCCCATGGTGCGGCTGTCCATCCTATATGCAGACTTGCATGTTGGGAAGCAGGGAGATATTCTTGCAAGCAGGATGCTCCTCACAACCCACTTCTAGAAATTCTCCAAGTCTCAAAATTCTCACTGTGATAGGCAATGAAAAGGTTGTTTCCCCACAAATCTGATTTTGTGTACACAGCCCTCCTTGTCATCCCTGAGAGTCCACAACCACACCACTGCCATCCACTCAACTCCCAAGCCTCAGTCCCCTGGTGGAAATCACAAGTGGTGTGCAAACGAGAACTTTGCACTTTGAGTCAGAAGCTCCAAAGCTCCCAGTTTCAAGGACAGTCCTTCCCTTGGTCCCAAAGTCCACTTACTTCTTTACTTGCTCATCTTCCTCACAGTGAGGGCGGAGCGATCTATACCTGAGGGAGGAGAGGAGGAAGTCAGCTCTATGGTTCTC
Organism: Dipodomys ordii; assembly: GCF_000151885.1. Lineage (NCBI taxonomy): Eukaryota > Metazoa > Chordata > Mammalia > Rodentia > Heteromyidae > Dipodomys > Dipodomys ordii. The sequence continues at coordinate 12,548,027 of NW_012267231.1, read as the reverse complement.
TTGTTCAGAACTAAGGGGGAGGGCGGGTCCTGTGGGGCTGGTTGAGGCTTAGATGTGAATGTAAAAGTGGAAGGCACATGAGATATGTCTATCGTGTCCCATGAAAATTTTAAGAGGTTTGAATGAGCATGTGCAAAGTAAACGCTTCTGCCAGGTGCCCATGGCTCACGCCTCTAACCCTAGCTACTTGGGAGGCCAAGATCCGAGGAACACAGTTCAAAGCCAGACTGGGCAGGAAATACCCAAGAAATTGTTATATCCATCAACCAGCAAAACACCAGAAATGGAACTGTGGCTCAAGGGATAGAGTGCTAACTTGGAGCACAAAACTCAGGGACAAATCCCAAGTTCTGAGTTCAAGTTGTAGGCTCAGCACCCAAAAACTAAAACTAAGTCAGTGCATCAGAGGTTTGTAAATGAGCAAGCCCAATATAATCCTTTGCTCATGGCTCACTAGACATAGGGTGCTCAGGCCACCCCTCCAAGCCCTCCTCTGGATAAGTTACTTCACAGGCCTCCAATACAGCTTCTGAAGCCATATTTACCATTGATAACTGGTTTCCTAGGGTATCACCTACGTGAGGCTAAAGTACGGTGCCTCTGGATCATGCTTATAATCCTAGCCACTCAGTAATCAGACTGCTGAGGCTCCAGGGTTGCACTCAACCTTGACAGACAAATCCTAGACATGCTCATCATTACTAAAGTAGGATAATTCTGGAAGTGGTGTTTGGTTTAAGTGGTAGAGTGTCAGCCTTAGCCAAAAAAATAAAAGAAATGTGCCACAGGGAGTAGATGGATAGGAAAATTAAATGTCCACACTGGAGGCATAGAATCCTGGGCACCCCGTTCCCACGAGAAGACCCCAGTGAAACAGACTCAGACAGATGCCAAGTGTTCTCAAGACACAGCCAGGAGGGGCTCGGCCGCATGGGCTTAGGCGGGGAACACTCACTTTTTGAACAGAATGGCCAGGACTTGCTCCATTGTCCCACACAATCTGTAATTATGTAGGAAGTTTCGAATAAAGAAAAGATCGCCTTTCTGGTGGGCAGGGACCAGGTTCATCACCAGCATCTCCAACAGGCCTGCCTCCGGGCTCCACACATTATAGGGCACATTCAGCGTGGGGGCTGAATCACTGTCCCCCTAAGATGGTAAAGAGAAAGCATCTTTCAAACGTGGAGCAGTTCAAGTTGAGTAATTGTGATAGAGTAGTATGAAAACCACAGAGAAAGTGATATATCAGTAGCGACACTTAAAAACACACAAGAAGAAGGTATGCTGACTATACCTTGCCTAAGTTGTCTTGTGTTTCCATTGATTGCTTGTTGAAAAATGGGTTGAAGGGTTGGACTCCTGGCTGGACACGGGTCCGGGCTCTCCAGGCTCGAACGAGGCACCCACCCCTCGCTTTCCTGAGACCTGAGTCTCCTGAGCTTCCAAGACAACATGAGAACATGTTTCTCGCTTCTGAGACGCAGGCCAAGTGAGCTCACTTGGCCAGACTGTCAGTTATGGTTACCTGCCTATCAGGGTTCCACATTCTATTCCATTGTCAAGGAAGTGGGGTCACCCTCTGAGTGCCCAATGACCTATGCCACTTCCTCACATAAAACCTTCCCAAAGACAAACTGGAGCCTGAAATCTCCCTTCCCGTAGCACAATGTGCACATGTATACACAGTTAGCAGCACACCTTGTCTGTTGAATCCCCATGTCCACTGCTGGGCCTAGATGCTGGCATGGTCTCAGCTTCCAGGAGCCCATTCATTGGTCAGACCCATGCCTTCCTTGATACCGTTCCTCTCATCCTGCACAAATCATTTTGCCTTTCTGACTTTGCCATGTGCTTCCTACACACTTTGCTGACATCTTTATCCTAGGGCACTGTTAGATGTTTATGACCTAAAGATCACTTTGCCCTGGAAGCCCCTCTGTGGTGTCATCTGGAGCTAATGCACACACATAGAGATGGGAGAATCAAGAAGTATTTGCAACAGTGTCCTGTGCCTGTTCATATTATAGGTACACAAGAATACATAAGCTTAGAAACATGATGCTTCTGGGCCTGCACAGGCAAAAATAGGTTGTAAGACCCTGTTTTCAACAGAAAATGCTGGGCATAGTGGTCTGTGCCTGTCAGCTATGCCAGAAATAGAAATAGGAGGATCATAGTCCAAGGTCTAGGCTAACCTGGACAAAGAGTGAGACCTTATCTCAAAATAACCAGAGCAAAAAGAGAGAAGTAGATCAAGTGGTAGAGGACTTGCCTAGCAAATGGGAAGCCCTAAATTTAAGCATGAGTATGGCACACCCGAGCACACACACACACACACTCACACACACTCACACAGCCAGGTACCTGTGGCTAGTGTCTGTGATACTAGTTACTCAGGAGGTTAAGATTTGAAGATCAGGATTCCAAGCCAGCCTAGGTAGAAAAGTCCGTGGGATTCTTGACTCCAATTGCCCTCTAAAAAGTGAAAAGTGGAGATGTGACTGAAGGGGTAGAGCAGTAACCTTGAGCAAAAATCTTAGGGAAAGTGTGCAACACAGCATCTATAAATAAGCATGGTTACAAAAGTAAAATACAGTGTGTGTAAGGCAAATAGTTGGAGCTCACAGGTCTGGAAGTTGCTCTAGGTAAGTCAGTGAAAGTCAGTCAAATACTGGCTTTGGCCTTCACTCTCCACTTCTATGCTACTATGGACTTTATAAACGCTGTTACTTAGGATGCTCAATTTATTACAAAAGATTTTCAGGCTTATATAATTCTAGTAGAGGCAGAGACAGGAGAATCATTAGTTTGCTAGCAAGACATCTCAAAAGAAAAAACTAAAAGTAATAGTTACAATAAAAATAATCTTGATTTACTGTAAACATCACTTTATAAACTTTTGATTTTTGTTTTGAGCTCTGTTCTGATAACACTTAGGTTAAGATACAAAGCTATTGTGTAGCTCTGTAAATGCATTTCCTTTATATCTGTACTACAGAAATTTTCTATTTTTCCTTTTTTTTGGGGGGGGCAGTCATGAGGCTTGAACTTCTTCAGCTCAAGGTGAGTGCTCTACCACTTGAGCCACAGCACCACTTCTGGTTTTCTAGTGGTTTATTGGAGATAAGAGTCTCACAGCCTTTCCTGTCCGGGCTGGCTTTGAATCATGATCCTCAGATCTCAGCCTCCTGAGTTGAAGACTCAGATAGGCACACACATTAGCCTACAGTAAGGACTGTTAGTTCTCTGTCTTCCACACCACATCTTACCCCTTGATAGATTTGGAGAAGTGACACGCATGGAGCTGTCACCTCCCATAATAATACCTTCTTCTGAAGGTACTATTGCAATTATTGCAAGAGATTAGCATAGTTCCCAGGAGGCCACAGGTGGCCCTCACTTCTCAGGCCTGCTGTCACTCCAGGTCATTTTCCCCATTTGCACACCATCCCATCCCTGCCAATCCTTCAGGGGTAGCCAGACTGTATTTTACTTTTGTAACCATGCTTATTTATATATGTTGTGTTGCACACTTTCCCTAAGATTTTTTTTTTTTGCTCAAGGTTACTGCTCTACCCCTTCAGTCACATCTCCACTTTTCACTTTTTGGAGGCCAATTAGAGTCAAGGATCTCCCAGACTTTTCTGCTTGGAATCCTGATCTACTTCTCTCTGAAGTACCCTCTGAGGTTCTTTTGCATTTAATGTTAAGATGAATGAATGGATAGAGCACCATAACTTAAAATTCAACCATCCTTCACTATCCTCAGGGAATGGGTTCCAGGAACCCCACCCCCCGCCAATAACAAAATCTGCACTCACTCAAGTCCCTTTTAGAAAATGATAATTCCATAGAACCTATGTACAACCTGCCATACACATCCAAGCATCTCTACATGACATCATGCCTAACACCATGTAAATGCTATGTAGCTGGTGGTTTGACTGTACAGTACAGTACAAGAATGACAAGAAAATAGCATATGATTGATTTCCTTGGTATTTTCAAGCCACATTTGGTGGAATCAGTGTTAGAATCTCCAGGCAACAGCAGGTGAATTAAAGGTGAACCTGAGAATTTTACCTTGAAAATGAAAAATGGCAAGAGTGTGGAAGAGGAACATGGGAGGAGGTGGAGATGGAATGGTTAAGACCTGAGGCATTTGGAACTTGGGGATCAGAGAAGAGGAGCCAGTGGCCCAATCAGCTGGGGACAGAGAGAGGAGTAGAGAAGAAGAGGGATGCATTTACTTAATATTTCTTCTTAGCCTATCAAGATTTATTTGGGGGCTGGAAAGCTGTCTCAGTGGTAGAGTGCTTGCCTTGCATGCATGAGGCCCTGGGTTTGATTCCTCAGCACCACATTAGCAAAAAGAAAAAAGCCGGAAGTGGCGGTGTGGCTCAAGTGGTAGAGTGCTAGCCTTGAGCTGAAGAGCTGAGGGACAGTGCCCAGGCCCAGAGTTCAGGCCCCACAACCAGACCCCCCCCCAAAAAAAGATTTATTTGGCTTCCTTCTAAGTTGAAGGGCAGAGAGAATTATCAGAATTCTCAAGTCTAATCCCTATTAAGTCAGAACATGATTTCATCTCATGGCAAGATGGTAATAAAAAAAAAAAACCAACCCAGTATCTCCATGGAAATTTTAAAGGTTAACACCAATCAATGACTTGAATTACCTTGCCAAGGGGATAGCTGTAGGGGTCTATGTGTGAGGAACTGGAGAAAGCTCCAGCAATGACAACTGGCTCCCAGCAGCCCAGCATTCATCACGAAGCGATGTGCTGTTCCTTCAATGTTGTCTTCTCCATTCGTTACGAAGCAAGATTTCCCAGGCACTGGATTGTCCCCGTGTGAATTGGGGAGACAGTGTCAGGAAAGAGTACGGATGAGCTTGAATCACCTCTTGATGGCAGGAAAGCTGAGACAATTTCGCTGTCTGTTTTATTGATGTGTGACTATCTCAATGGCCGAGAGGCGAAAATGGTAGACACAGTTGAATGATGATCTTCCATTGACCCTCCTAATGCATTCCTACTTTCCTCGTCCTGTTTTGAGACCACATAAGCTGACCCCCACTGACAGCATCAGTAAAGACTGACTAGCCCTGAAGGATTGGTAGGGATGGGATGGTGTACAAAAGGGGGAAATGACCTGGAGTGACAGACAGCGGGCCTGAGAAGAGGGGAGAGGCCACCTGCGGTCTCATGGGAACTATGCTAATCTCTTCTTCAGACCATGCCCTCCATGGCTGAGCCACCTCCCACTAGGCCTCCTCAGAGATCCTACCACCTCCCAACACTCATGGAATACATCCTTGATAAAGGGAGGACGCATATGAAATCCACAGCAAGCTGGGCACCAGTGGCTCCTGCCTGTAACTCTAGCTATTCAGGCGGGTGAGACATGGAGGACCATGGTATGAAGCCAGCCCCAAACAGAACAATAGACAAGTCCCCATCTCCAGAATAACCAGCAAAACACTCAGGCTGGAGACATGGCTCAAGCGGTAGAGTGCCAGCTAAGCAAGCAATCCAAACAAGCACAAGGACTTGTGTTCAAATGCTGGTACCAGCAAACAAACAAAAACCTTAGCAGATAAGTAACCTTGAAGTAAGTGATGAGAAGTGCGGGGAAATAGTTGAGATGCAGAAGTGGAGTCCTGAAGATCCAGTTTGAGGTGGACTATGGAAGAAATAGAGGGAAGCTGATGGAAGCCAAAGAAATCAAACATTTGGATATTGGGGAAGGCTGAATCATGGGTACCAGGAAAAGGAGAGGAAGCCAGGGGCTGGTGGCTCATGCCTGTAATCCTAGCTACTCAGGAGGCTGAGATCTGAGGATCGAGGTTCAAAGCCAGCCTAGGCAGGAAAGTCCGTTAGACTCTTCTCTCCAATGAACCACCAGAAACTGGAAGTGGTGCTGTGGCTTAAGTGGTAGAGCATTCACCTTGAGCTGAAGAGCTCAGGGACACCACCCAGGCCCAGAGTTCAAACCCCATGATGACCAAAAAAAAAAAAAAAAAGTGTAGAGGAAGAGATTGGTTTTGAAGGATGAGAAGAGATGACTGAGGAGCTAAAGTACGATGAGGTGGAGAATGTAGTGTGATTGGAAAGGAGAAGAATGAAGGAAACGCAGAAATGAGCTACCTAGAGGCAAGGGGGAAAGAGGACAATGCCTTCCATGAAGGAGCTAAGCAAGTCCAGGTTTCCAGGAGACCAAGTAAGGAGGAAACACATCTGGAATAGCTGGAGCTTCCTTCCCTGTCAGGCTTCGGCCCAGAGGAGAATCTCCTCTAGAACCCCAGGTCAAGCTCACAGATGAATCTGCGGATTTCAATAAAAATGGGGTTGTATGTCAACTTTGTTGCCAAGGCATTCCAAGATGGACGGGCTCATAAATCCAGATAGCATATGCTCATCATTTCCTCCCAAGCTTTCAGGAAGGAAGCAGCAGATTGTAGTTTTTCTTTTTCTTTCTTTCTTTCATTCATTCTTTTTTTTTGTTGTTGTTGGTTGTGGGGCTTGAACTCTGGGCCTGGGCTCTGTCTCTGAGCTCTTTAGCTCAAGGCGAGCACTCTACCACCTGAGCCACAGTGCCACTTCCGGTTTTCTGGTGGCTTATTGGAGATAAAGTGTCTTGTGGACTTTCCTGCCCGGGCTGGCTTTGAACCACAATCCTTAGATCTCAGCCTCCTGAATAGCTAGGATTATAGGCATGAGCCACCAGCACCTGGCAGGTTGTTGTTTCATTACGTATAGATTCTCACCGGCAGGCAGGGCAGACCTACCCTGAGGGTACCACTTTCAGAAATGGAACTGGAAAGATTTCCTGTTCTTACTGCCCTGAGCATCTTAAACCCTTTTGAAGTTAGATTATGACACAATAGTCACATCAGAGACCCTGTTAAACATCTTCATCTCAAGGCATTTCACAAAGACCCTCAAAACCTGGTATAGCCATGGCACTGATGCATTGGAGCAGAAGTGACCATGGCGGAAGCCTGGGTACCCTCAGGCTCTTTGCTCTTGTCATCTCTGCATCACATGGGCTGATCCACAAAAGAACCAATTCTAATAAACACAGATGGAGCTTCCAGAGCCCCACGGGGAGAGCAGAGCCGAGCAGACTACAGAGGAACTCACGGGAGTAGCATGCAACACAGCCCTTGCAGAATGGAAACATAATCAAAAGCTACAAGCTGCTGGTGTTGGTGGCTCCTGCCTGTCATCCTTACTTCTCAGGAGGCTGAGGTTTGAGGGTCACAGATCAGAACCAGATTGGGAAGAAAAGTTCTTGAGACTCTTATCTCTAATTAACTCCCCCACCACCACACACACACACACAAAAGAGCCACAACAAAGAAACAAAGTTAGAAGTAGTGCTGTGGTTTAAGTGGCAGAATACCAGCATGATCAAAAATGCTAGAAGACAGTGCCTGTGCCTTGAATGTAAGCCCCAAGACCAGCACACACACACACACACACACACACACACACACATACACACATACATACACACGCACACACACACACACACACACACACCACTTTATTTTGTGTGTGTGCTGGTTCTGGGACTTGAACTCAAAGCCTGGATACTGTCCATGAACTTTGTTGTTCAAAACTAGTGCTCTACCATTTAAGCCACAGTTATACTTCTGGCTTCTTTGTGGTTAATTGGAGATAAGAGTCTCCAAACTTTCCTGCCAGAGCTGGCTTTGAACTGTGATCCTCAGATCCCAGCCTCCTGAGTAGCTAGGATTATAGATGTGAGCCACTGGTGCCTGACTAAATTTCTGGACATTTTAATTGTAACTTTAAAATGCCAAAGAAAAATATAAATGGACAAACTGCAATTTAACATAACGTAACCTACAGGAGATCCAAGAAACAAATACATTTGAAAATCTCTTGTTAAGGAACTTTATTTTAAAAAAATACACAAAATATTTCCTTTTAAAGGGCACATCTTTTTCCATAAAAAGGGTCTATATTCAGACAGCATAATGTTTTAATGATTTTTATTTAACACAATAAATGAGGACATAAAGAAAAACTGTCCATAACCTCAGGAACTCTGACAATTATGCAACACAAACTATTTGGCTTGAACTCCTATCATCCTACATAGAAAAACAAGGAAGTGTTTGTAAAATATGCATAGTTTCCTGGAGGGGATGGGTATATTATTCGGAATCCTGTAGTTAGTTCTTTAGGGAGAAAGATTGAATGAGAAGGCTGTGATTTCAGCTGCACCTGAATAAGACTGTGAAAGAAAGAAAGAAAAAAAAAAGCTGGCACCAGTGGCTCAGGCCTGTAATCTTAGCGACTCAGCAGGCTGAGATCTCAGGGGCTTGGTTCAAAGCCAGCCCCAGAAAGGAAGGAAAGTACATGACACTCTTATCTCCAATAAACTATCCATAAAAGCCAGCACTGGAGCTATGGCTCAGGTGCTAGCCTTGAGCAAAAAAAGCCCAGGGACAGTGCCACAGGTCTCAGTTTAAGCCCCAGGACTGGTATCAATGGCTAAAGTCACCCTAGGTTAAGCACCTTTGCTTTTCCAGTGTGCTTTTAGATAGAATTTTGATTGAGGTTAATGATAGATCAAGTTTGTCCTTTGTCTCCAAATGATGGGTAGCTACTAATTCCATCCCAACACAACGTGAGCAACAAGAAGATAACACATTCCGATGATGCAGGACACAACCATCATTGGAAAACCCAACCTGAAAGACAAAGAGAGGTGAGTTATGACACCTTTATCTGGTGAAGAAGAATATGGGCTTTAGGATCTTTATGGCTTCACGAATGTCAATGAGAAATCAAAAGGTTAGTTTCAGTTTCCATAATATAGATACATGCTTCTATTAGAAATCTCCCATTGTGTGTGATTTTGAAAGCCACCTAATTTTTTTTCAGACCTTCACTAGATGATTGAAATCTTACGTTTCTTCATCTACACTGCCAATTTGTATACTGAGACACTATTAACATCTTTGGCTCATTCCTCCAGCTAGGTCAAGTTCCAGTTCGTAGTCAATGGAGATCTCATAGACAGGCCATTGATTCCCAACACCCCTCTCACTTAACCTTAGGGAGAAGTTGTGAGGTGGAACTGGAAGCTAAGGTCTAGGAAAGTAACAGAGAAGAATAGGATTTTCTTCTGGATTAGGTAAGGTTTGTGAAGCTCGTATAGGCTGTGTGCCAATATGAACACAGTCATAAGATGAATGGTAAGCCAAGCTCAGAGACAAACTGGGCATGTTTTCTCTCATATGTGAAGCTAGATCTAAAATACACCGGGACATGATAAATGATACAGGACTCTGGGCATTCACACACAGTGAGACCAAAGGAGGATTCTCTTCGGGGAGGAGCACAAAAGTGCAATGTCTCTGTGCCTCTGATGACATAAGATGATATTTATCGACATGAACTCCAGGAAATTGAAACAAGAATTTCTTTTTTCTTTTTGTCTCATTTGTTTATCTGTCTTTGGTATGGACAGGGAGGGAAGAAGCAAGAGGACTTTCAGTCCTGTTCTTGTCAGCAGCTTAATGGAGAGAAACTATTAATAATCTTAATGGCTCCATTTCTTTATTTGTAAACTGGGGAAATAATAATATCCATGTACTGAGACTGTTATGCCTTCACCCCTGCAAATCCTTTAGAACAGGATCTGGGCATGCAATGAGCCATCAGCAAATGCTCACAAGCCAGCCATCTGACAATTTGTGCTGGCCAGTGTTACAGAGTACTTAACACCACAGTGTGAGCATGGAGAGACCTTCCTGCAAACACGCTATAATGGTGAAGACTTTATACAAATACACCAAGAATAGAATAGATTCAGGCACCAGTGGCTCATACCAATAATCCTGGCTACTCAGAAGACTGAGATTTTAAGGATTAAGGTTCAAAGACAGCTCAGGCAGACAAACCCATGAGGCTCTCATCTCTAATTAACCTTCCAAACTCTGTTAGTGGCCAAGTGCTGGTTGCTCTTGTTTGTAGGCTTAGCTAGTCTGGAGGTGCCCACATGTAGACTGCCTGCTTTCAGGTTGCCCTCAGCATGATCAGTCTTACTCTTCGGTATTGTCCTTAGATTCCTCCTAGCAGGGGCTTCTCTGCCTGCACCCTGGTTAAAGGATGTCAGATTCATGTTATACAACAATCTGAATGTCAGGCATAGGAGGAAACCTATTAAAGTTTTCAAGAAGACAGCAACATATAATACCCAGCAAGGCCAAAGCCATTGCAGGTCTCCAACTTACCCTGAATTACCCAGGATATCCAAGTCATCCTCTGAGTGATGGAGAAAATCCCAGCGACAGATGTCTAATGTGTTTTGTTTCTCTACTACCCACACCAACCTGCAAATCCTAGATTTTAGCATCAGTACTGTGTGTGTGTGTGTGTGTGTGTGTGTGTGTGCATCCTATGGCTTGAACTCAGTGCCTGGGCACTGTCTCTGAGCTTTTTTAAAATTATTATTGGAGGCTAGCACTCTACTACTTGAGCCACAGCTCTACCGCCTGCATTTTTTGTGGTTAATTGGAGATACGAGTCTTCTGGATTTGTCTGCCTGGGCTGGCTTTGAACTGCAAGCCTCAGATCTCAAACTCCCAAGCAGCTAGGATTACAGGTGTGAGCCATGATGCCCAGTGGCATGGGTAATTTTTTAATGAAGTAACCTTAAGAATTTGTTAGAAGGATATTTTTTTAATGCAGAGTGAGTTTTGAAAGTACCTGAAAAATTCCATGAAAGAGAATCCATACCCGTGCTGCTCTGCAATCCCTGCACAAACAACGTTTGCAGATGCTCCAATCAGCGTCCCGTTACCTGGAATCAGTTATAAAAATACAGTGAAGTCCGAGGTTAGCTCAATTGGTAGGCTTGTGCTCTCTTCTATTCTGCAATGCTTGGATAACCTCCTAGGTTGTAATCAGATGATCACAGGCCCGACCAATGCGATTGCTTTGTTAAAAATCTAGACACCACTGGGCACTGGAGGCTCATACCTGCAATCCTAGCTAATCAGGAGACTGAGATCTAAGGATTGTGGTTTTAAGCCAGCCTGGGCAGAAAAGTCCACGAGACTCATTTTTTTTTTAAACAGCTCTGGCAAGTTCTATTAAAGAAAACTTGTGCACTCTTTACTTTTCTCCAGTTTTTTCTGGCATGCTTCTAATGATATCAGAATCACCTGATCAATGATAGCCAGTGTGCATACTCTGTAGTATTTTCCATATGCTGTACCCAGTTCAATTTTATTGCCACTGTAGTGATGGACACCAGTTTTTGCCAACATGGCCTAGTATTTTATTTCAGATTTCTTCAAGGCTGGGCAATTGTTGGCAAGGATGACCAATTCCCCTTTGCCCTGTCCGATCATCTTCAGAGTATACTTGTACCCCAGCACATACTTTCCACGTTTCATAACAAGTTGGAGTCTAGAGTTGATTGACTCCAGGGACTTTTTCCATCTTCTTGGCGGCCACCATCTTCCTGCCTTAGGTGTGGGAGGGCTCCCAACCAAAAGCATCTAACAAGATGGCGGGGTGGAGAGAAAGGAAGCTCCATGAGACTCTTATCTCCAAATAACCACCAGAAAACTGGATGTGGCGTGTGGCTCAAAGTGGTAGAGCAGTACACTTGAGAGAAAGGAGCTCAGAGACAGCACCCAGGCCCTGAGTTCAAGCCCCAGGACTGACGAAAAAAAAATCTAGACACCTATCTCCACTAGCAACCTCAGAATAAAGCCTCTGCTAGCTACACCCAATAAACCTATTAAAAGTTGTATTAAGTCAGATAGGCACTGAATCTACGTAACTTCCAAACAGCTTAGCTTAGCAACACAGAACACTATTAAGTGAACCATTGTTGCCCTTCTAATTGCATGGCTAACTGGAAAGAAGACTGGGGAGAGAGAAGAGTGAGGTTGTGGTCACATGTTACCAGCACAGAGGAAAAGCAAAACACAACGTGAAGTGTGGTTTCCACCGAATGCATTGCTTTCGCTCCAATGTGAAGTCATTAAAATCGTTAAGCCAAACCACTGGAAAATCAGAGACTACTTGTAACTTGTATAATACTAGCAGGGTTTTGGTAGCACCCAGAGTGGCATGGATTTCATGTGGTGGGGAGAAAGAGGTCTCAGTGGTGTTACCCCAGCTTAAGCCTCCTCCTCTGTTTCTATTTCCATAATAGGGGGTACATATAAGTAGGTGCTGTCTGTCTGTCACGGACCATCTGGGTTTTCCTATACAATAATATGATCCATGGATCTACAGACTGAATGAGAACAGTGTCAAAGATCATCCCCTAACCTATCTTTGGTGAACACTGCCTACAAAGAATCCCTAGTCAATACAAATTGAATGACTTCTCATAGGGTGTTCTTTGCCTGCTTTTCTTTTCCATAACTAGTAGAGCAGCTCAGCAGGAAGAAAACAGGAGAAGGGCCAGTGTAGGCAGAGCCAAGAGCAGCGAAAGGAGCCCAGAACAGTGAAGGCGAGGCTGACCAGCACACGGAAACATCACCAGCTGACCAGGACCTCCCTCCGTGGTGGGCATCCATCAGTCAAGACGCAAGGCAGTGGGGTGGTAGTGAGGGAGCTGGAGAGAATGCCTTAACTTGCTTTTGAGTTTTCCTTTTATACAGTTAACTGCTGCTTTGAGCTGGACCGTGGCATGGGATGCAGTGGACTTCTACTTACCTCCCAGGCAGGCGCCAAGGGCCAGAGCGTACATGAGTGGTGGCGTGGGCAGGCTGACCTCAGGGTCTTCACTCAGGTTCAGAAGCACAGGAATCTGTGGATGAAAGGGACACTGACACTGTGACCCACTGAGCTGCACACAGTGCACTCAGCTCACAAAACACAAAGTGCGTTTTCAGTGGCCAGACTGGAAGGAACACAAGATATGCAGAAGGAAGGCTTGAGTCTGGCTGGGTGCCGATGGCACATGCATGTAATCCTAGCTACTCAGGAGGCTGAGATCTGAGGATTGCAGTTCCGAGCAGAAGAATCTGAGAGATGCTTATCTCCAATAAATTACCAAAGAAGCCTGAAGTAGAATGTTAGCCTTGATCCAAAAAGCTAGGGACAGTGCCCAGGCCCTGAATTCAAGCTCCAGGATGGCACGAAGGAAGGAAGGAAGGAAGGAAGGAAAAATAACTTGAGTCTGGTTGGATTTATCTGTGTGTGCGCACACACACACACACACACACACACACACACACATAATTCTAGCCACATGAACAACTGATTCTCCTTTGGAAATCTTAAATGAGAAGAGTCACAGAGAATCTGACCCACACCTGGGATAAAATGATCCAATCAGCGTTTACGAACTCCCTCCCCACACCCCCTCCCCTGTCCCATCTAGCTTTGTGTACAGGACATCTCAGTTAATTCTAATGGAGGAAGTAGCTAATGCATACTACTCACAATCTGTCAGCTCTAATGCTTCCTTAGTTCCCATAATGGCATGCTTCAGATTCAATATCAAATCTGCCCTCTGTAGAAATTGAGCTATAAATTCCTACAGCCATGCCTGCCATTTAACGTAATTGCAGTCCAATGGGCCTGGCTCAGCTCTCTACTGAATGTTTATAAAAGAATAAACTGGAGAAGTAAAAAGTAAAAGCTGTGGAGAAGTGCTTTTGACTTTTACCACCTCTGAAAGGGTATTGGGTTCTTCTCCCCTATCAGGCATTGCAGCCAACAACTGTACCCTCCCTAGTAACTCCTCGAGGGGCTTAGAAGGAAACCTAGGGAAAGAAGTTAAATAAAAACAAGACAGCCTTGAAAAATGACTGTCACAGAGAAAGTACATTGAAAGTACCCATCCCAGTAGACCACGTGGACACAGTCATGAATAGCAAAGGAGTTTATCTCCAATAACCTACTAAGAGAAAGCCAGAAGTGGTGTGATAGCTCAAGTGGTAGAGTGCTAGCCTTGAGCACAAACAGGCTCAGGGACAGCACCCAGACCCTGAGTTCAAACCTTAGGATCATGAAAAAAAAAAAAAGGCCGGGGGATTGTACTCCTGTTGGTTGGGACTCAGGCTTTGGAGTAGGACCTCCCCTGAGCCCACCAGCCTAATATCCCTGAGTTCTCCAACTCTCCAAGTGCCCCCTTGCTTCTTCCCAGAGTATTTTCCACAACACCTATATAGGAAAGGAGGTCAAGAGGAAGAGCCATCACTAGTCACAAAGACAGTAGGAGTAAAGGCGCAGGAGACCCCAGCACCATGCTAGAGATGGCAGGTGAGGGCGTGTTTCAGATGGCAGGAGGCCTGGCAGGAATGACAGGCAGGAATGGTGCCAATGACTCCGAGGGAATGTCCAACTGCCTCAGCCACAGACTGGCTGCGAGGGTGAGGGATTCCTTTAGGAAAAGTAAATTGGTGCAGTCAATTCACTTATTATTTCTTTGGTGGGGGAGGGGTGCTGGTCCTGTGGCATTAACACTGGTATTCAGCCACCTGTGCCTGGTTTAGAAGATACTTTTATCTCCATGATCCTGAGGAATGAGTCTCATCAGTTCTAGAAAAAGCTTATGATATGTACTTCTGGCATTGACTAGAGGTCAACATATATACAGAGATTTTAAAACCTGGAGGCTTATGCCTATAATCCCAGCTACTCAGGAGGCTGAGATCTGAGGGTTAAGTTCAAAGCCAGCCCAGGCAGAAAAATCCATGAGACGCTTATCTCCAATGAACTACTCAGAAGAAGCCAGAAGTAGCACCGTTGCTCAGGTGCTAGAGCACTAGCCTTGAGCACAAAGAGGCTCAGGGACAGTGCCCAGGCCTGAGTTCAAGTCCCAGGATGAGCAAAAAAACAAAAACAAAGAAAATAACACCTGTCCAGGTTGACTGGGGTGTTTCTTCATTAGCAGGGAATAAAGATGAAAGTGTTTGTCTTTTGCTGCATTTTTTTTTCTTAAAAGATACTGTGTTGAGCTGGGAAGGTGGCTCGGTGGTAGAGTGCTTGCCTAGCATGCATGAAGCCCTGGGTTCGATTGCTCAGTACCACATAAACAGAAAAAGCCAGAATTGGTACTGTGGCTCAAGTGGTAGAGTGCTAGCTCAAGGACAGCGCCCAGGCCCTGAATTCAAGCCCCGGGACAAGCAAAAAAAGATACTGTGTTTACTGGGAGAGACAACAGCTCTATCACTTTTACCCCAAAACAGACAATCAGCCAGGGCGTGCAGCCTACTCTGGCAGCAGACCCTGGGCTCCTGGCCACCATTGGGGCACTCAGTACTCCCTGCCCAGCTGCCTTGGGCTCTGCCCATGCTTTGTTCCCTCAGCCTCTGAGGGTGGTAAAGGAGCAGGCTTCACGCTCTGCTTCCTTAGGAAAGAAAAGCGAGCCAGGATGGTGTGCATATTGAGGCTGGGCCCACAAACATCCAGGAGCATGTCACTCACCATGGTTGCAGTGAATGGGATGTTGTCAATCAAGGAAGATGCCAAGGCTGAGACCCACACAACCAGGACAATGGCGGCTGTGAGGCGCTCCTCCTCAGGGACCATCTGAAAAGAGCAGATAGAGTGCTTTGCACTGTGAAATCACAAACAGGGTCCAACCTTACATTGGCGAGACTTGGCAGGAACCTAAAGGTGTTAGTCCTTGCTGCTCTCACATGTGACACAACCAAAACAGACATAAATGGGCAAATCTGGGCCACATCTATACCAGGAATCTCAGCTGGGCTTCTGAAATAACAGAGGGGAACTCCCCCTCCTCACCCACATCGGGTGGCTACACACACACACACACACACACACTGGCCCCACCAACCTGAGCATTCTCTTCACTGTCCAGACAACCTTCTTAGGTCTCATCTAGGGGCTACAATTGAAAAAGCAGGCATCTGAAATGATGCATTCTTTGGAAAAAAGTTTCTCATCATCTCTAAGCTACCCAGGATAAAGCAACCATCCTGCTGTGCTTTTTACATAATTAACGTGACTTATTCTCGCCAGATTATTTATTTTTCATTTAAAATCAAAACAGGTTGGCTGGATCACTTCCCTGAGAGCATTGCATATACCTTTATTAGCAAAGCAGTCTGTTCTCCAATGTATTCTATCAAGTGGAGATGTGCTAGCGCCTAGAAGAAAGACAGCATGGTGAGAATCAGTTTAAAAATGAGATTATATACAGATTGTTTTAAACATCCATCCAATGGCCTAGTGCTGGTGGCTCACCTCTGTAATCCTCGCTTCTCTGGAGGCTGAGATCTGAGGATCACAGTTTGAAAGCAAAATAACAGATCTCTATGCAACTACCATTCATAGGAAAGAAGTTCTACCCAAGGAACCTTGGATGGAGGCTGCTGAGACGTTGACGGCCCTCCCCTCATTCACTTGTACAGTGGGGCTTCCATGCCAGCAAAGGCAAGCCAAGACCACCAGACATGACTGTCCTTCCCCTGGTCAGAAAGCAGAGGTGTCACACTGGGAGAAGCAAGCCACAGCTTCTGGCACTGTAGCGGTAATCCAGAGATATTTGTCCAGGAAGAAAGGCACTACTCTTTGGTTTTGGATAGCTATCCAAAATGTGCCAAGAAATACTGACTCCAACAGTTAAATTTTAACATTTGCCAAAGACCTAAACATACTTTCCCAAAGAAGATATACACATAGCAAGGGAAATTTCTATAATTTCCATGCAACTTTGCAATTTCTACAATTTCTCTAAGGGAGAAAAAGTTGTATGTTTTATTTTAAAGATCAATCACCTAAGTATTTGTTTGTTTGTTTGTTTTGTCGGTCATGGGGCTTGAACTCTGGGCCTGGGCGCTGTCCCTCAGCTCTTCAGCTCAAGGCGAGCGCTCTACCACTTGAGCTACAGCGCCACTTCCAGTTTTCTGGTGGTTTATTGGAGATAGGAGTCTCACGGTCTCTCCTGCCCGGGCTGGCTTTGAACTGCGATCCTCAGATCTCAGCCTCCTGAGTAGCTAGGATTACAGGCGTGAGCCCCCAGCGCCTGGCTTCATCTAAGTATTTATGGAGATAATTTTTTAAAGCTATCTATGGAGCCTGGCACTGGTGGCTCATGCCTGTAATCCTAGCTATTCAGGATCTAAGGATCATGGTTCAAAGCTAACCTGGGCAGGAAAGTTTCATGAGACTCTTATCTTCCAGAAAACCGTAAGTGGCACAGTGGCTCAAGAGGTAGAACTCTTGCCTTGAGCTGAAGAGTTGATGGACCGCACCCAGGCCCAGAGTTCAAGCCCCACGACCAAAAAACAAAAAACAAACAACAAAAAAAAAACAACCCCCCAAAACAAACAGAAAAAAAAAAAACTATCTATGGTACCAACAGAGGCAAACACTTCAGGAGATCAGAGAAAAAAAGAGCAAAAAATAATTTTAATTTAAAAAGTCACACCTAAATACTATATACTCAGTATCTGCATCAAATAATACTTGAATGAATATACCAACTGAAAGATAGATAAGGGCTAGATAGATTTTTTAAATATATGATTCTATTATAGTTGCAACCCCCCCAAAACAAAAAAAATGACACAAAAAATGGGATGGAAAAAGATAGACCATGCAAATAGTAACCAAAAAATAAAAGTAAAAAATCTACCTGAGTAGCTCTGTTAATGTCAAATGCAATTGACTTTGAGACAAAAAATTGTTTCTCAAGACCAAAATAATGTTTCATAATGGACTGACACATATGTAATCAGCACCAGCCCTCAGGCAAAACGAATCAACATTAAAATATACTAAAAAACAATTCCAGCCTTTGAGGAAATTTTCAATGTCTGACAAAGAAAAGGGAGGAAGGAGAGTGAGAACAAATAAAATCATGCTTAAAGAATTACAAAATGGAAGCCAGACGTGTTGGGCCCAACAAGAAGGCCATCTGTAATCTTAAGGCAGGAGGAATATTTACAATGTGAAAAATATTTAAATGGCAGAGGTGAAAACTGGTTGACTTAAAAACAATCCATTTACCTGTCTATCATTTTCAACTTAGTGAATATACAGAAAGATTTATAGACTTGGGCTTTCTTCGTTTACCAAATGAGATAGAAAATGTAAAAAAAAACACAAAAAAACAGGTAAGAGATCACATTGCAAAGCTTCTAAGGTCTTACCTCCATTAGAACAAAGAGGGCTGCAAAGAACAGAAGTGTTGCCCATTCAACTCTGTGTAGAACAATCTCAAAATCATGGATATCAGCTAAAATCAGCAACCAGATGGCACCCAGAATAGCAATCCAGCCTGAAAAGAAGAAAGAACATATGACTATAGTTCAACTAGCAATGTTATCAGCTAGTTTTTAATCTTCTGATTACCTCTTGCGGTATAAGATTGAGATTCCCATTTGTTTGCCTATTATTACCCCAGAGCCAATCTTAGCTTACAATCACCACCTTCCTCCAACCTCATGAACCCTCCCCCCAGCTTCAAAGCAGTAGTGAGTGAAGTCCCTCCCATCTTCAGATCTCTCCTGTCCTTCTTAGCCAAGCTTAGAACAAAGCTAAGAAAGAGCCATGTTTCTGGGGGCTCACACATGTAATCCTAGCCACTCAGGAGGCTGAGATCTGAGGATGACAGTTCAAAGTCAGTCTGAGCAGGAAAGCCTATGAGACTCTCATCTCCAACTAACCAGGGGAAAAAAATGCTGGAAGTGGATCTGTGGCTCAAGTACTAGAGCGCTCAGAAACAGTGTGCAGGTACCAAGTTCAAGCCCCAGGACTGGCACCAAAAAATAATGTTTAAAGCTAAGAAAAAAATTAGACCTACCAAGATCAAGATGAATGCCAGGGACAAAGGAGTTGAGAAAGAACATGAGGATAACAAATCCCAGAACCATCAGGCATTTAATCAGCAGAATTCTGTCTGATATTCTATGCTGCAAGAGAAAGAAAAATACGAATCATGCACCTGGAGCAATCCCTTCGTTCTGAAATGTGTCTACATTCCTACATGACTTGAATTACTACAAATTTCTCTGTATGATGAAAAGGATAACATCTTAAACTTGTTACAGGGAGCTATGTATAAATTTCAGATTATACCATTCAAAGTCTTTGTGAAAAATAAGCACTGCAGCTGGGTACTGGTGGCTCATGCCTGTAATCCTACTACCCAGAAGGCTCAGATCTGAGGATCTTGGTTGGAAGCAAGTTCGAGCAGGAAAGTCTTGTGAGACTCTTCTCTCCAATGAACCACCAGAAAACTATGGCTCAAAGTGGTAAAGCACTAGCCTTGAGCAAAAGTGTTCAGGGACGGTGCCCAGACACTGAGTTCAAGCTCCACAACCAGCAATAACAACAAAGAAAGCACAACATACATAAAATGCAGTATAATCCTTTTCACAAAATGCCTCAAAGGGATTTACAAGGGCTTTTGAGACTTGTAGTGCTCTAATTTCCTGATAAAAGGAACCAGCCGTTTCTGGAGAATGTTGTGGTTTATTAACACATAGCAGTAAATTAGGTTTTAGGTACAATAACAGAATAAAAAGAACAAGCCAGGTGTAAGTGGCTCATGCCTGTGATTCTAGCTACTCAGGAGGCTGAAATCTGAGGATCACAGTTCAAAGCCAGCCCAGGCAGAAAAGTCTGTGAGACTCTTATCTCCAAGAGACTACCAGAAAATCAGAAGTGGCACTGTGGCTCAAGTAGTAGAGTACTCGCCTTGAGCTGAAAAGCTGAGGGACAGTGCCCAGGCCCAGAGTTCAAGCCCTACAACTGACAAAGAATAAAGAAAAAAGAGAGAACAATGGGCTTTCCACCATAAGTTCCTTTGAGGGAATAAAACAAAGAGAGGATTTTGAAGGTTTTGCTCACAAGAAAATGAATGAGGTGATGATCAGTTGATGTAATGATGTAATGATCTTTACCCAATGTGTGTATGTATTTAAAAATGATACTGTACCTAATAACTTTGTACAAAATCTGATATGCCCATTTAAAATTTAAAAAAAGAAAAGAAATGAATAATCCTATCTACCTGAGAGACAAAGACTTAAGAAGAGGATCACAGTCTGAGGCCAGCCAGAGACAAAGTTCATGAGACCCCATCTCAACCAAGAAATGCTGGGCATGGTGGCATGCACTGGGCATCCTATCTACATGGCAAATGTAAAATCACTGTCCAGAACAACCTAGTCATAAACACCAAACTCTATTCATGAGATAACTAAAGCTAAAAAGGTCAGGAATAGGGATCGAGTGTCAGAGCGCCTGCCTAGCACGCTCAAGGCTCTGAACTCTAACCCCAGTACCTGAAAAAGAACAGAAAAACCAATCAAGGTGAATGGGAAGAGAAAAGAAACAAGCGTACCTTTTTTTGTAGCTCCTGGATATTGGTCTCCCAATTTTTATCTTCTTGTGATATTTGTCTAAAAGAAAGAAGAGAAGGGCACGTATGATCTCTGGTTCTGTGAAGAGTGAGGTTGGCAAGAGCACCATCTGCTGTGGCTGGAGCCTGGATGCCATCCACAATGTTGATCCTGGCACACCAGAGGAGGGTACCAACTGTCATGGAAAAAGTGACCAGGGGCACGTGGTTTGCCCATAAAGAAAGACTACCATCCCTCTATTTCCAAAGAGACATTTCTAAATAGGAAGTGTGTGCGTGTACTAATATGAGAACAAGCGCTAGAGATGCCATGAAGAACATATGCCAACATGGGAATGAGAAAACCCTTTACTCTGTTCTTTGTATGTCTCATCCCTCAGCGGCCCTAGAACATTGGTTCTGACACCCCCCCCCAAGAACATACACAAGTGTTCAAGTACAAAATCAGTGCATTTGTTCATAATCTACACATACTCTCATCTGCTTTAAACTATTTTGAGGTTATTTACAATACGACCGTGCAAATGAGCCAGGCGCTGGTGGCTCACGCCTGTCATCCTAGCTACTCAGGAGGCTGAGATTTGAGGATTGCAGTTCAAAGCCAGTGGAGGCAGGAAAGTCCTTGAGACTCTTCTCTTCAATTAATCACCAGAAAACTGGAAGTGACACTGTGGCTCAAGTGTCAGAGTGCTAGCCGTGAGCTGAAGAGCTCAGGGACAGCGCCCAGCCCCAGAGTTCAACCAAGAACAACAACAAACAAGTTCCATAAACAGAACATTGATGTCCTGGATATTTAGGGATTATAAAATGGCAGGAATAAAAGCCAGGCAAGGTCAACACTGCTATATTGTTTAAAATTATTTTTTTGGTAGTAATTGACTCACAGAGGAAGACCCAACAGGTACTGTCTCCCCCACCACCCCCACCCATGTGTCTGAATTGCTTTGTTTCTTAAAAGAGGACTTGGAACCTTTTCAACTGACTTTTACAACTAAATACAGAAAAAAAAATTGGTTTAAAAAAAAGCAAAGAAATATCACTTGTTTTGATGGTAATTTTATCCACTAAGGATTTTTGAGAAGTTTTCATGTCTGTTTCAGGCTCCCTAATATATTCCTCCTTTCCTTTAAAAAAGAGAAGAGTGCTGGAGCAGCAGTGGCTCACACCTGTCATCCTAGCTACTCAGGAGGCTGAGATCTGACATCACAGTTCGAAGCCAGCTTGGGCAGAAAAGTCAGTAAGACTCTTCTCTATGACTAATCAGCAAAAAAACCTCCAAAAACAAAAAACCCAAAACAAAAAAAATCCCACTACCACCACCACCAGCCACAAAAAAAAAACCAGCTAGAAATATGGCTCAAGTGGTAGAGCCCTAGTCTTAAGTGAAAAGCCAAGCAAAAGTGTGAGGCCCCGAGTCCTACTATTAGAAAATGAATGAATGAATGAATGAATGAATTAAGAGGTTAAACCTTTCTGGTTCAGCCCCTATTTTTCTGGCTTATTTTCTTACCTGTGGATTAGAGGGTAAAGTTGTTACACTGTAGAGTTCACATTTAGCGTATAGCACTATAAGTGGTACCTAAAAACAATTCACTTGGCCAGGCATGATGGCTCAAGCCTGTAATACTAATTACTTGGGAAACAGAGACTAGGAAAGTTCAATTCCAATTCAGCCAAGCATGCCAGGCACGGGTGGCTCACGCCTGTAATGTTAGCTACTTAGGAGGCTGAGGTTTAAAGCCAGCCCAGGCAGGAAAGTCTGTGAGACTCTTATTTCCAATGAACCCAAGGAGATGGAAGTGGAGCTGTGGTAACTAGCCTTCAGTGAAAATACTCAGGGACTGTGCCCAGGCCCTGAGTTCAAGCCCCACAACCAACCAAAAAGTAATAAAAGAATTCAGGGCTGAGAATGTGGCTTAGTGGTAGAGTGCTTGCCTAGCATGCATGACGCCCTGGGTTCAATTCTTCAGTTCCACATACACAGAAAAAGCCAGAAGTGGTGCTGTGGCTCAAGTGGTAGAGTGCTAGCCTTGAACCAAAGAAGTGCAGGGATAGTGTCTTGAGTTCAAGCCCCAGGACTGGCAAAAAAAAAATCAGCCAGGTAAAAAGAAGTTTGTGAGAATCTATCACAACTACTGGCTGGGCCCAGTGGCAGAAACCTCTCATTCCCAGCAACTTGTAGAAGAATCAGAGCCCATGGCTAGTCCCAACATAAAGCCAGATCCTGCCTAAAAAAATAAATAACAGTAGAAAAGGGGCTAGAAGCACGACTCAAGAGGTAAAGCACCTGCCTAGCAAGTGGAATGAGTTCAATCTACAGCATTGCCCACCAAAAGTATTCATTTGGACCCAGGTAGGCCTCTCTTTGATGATGTCACAGATGCTTAGGAAGATGATCATTTTATTACTTTTTTTTTTTTTAATTGCTGATGGGGCTTGAACTCAGGGCCTGGGCACTGGCCCTGTGCTTTATTTGTTCAAGGCCATTATTCTACCATTTGGAACCACAGCACCACTTCCGGTTTTCCAGTGGTTCATTGGAGCTAAAAGCTTCACAGACTCTCCTGCTCAGGCTGGCTTTGAACCACGATCCCCAGATCTCAGCCTCCTGAGCAGCTAGGATGACAGGCGTGAGCCGCCGTCCCCTGGCCAAGATGATCTTTTTTAACTCGCTTGATTTGTGTGCTGTCGGACTTCTGCACTATTCCAATGGAGAGCAGAATAGTGTCCACACCATTCACACCATTGCACAGCCACCGAAGGCGGGAAGGGCAGCTGAGCATCCGGGCCGCCTGCTGCCTGGTACCTGTGGAAGCTGCGCAGCCTTTGGGCCAACAGGTGCTCCAGTGCCAGCACCTTGGCCAGCAGCAGGCCCCGCACTGCTGTCTCCTCACGGCTGGCCGGGCTGATGCGCTGGGCAGTCAGGCGCCAGACGTGAATTTCATGCTTCAGCTCTGCAGAGAAAGAAAAAGGCAGGTTTGAGGCTTGGGTCTCCCTGGTCCTTGGATTTCAGCACCAGCTCACCACGTGCCTCAAGAAGCCAGGGTCAGCCCAAAGCAGAGACCTCTCTCAGCGCAGGAGTTACTGTGCCGGGAAAAGATGACAAAGCTAACGTTTTCCTCTTTCTTATTTGTGACACTGGGGTTCAAGCTCAGGGCCCCCCCATTCTAGGCAGCACTCTACCAGTTGAGATAAGCTTTTAGGCCAACATATTTTAAGAAAATTAACTACACACTTGCCAGGCATTGGTGGTTCCTGCCTGAAATCCTAGCTACTAAGGGGAGGCTGAGATCTGAGGATTGTGGTTTGAAGCCAGCCAAGGCAGAGAAATCCCTGTGAGACTCTTTAAGTACTCAAAAGTCAGAAGTGGAGCTGTGGCTCAAAGTGGTAGAGTGCTAGCTTTGAGCAAAAAGAGCTCAGGGACAACGCTCAAGCCCTGAGTTCAAGCCCCGCAACTGACAAAAAAATTAACTACACAAGCTAGGTATACACTAGTATACTACACTAGCTACATGGGAGATCAGGAGGATCACAGTTTAAGACCAACCTAGGCATACACATAAGACTCTTTCTCAACCAATAGCTAGAGGCAGTGCTATATGTTTGTCATCCAAGCCATAACGGGGAAGCTTAAAATAGGTGGATTGAGGTCCCGGCACACACTCAGCCAGGCAGTTGGACCCTATCCTGAAAAGCATAACCAGTGTAAGGAATGGCTGAACGTATGTCTGGCAGTAGAGTGCATGCCTAGCAAGTCTAAGGCTCAGAGTTCAAACCCCAAAACTGTCCAAAAAAAAAGTCACAGCAAAAAAATCAGCGAGCCTGGTGCAAGTGGCAGATCTTCTGTCTGGCAAATACAAGACCTAGTACCACCAAAAAAATAATCATAATCACCACTGGATTATGGTGTGTTTATTTCACTACGGTGTCACGGCAAGCAGCCGCTCAGAACCGGGAGGTGCAAAAATGGAGGTCTGAGGCCAGCCCAGTCAACATCAAGAGAACCCTATTTAGAAAAACAAACTAAAGCAAAAAAATAAATAAAAGCTTGGAGCCATGACTCAAGTGGTAGAATGCTGGCCTAGCAATTTCAACTCTAGGTGAAGAATAATTTTCTTTTCTGAATAGCCATGTCAAAGCTAACAACCAGCAACCCTGTCTTCTTTCTATAGGCTTCACTTTCACAACAAATCCAGATGTGCTCTGAGTATAGTCTATCTGCACCAAACTCACACATTCTATGCCATGTTATAAATGCAGCCAGAAGGGCCTTACTGGACGCTGGTACCATGAGCAGCAACCTTCCAGCCTAATGAACAGTAACTTAAATAAACTTTTCTTTTTTTTTTGTTGGTGGTGGTGGTCATGGGGCTTGAACTCAGGGCCTGGGCGCTGTCCCTGAGCTTTTGTGCTCAAGGCTCGCTCTACTTCCAACCTCTCCTCTTTATAGCTTACACAGTTTGTGGTGTTCTGTTATAGCAGCAGAAAATGGACGAGGCTAGTTGTCCAATCTTTGAGCAATTTCAGACACAGGTATAATAAGGATCAGAAATTAATGATTGCAAACTGAAGTAGCAGATCTCAGAACTTTCCTGAAAGCCATTTGATAAAAGATAGAAGGCGCAGGAAGCTTTTCCTCCCAACCAGGCCTTCCCTGAGCTCAAGTTTGTTGCACATGAGAGAGACTAGACAGCCTGATGAATTTGAGACATCAATAAATGAGCAGAATTTCCGCCCATCACTGACAGAGAAGAGTGGAGAGAATTGATTTGTCTGAACTGCCTCCTAAGATGTCCAGTGCTTTATGGATGCTTATTCCTCACCTCTGTTTTACAGTTAAAAATACTGTAAGAGGAGAGAAGCCAAGATGGGGGAAATAAAAGCAAGCAGCCTTTGCAACTTCTCAGTGGATGGAAATAGCCAGAAAGCAGCTTGGCATACAGCTTCTGGAGACAGCAAGCAGGCTGAGGGAGTGGGAGAGGATGACAGAGTTTTACACTAGGAGCACTCAGGACGCTGCTTATTGCAGCTAGGGTCTGGGGGAATTGCACATCTGGGTTGAGCCCATGGTTGGCCCAGAGTCATCACGGCCGAGGGAGGCAGGAAAGAAAGGAGAGATGGAGACATAATGGGGGGGCTGAGTGGGGGGAGGGGACTCAGAACTAGATGCAGAACACATAGACAGTTGGCGCTTAGCTGATCTGGGAGCTACTATTTCTTGGAGTTCATGCCGATAAACATCCTTTTATATGATCATACGCACATAGCTATTGAGTCTTTGTGATTCTTTCTTGAGAAAATCCTCTGTTGGTCTCACTGTGTGAATGTCCAAGTGCATTTGGGGGGGTGGTTTGTTTTTTTTGTTTGCTTGCTTGCTTTTGCCAGTCCAGGGGCTTGAACTAAGGGCCTAGGTGCTGTCCCTGAGTTTCTTTTGCTCAAGGCTAGCACTCCACCACTTGAGCCACAGCAGCACTTCCAGCCTTTTCTGTTTATGTGGTGCTAAGGGATCAAACCCAGGGCCTCATGCATGCAAGGCAAGTACTCCACCACCGAGCCACCTTCCCAACCCCCAACTGTATTTTTTTTGTCTTTTACCATCTAGTGTATTTACTTATAGGTTTATAGGCACATTGTAGTTACAACTAATGAGAGGAAAACACAACTTGTTTCTCTGGGTCTGGCTTACTTCATTTAATATAGTTTTTCCCAAGTCTTTCCATTTCCTTACAAATGGTACAATACCATTCTTTCTGATGGAAGTGTAGACTTCCACTGTGTGTATATATACCATATTTTCTTGATCCATTCATTCGCTAAGGAGCATCTGGATTGATTCCATATCTTGGCTGTGGTAAACAATGCTGCAGTGAACATTGTTGTGCTGGTAGCTTTAGTGTGGTCTTGTTTGTGGTCTTTTGGATAAATGAACAGAAGTGGAATTTCTGGGTCGAAAGCTCTGTTTAGTCATTTGAGGAAGCTCCATACTGTATGCCAGAGTGAACAAGTTTACATACCCACCAACAGTGCAGTAGCATTCACCTTTGGCTAACCCTCCAGCTTCTGTTATTGCTAGTTTTCTTGATAGTGGTCATTCTAACTGGAATGAAGAAGAATCTCAGTGTTGTTTAGATTTTCATTTCTTTTATGGCCAGAGATATTGAACATTTCTTCATGTGTCCACTGGCTGTCCTTGCTCCTTCTATTGAGAAGTCTCTCTTTGAGTCTTTAGCTCATTTATTAATTTGGTTGTTGTTTCTTTGAGGGTTTATTTTTGGAGGTTTAATTTTTTTCAACTCTAAGTACATTTTAGATATGAGGTCCTTGTCTGATACATAGCTAGTAAAAAAAAAATCTTCCATTTGGTGGGCTTCCTATGTATTTTGTGATCTATGTCCTTTTGTTGTTGGTGGTGATGGTGGTGGTGGTGGTGGTCATGGGGCTTGAACTCTGGGCCTGAGCGCTTGTCCCTCAGCTCTTCAGCTTAAGGCGAGCTCTCTACCACTTGAGCCACAGCACCACTTCCGGTTTTTGGTGGCTAATTGGAGATACGACTCTCACAGAATTTCCTGCCCGGGATGACTTTGAACTGTGATCCTCAAATCTCAGCCTCTTGAGTAGCTAGGATTACAGGCGTGAGCCACTAGTACCCATCTTACCTGCTATTTTGACTTGGGACCCTACCACTTGAGCCACAGTGCCACTTCCAGTTTTCTGAGTGCTTTATTGGAGATAAGAGTCTTAACGGCCTTTCCTGCCCAGGCTGGCTTTAAACTTGGGTCCTCAGATTTCAGCCTCCTGAGTAGCTAGGATTACAGGTGTGAGCCACTGACAGCCAGCTGAGCTATGTCCTTTGCCATGCAAAATCTCTTTGGTTTGATTCACTACCATTTATCTAGTATTCTTTGATTTGTTGTGATTCTGGATTTTTACATAGGAAGGTCTGACCCATGTCTGGGAGCACTAGTGTAATATTTTCATGGTATTTGGCCTTATTTTGAAGTCTTTCATCCATTTGGAATTGATTCAGGAGCAGGTTGATATATAGGGACCTAATTTCCATTTTCAGCATGTAGATAGCCAATTCTGCCAGCACCATTTGTTGAAGAAGTTGTCTTCTTTCCATCCTGTGCCTTTGACTCCCCCATCAAATATTAGCCGGCTATACATAATGTCTTTGGGTTCATTTCGGGGTTTTCAATTCTATCCCATTGGTCCTCAACCTTATTCCTGTGCCAGTACCAACTTGTTGTTATTATTATTATTATTATTATTATGGCTTTGTAATAGAGTTTGAAGTTTGGTATTGAAATTCCTCCTACACTGACTGTTCTTCTTGCTAAGGATTATTATTATTTTTTTTTTTTGCTATCGGGGTCTTTTTAGCTACCTACTTTCTGACCCATCAAGTCACAAATGGGAAGCTGCCTTCTTCTGTTTAGCTCATCTGTTAATGCTCAGGCAGAGCATTTCTGCTTTCCTAGCAGAAGAAAACATGAATTGTGAAGGAATTTAGTTGGGAACCATTTTGCTCCGGAGCAATGATGACACCATATTCAGAGAGGTAGTCTGGTCACTAACCCTGAGCACGCAGCATCCCAAGGAAGTCACTTCCCTCACGTTCTGCATGCCATGGTACTGCCAGCATGTTTGTAAGAACCTGCGGAAAAAGGATAGTGAAATCTGGGGCTACACAAGGGGATGCTTCTACCCACCAACGATTTCACTGGGCTCCTTGTTATAAAGCTTCTTGTTCCAGTAAAGGAGTCTGAGGAGTGGAAAGGAAACAAGGAGAACGAGGCAAATCCCAACAAACATGTGTGCTGTGAATTCGGCGAAGTCCAGGCCCTGGAAAGAGAAAAGGAGCAAGGTGACAGTCAGGCCTTTTCTCTACACTGATACCTACTCTTAACATCATTATCAGGGGAGGGATGAGGCCAGACCTAGAGAGAGAGAGAGAGAAAGAGAGAGAGAGAGAGAAAGAAAGAGGAAAGAGAGAGAGAGAGAGAGAGGAGGGGTGCACCAGGGACTCAGGGTTCTTTCGGTGAATTGTCCTAGAGCTCAGGACAAAGCCCAAAGAAAACATGGGCACTTTACTTCTTAGAAAGTCCTGCTTCTCTTTCCCT
Source organism: Dipodomys ordii (assembly GCF_000151885.1). Classification (NCBI taxonomy): domain Eukaryota; kingdom Metazoa; phylum Chordata; class Mammalia; order Rodentia; family Heteromyidae; genus Dipodomys; species Dipodomys ordii. The sequence goes on along the minus strand of NW_012267231.1, from coordinate 12,519,556 downwards.
CTTTGCCTCATTTTGTATTGTTTTGTTGTAGGCTTCACTCTACATTGTCTCAATTGATGGATTATGGAATGTTAAAGCATGTGAAACAACCCACAGAAATAGTGTTGGAACATTCCTGGCTTCATAATCTATGTGCACATATGGGGGTATGACTGAGGGATTCTTAGGCCATAAAATCATTTTCTAGGTAATTCATTTTAAGGATAGCTCTTCAATAAGTCCAAAGAATCCATTGGGTTGCAAAAGGAGTGGTTCAAGTCGACATGGTGATTGAATTCTAATGGGAGGTATAGTTTGTTGTTTATTTTCTTATTGATTTTGTTGTTGTTGTTGGTGTTGGTGGTGGTGGTGGTGGTGGTGGTGGTGTGTGTGTGTGTGTGTGTGTGTGTACGTGTGTGTGTTGGTACTGGTGCTTGAACTCAGGGTCTCATGCTTTGGCTCAGCATTTTTTTTTTTTTGTTGCTCACAGCTGGTGCTCTACCATGTGAGCCGAACCTTCAGTTTTATATTATCTTTTTTTAAAGCCAATATATCTATATACGAAGATTCTGGCAGACTAGCTGTGCTAAGACAATAAGAGACTGTATCGCTGGTTGGGGATTATTCTGAGTGTGACGATTTGTTTTGTTGTTTGGTTTCAGTGTGTGTGTGTGTGTGTGTGTGTGTGTGTGTGTGTGTGTATGTGTGTGTGTGTGTGTGTGTGAGTTCTACTTTCTTTTTTTCTGAAAACAGTTCTTGAGTGTTAACAATAGCTCAGGCTATTGTAATCCTAGCTACTCACTCAGAAGGCTGAAATTGGGAGGCTCACAGGCTGCTTCAACCCAGGACCCTCAGATCTCAGCCTCCTGAGTAGCTGGGATTACAGGCCTGAGCCACTGGCTCCTGGCTCTAATCATTTCTTTAAAGATGTTTTTGACTATGACTAAAGTTAGTTCAGACCCATCACTTTACTTCCCACTTGAGATGACCAATAGCACTAACAGTGAAGAGGCTACATAGAGAACACTGATTTCCAGTGAAGTTAAGCAAGAAAAGATCCTCATGGGGGAAGGTAAGTGCCCAGTGGGAAAGTTGGGGAATGTGCTCAGTTGGGCACTTATGGAGCAATCCTTGTATGCTGGCACTTACCATTTTCCTCAGCTCCTGGTTAGAAACTATGATGACATTGGGCGGGTCTCCAATGGCAGTGGCAGCTCCTCCAATGTTTGTGAAGATCACTTCTGCAATCAGGACTTGTCTGGGATCGAGGTTCAGCACCTCACATAACCTACCGTGAATGGAGGACCATGGATGGAGGGCCATGAATGGAAGATCACGATGTACATAATAAAAAGCCCAGGTAAAACCCAAATAGGTTCAAGGCATCTGCTTATACTAGGAAGGCACATGCCTGCACGTGTGTATACACACACACACACACACACACACACTTGTGAAAGTGGAGGTGCTTATTATCAACTTCAGCCACACCTTCAAGCTACAGAGCATTCTGAGAGTTACATTTCTTCCAAATTTCTTCACCTTCTGAGCCATCCGTGTGATAAGGTATTCCCCTCCCATCCCCCACAGTCTGTAACACAGGCCTCCAGTGGAGGGCAGGGATTGGCGCAGCCACCAGACTGTCTGAGTCAGGGATAGTGACAGTACAGAAAACCAGTACTAACCCTAAGCTTGCTCACCTTAGTTCTTTTTATCTTTTCCTTTTCTTTCTTTCTTTCTTCCTATCTTTGTTGGTCGTGGGGCTTGAACTCTGGGCCTGGGTGCTGTCCCTCAGCTCTTCAGCTCAAGGCTAGCACTCTACCACTTGAGCCACAGCACCACGTCCGGTTTTCTGGTGGTTTATTGTAGATCAGAGTCTCACAGACTTTCCTGCCCAGCTGGCTTTGAACTGCGATCCTCAGATTACAGGCGTGAACCACCAGCACCTGGCTCTTTTTTTTTTTCTTTTTAATTATAGGTGTGAGCCACCAGCACCTAGTTTTATTTATTTATTTATTTTACTCTTTTTTTATTTGGTGGGTTGTGGGGTTTGAACTCTGGGCCTGGGCACTGTCCCTCAGCTCTTCAGCTCAAGGCTAGCACTCTACCACTTGAGCCACAGTGCCACTTCCGGTTTTCTGGTAGTTAATTGGAGAGAAGAGTCTCTAGAGAGAAGAGCTTCCTGCCCAGGCTGGCTTTGAGCTGAGATCCTTAGATCTCAGCTTCCTGAGTAGCTAGGATTACAGGTGTGAGTCACCAGTACCTGCCTCTTAAGGAAGCCAAGGCCTGAATTGACTTCATTCTCATTCTGATAAAAGTTTTAAAGAAATAATTAGATATCCATGACCTGCATAACTATTTATAGAGAGATAAATAGATAAAGAAATAAATGTCAACTGATTGTAGTGGATGGAATGAAAAGAGATGCAATTGAATCAAGCCAGATTTCTCAATGTGATCCTACGGAGCCTTACCAGGCTGAGTGGACCAGTCAGTTCTGTGACCTTCTGACAAGAAGTCAGACTGCCATACTCCATTACCCTCCCTCCCCCCCCCCCCAGTACGTGCCCCATTCAGCCCCGTGCGGGAGCTCTTACCCAGCATGTGCATAGCTGCTGATAACTCAGGTGGGAAAGTACATGGCCAAGAACTCCTGAGACCTGAGGATCTGGGTGATGGTCTTGCCTATATCCCTGCGCCTCTCCCCCCCACAACAGGGGAAAAAGCAAGGCCCCTGCCATCCAATTCTCCATGAGGAGTTGCTATGGCGACACTGCAGACGCTGCAGCTGTCCTTAGCTATGCTACCATCAGGAGGAGGCTCTGTCTCCTGCCTTCTTGTAAGGGTGCTACTGGAGACTTGGGACAGCAAGACCCTCCCACTCGAGTCCTGAGCCCAGCCACACACCCTTGGTAGAAGGCCCCGTCTACCTTATGGTCACAGGAGTGAAGAGGAGCATCGTGGTGACATTGTCTAGGAAGGCAGAAAGGACGGCAGCCATGAGACACAGCATCATGATCATGGGCCACACTCTCCCTCGGGATAGCTGGTATGCCTGGGGGTGCGCATGCATGGGAAGGAATTAAGTCAGGATTAGCACGTTCAGAGAATGGATGCTACGCTTCATTAGTGACTCCAACGAAGAGGGACTGTGTCAACATTTCACAGTGGGTTAAAACCTAAACCTGTTCCCTGCAGAGTTGAAAAATCTGCTAAGATGAGATGATAGTGCTCATATTGGGCACCAAAATGCCTGGACAACCTAAATCTGCCTTTGGTCTGCCTTCTTTCATTTCAGATGTTCTCTGTGTCCACAGTGCCCTGGTGATGGTAAATTGGCTACTGAGTGCCAACCCTCAGTTCCTTTAAGTCATCTAGAATTTCGATTTGATAGTCTGGGTTGTACCATTTGAGGTCTCTATGTTCCTTGTGTCTGCTGGTCTTCCAGAACCTAAAGAATTCTTTTAGTGTCATGGTATCGGGAGGAAGCAATAGCTACCTGGAGAGCTGGGTGAAGAGCTCTGTTATTTTTCAAAAGAAGTTTCCGGTTCCATGAATAATATCAAGCTCAGCACCGGCCTTTGTATTAGCAGGGCACAGCAAGATCTCCCCTTGCCAATGAGGCCTGGTAGGTTCAGGTTAAATCCTGTAGGCCAGAAGCTGCCAGTGGAGCCCCAGGTTCCAGTTAAAAGGCTAATTATGCCAGACACCTGTGGCTCACACCTGTCATCCTAGCTACTCAGGAGGCTGAGATCAGAAGATCATGGTTCAAAGTTAGCCCAGGCAGAAAAGCCCATGGGACTCTCATCTCTAATACACTACTCAGAAAAAGCCAGACATGGCCCTGTAGCTCAAGTAGTAGAACGCTAGCCTTGAGCAAAAGAAGCTCACAGAGTTCAAGCCCCAGGACTGGCCAGAAAAAAAAATTAAGCCCTTGAGTCACAGCTCCACTTCCAGCTTTTTACTGGTTAAATGGAGATAAGAGTCTCTTGAGCTTTCCTAGCTGGGCTGGCATTGAACTATGATCCCCAGATTTCAGCCTCCTGAGTAGCTAGGATTATAGGCATAAGCCACCAGCACCAGACTTAAAATAATTTTTGATATGTAGCTCTCACCAGTCAATTTAATTAATACATACACATACCCAGCTTGAGTATTCTTTTCCTTGGTCTCTTCCTTTTATTTATAAAAGAGCTGAAAGTTTTGCTCAACATAATGTTCAACACAGCTACATCTCACAGAAGCCTTGCAGAAGTAATTTTGAAATGAAGTGTGGCTTCTTAAAACATCTGATTTAAATAATAGCTAATTTACTGAAAAGAAACCACTATTAGAATACTACGCATATGGATGAATTGATTGACAACTATTAATTGCAATATCACACCTACCTTAATAGCACAACAATCAAAAAACCCAGTTTCTGAAAATATGGCTACTAAGATCATCTGTAAGGAGAAAAAAGAAACAGGAGCTTCTTTTAGCAGAATACTGTAATGAAACAATGTCAGCATGGTGAGCTAAGAATTTGAGCTCTTAACCAGCTCTACAGACAGATTATTTTTGTCTTCATTTGTCCACTTCCTCAACTTCTTTTTTTTGGGGGGGGGTCCGGTCGTGGGGCCTAAACTCTGGGCCTGGGTGCTGTTCCTCAGCTCTTCAGCTCAAGGCTAGCACTCTACCACTTGAACCACAGTGCCACTTCCAGATTTTTTTCTTTTTGCTTATGTGGTGCTGAGGAATCGAACCCAGGGCCTCATGAATGCAAGGCAAGTGCTCTACCACTGAGCCACCTCCCCAACCCCTCCTCAACTTCTTGAGTGGAGCTCCCTTCAAGAGGTTTGGCACGTACATTTTTGTCTGAAGATCTGTCACTATCATCCCATCTAATCTTGACAACACTGTGATGATGTGTTATTATTACTAGGTTTCATAGGAAGTTGGGGAACAGAGAAATAGATGACTTTTGTTGTTGTTGTTGATCATGGGGCCTGAACTCTGGGCTTGGGAGCTGTCCCTCAGCTCTTCAGCTCAAGGCTAGTGCTCTACCACTTGAGCTATAGCACCACTTCTGGCTTTTTCTGCTTATGTGGTGCTGAGGAATCGAACCCAGGGCCTCATGCATGCAAGGCAAGCACTCTACCACTGAGCTACCTTCCCAGCCCTATATGACTTATTTCGTCCCAAAGCTCAAAGCAGGGAAGGAAGCAAGCCAATGGATAAGCATCTGTACCTAATGGTCTACATAGCCAGACATCTTCAAATCCTATAATTGGAGCAGATTTTGGGTCCAGATTTTTGTTGCCAATGTAACAATCACATGCAAGTGGGAATAATGCACAGATGGTTACTCTCTGAGTTTTGTAGGAACTGAGATACATATTCACTTCTGGAATTCAGGAAAATGAATTGGTGAGAAAAAACATCCTAGGTATTAATAAAAGGTCATGTCAGATTTATTCTGAATTTAGTCAGAAATTTCAACCAGTCTGAACTTTCTGGAAGGCTTTCTGTTTCACAGCAGGTGAACCACATCATTTATTTGTGTGTGTGTGTGTGTGTGTGAGAGAGAGAGGGGTGGGAGGAGTGGGGAGGGGAGAGTCAGTCCTAGGGCTTGAATGCATTCTACTGCTTGAGCCATAGCTCCACTTCTGTCTTTTTTGGGTGGATAGTTGGAGATAAAATCTCACAGACTTTCCTACCTGGGCTGGCTGAAACTGCTGTTCTCAGATCTCAGCCTCCTGAGTAGCTAGGATTATAGGCGTGAGCCATCAGCACCTGGCTTATTTAAAAACATTTGTCTTTTCTATGTCTAGCATTCCTCCCTTCTTCCTTCCACCCAGGTGGCCAAACCCAATGCACTTCCCAGGCTCAACATAAAGATGAGCTCTCCTGTCAAGCCAGAGTACAGAGCTTTAACTTCAATCACCCCACTACCATGTGTTAAGCTTGGACTCAAGTACTAGTTCTGCCCCTTAGGAATAGTTCAGCCTTGTGTGAAAAAAATTGTTTAAGCCCTCCACCCTTCAATTTCCTTACCTCACCTCTGGATAGTCTATATCTTACAAGGTGGTTGAGAGAATTCAATGAAATTACATAAATCAATGAACTTGCTAAATTATGAACCCAATATTGTCTTTCAAAGAAACTGAAGAAAACAGAAAAATTCCAAAACCAGTTTTGACTTTGTATTAATTAGTTCCAACTCAGAATGAAGAATCTACTGATACTCTTTGATACTCCCCCTTACCCAAGTATGGGGCTGAGTATAGAAAGTGGCACCAGTGAAGTTTCACTCACCTGACCATGAGTGAATAGACAGTTACGTGGAAGCCCATGTGGCCTTCCACTGTCCTAGGAAGAGAACTGGAACTCAGAGATCACAGTAAGTGGTCCCTGCAGATAGTGCACTGCCAGGAAATAGGGCAGATAAAATAGAGTCCTCATTGTATAGATTCCCTGCCATTCCTGTAGTTCCAAACTCGTAGAAACTATAGGTGCTTACTAAACTAATTTCAATGGAGAAAGAAAACAAACACTAGGCCATATTTATTGTGTCTCTCCTTTCCAAAATTCACGTGTTCAAGTCCTAACCCTCAATACTTCAAAATGAGGCTATACTTGCAGATGGGCTAATTAAGGGAAGTTACAATCAGGTCATTAGTGTGGAACTTAATGCAAAATATATGACCAGTGTCCTCCTGAGATGAGGGGATTAAAACACCAGTGCCACGGAAGAAAGAGCTTGTGAGGTCACTGTGGAGAACAGATCATCCACAAGCCAAGAAGAACCAACGCTGCTGACACCTTCATCTTTAACCTCCAGCCTCCTGACCTGTGAGAAATAACTTTGTGTTGTTCAAACCATGCGGTGCTTTGCTGTGGTAGGTCTAGCAATGAAACATCATCATAAATCTTATAGACGTCTGAGCTGCCTCCCTTCTGCCATTCAGGTCCCCAAGCCCAGTACATTTCCCAGCCCCTAACACAATGAATGTTCTTCCCTCTGGGAAGTCTAGGTCAGAGTACCATTTCACCTTCCTGCCCACAGAGGGCAGCAGAGCAACTCTGAAGCCTAGAGTAGTAGCAGGGCTCTCTCCTATCTGGCTCAAGAGGGATATTTGAGAGGAGATGAGAAGATATGATAAACTGCTTTACACAGAGTGAGGCACAAGTCCTTGATCAGACCACTTGGCTGTTTTGGTGTCTGCTCAAGAATGCGTAAGCTATTCCCACTGTGGTCCAAATTCCACTTATTCTGTTTGAAGCCATTCATGACTCATTCCCTACTCTAATCCACTTGTGATTTTTAAGTTTCTTTTCTACAAGTTGGTTTAATGACATTCTTCATAGTATGGAATGTCACATGACAATGTGATAAATTAGCAAACACTCAAAATGTTACTTAGGCATCTTTTTTAGTTGTTATTTTTTGCTGTGTGTGTGTGTGTATGCATACCAGCATGCTCACACTGGGGGCTTGAACTAGGAGCCTAGACACTGTCCCTGAGCTTTTTTGCTCAAATCTAGGGCTCTCCCATTTGAGCCACAGCTCTACTTCTAACTTTTTTGGTAGTTAATTGGGGATCAGAGTCTCGTGGGCTTTTGTGCCTAGTCTGGCTGCGAACTTCGATCCTCAGATCTCAGCCTCCTGTGTAGATATCATTTTCCAACCTACAGAAATAAAAGCACTTTTCTAATATGATCACTGAAATCTTCGTGTGGTTCATCTATTTGGGGTATGCCATTTTATTTTAAGGTTACTAATTTTTTAAAAGGCTCACTTTTTAGAATGGCCATTTTATTTCCTTGTTTGACAAGCCTTAAGATGGAGTTCTTTAGCTAACAACCCAAAGCCACCAGTTAGTTGTTCTGTCCCTTCTCAGGAGAAATTAGCTGAACCTGCGTTAACACTTCTCAATCAAGTCCGAATTGTCAAGAGATGTAGCATTTTTAATATAATGACAGACTAGGTTTCAAAAGGCTTGAAGAAATCTCCTGCTGGGCAAGACTGTAATTACCATGCCAAACAGTAGGGCCAGAGTCTCAAAATCAATCCACTCCACCACGTGGGTCAGGCTGGGTCTCTGCAATCCAAGCACAAATTTGCCAATTAATCCTGAGCATCACCCTCTCAGGGATAAATGGGCGGCCTTTGACCTCACCCCCAACTCATTGGGCCCAAGTCAGATTCATACCAACCACTTGCCTTTGAAGTGGGATTATATCCCTGCTAACCAGTGCATCTGTCATGTCAAATCGACTCATTCAAATAAGCATTTAAAAAATTGGAACCCTGTCCAGGGCAACTGTAGGAAGAATGTCTGTTGTTTGAACTGCAAGACTGACCCATGAGGATACCATCACAGCACAGGCTACCTATGTCCTCCGCAGTGAGGGGGGCCAGGACAGAGGACACCAGCTCAGACGGCCATGTGTCCTGCCCTCTACTCTCAAGGCAGCGTGGAGAGTGACTGAAGGGTCTACTAATAGAGCCTGACTGCTGGGAACGGGTAAGGAGCCCAGGGCCTTGCCAGTGTGTGTGCCAGCCAAAGGGCACAGAGTGATTTTTTCAAACGAAATAGATGGTTGCCACCCTATACCTTAACCATTTATAAAAATAACAGTAGTTTTCATTTTGGTGTTTTGTTTTGTTTTTTGTCAGTCGTGGGGCCTGAACTCTGGTCCTGGGCACTGTCCCTCAGCTCTTCAGCTCAAGGCTAGCGCTCTACCACTTGAGCCACAGCACCACATCCGGCTTTTTTCTTTTTGCTTATGTGGTGCTGAGGAATCGAACCCAGGGCCTCATGCATGCAAGGCAAGCACTCTACCGCTGAGCCACATTCCTAGCCCTAGGTCCAAGTTTTTAAATTGTGGGACATTTTACCTGTAGGAGGGGCATTTGTTTATACCAAATCTAGTCAATAACAATTCAAAAAAATCTAGTCAAAAAAATTTAAATCCTTTTTTTTAAAATAAAAAAAGGGGGAAGAGATGGTTCTGGGGCTTGAACTCAGGGTCTTACACTTTCACTCGGCTTTTCTTTTAAGGCTGGTGCTCTAGTACGTGAGCTATCCCGAGTGCAGCTTTTTGGGTGGTTAATTGGAGGTAAGACCCTCACAGACTTTTCTGCTCAGGTTGGCTTTGAACTACAATCCTCAGATCTCAGGCTCCTGAGTAGCTGGGATTACAGACACAAACTGTTAGCACTTAGCTAAATTCAAGTTCTAAGGCTATTGACCAGACCACCATAAACCATACCATACTCATACCCTACTAAATTCAAGTTCTTACTATTACTTTCAGGATAGTCCTAAGTTTTAATGTAATATATAGATATGTATATATATATATATATATACTAATATATTAACTATGGTATATACTTATATATACCAATATGTAATAAAGAATTAACACACCTCCTACATCCTTTTTATTACGTATTTATTTCTATTAGTTATTTAGTTTGTTATCCTTAAGTAGTCGCACAATAGGGTTTCAACTGAATGTCAGTTTGTGAGTACAAAGAATCTTGATCATATTTTATTCTTAATAAAAGAACTCTTTATTATAGCATGTATTTTATATGATATATTTATATTTTTATATTAGTGTAATAATTGTACAATGGGTTTGCTTGTAATACTTATATACGTGCATACAATTAATGTACTTCGATCAAACTCATCCCTGTATTGCTCTTTTTTAACTCCCTCCCTCCATACCTCTTTTAAAATAGTTATTACTGGTTTTTGTTATGCTATTTTCATTTGTGTGTGTGTGTGTGTTATATCTACCACCTATTACTCTCTTCCTTAATTTTTTAAACTAGTCTTTGTTCTTGGGTTGATTTGTGGACTCTAAAACAATTCATTGAGTTCCGTATAGTTGTTTTCAAATCCAGTCTGTGGGTGGCTGCCTTTGGGGGTGCTCTTAGCACAGTTCCAGCATTGCCCCTCAAACTACCACCCTCCATCTCCAGTGGCACTCAGCCTCTTTATTTCTCTACACAGACTCACCACGCTCCTGCCGGATGGAGCATGCTCAGGCCCTGATAGGACACCATCAACCCTGCAGGGGTCTCCAGGAGCCCCTGCTATCTATAGGACACAGACCCAGCCCCAGGGTCTCGCAACTCTCTGTGTCTGCCTCGAATCTGCCACTCTGCTTCCCAAAGGTTCGCCACACTGGATCCTGCTCTTACGCTGCTCAGCTTTGGGACAACTGCAAGACTACAAGAAATCTTCAACCAATATGAAGACTATGTTGGCTAAAGTTCAAATGATAATCATCAATGCCACAGTTGGTGAGTTCATACCTTTAGCATGGTTCCTGGGCAAAAATGTGGATGGGGCATACCAAAGAATTAAGCAGAGCAAATAAGGCCTATACCCCAGAGTGCTCCTCCATGGGACAGGCTGCCACGTGGTAAGCAGCAATTTGGAACATTATGACTTACGTCACCAACCACAGCCAGAGCTGCTAATGCTGCGAGAGCCCCCAACATGGCTGCCAGGGTTCTGTGAACAATCTGGAAAGAAACAGAAATTATTTTATTCCAGTCTACAAAAGCTTGGGCTGACACAAGGTTTCCATCTCTCACTGTATATCACATCATTTGAGTGATAAATAAAATCCAGCTGCTGGCGGCTCACACCTTTAATCCTAGCTACTGAAGAGGCTGAGATCTGAAGGTCCTGGCCCAAAACCAGCCTGGTCAAGAATGTCCATAAGATTCTTATTTCCAAGTTAACTACCAAAAAGGCTAGAAGTAGAGTCAGGTGGTAAAGCACTAACCTTGAACAAAAAAGTTCAGGGACAGAGCTCAGGCCCTGGGTTCAAGCCCCAGGATCAGCAAAGAAAAAAAAAAGATAAATGAAAGCTGGGTATCAGTAGCTTATACCTATAATCCTAACTACTCAGGAGGCTGAGATCTGAGGACCAAAATTCAAAGGCAGGCCTGGAAAGAAAGTCTGTGAGACTCTTATTTCCAATTAACCACCAAAAAATCAGAAGTGGAGCCATGGCTCAAGTGGTAGAGCGCTCACCTTGAGCATAAAACCTTATGGACAGTGCCCAAGTCCTGTGTTCAAGCCTCAGGACCAGCACACACACACACACACACACACACACACACACACACACACACACACGATTTATAAAAAGCAAAGGGAAAAAGGCTGTTCTAGAATAAAAGAGACATACAGATAGAATAACAAGACCCCACAAGTAGACCTTGTTCAGCCATGGAGGATTCAACTTACATTCCTCACCAAGAGTCCCTACTACCAGACATCCATGGGCTCGGTTCTAGAACCTTCCTGACCTTGCCTCTTGCCGCTCATCGACTTGACACTTCCAAGGTGTTTCTTGTACCTACTAAGCTCACCTGGAAGTACCTCCTCAGATTCCCATTTTTCTCTCTCCTTGCCAGCTCCACACAGGGAGCCAACATTCTTGCTGACCTGTAAGGTCTGGTTTAACAAGCTAAATCAGCAACAGAACCACCCAAGCCAGGAAGGGTTTGTCCTTTCATTTAATGTGCAGAGCCACACCTAGGATTTTCTAGGAACATCGAGATGATAGCACTTCAGGCCTTTTGGGGAGATGGCCATTCGCAAATGGATAATGAGGAGAGATTCCTCCACACACCTGACCTTCATATGCGTATCTTGTGATGCAGGAAGGAGGGATGCTAACATGCCCTCCCATACATGAAGACTCTGAATCTCAGACAAGTTCATACCTTGTCTGCTCAAGATCATACTTGGCTTGAGCTATGGAGAATAGAAACCCTGTACATATTCCATTTTCTTACTGTGCTTTGGTGTGCATATGTTGTGTGTGTGTGTGTGTGTGCGCGCACACACACACACGTGTGCACACGCGGGCACATGCATGCGAATACTAGGGCTTGAATTATACTAGGGCTTGAATACTAGATTTGAATACTAAAGCTTTAATACTAAGCCTTGAATACTAGGGCCTGTGTGCTGTTTATTAGCTTTTTTGATCTAGGCTGGTGCTCTACCACTTGAACCACAGCTCCACTTCCTGATTTTTTGTGGTTAATTGGAGATAAGGGTCGCTTGGATTTGTCTGCCTGGGCTGGCTTTTGAACCTGGATCCTCAGATCTCAGCCCAGTCTTAATTTCAGCTAGGATTATAAGCATGACCCACGGTTGCCTGCCTCTCACTGTGCCTTTGCTGGTCCCTTCAGACCACATCTTGCCCTACGCCATGTCCAAGATTCAACAACTATTCGGATACAGTCCTGTTTTCTACCTAGAATGAAAGATGTGCCAATTCCAAGAGTGACAGTATTCTGATTCGATTAAGTTAGGATTAACCCACGACTACCCTAAGAAAATATCTATCAAATTAAAATACCCTGCAGACACAATGGAAGGGGTGAACTGATCAAGATGCATTGTACTCAGAACCTGACTTATGGAATCATAACCTCTTGGTACAACTACCTACTAATGATTTTTGTGGGTATTTGCTGCTTCTGGGGGTTGAACTCAGAACCTGGGTGCTGTCCGTGAGCTTTTGGGATCAAGGTTACTATCATATCACCCTACCACTTGAGCTACAGATTCATTTGTGGCTTTTTTGCTGGTTAATGGGAGATAAGAATCTCATGGATTTTCCTGCCTGGGTGGGTTTTGAACCACGATTCTCAGATCTTGGCCTCCTGGGTAGTTAGGATTACAGGCATGTGTGCCACTAGTGCCCAGTAAATACCATGTGTAGGAGCTGATAGATCATGGAGAGCGGACATGGTCATTACCTCAAATATGATCAGCACGTAGACCCCCATGAGAATGATGGCTGCAATGGTCACTTGTATTTCTGCACTTGCCCAGTGGAACTGATGAGCCAGCAAGAGAGGAACAAGCCGAGGCTGCTGGAGGGAGGCCCGGATGCTGATGGAGACAGCCTCCCTGCAGAATGAACAAAGACCTTGGGTCCAGGCCAGAGAAACAAATCCCTAGTCAGCAATCCATAACCCTTCCCTCAGTGACCTTTCTAGCTCAAGTCAACCTTGGCCGGAGCCACAGTCCACATGGATTGTAGAGTGATTTGGCCTGACACTTGAGCTGACAGATGGAGAGAAACCTGATCACAGGTGAGTGGCTAGGCTGCAGGACACAGTTTTTCTAGGCCAATCAACGAGGGCTATTCAACTCCACAGGCTCCACCCACCTCACTGTGGGAAGAGCCAAAGACTGCACCTGGGACTTAGCCATTCGCTCCCCTCACACCCCCTTCCCCAACATACCTGACTGCTCACCAAGAACAAAATATCAATGGCAGTTATCTACACACCACAAACAAGAATAAGCAAGTTATACTTTACAAAGTTGTCAATAACTCTCATTGCTTTGTGTCTCTCTACTTGCCCCCTCAAATTCATATGCTAATGTCCTAACCCTCATCATCTCAGAAGGTGACTGCGGTGAGAGGCAGGCCTCCTTACTGGCTTTATATTATAGAGCTTGTAAAGGCTAAAAAAGAAAAGTTCTTAGAGCAAGCCCTAATCCATTAGAGCTGGTGTCCTTATGAGAGATTAGGATCCTGTCTCAGGGGATGATACAGTAAGAAGACGGCCATCTGTAAACCAGGAGAGGCCTAGGGGAAACTGGCCTGATTGAGTGGCTGATCTTGGAGTTTTAATCTCTAGAACTGTAAGGAAATAAATACCACTCTGTCCCGGAGCTTGTGTGCTCAAGGCTACCACTCTAACTCTTGAGCCACAGCACCACTTCCGGTGTTTTTGTGGTTGATTGGAGATGAGAGTCTCCTGGACATTCCTGCCTGGGCTGGCTTCAAACTGTGATCCTCAGATCTCAGCCTCCTGAGTGGCTAGGATTTACAGGCATGAGCCACTGGGGCCCAGATTAAGCCAACTTTTGAATCACCCTCATCTCAGGTGTTTGTTCCACTAACAGAAAACAGAGCACAACAGTGAGTATGTCTTAGACACGCTGGCCCAGGACTGTCTTCATCCAAGAACCCACCGGCTCAGTATCTCAAAGGTCCTGCTCACCACCAAGTGTTCACTTCTTCTTGGATTTAAAAATACTGTCCAATTGTGAGTGACCTGTAAAAGCCAAAATGTAAAAAAAAAAAAAAATCATAGTAAGACTTTTCACTTGAAATGCCATCTGGGATCTGGAGCTACTAGGTTTAGATATTTGCTGAGAATAAGAAAAATAGGAAGAAAAGAACAACGAGGAATTTTCACATAAGATCCTACATCCTTGAATTCAGGAGGTTGGCCAAGTAGTGTTGGGAAAATCTACAATTCAGAGAGCATTAGAAAATAATAATACATAAAAGAACAATGCAATGCTCAGAACATGAAGTTCTTTTGGAATGATTAAAATGCTCTAAAAAATTTTTTAAAAAAGAAAAGCACAGCTATAGACTGACTCTCATGCATGATCTGATCCTAGCTACTCAGAGCCTCTTATTAACCACTAAAACGCTAGAAGTGGAACTGTGGCTCAAGTGGTAGAGCACTAGCCTTGAGCAAAAAAGCTCAGGGGGGATTGGGAAGTGGCTCAGTGGTAGAGCACTTGCCTTGCGTGCATGAGGCCCTGGGTTCAATTCCTTAGCACCACATAAGCAAAAAGAAAAAAGCCGGAAGTGGTACTGTGGCTCAAATGGTAGAGCAACTAGCCTTGAGCTGAAGAGCTGAGGGACAGCACCCAGGTCCAGAGTTCAAGCCCCATGACCAGACCCCCCCCCAAAAAAAAAAGCTCAGGGACAGCACCCAGGCCCTGAATTCAGGCCTGAATTCACGTATACAGGTCCAGAGTTCAGGCCCCATGACCAGACTGCCCCCCCCCAAAAAAGCTCAGGGACAGCACCCAGGCCCTGAATTCAGGCCGGAATTCACGTATACACACATACACATCCTATATATACAGTGTTTGTGTATATATATGTATATACACTATTTGCAGTACATATATGTTATATATATATAGTGTGTCTATATACATATGAATATACATATATATTGGACTATTTCCAGGATCTTCTAGGATATCAAAGCCCAGGGTGTATGGTTCCCTTCATAAAAATGATGCAATATTTGCATATAACCTACATACATCCTCCTGTACACTTTAAATCATCTAAAGATTATTTAGAGTAGGTAAAACAAGCTGGGTGCCAATGGCTCATGCCTGTAATCCTAGCTGCTCAGGAGGCTGAGATCTGAGGATCATGGTTTGAAGCCAGACTGGGCAGGAAAGTATGTGATACCTTTATCACCAAGTAACCATCAAAAAATTGGAAGTAGAAAGGCTGGGAAGGTGGCTCAGTGGTAGAGCGCTTGCCTTGCATGCCCGAGGCCCTGGGTTCAATTCCTTAGCACCACATAAGCAAAAAGAAAAAAGCCGGAAGTGGTGCTGTGGCTCAAGTGGTAGAGCTCTAGCCTTGAGCTGAAGAGCTGAAGGACAGCACCCAGGCCCAGAGTTTAGGCCCCACGACCAGACCCCCCCCTAAAAAAAAAGAAAAAAAAAGTAAATTGGAAGTAGGTCTGTGGATCAAAGTGGTAGAGCACTAGCCTTGAGCAAAAAAAAAAACAAACAAAAAAGCTCAAAAACAGCACCTAGACCCTGAGTTCAAGGCCCATGACCACCAACAAAAACCCCAAACAACAACAACAACTGCTTTCAAGTATCATGTTTCCTTGAATAATAATCCAGCAAAACAGTTTGGAATGCAAATCTCACAACTCCAATAGTACTGAAATGGCAGGCAGTTTATAAATGATTTAGAAGAAGGGGACAGGAGAGAATTTCAATGGCAAATGACAGACAAGCACCAGTGGTTTGACTAGCGATGATGTCATTATTGCCCTCTGCCTTCCTATCAACTCCACTCAACAAGAAACTCCATTCCTACTGAGATGCCGTGAGACGTCACAGCTCCTTTCAATTAAGTGGTTAACGGAACCTGCGCTGGTCTGCGCCGCCTGGAGCCCAGGGTGTCCATCTGGGTCACTGCCACCACCACGTGCTCGTCTCTCCCAGAACGACTGGGTCCCGCGGCCACCAGCGCCCCTGCGAGGTCCACCTGGAGCAGGGCCGAGTCCTTGTGACCGCTGACATTCAGCGCTGGGGGCACGTCAAGGGGAACCCCAAAGGAAGGAGGGAAGTGTCCTGTCCCCCTACCGCCCCACCCTCCTCGGATGGTGTACAAAGAAATGACATATGTAGGCATTTCTTCCAACTCTCGAAGGCACTGGACCACTTCTGAAGCCCATCAGCCCCTTCTACGTAAACCATTGGCCCTGAATGATGTTATCATATTTAGCAACCTCTGGTTGGGGTCTAAATGCTGCCCCCTCCGCTGTCCTGCTGTCTTCTATGCTTTCCCTTCTTTTTTTTTCTTTTTCTTTTGCAGTTACCACATTCCTGGGCTCAAGTTCAAGGCCCACACAGTAAGCAGGATGCCTGCACATGAACCGAACCATGTCCACACCCAGATCTGAAGGTATACCTAGTCCTTATTTATAAGATGAGAAGTCATAAAAAAAAAATGGGCTGGGAAGGTGGCTCAGTGGTAGAGCCCAGGGCCTTGCATGCATGAGGCCCTGGGTTCAATTCCTCAGCACTACATAAGCAAAAAGAAGAAAGCCAGAAGTGGAGCTGTGGCTCAAGTGGTAGAGCTCTAGCCTTGAGCTGAAGAGGTAAGGGACAGCGCCCAGGCCCAGGCCCAGAGTTCAGGCCCCATGACTGGACCCCCCCCCCAAAAAAAACAACAACAAGTAAAATATTTAGGCCAGGTGCAGGTGGCTCACACCTGTAATCCTAAATACTCTGTAGGCTGAGAGCTGAGGATCATGGTTCAAAGCCAGACTGGGCAGGTCTAGCAGACTCATATCCAATTAGCCACCAAAAAGCTGGAAGTGAAACTGTGGCTTAAGCGGTAAAGCACCAGCCTTGAGCAAACAAACAAACAAAAAAAGCCAAGCAAGAGTATAAGGTCTTGAGTTCAAGCCCCAGTACTGGTACATATATACACACAGAAAAGAAGTAAAAATCTTGAAAGTGGTTTAAAAAATCAATGATGTCCAAAGTAGCCTTTTTTCAAAGGCTCTTAATCAGGGAACAACCACTTGTCCCATATCACAGTGACCCTCAATGGACACCCCTACTATAACCCTTCCCTTTGTCTCTACATCTGTGTGTGTGTATGTGTGTGTGTGTGTGTGTGTGTGTGCGTGCACGCGCGCACGTACTGTACAAACATAAGCAGCCATGTTCTTCAGACTCTGTAAAATCCAGGGTGACTCTCAGAGCCTCCCCCATCCTGGGAGATGCTGCGGGGGACAAGAACTCCACCCAGTAGCTGTCCCAGTCATTCTGATCCAGAAGAGAAAAACCATTATAGGCAGACAAATAAATCTCCCAATCATTTATGATGGATAAACATGTTTCTAAGGTCTGTAAGCAGCAGTTCATTTGTTTTAGGATGGTTCACTGGCAATTCCTTTGCTCTCCTTTAAATTCCTAAACACAGTAGATGGTGGTTCTGGGGGGCAGAATAATGGAATAATGCTGTTGCCTGAGTACCTCTGCAGGATTTGCATTGGGTATAGGGGAGGGTCACTGAATGATTCATTCTTTGTATTGTAGTGTTCCTCTACAAGATGTACTGTTAAGAAAAAAATAACATTCTGATACCAATGGACCGAGAAAGGGTGAGTGAGTGCCAGCGTAATATTCCATGTACGAATGTGAAAAGGATCTAGGCCAGAAGAAGTGGTAAAGCATGGAACCAAGAGTCTCTGGATTGCCAGACCTGACCTGGAAATGTCCTACTCTGCTGTCTTCCTCCCTCCATGATGAGCTTCAGTTACAGCCTGCAGAAACAACATTGTGTGGGGTGGGGGTGGGTGGGTGCTAGGAGCCTTCTGGTCAGAGCTGTAAGAGTTCCTAAAACTTGATTTTCCCAGGGTGATTGACCATCTCCATGTACATTTTGGATACAGTAGCTTTCCAGTGGTGACACAGCTAACAGCTGCCAGAACTCTCCTTGGTCTGGATATAAGCTGAATAAAACCTGTGAACAATCAGAAACATTCTGATGAGAGCATTGTGAGAGGAAAGCAGTAGGAATAGAAATCATTTTAATGACTATTAAAATAGAGATGTGATTCTGGGGGTGATTTGTGAAACCACAAATAGCCTTTTCATAGATACAAAAATATTCTGATTCATTCTGCTGTATTTCGGCGATCCTGGGCCTTGATTATTGGTATTTGCTAGCTTTAAGAATTAAGTACCCAGCCACAAAATTAAATTGTCAAAGGTAGATAAATGTGATTTTTCCCATATAAGAGAGCAGATGAATATTGCCTCTGTGACAGTTGTAATGTGTGTTTGAGGAATTTGCAAAGATTCATATATACTATAAGAAAGTAAAGAGCCAAGTGCTGGCGGTTCACGCCTATAATTCTAGCTACTTGGGAAGCTGAGATCTAAGGATCACAGTTCAAAGCCAGCCCAGGCAGAAAAGTCCGTAAGACTCATCTCCAATGAACCACCAGAAAACCAGAAATAGAACTGTGGCTCAAAGTGGTAGAGCAGTAGTCATGAGCAAAATAGGCCAGGTACAGCACCCAGGCCCTGAGTCCAAGCCCCACAACTGACGATGAAAGAAAGAAAGAAAGAACGAAAGAAAGGCAGGAAGGAAAGAAGGAAGAGAGAGAGAGAGAGACAGAGAGATGACATAGTGTAGAACATCAAACAAATTCCCCAAATTCTGTTTTGAATGTGTCCACAAAATGTTTCTCGTCCAAAAGAAGGCTAAGGACCAGACTACACATGTGACTCAAGTCAGCTCATGGAGCCAAGGAGACCTGGCCAACACCGACCATCCCAGACACCCGCAAGAGCCTGCTTTTGGAGTCACACTAGTGTGTGAGAAAGTACAGGGGTATAGAGCAGCAAAAACAGAGAAAACTGAGTGTGTTGTTCAGAGTTGAGGACAGCTGGGCTTTGTTTCCAACACAGGCTACTCCCTGCTGAGTTAAGCCTGTCTGCATTCAGTTTACTCACTACCAGTGTCACACATCATTATGGCGGTTTACATGTGACAACCCCAGATCCAGAGCCACCCCGGGTTTCCCTGCCCACCCCCAGCCAGCCACCAGCACACATCCTCAGTATCTCCTTTAAAGATCCATCCTTGGGTCAGGTAGAGAAGGCCAGATAGTGAGCCCCACATCACAGGTCCCCAGGGCACCCCAAGAGGGGATGCATCAATGCACCCAGAGAGGCCCGGATGCCTTCCCTGAGCAGGGGCATCCCTTGGCGTCCCCAGCACTCACGGAGCACACTGCCACAAAGACAAACAGGCCCGGGGTCTTCAGCAGCTGCACACAGCACCTGCCAGGGAAGAGATGAGTACTGAGCTACGCAAGGCAGCTGTCCTGCCCGACCTCTGGTGCCCTTCTGAGGCCTTGAGTAATCTCTCTCAAAGCACCCTCGCTAGCCAGGAAAGCTACTACCTCGGGCAAAGGGGTTTAGTGGAGGTATGGAGAGGAAAACACTAATCCTGAGGGTTCTGTCTATGCATCTATAGCTATACCAGCACACATACATATATATGTATGCATCTATATCCATATATACAGAGACAGAGAGAAAGAAAGGAGACAGAAGAAGAGAGAGCGACAGAGAGACAGAGATAAGACAGCACAGACATCACCCACGTCCAGCAAAGTCCATTCATCCCTCCCTTGCACGCACATCCTTAGTCTCCCCACATGCTTAGCTCTCACAGCACCGGAGGCTGGGCCTCCTCCAGGCTGCGCCAGGCACAGACTCAACCCTTCCTTCCTCCATAGCTACCAAGATGGCAGCAAGTTTTGACCACATCACATGGACGCCAGGAGTGAGTGGTTCTACCTGCAAACCTAATGGCCACAAGGACCCCGGGCTCACACACAGGAAGAAAGGGAGGACAAGATGTGGGTCATTTTGAGCTGTCACCATTGTCCGCTCAGCTTCACTCGCGCCATACCAATTTTGTAGGGCCACTCAAAATGTCTTTTCAGGCCTAGGGGAGAGATAGATAACCTTGACGGAAAAGTGCAGCCTAGCAAAGTGTAAAATCGTTCATTATTCTCTAACTCTTGGTGGTTTGGAAAATGAAATAGAGGAAAGACTTAGAGCCTCACCCAAAGCTAACAGTAAGCAACAGGCAGGCCTCACCCACTGCCAGCGCTGGCACTCAGGCCCACCTACCTCAGCTTGGAGAGAGGGACTCTGAGCTGAGCGCTGTCCAGCAGCTCTCCTTTCTCCAAGGAGGCAGATGTAGACAAACCAGCCATGCCTTTGCTCAGCAGACATGTTGGCCCCCAGTCAGCTGAGCCATTTTCCCAAGATTCTTCAGGAGCAATGAACTCTGGGTAAGCAGGCATGCACCGTGTCCTTGAAAGCAAGAGTTTTGTGTTTAAAATTCCTGAAAGCACATTTCCAAAACAAGATTTCCCCCATGCCTCGAGCCAGTTCACTTCAGTGGTGAAGTATAAAATGTCATAGAATCAATGCTCATCTTTAAAAGGACCACAGACAGCTAGGTACCAGTGGCTCACACCTGTAATCATAGTTACTCAGAAGGCTGAGATCTAAGGATTATGGTTCAAAGCCAGCCTAGACAAGAAAGTCCGTGAAACTCTTGTCTCCAATTAAGCTGCAAAACAAGCTGGAAGTGGAGCTGTAGTTTAAATGATAGAGAGCTAGCGTTAAGCAACAAAGCTCAGAGACAGCACCCAAGGCCCAGGATCAGCGTGCGCACACACACACACACACACACACACACACACAAAGGACCACAGACAGTGTGACATTGTCACGCTGATGGGAATGGCTCTTTCTTGATGTCATAGGGCACTTGAGTCAAAGAAAAATTTCCTGGGTGTCACTTAAGTTTTCAAGTCTTGAGGAATGATTGGGTCTTGAAGATGTATCAGTCAGGGAAAGCCAAGCTCAGAGAGGCAGATGCACATGTTTTCTCTCCTATGTGGATGCTAGACCTAAAATACACAGGGACATGATAAAGTGTAAGGACTCTAGGGATTCACACACAGTGAGGCCAAAGGAGGTTACTCTTAGGAGAGGAACACAAAGGTGCCATGCGTATGTGCCTCTGATCATATAAAATAATATTTATCAAAGTGAACTCCAGGAAACGGAAACTATCAACTAGATAACAACTGCAACAAAATAAAGTTGGTAAATGTCATGCAGTAAAAAGACCTTCCCCAGCAGGGCACCGCTGACCCATGCTTGTAATCCTAGCTAGTCAAGAGGCTGAGATCCAAGCATCGCAGTGCAAAGCTTGCCCCAAAAAGAAAGTCTGAAAGGAAAAACTCTCACCCCTTCTTTAATGAGGAGTTCCACAGTAAAGGAGTGTTTTCTGTAATGCCAGGGTCTTTAGAGCTGGAGCTAAACTGAGGCAGAGATGAGTGAGACCTGGGAGAGGTGAGAAAAATACCAGCATCACCAACACAAAAATAATGTAGGTATTTTCAACAACGCTCTGTAATAAATTGCACGAGGGAATTTGACCAAAGTTCTTGCTGGAGTATATCAAGCTGGAGTTTAGGAGAGATCATTAGGAAGAGCTCTACTTCCCAACCTATACCAAATCAAAACACAGAGTAGTTTTTTTTTTTCAGGGAAGACTATCAATCTGTATTCTGGGACTCATTTTAACAGGGAGCTTTTGACCCATAAGAGCATTCAAGCTGATGGGTCCATACATCTACATCTACATCTACAAATAGATACATATATACATATATATCATCTGAGATCAGAATATAAACCATTATTTAACCTAATAGCTCCTATTTGAAAGACCAAATAGTAGAAGTCAGGGCCAACATGTTGGGATGAAATGGTCATGAGAAGGACAGAGAGAGGGCTCTGAAGCAAACTGCCACAACTGCCACAACCGAAGCAAAGCAAAGGCTGGCTTTGGGGAGGCTGCCCCCCCCCCCGGGGCACTGGCCTGTCCACTGAAGCAAGGGTTACCATACATGCATCATCCAGGCCAATTTTGGGGGAAGGAGGAGTAACTGCAAGGACTTAACAAAGTGCATCAACAAGGACACATAAAATATAAAAACAACTCATTTTTCAAGACCAGAGGTGAGACTCAAGTGGTGGAGTATCTGTCCAGTTAGTTGCTAACAGTTTATTTTTTATGAGAAGTAATAGAAACCATTTTCATGCTTAACTGTTGGGAATATAACACTTTATACAGTGGTTTACTGCCTTTCTTCCTGTAGATGAACCATGAAACACCTGGAGAAATAACATAAATAGATAAGGAAATTGGGTTTGTTGTTGTTTGTACCAATACTAGGGCTTGAACTTAGGGCCTCTGTGCTGTCCCTTAGCTCTTAAGGTAAAAAAAATATATATCATATATTATCAATAGCGAGATATTGTTCCTGATCTTTTCTCTTTTGAACAAAAGATTCCAGAAATCTTGTTGTCATTTCTCTGACACAAATATCAAGATTATTCTGATTTAACTCATGTCTCAACAAACTCACAAATATTTGTAAAATTCCTATGTGCTTATAAATTGATAAGCTAATGGTCCCTATTATGAATAATTGGGATGTTATAATGGAGAATAACTAAACCAATTGTACATAATTCCATATTAATGTTAACATTTACAAAACTTATCTTCAGACTTTTTGGGTTCTTTTAAGACATGGTCTCACTGTATAGCCTAGGCTAGTATTGAACATGTAATCTACCTGCCTCAGTTAAGTCATTTCTTTCCTTACATGTAAATGATTTTTTTAAAGCAGTACTGGAATTTGAATTCAGAGTTTCACACTTGTTAGGCTGGTGCAATGTCAGTGGGTCATGCCTCCAGCCCCGATTTTCACTGGTTAGTTTTAGGATAGGATCTTGCTAACCAGTACCTGGTTAGGATGCTGATTAAAAAAAAATCATTATCAGGATTTTGTGTGAAATGAAAATGATTAATTTGCCTGGTGGCTCACATCTGTAATCTTACCTGCTCAGGAGGCTGAGATCTAAAGGATCGTGGTTCAAAGCCAGCCTGGGCAAGAAAGTCAGTGAGACTCTTATCTCCAATTATCCACAAGAAAACCAGAAGTGGAGCTATGGTTCAAAGTGGTAGAGTACTAGCCTTCATCAAAAAAGCTCAAAGACAGCATCTAGGTGCTGAGTTCAAGTCCCACAACTGACACAAGAAAAAGAAAATTAAAGAAAGAAAGAAAAGAGAGAGAGAAGAAAGAAAGAAAGAAAG